>NC_040105.1:87365065-87980698 GCF_003369695.1 Bos indicus x Bos taurus | reverse complement strand
ACTAATTTTACTGACTTTAGAGTTACCAAAAATTAAGAAAGTATCTTTATAAAGCCTTTAAAGGCTTAAGTGAGTATCTAACTGATTTGAAAGAAGAATCAGGAGATTCAGCATTTTATTCTTTTAGCTGCTGAAATACAAATAAAAATTCATTTTTGTTATACATCATGGTAACAAACTTGACATTCTTTTCAATATGGTGTGATTTAATATAGGTACTTTAAAATTTTCTTTTTAAATTTACTTAGGAGGGAAATAGCTCATTAAAAAAGACACTGGTACTTGAATGCCAAACTTGGACAGCATCCCCGAATCGAAAACTTGGTCCTCACAAGATGTAAGTATTCTTCCGATAACAAAAACAAATTAAACCGTATTGTCGGAAAAAACAGAAATATGTGGCATAGGCTTCTGAGTGATCTTGAAAAATGAGTTATGATGTGTTTTAACTGTATGGAGGAACATTCTAGAATCTACCTAGAAACATTTAGCAGAACAATTGGCCTGGTGCTCCTGGGGTTGTTCTGCCTCAAAGGGGGATAGAGGGTGTGTGATAGGGTGCTTAAGACTCACAATAGCCACAGAATCACTTGCACAGACGTAACCAAAATTCAATACAGAATAATATATTAGAGTAGAACAATGTCAACAGTTGTTCAATGCCTGGAAAGCAAGTTGTAAGCTAAGAACAAATAACTCAGCAGGAACAATAGTAAACATGTTTACAAGACTTGGGAGATGAAAAAACTTCATCATTCATAGATGATGTCTTGTGCACAAGTACATTAGTTACCAGTACATTAGGGGACAGCCACAAAACAAAGTTAAGACTAAATCCAAGCTGCTTAGCTTTCCACCATTCTCTTGAGTATTAAACCCAGCCCACCTTTGGCCACTTGCAGGGGTGTTTTTTCTTCTTTATTCTCAATGTAAATGCTTGCTCCTTGGGACACCAGCAATTTTGCTTCTTCCACTCTCTCTTCATCACAGGCTAAGTGTCTGAAATCAAGGACCACAGAGATTGATTAATTATTTCCAATTCTATGTAATGTTTAGGAGTCCCTGACAGGTAGTCTAAACTGCATATGGTCGTGTGATGTTGGAAAGTTATTTAATCTTGAAAGGAAAATCTATTTCCATGGAGAAGAGTGTATATAAGTTAAAATTCAGTGGAATATAGCTTTATAATCTCAGATCATAAATAACAATTCTGACCCTACTACAACAAAAGTGATCTAAATGCCAGCCTAAGGAACAATGCCCTCAATTTATGGAGATTAGCAGGTTACACCAAACACATACAATAATTCTGGATTAGAATTCAGAAAAACCTCTATATATAATCTGCTAATAGCAACTTGTGTGGTTTAAATATTGGAAAAGCAGTCTATAAAATTTTTTATATCATATGATTGTTATAGGCACTCTGTAAGTTAGCAAGGTATTATTATCACCATTTTACAGTTGAAATTGTGACAGAGGTTAAAGTCTTTGTATATGATGACAACATGGCTGAGCAGTGAGTTGGGCAGGGGTAGAGGTGGGGACCTTGTGAGGCACTTAACAGTTTACCAGGTAGAGTACTATACACTTAACATGTTATTTTATTTAACCTTAGAGAGGAAGGAATTTTACATATCTCATATTACAGATAAGAAAATTAGACTCAGGAAACTTAAGTAACTTCTCCAAGTTATTTAATACAAATATTTAATATAGCTGTTAAGTGGCTGATTTTGGATACAGCAAATAGCATCTAACTATTCCTTAATCTTTGGCTCTTCCCAGGACCCAACACTGCCTGTGACTCCTAAATTTCCTCCAGGCCACCCTCCCTTTCTTATTTGGAGAAAAGGGCTAGAACATGCATGTTTTTCTAAATAAAGCCACACAGAACTACAGAGAAAAATTTTAAAACAAAGAGTTAAGAAAACAACACTGAATCTTACTCTGGACTAAAAAGAAGACTCATAGATTTTCTGGTTCAAAAAAGTCACCATTTAGTAAGGAATAAAAGTGGCCAAGTACTGTAGAAGAAATATCAAGGTAGAGGATGGCTTCAGATCATACATAATCAGTGCCAGATGCATGTGAGTTAAATGAAAAGCAGTAACTACAGGATGCTTGGGGCTGGTACACTGGGATGACCCAGAGGGATGGGATGGGGAGGGAGGTGGGAGGGGGGTTCAGGATTGGGAACACGTGTACACCTGTGGCGGATTGATGTTGATGTATGGCAAAACCAATACAATACTGTAATTAGCCTCTAATTAAAGTAAATAAATAAAAAAAGTTAAACCAAACCAATACAATGTTTTTTTCGTAAAACAGCAATAAAATACAGGTGACTTAAGTGTACATAGTATAATAAGTGTTAGTCACTCAGTTGTGTCTGACTCTCTGTTACCCCGTGGACTATAGCCCACCATGCTCCTCTGTCCATGGGATTTCCCAGGCAAGAATACTGGAGTGACTGTCATTTCCTTCTCCAGGGGATCTTCCCAACTCAGGGATCAAACCTGGGTCTCCTGCATTATAGGCAGATTCTTAACCGTTTGTGCCACCAGGGAAGCCCAATAAATATAAAGAGACTGGATCTGCAATGAAAATGCCTGAGTTCTCGATTATAGCGTGTGAAAATATATTGGTTGCTATGTTGTGTCCGACTCTTTCAACCCCACGGAATGTAGCCTGCCAGGCTCCTCTGTCCATGGAATTCTCCAGGCAAGAATACTGGACTGGGTAGCCATTCCCTTCTCCAGGGCATCTTCCTGACCCAGGGACTGAACCTGGGTCTCTCGCATTGCAGGCAGATTCTTTACCATCTAGGCCACCAGGAAGCCCCAAAATACAGGTGAATATCTAACTTCAGGGTGAGGAAGCACTTTCTAGCTATGAGGGAAGATTAATAGATCTGACTATATAGAAGTTGAAAACTTCTGTCATTTCAAAAAAATAAAATTTAAAGACAAACTGGGAAAAATATTTTCAACTAGCACGGAAGAAGGTTAATATTTGTACTATGTCAAGGCTATGCAAACAAATCAGTAAAAATAAATTAATTTTCCAAAAGGAAACAGAGAAAGGGATATAGAAAGCTATAATTTAGAGAAGAAATATAGTCATAGGCACTAAAAATGTTTAGCTTCCTTGATAGTAAGAAAATGCAAGTTACAACTCTGAAACACCATTTTCCCTATAAGAAAAGGATATTTTTGTGTTGGAAAGGGGCAATAGGCACTCTCAAACTGCTGTTGGGAGGAGGCAATAATACAACTCCTCTGGAAGTAATTTTGGAATATACAGCAACTGTTTTAAAATGTGTATCTGTTGACCCAGCAATTCTAGTTCTACACTAAGATACTAATCAGCAATACGGCCAAAGGTTTTCGTATAACCTTTGATCAATGTAGCATTATTTATAATAGTGGAAAACTCAAAAAAGCTTAAATATACAGGAATAGAGGAATTATTAAATTCTGGCATAAAATAGTGTTGTGTATAGGCATTCAAAATCAAATATTTATTAACATTGGAAAATGATTACACTATGAGGTAAAAAGCACAATATATGAAACTACATACACAATATGGTTCCAATTTTACAAAAAAAAAAGCATAGGTAAAGTATGCATATTTACATATGAAAGACAGGGAGGAAATACATTAAAATGCTGTCAGTGGTTATTTCCGGGTGGCAAGACGATAGGCACTTTGAATTTTTATCTTTATACTTTTGTGTACTTTCAATTTTTGTTTGGCCATAAAGATGTATTATAAGCAGAATTAAAAAAAATGGTGTGTAAGAATTAGTGCAAGAGGGCTAATGTCAGGTAGAATACAAATGACTGCTATTCATCACTTACAGAGGAGTGTTACCCTCAGTGTCTTGGATGTTTGTGGAAGCTTTGTAGTACAGAAGAATATGAATCATCTTCAAGTTACCCTTGGCTGCTGCGCGGTGCATTGCTGTGGCCTCATAATGGTCCTTAGCGTCTGGATTAGCTCCGCCTTCCAGTAACATGACAGCAATCTGAGAAGATGTAAAAGAAAACAGTGCAGATATCTGTTAATATTTGTGTTTGCGTAGAGGTTTAAAACTCAAGAAGCCTAGGAATGGAACCCTACCTCATGCCTGTTTTTGGAAGCTGCATAATGTAGGGGAGTACAGCCATTTTGATTGACAGCATTCACTTGAGCACCTTTTCCCAGAAGGGCTTTGACAATCTCATCTCGGCCAGCAGAAGCAGCAATATGAAGAGGAGACCAACCTGCCTATAAAAGAGGTGGACAGAACACAAACCAGGGAGAAAAGTCACAGGGATTAACGCTAACATTAAGACAGGGTTTACAAAGCTGTGTATGAATGGTTTTAAGAAAATATATTCTTTCCCTCATTAAGCACTGCAGGATATTTGGAAATCAGATACATACAAAAGAAAAGCATCCATAATTCTGTAACATGGAGACTACCTAAGTCTAATGTGTTTTTAAATAGGGATCGTAGGATATTAAGCTTCGTTGAGTTGTATTTTCCACAATTTCCACTTACCATCATGTTGTAGGAATTTTTCTGTCATTTGGAATCATAACTTTATTGGCTGCATACAATTATGTGGATATACATACTGTACTCAACTATTCCTCCATTATTTTTCTTTTTTTGCCATTATGAATATTACTTCCTCAAGCATCCTTGAAAAGGAACCTGTTTACAAAGTTTTCACCCTATTCTTCAGAAAGTGAAAGTCACTCAGTTGAGTCCAACTCTTTGCGACCCCATGGACTATACAGTCCATGGAATTCTCCAGGCCAGAATACTGGAGTGGATAGCCGTTCCCTTCTCCAGGGGATAGAACCCGGATCTCCTGCATTGCAGGCAGATTCTTTATCAGCTGAGCCATAAGGGAAGCCCAAGAATACTGGAGAGGGTAGCCTATCCCTTCTCCAGCAGATCTTCTCAACCCAGGAATCGAACCGGGGTCTCCTGCAAGAAGTCTTACTCTAATATAACCAATACCATTGCACTAAATCTCTATATAACAAAAAAGGTTCTAGGCCCTCATTCTAATATCTAGGCACTATTCACCAAAAAGTTTTTAACATAATAAAAAAGGGTTTGTAGTCTCTTAGAGGTCATTGCAATAAGCCTTGATCTGCAGGCTTACCTTAAATTACAGGCTATGAGTGGCAAAATGAACATTCTGAAATAATGCAACCACCAGTCCTGTATTTGGTCACTGGCGCCATGCTGCAACTTCCTAGTCATAAAGGTTAAAATTTGTTTGTGGCTTTAATTCTTGGGCTTCAGTAAACACCAGTCTGGACTCTAAAGATAACAGGGAATTTATCAACTCCGCCTAGTACTCACATCATCTTTATCATTCACGGGCACTCCAAGTTGCAGCAAGAATTCAACAATTTCTGTATGTCCAGCTGAGCATGCCCAATGCAACGCCGTTCTGCTGTCCTACACGGGAAACAGAGAAGCAGTAAGATCAACATTCTTGAAAAGAAATAAAAGAACTAAGACGAGAAAGCAGAACATATTAATCCTGAGCCAGTGAACATACGGTTTGGAAACAAGAAATGGAGAGGACTGGATCCTCAGGTAGGTAACCTTAAACTACATTACCTATATAAGAGAGCCTAAGGTTTTAGTACCATGTGGAGAATACATTGATGAATGTAGGTAATTCTGGGTAGAATAGACCCATGAAAGCAATAGAGCAAAAAACTTACTTCAGTGCTTTGGCAGAAATAGAGCTTTAACTACATACATATTTTTATGTCAGGCACTGTGCTAAAAATTTTATGTCTATCATCTCCTGTAATCCCCATGATCCTATACAGTATATATTATCCCCATTTTACAGATCAGGGAACTAAGATTCCTCAAGGTAAGCAGCTTGTCCAAGGTCACATAGCTAGTAAATGGTGAAATTAGGACACATCTGAATTTTCTAGATGCTCTAGAAAGAACAAGTGAATCTTATGGAAAGGAAATGTTCATAAAACTAGTTGAGATTCCCTATACAGCCATTTTAAAAACATACCACACACAGAATTAGAAAGCAACATTATTTAAAAAAAAATAAGCTAGAAAGAAGTTAGTCATGTTTCTCAATAAGAATTTCTCGCTCTTTTTTTTTTTGCAGTGACTGCTATATTTCTTAGCTCTGGGTGAAAGAAAATAGTATTATAAGCTTTATTACAAAAATTTCAAATTCACATAAAAATAGGCCAATCACTTACATTGTACAAATGTTTTCTTATATTTGCTTCATCTGTTTTTTTTTCTTAAAGAGATTTTAAAAAACGAATCTTAAATATCATGACTTTTCATCCCTAAATATTTGAGTGTCTAAAAAGCACTCTGTTGTTGTTTAGTCCGTAAGTCCTGTCCAACTCTTTTGTGACCCCCATGGACTGTAGCCTGCCAGACTCCTTTGTCCATGGGATTTCCCAGGCAAAAATACTGTGCTGCCATTTCCTTCTCCATAAAAATACTTTACTACATAGCTATTACACTGATTAAAATTAACTCTAACTCCTTTATAACATCAAATACCCAATCTGTATTCAGATTTCCGCAACAGTATCCCAAATGTCTTTTTGCAGTTAGCTTGTTTTCAATCAGGATCCATACAAGATCCACAAGTTCCAACAGTTGTTTCTTAAGTCTTTTGATCCTGAATAGTTTCTCCCTTTTTTATGCCATTGACTTGATGAAGAATGGTTAGAAGTATTATTAAATCTTAATTTAATTTTGTTAAATTAAATCTAAAGTATTAAACATTACCAGACCAAACTAAAGGCAAACTAGGCAAAGGGATTTTTCAGGTTGAGCAGCAAAGGAAAGTTCCAGAGAAGCCTCCCGACTTCTAATTCTCTTCCCAAAGACACAAAATGGAGATTTTTAATTATGTGACATTATCTTGCTAGTGCTTAGCACTGTGCCTGTCAAACAGGAAGCAATCTATAAATGTTTGTTGGCTTACTGAGGGCACCATGAACCTTTCTAGAAACTCAGGGTGAAAGCATGAGGATTCTTTAAGTAGGAGAGCAGAAAGAAACATTCCCAAGGTCCACTCTCTTTTGTTTCGCTTCTGCCTAAACTGCCCATTCATCCTCCAGGGAAACCTCACTCATTGTTCAAGATACAGTCAATCTTCCCTCCTTTGCAAAGTCTTTAGGTTTACAACATTCGGCTTTCCTAAGCCAGATTAAATCAGGTCCTTCCATGGTATGTTCTGAAAGCACCACGTCAACTTCTCTCCCGAAGAATACCACAATTAGAATCGGAAGTGATTTGGGATTATTTTATCCACGTCTGCTCCTTCCAGTAACTGCCTGACACAGAAGAGGCGTTCAGTTACACATGTTGCCTCGAATAAAATCACTAATAAAAGCAAAGAAATCCATTTCAAAAATCCAAAAACTTTCCTTCTCACAGATGCCTCAAAGATTGGGCATTTCTGAGAAATGAGCTAAACGTTCTAGAAATATCCAAAATACAGCAAGCTAAGTACCGGGCCAAAGGGGGAGGGGGGGAAACATTGGCAGTTTGCGGGGCTAGATTGGGCCGCTCTATCCCGAGTCCTGAGGTGACCCAGGGGTAAGGATGGGGAGGCGCGGGCGGGAATCCCGCCCTCTCGGAACCGGCCTCCCCCTGGACTGGGCAGGGCTGTGCAGCCACGTTGTCTCCGCCGCCGCCGCCGCCGCCGCCTGCGGAGAGGGTCCAGCGCTGCTTTACCTGGTCAGTCCTAGTGGCCAGGGACTTATCCGCCAGGATCCTCTCCTTTAACTCCTCCAGCTTCCCGCTGTAGGCCAGGTTGCAGATCATTAGGTTAGACACACACCCCTCCATTTCGCTTTCCCAGGATCTCGGTGCAGCCAGATCCACCACCTCCTCACTTCGCAGGCTCCGAGCGCTAATCAAAAGAGCCCGTAGAGCTCCACCAATCACCATCCTCTCTTCTTCCTTTGCTTTTCCCATCGCAGGGCGCCTCTGGGAGTTGCAGTCTGAGCGCAGTTCCGGGCAGGGAGGCGCCTTCGCCACTCTCCCCGACTCTGACCCTAGCGGCGCGGAACTACGAGTCCCAGGGTCCCTTGCAGCCTCCGTAGTCAAGTGGCCGGTGGAATTGGCCCAGGATGACAGCTGGAGAATGGAGTCAGGTATGGGGAGCGGCTTCGTGTAGAACCGGGGTGGGTGGTCGCTGTTGGGACACTAAGTCAGTGACGCGAAATGGGTGCGGGGTCATGGCAAGAGAGTTATGGGAGCCAAAAAGTCCTGTCCTGGGGGCCCTGATCTGCAGTGGTAAGCGGAAGGGAAAACGGTAGCAGCTGAGTATTACCTCCTGAGCTCGAACCAGTGCCTGTGGCCACCCTCCCCATCGCTCCTGCCGCTGCCAAAGGATTGGAAGGAAATAGGGGTTAATTATGCTGACATTTCGGTGGAGTGGCATTAGGGCAGAATTCTGCCACAACAGTGATGGCATATGACACTAAGGTGATGTGCCAGGGTGATGCCAAAGGCAGGGTGTGATGCCATAGGAGCCACTTGATATCTAAGAGATCTCACGGAGTCCATGGCGTGGTGACATAACAACTTGAGGGTCATCTTGACACTGTCTATAGTGTTGACTCTTTAATATCATGATAATAAAGGTGACATCGAAGTTTTGCTAGACTATTAATCTAGTAGTGTTTCTATTTATGGGAATCCTAAATAGTGCCACAGCAGAAGAAATGCACGGCTTATCCTTTATAGGGGATATCCAGACTGGCATCATACCACAGCTAAGTTATGATAAGAATATACTCAAGAAAGAGACTGATTATATTTACCCTGTTACAGTGTAGAACAGGGCTTGGCAACTTTTCTGTGAAGAGCTACATAAATATCTTTAGACTTTGTGAGTCAAAAGGCAAAATTATAGGATCTATACTAAGGACGGGCTTCCCTGGAGGCTCAGATGGTAAAGAATCTGCCTGCAATGCAGGAAACCGTGGTTAGATCAGGAAGATCCCGTGGAGAAGGGAGTGGCTACCCATTCCAGTATTTTTGCCTCCAGAGTTCGCCGGACATGGGGTTACAAAGAGTCGGACAGGACTGAGCGACTAATATACTAAGGGCATTATGCCAAAACTAGGTAATGATAACAATACACTCAAGAAGGAGACTGATTATATTTATCCTGTAATAGTGTAGAACACAGTTCTGTAAAGAACCAGATAGTAAATATTTTAGGCTCTGTGGGCCAAAAAACAAAATCGAGGATAATGTGTAGGTACTTATATGACAAAGGAGAAAACAAATTTTAGCAAATGTTTATTGATAAAATTCAAAGTAATAATAATTGAGCATTTATTTTAGGTAATGCAGGACAACTAATGAGAATAATGAAATTCTTTTTGGGAGGTAACATTTTATTTGGGGCTAATAGTATTCTCTGTTGTCAAAATAGTTTCAAATGTTCATGTTAATGCTCATCTATAATGAGATTTTACACATTTTATCTTTATAAATGTCTTTTCACACAGATAGGTATGAATGCACAAACATATTCTTGTTATTTTTTAGTTAAATTTCAGAATAGTGTAAGGTTTATAGAAAAGTTGGGAAGATAATGCAGAATTTCTGTGCACCCCTCACCCAGTTTCCCCTACTCTTCCTTTCCTATTTTTAATAACTTTATTAGGATATATTTTTCATATCAAAAAATTCACCCATTTCAAGTGTATAGTTCAATATTTTTAGTAACTTTACTGAATGATGCAACCATAATCATAATGTTTTAGAACATTTTCACTTCCCTCCTAAATCCCTCATACTCATTTATTTACAATTAATCCTCATTCCCACTCCCAACTCCAGGTAACCACTGATCTATTTTCTGTCTCTATAAATTTGCATATTCTGGGCATTTCATCTGAATTAAATCAAGTAAGAAGTGGTCTTTTGTGCCTGGCTTCTTGCACTTAGCATATTTTTGAGGTTCCTCCATATTGTAGCATGTACCAGTACTTCATTAATTTTTATTGCCAGTGTGTATGAATCATACAAAAATCTTTTGTGTTTAGCTTCTTTCACTTAGCATAAGGTTTCTGAAGTTTTTCCAAATTGTAGTATGTATCAATACTTCATTTTAATGGCTAAATAATATTTTGCTGTATGGCTTTCCATATTTCACTTATCCACTCATCAGTTGGTTGGCTTCTGCCTTTTGGTTATTATGAGTAATACTGCTGTAAACATTCATGTACATGTTTCTGTGCAGATATATGCTTTCGTTTCTCTTGGTACCTATCTAGGAGTAGAATTGCTGGGCCATATGGAATTCTGTGTTTAAATTTGTGAGGAACTGCCAGAATTTACCAAAGTGTCTGTATATTTTCCCCTCCCATTAACAATGTATATTCTCCTCCACATCTTTAATGTCTATTTTTTTTTATTACAGCCATTCTAGTGGGTGCAAAGTGGTATCTCATTGTGATTTTGTTGTTTTGATTTGTAACAGCACGGAAAGTGTATAAAGCGTGTTGGCATCACTTATGATTCAAACAGTGTTAGTTGTTGAAATGACTTTCCTACTGTATAAGTTTCACATATAAGTGCTCTTTTGTCTTGTAATTTTAGGTTGAATTAATTAAGAAACATTATCAAGTCTGGAGCAAAAGCTAATGTCCAGGGCCATTTGGTGTTTGGTATTAGTGGGTGAAGGCAGTTCTTCCAACAGGTGAAAAAATGTAAAAGTCATTCATACCTTCCTTACCATAAGGAAAATACAAAGTGGACCTAATTTTACTTGCCAGATGTAGCTTGCTAATGGCTGGTGTATAGTGAAAGTGTCCTGTATTTAGTAGGTGTTCAATAAATATCCAGTTGATTTCAGAGGTACAGTAGGCTTGTTGTGTGGTACTCACAAAGGATTGGGTATAGTAACATTTTACTATAATAATAAATCAAAAAATTGGATTTGATTGCCAGAAACAGCTGGAGACAAACTCCAAGTGCCCCTACTACTGAGTGACTTGTTTGGGTAACCTTTTATAGATGGTGTGTTGTGCTTTTAAATTATTTGATATGACCGGGTGGTTAACTTCAATTATGAATCCTTTAAGGACAAGGGTAAGATATTCTTCAACTTTTTGAAAGCTGCAAGACAAATAGATCTCTAAGGGAGAAGATGTCTTCTCTTTCGTTACTGTCCCCAAGTATGGAGGAACAGAGTGGTTACTGTTTATTTATCAAGAGTCAAAGGGGGGCCCTGTTAGGGATGGACTCCCTTGCTACTTGTACAATTGAATATTCCCTTTTCTACTGGTCATCTAGAGTCTAGGTCCTCAGTTCAGTTCAGTCGCTCAGTCGTGTCTGACTCTTTGCGACCCCATGAATCGCAGCACACCAGGCCTCCCTGTCCATCACCAGCTCCCAGAGTTCACTCAGACTCACGTCCATTGAGTCAGTGATGCCATCCAGCCATCTCATCCTCTGTCGTCCCCTTCTCCTCCTGCCCCCAATCTCTCCCAACATCAGAGTCTTTTCCAATGAGTCAACTCTTCACATGAGGTGGCCAAAGTACCGGAGTTTCAGCTTTAGCATCATTCCTTCCAAAGAACACCCAGGACTGATCTCCTTTAGAATAGATTGGTTGGATCTCCTTGCAGGCCAAGGGACTCTCAGGAGTCTTCTCCAACACCACAGTTCAAAAGCATCGATTCTTCAGTGCTCAGCTTTCTTCACAGTCCAACTCTCACATCCATACATGACCACTGGAAAAACCATAGCCTTGACTAGATGGACCTTTGTTGGCAAAGTCCTAGAACAAGCCAAATCCATCGTCTGGACTTCAAGAATAATATTTACAGATCACATGTGTCAGGTATTGCGCTTTTCTCATTTAGTCTTTCGCAACAACTCTTTGAGGGAGTTTCCATTATTCCTGAGCCCCCACCTTTAAAAAAAAAAAAAAGGAGAATACAGGCACAGAGAAGCAAAATAGCATGCTTGAGGTCACACAACTTGGCAAAGGTTGGAGCTAAAATGGTAATCCAGTGCTATTCTACCCTAAAACCCTAGCACTTAACCACTGCAACATATTGCTCAGTATTGCTGAAGATAAAATTGTGTGTAAATGAAAACCTCAGATAATGCAATACTAATTTCTGTCAGAGCTATTTGGGCTGTAACACTACCCATGATTGTGGGGAAATGACATGTTTTTCATGCTCTAGAGCAACACTGTCCAACAGAACTTTTTGTGATGATGGAAAAGTTCTATATCTAAGCTGTTCTGATATGGTAGCCATTAGTCACATTGAACACTTGAAATGTATCTGGGAACTACATTTTAAATTAGATTTTAATTTTAAAAAATTTAAATAGCTTCATATGGCTAGTGGTTATCATTTTGTGTCCAAGGAGGGAGAGGCAGGTTTCCCCTATCTGCTCCTTTCTAATTATCACTAAACATTTCACTCAGTGCAAATATTCTTTTCCTAGCACAGCTGAAAATGAATGTATTCTGTAGTGAAACAAACTTGAGGACATCCTACACAGGGCATACACAAATCAATTAACTGTATGACAGTTGTAGGAATAGGTTCTGGCTTATCCATTATGAAACTTCTTCATTCCCACCACTTACTAGATAAAGTTTGAACAACTAGCCTGAAGATACTTTGCAAATTATTTTTTAATTCTTTGCAGAATTTTTTCATTGTTTATGTGACTAATTGCAAGCAATTCATAATAGCCAGTTGGCTGGTTTAAGGTGAGACATTTTAATCTGTGGCTCTAATATTTTTTAGCACATGTTTTAATCCTACAGATAAAAATGATCTTGGTATTGTATATCACTGGCTTATACAAATCTTCCCTATTTAAAATATCTCTTCATAAAACTGCATGTTATTATAGGCTATTATTATAACATTGTATTTACTTGCTCCTTGGGTTTTAGCTTCCACACTCTTGTTTTCTGAGTTACTTGCTTTATAAGTGGTTTATTTTTTAACTTATGATACATAACGAATGATTCCCAAGAAGTTGCAAAAACAGTACAGAAATGCTCCACATACTCTTCATCCTGTTTAGTCCAATCATTACATTTTATATAATTATACTACAATACAAAAAACTAGGAAAATGACACTGGAATGTTGTATATGTACAGGTCTATGTTATTTATCACTTGTGTGGATTTGTGCAACCATGATTGCAACCAAGATGTAGAAATATTCCTTCACTAGAGAGCCACCCTTCATAGGCACACCTAACACCCCCATCATACATAACCCCTGCCAAATATGAATTTGTTTTCCTACTCTATAATTTTGTCCTTTTGAGAATTTTATGTAAATGAAGTCATAAAGTGTGATTTTTTCAATTTTTTCTGCTTTGTTCAATGACCTTGTGATCTATCCAAGTTGATACATGTATCAATAGTCTGTTCTTTTTTGTTGGTGAGGAGTGTTTCATGCTATGGATATAATACAGTTTGTTTAACCATTCACCTAATTAGGGACATTTTGGTTATTTGCATTTTGGGGCTGTTACAGATAAAACTATTATAAACATCTGTGTATAGAATTTGGGTAGACAACTTTCCAGTGGGCCTCCCTGGAGTTTCAACGGTAAAGAATTCACCTGTAATGCAGGAGACTCTGGTATGATCCCTGGGTTGGGAAGATCCCCTGAAGGGGGACAGAACAACCTATTCCAGTATTCTTGCCTGTTGAATTCCATGGACAGAGGAGCCTGGCGGGCTATGGTTCATAGGGTCGCAAAGAGTGCAACATGACTGAAGTGACTTTAGCACGCACAACTTTCCAATATTCTTTCCTGGATAATCCCATGGACCGAGGAACCTGGCGGGCTATAGTGCAGGGAGTTGCAAAGAGTCAGACACCACTGAGCAACTGAGCACAACTTTCATTTGTCTGAGATATATGCCCAGGAAAGTCGTTTCTGGGTCATATGGTAAGTGTGGGCAGACCTAGTGGCTCAGTGACAAAGAATCTGCCTGCAATGCAGGAGCCGCAGTAGATGCAGGTTTGATCCCTGGGTTGGGAAAATCCCCTGGAGAAGGGCAAGGCAACCCACTCCAGTATTCTTGCCTGGAGAATCCCCATGGACAGAGGAGCCTCGAGGCCTAAAGTCCATAATGTTGCAAAAAGTCCGATATGACTGAAGCGACTTAGCATGCATGCATGTGGCAAGTGTATATTTAGTTTTTAAAGAAATTTTTCCAGAGTGGCTGCATAGAATTTTACACTCCCATCAGTATATGAGAGATCTGGTTTCTTTGCATCCTTGCCACTGTTGTCATTGTTTTTTATTTTATCCATTCTTGCATATTGATATTGTTGCAGTCAAAATCTTGGTTTTCTCTGCCGACCAAAGCCAAATAAAAAATTATGGAGAGTTTGGAGGAAACAGAAAGAAGACTTTAATCCTCAACTGGCAGAGGGGAGATACAGAAGGCTTATGCCTTAAGAACTGTGTCCCCCTCCTTCCATGAGGAGTCTAGGAAGGCTTGCAGTCAGGGCTTGGTGATGAGGAACAAAGGTATAAGGCTCTTGTATTCTTCTTCCATACTCAACAAAAGAGTCCGAAATGCAGTACTTGGATGCAATCTCAAAAATGACAGAATGATGTCTGTTCGTTTCCAAGGCAAACCATTCAATATTACAGTAATCCAAGTCTATGCCCTGATCAGTAATGCTGAAGAAGCTGAAGTTGAATGGTTCTATGAAGACCTATAAGACTTTCTAGAACTAACACCCAAAAAAGATGTCCTTTTCATTATAGGGGACTGGAATGCAAAACTAGGAAGTCAAGAAATACCTGGAGTAAAAGGCAAATTTGGCCTTGGAGTACAGAAAGAAGCAGGGCAAAGGCTGATAGAGTTCTGCCAAGAAAACGCACTGGTCATAGCAAACACCTTCTTCCAACAACACAAGAGAAGACTCTACATATGGACATCACCAGATGGTCGACACAGAAATCAGATTGATTATATTCTTTGCAGCCAAAGATGGAGAAGCTCTATACAGTCAGCAAAAATAAGACCGGGAGCTCACTGTAGCTCAGATCATGAACTCCTTATTGCCAAATTCAGACTTAAATTGAAGTAAGTGGAGAAAACCACTAGACCATTCAGGTATGACTTAAATCAAATCCCTTATGACTATACAGTGCAAATGAGAAATAGATTTAAGGGACTAGATCTGATAGAGTACCTGATGAACTATGGACGGAGGTTTGGACATTGTACAGGAGATAGGAATCAAGACCATTCCCAAGAAAAGCAAAATGGCTGCCTGAGGAGGCCTTACAAATAGCTGTGAAAAAAGGAAAATGAAAAGCAAAGGAGAAAAGGAAAGATACACCCATTTGAATTCGGAGTTCCAAAGAATAGCAAGGAGAGATAAGAAAGCCTTCCTCAGTGATCAATGCAAAGAAATAGAGGAAAACAATAGAATGGGAAAGATTAGGGATCTCTTTAAAAAAATTAGAGATACCAAGGGAACATTTCATGCAAAGATGGGCTAAATAAAGGACAGAAATGGAATGGACCTAATAGAAGCAGCGGAGAAGGCAATGGCACACCACTCCAGTACTCTTGCCTGGAAAATCCCATGGATGGAGGAGCCTGGTGGGCTGCAGTCCATGGGGTCGTGAAGAGTCAGACATGACTGAGCGACTTCACTTTCACCTTTCACTTTCATGCATTGGAGAAGGAAATGGCAACCCACTCCATTGTTCTTGCCTGGAGAATCCCAGGGACGGGGGAGCCTGGTGGGCTGTCATCTATGGGGTCGCACAGAGTTGGACACGACTGAAGCGACTTAGCAGCAGCTGCAGCAGCAGCAGCAACAGAAGCAGAAGATATTAAGAAGAGGTGGCAAGAATACACAGAAGAACTGTACAAAAAAGATCTTCACGACCCAGATAATCACGATGGTGTGATCACTTAGAGCCAAACATCCTGGAACGTGAAGTCAAGTGGGCCTTAGGAGCATCACTACGAACAAAGCTAGTGGAGGTGATGGAATTACAGTTGAGCTATTTCGAATCCTGAAAGATGATGCTGACAAATTTGGAAAACTCAGCAATGCCCACAGGACTGGAAAAGGTCAGTTTTCATTCCAATCCCAAAGAAAGGCAATGCCAAAGAATGCTCAAACTACTGCACAATTGCACTCATCTCACACGCTAGTAAGCTAATGCTTAAAATTCTCCAAGCCAGGCTTCAGCAATATGTGAACTGTGAATTTCCAGGTTGTTCAAGCTGGTTTTGAACAACCAAAAGGCAGAGGAATCAGAGATCAAATTGCCAACATCTGCTGGATCATGGAAAAAGCAAGAGAGTTCCAGAAAAACATCTATTTCTGCTTTATTGACTATGCCAAAGCATTTGACTGTGTGGATCACAATAAACTGTGGAAAATTCTGAAAGAGATGGGAATACCAGACCACCTGACCTGCCTCTTGAGACACCTGTATGCAGGTCAGGAATAAACAGTTAGAACTGGACATGGAACTACAGACTGGTTCCAAATAGGAAAAGGAGGACATCAAGGCTATATATTGTCACCCTGCTTATTTAACTTATATGCAGAGTACATTATGAGAAATGCTGGGCTGGAAGAAGCATAAGCCAGAATCAAGATTGCCGGGAGAAATATCAATAACCTCAGATATGCAGATGACACAACCCTTATGGCAGAAAGTGAAGAGGAACTAAACAGCCTCTTGATGAAAGTGAAAGAGGAGAGTGAAAAAGTTGGCTTAAAGCTCAACATTCAGAAAACGAAGATCATGGCATCCGGTCCCATCACTTCATGGCAAATAGATGGGGAAACAGTGGAAACAGTGGCTTACTTTATTTTTCTGGGCTCCAAAATCACTGCAGATGGTGATTGATTGCAGCCATGAAATTAAAAGATGCTTACTACTTGGAAGGAAAGTTATGAACCAACCTAACAGCATATTAAAAAGCAGAGACATTACTTTGCCAACAAAGGTCCGTCTAGTCAAGGCTATGGTTTTTCCACTGGTCATGTGTGGATGTGAGAGTTGGACTATAAAGAAAGCTGAGTGCTGAAGAATTGATGCTTTTGAACTGTGGTGTTGGAGAAGACTCTTGAGAGTCCATTGGACTGCAAGGAGATCCAACCAGTCCAGTCCTGGGTGTTCATTGGTAGGACTGATGCTGAAGCTGAAACTCCAATACTTTGGCCACTTGATGCGAAGAGCTGACTCATTGGAAAACAGCCTGATGCTGGGAAAGATTGAGGGCAGGAGGAGAAGGGGACAACTGAGGATGAAATGGTTGGATGGCATCACTGACTCAGTGGACGTGGGTTTGGGTGGACTCTGGGAGTTGGTGATGGACAGGGAGGCCTGGCATGCTGTGGTTCATGGGTTGCAAAGAGTTGGACACGACTGAGAGACTGAACTGAACTGACTGACTCTTCTTCCTCTTGCATCATTTCAAAAAGAGTCATAGGTTGGTGTCAGGTAGCCCAGTAATTGAGTCATGCAGTTCTGTAACCCTGCAGCCTTCTTTCTGTAATGCAAAAAGAGAAAAACTACCAGGGGTGATCTGCGAAGAGTGCTGTGTATCATAACCAGATACATGATGTAATTAGCACAGAGTCAAAGGATAATAGGTGCAATATATAGCTCATGCAGAGTTAGGGGCAGAAAAACAAACTTTGTTACAGACTACAGATTAGGAACAGTTAAAGTAAAAAGTAGGAATGACCAGGCTCACTCATTGTTCCCTTTATCTCCTTTGATCTCAGGAAAGGAAAAGAAAAAACTCGTTCCTCTTTTTTCCTTTTCACTGCAGCATTATCTTATTGTGGTTTTATTTGCATTTCTCTAATAGCTAATGATGGTCAGTATCTTTTTATGTGTTTATTTTCCATCCCTATGTCTTTTTCAGTGAAATGTCTCCTCATGTCCTTTCCCATTTTCTTTTTTTTTATTTAAATTTATTTATTTTAATTGGAGGCTAATTACTTTACAATATTGTATTGGTTTTGCCATACATCAACATGCAGCTGCCACGGGTGTACACGTGTTCACAATCCTGAACCCCATCCCTCCTCCCTCCCCATACCATCCCTCTGGGTCGTCCCAGTGCACCAGCCCCGAGCATCCTGTATCCTGCATCGAACCTAGACTGGTGATTTGTTTCTTATATGATATTATACATGTTTCAATGCCATTCTCCCAAGTCATCCCACCCTCTCCCTCTCCCACAGAGTCCAAAATACTGTTCTATACATCTGTGTCTCTTTTGCTGTCTCGCATACAGGGTTATCATTACCATCTTTCTAAATTCCATATATATGCGTTAGTATACTGTATTGATGTTTTTCTTTCTGGCTTACTGCACTCTGTATAATAGGCTCCAGTTTTATCCACCTCATTAGAACTGATTCAAATGTATTCTTTTTAATGGCTGAGTAATACTCCATTGTGTATATGTACCACAGCTTTCTTATCCATTCATCTGCTGATGGACATCTAGGTTGCTTCCATGTCATGGCTATTATAAACAGTGCTGCGATGAACATTGGGGTACACGTGTCTCTTTTAATTCTGGTTTCCTCAGTGTGTATGCCCAGCAGTGGGATTGCTGTGTCATAAGGCAGTTCTATTTCCAGTTTTTTAAGGAAACTCCACACTGTTCTCCATAGTGGCTGTACTAGTTTGCATTCCCACCAACAGTGTAAGAGGGTTCCCTTTTCTCCACACCCTCTCCAGCATTTATTGCTTGTAGTCCCATTTTCTTTGAAATAAAAAAGATTATTGAGGTAATTGGTTCATAACATTGTACGTTTCGCATGTACCACATTTTATTTCTGCATATATGGTAGCATGCTCACCCCCCAAAATCTCACTTCTGTCACCATGCAGTTGACTCCTTTTGCCCATTTTGCCCTCCCTCCACCCGTTCCCTTCCTGTAACCACTACTCTGTTTTCTGTTTCTATGTGTTTGTTTATAGTTTCATTTGTTCTTTTTTTGCTGCAACACATGACATAAAGGGTCTTAGTTCCCCAACCAAGGATCAAACCCATGTTCTTTGCAGTGGAAGGCCAGATTCTTAACCACTGGACCACCAGGGAAGTCTGTGTTAATTTATTTTGTTTGTTTGTTTATGTTTCACATATAAGTTAAATCATACAGTGTTTGTCTTTCTCCATCTGACTTATTTAATTTAGCATAATACCCTCAAATTCCATCCATGTTGTTGGAAATCCTTTGCCCATTTTATAATTGTATTGTTTGGGGTTTTTTGTTTTTTACCTGTTAAATTGTGATAGTTCTTTATATATTCTCGATCCAAGTTCTTTGTCACATATGTAGTTTGCAAATATTTTTCTACCAGTCTGTGGCTTGTCTTTTCATCTTATTAATAGGATTTTTCATAGAGCAAAAGCTTTTGATTTTGATGATGTCCAATTCATTCTTTTCTTAATTCTTTAGATTGTGCTTTTGTTCTTATGTCTAATTGACCCTTAAGCCCCGGGTCTCAAAGATGTTCTCCCAAAGTTTTTTAGTTATATTTTACATTCAAGTCCATGATCCATTTTGAGGTAATTTTTGTATTTAGTGTGAGGTTTAGGTTGAAGTTAATTTTTTAAACTATGGATATCCCATTGCTTCAGCTCCACTGAACTATAATATAAAATGAGTATGCTGTACTTGTGTAGGCATGTTTCAGCGTTCTCTGTTCTGACTGAATGATCCACGTGTCTGTCTCTTTGCCACATCATACAGTCTTGATTACTATAGCTCTATAATGTTTTAAAATTTGTTATAGTGATACCTCCTACTTTATTATTTTTTTCAATATTGTTTGACTTTACGTATACATTTCAGAATGGTGGTGGTTTAATCGCAAAGTTGTGACCAACTCTTGGGACCCCTCAGACTGTAGCCTTCCAGGCTCCTCTGTCCATGGAATTTTCCAGGCAAGAACACTGGAGTGGGGTGCCATTTCCTTCTCTAGGGGATCTTCTCAACCCAGGGATCAAATTCCTGCATTGGCAGGTGGATTTTTAACAGCTGAGCCAACAGGGATAAACTTGCCAATATCTAAAAAAAATTGCTAGAATGTTGATAGGAATTGTTTAAGGCCTGTACATTAACCTGAGGAAAACGGAAATCCTTACTATGTTGAATCTTCTGATTCATGAACAGGGCAGTTCAGTTCAGTCGCTCAGTCGTGTCCGACTCTTTGCGACGCCATGGACTGCAGCATGCCAGGCTTCCCTGTCCATCACCAACTCCTGGAGCTTGCTCAAACTCAAGTCCATCGAGTCGGTGATGCTATCCAATCATCTCATCCTCTGTCGTCCCCTTCTCCTGCCTTCAATCTTTCCCAGCATCTGGGGCTTTTCCAATAAGTCAGTTCTTTGCATCAGGTGGCCGAAGTATTGGAGCTTCAGCTTCAGCATCAGTCCTTCCAATGAATATTCAGGACTGATTTCCTTTAGGATTGACTGATTTGATCTCTGGCATATCTCTCCATTTATTCACATCTTTTCTTTCGTTAGCATTGTGTAGTTTTCAGCATACAAGTCTTGTACGTGTTTTGTTAGAATTTTGCTTCATTTTTTTTTAGTGACCATTAATGGTATTGTATTTTAAATTTTGGTTTCCATATGTTTATTGCTAGTACATAGTTATACAGTTGGTTTTTGTATGATGATCTTGTACCCTGCAATGTTGCTGAATATGGATTAAGTTCTAGGAGGTTTTTTCTGTTGGTTTCTTGGCATTTTATTTATTTATTTATTTTGTAGACCAGCTTGTCATAGGGATGGTGGGACAGAAACAGTGGTATTTCTTTCATTCCACTTTTTAATGCCTTTTATTTATTTCTTCCTTTATTGTTCTGGTTCAGAATTCTAGTTAACTGTAGTAAGAGCTGAACCCTTACTTTGTTTTCAATCCTAGGGGGAGAGCAGTCAGTCTTTCAGCATTAACTGTGATGTTAGTTGTAGTTTTTTGGGGGTATATACTTTTTAAAACTGAGGCAATTCCTCCCTAATTCCTAGTTTTCTGAGGATTTTTATCGTCAGTGAATGTTGAATTTTGTCGAACAGCTTTTTCATTGATATGGTCATGTGATTTTTGTTACTACACTGATTAATTTTCAAATAGTGAACCCACTTTGCATTCCTAAAACAAACCCACTTGGTCATAGTATATAAATTTGTCTATTCTGCTGCTGCTGCTGCTGCTGCTAAGTCGCGTCAGTCGTGTCCAACTCTGTGTGACCCCATAGACGGCAGCCCACCAGGCTCCCCTGTCCCTGGGATTCTCCAGGCAAGAGTACTGGAATGGGGTGCCATTGCCTTCTCTGAAATTTGTCTATATATTGCTGAATTCTATTTGCTAACATTTTGTTAAGGATTTTTGTGTCTCCATGAATGATATTGGTTTTGTATTTAATTTGGGGGTACTGCCTTTGATTTTGATATCAATGAAATATTGGCCTTCTAATGAGAATTGGGAAATATTTCCTCTCCTTTTATTTTCTGGAAGAGATTATGTGATGATGGTATTAATTTTCCTTTAAGTGGCTGGCAGAATTCTCTAGTGTAACCAACTGGGCCAGGAGATTTCTTATTTTAGAGTTTTAAAAGTACAGATTCAATTTCCTTAATAGTTATAGGACTGTTCAAATGATCAATTTCATATTGAGTGCTTGTGTGTGTTTGTGTTTTTCAAGGAATTGGTCCAGTTTATAAAAATTGTAAAATTTGTGTAGGTTTGTTTGCTGTATTTCCTTTATCTTTTTGGTGTTTGCAGAGTCTCAAGTGACATCCCCTGTTGTGTTTTGATATTAATACTTTGTGTTTTCTCTCTTTTTTAAATTTGGCAGTCTCACTAAAGATTTGTCTATTTTGTTGATCTTTTCAAAGAACCAACTCTTTATGTCATTGATTTTTCTCTATTAATTTTCAGTTTTTAGTCTTACTGATTTTTGCTTTCAAATTGATTATTTCTTTCCTTGCATTCAGTTTATTTTACTCTTTTTCTAGTTTTCTGTTTTTTAAGGTGGAAAATTACATTTTTAAATTTGACTTTTCCTCTTTTCTGAGGTAAGCATTTAGTGCTATAAATTTCCCACTCAGCAGTGGTTTAGCTGCATATCACACATATTTTTTATTGTGGTAAAAAATTATGTAATATGAAATCTACCCTCTTAAAATGTTAAGTGTACATTACACAATATTTTTAACAGTAGGCACAATGTTGTTTTCACCTTGCATGACTGAAACTCTATGCCTGTTGAATAGCAACTCCCCATTTTGTTCTCCCAGTAGTCCCTGGCAACCACCATTCTACTTTCAGTTTCTATGAGTTTGACTACTTTAGACACGTCTTTTAAGTGGAACGATGCAGTATTATCTTGTCTGACTGGCTTATTTCACTTAGCACAATGTCTTCAAGTTCCTCAACTTGTAGTCTATGACAGGATTTCCTTTTTATATACCACATATACCACATTTTCTTCATTGATGGACATTTAGGTTATTTCTACTTTTTGGCTATTGTGAATAATACCACAATGAACATGGTAGTGCAAATGTCTCTTACAAATCCTGATTTCAATCCTTTTGGATGAATACCCAGAAATGGTATTGCTGGATTATATAGTAGTTCTATTATAATTTTTTGAGAAGCCTTTATAGTAGTTTCCATAATAGCTTTGTCATTCTGTATTCCCACCAGCAGTGAAGAAGGGTTCCATTTCTCTACATTCTTGGCGACACTTATCTTTTTGTTTTTTTTTAAAAAATAGCCATTCTAACAGGAGTGAGATGATGTGTAATTGTGGTCTTAATTTGCATTTCCCTAATGATTAGTGATGGTGAGCACTTTTTTCATATACCATTTGGCTATTTGGATGTCTTCTTTGAAGGGTTATTTGCCCATTTTAAAGTTGATGTTGTTGCTATTATTATTATTTGCTTTTGAGTTGACGGAGTTCCTTATATATTTTGAGTATAAATCCCTTGTCAAAAATATGCTTTACAAATATTTCCTCCTATACTGTCAGTTGCCTTTTCATTCTATTGGTTGTTTCCTTTTCTATGCGGAAGCTTTTTAGTTTGATGTAGTCCTATCTGTCTGTTTTTGCTTCGGTTGCCTGTGCTTTTGGTGTCATATTCAAGAAGTCATTGCTAACATCAGTATTTTGAAGTTTTTTCCCTAGGTTTTCTTCTAGGTGTTTTATAGTTTGGGGTCTTCTGTTCAAGACTTTAATTTTGAGTTGATTTTTGTGTGTGGTGTAAGATAAAGGTCCAGTTTCATTCTTTTGCATGTGGATATTCAGTTTGCCCCACACTGTTTGTTGAAGTGACTATCTTTCCCCCCCTTGTGTACTCTTGGCATCCTTGTTAAGTAGCATTTCACCATATATATGTGGGTTTATTTCTGGGTACTCTGTTCTATTCCATTGATCCATATGTCTGTCTTTATACCCGTGCCATTACGTTTTGATTACTGTAACTTTGTAATATGTTTTGAAATTAGGAAGTATGAGGTTTTTAGCTTTCTTCTTTCTCAAGATTATTTTGGCTATTTGGAATTCTTTGTGGTTCTACATGAATTTTAGGATTGTTTCTTCTATTTCTATAAAAATGTCATTGGGATTTTGATAGGGATCATATTGAATGTGTAGATTCATTTGAGTAGTGCAGACATTTGAGCAATATTGTCTTCTGATCAATTAATATGGGATATCTTTCTATTTATTTGTACCTTTAAATTCCTACCAGCAATATTTTGTAATTTTCAGTGTACAAGAGTTTTGCTGCTTTGGTTAAGTTCATTCCTAAGAATTTTATTCTCTTTGATGAAATTAAATGGAAATGGTTTCTAAATTTCTTGCTCACATGGTTCATTGTTAGCATATAGAAATATAACTGATTTTTGTATATTGCTTTTGTATCCTGTAAAGACTTAATAATTCAAGCATGTGCTGAATTAATTTAGTAGTTCTAACAATTTTTGTGGCATCTTTAGAGTTTTCTACATATAAGGTCATATATATATACACACACAAATGGAGCTAATTTTACTTCTTCCTTTCTAATTTGAACTTTTGTTTCTTTCCTTACCTAATTGCTCTGGTTAGAACTTCCAGTACTATGTTGAATAGAAGTGGTGAGAGTGGGCATGTTTGTCTTGTTTCTGAATTAGGAAATCTTTCAGTTTTTCACAATGGAGTATGATGTTAACTGTGGATTTTTTTATATATGGCCTTTATCATGTTGAGGTAATTCCCTTTTATTCCTAGTTTGTTGAGTTTAGATTACTCAACTTTCAACATGAAAAAGTGTTGAATTTTGTCAAATGCTTTTTCTGCATTTATTGAGATGATCATGTGATTTTTTTTCTCCCTTCATTCTGTTAATGCGGTGTATCACATTGATTGCTTTGCATATGTTGAGTTACCCTTGCATTCCAGGGGTATAGTCCATTTGATCACCGTGTATGATATTTTTATGTGCTGTTGAATTTGGTTTGCTAGCATTTTATTTTAAATTTTGCATCTATATTCATCAGTGATATTGGTTTATAGTTTTCTTGTAATATCTTTTTTTAAATATAAATTTATTTATTCTAATTGGAGGTTAGGGAGAGGGTGGGATGATTTGGGGAATGGCATTGAAACATGTATAATATCATATATGAAACAAATCACCAGTCCAGGTTTGATGCATGATACTGGATGCTTGGGGCTGGTGCACTGGGATGACCCAGAGGGATGTAATATCTTTTTTTCTGGTTTTGCATCAGGATAGTGCTGGTCTCATGAAGTAAACTGGGAAGGGCTCCCTCCTCTTCAGCTTTTTGAAAGAGTTTGAGAGTGGCTTCTGAAACTCTTTTTTAAAAGGATTAGAGCTAATTCTTTAAATTAAGAATTAACTTAGATATGAATTTAAAATTCTTTCAGTTCAGTTCAGTTCAGTCTCTCAGTCGTGTTAAAAGAAGTTAATTTTTCTTTAAATGTTTTATAGAACTCACCATCTGGTCCTGGGCTTTTTAGTTGTTAGAAGGTTTTTGATTACTGAGTCAATCTCCTTGTTAGTTACAGTTCTGTTCAGCTTTTTCTGTTTATTCATGATTCAGTCTTGTTAAGTTACAGATTTCTAGGAATTTATCCATTTCTTCTAGGTTATCCAGTTTGTTGGTATTTAACTGTTCATTGTTGTTATTGTTCAGTTGGAAAGTCATGTCTGACTCTTTGCAACCCCATGAACTGCAGCATGCCAGGCTTCCCTGTCCTTCACTGTCTCCTGGCGTTTGCTCAAACTTATGTCCATTGAGTCAGTGATGCCATCTAACCATCTCATCCTCTGCCATCCCCTTCTCTTTTGCCCTCAATCTTTCCCAGTATCAGGGTCTTTTCCAATGAGTTGGTTCTTTGTATCAGGTGACCAAAGTATTGGAGCTTATAATCATTCATAGTAGTTTCTTATAATTCTTTTAATTTCTATGGCATTCATGACAATATGTCTTCTTTCATTTAATTTTTTTCCTCTTTAATTTTTTATTTTATTTATCTGAGTATTTTTTAAACTAACTTAGTTCATGGTTTGTTAATTTTGGTGATCTTTTTTAAAAACCCAACAGTTAGTATCATCAATTTCTTTCTATTCTCTGTTTTGTTTATTTATGTTCTTAATTACTCCCTTCTTTTAACTTTGGACTTAATATGTTCCTTTTTCTAGTTTATTGAAATGTAATGTTAGATTGTTCATTTGAAAAGTTTCTTCTTTCTTAATATAGGTAATTACCACTACAAACTTCCATCTTATTACTGCTATTGCTGCATTCCATAAGTTTTAGTATGTTGTGCTTTCATTTTCATTGGTCTCATTGTATTTTCCAATTTCCCTTTTGATTTCTTCTGTGATTTATTGGTTATTCAAGATTATGTTTTTTAAATTTCCACATATTTGTGAATCTTCCAGTTTTCCTCCTGCCATTAATTTCCAGTTCCATTCCATTGTGGTTGGAAAATATAGTTGGTATGATCTTCAGTTTTTAAAATTTTATTGACTTATTTTGTTACCTAACGTGATCTATCTTAGAGAATGTTCTGTGTGCACTTGAGAAGAATGTGTATTTTGCTGCTATTTGGTGGGATGTTCTATATATGTCTGTTAGGTTCATATGGTATTGCTCAAGTCTTTTGTTCTCTTATTGATTTTATGGCTGAATGTCTATCCATTATTGAGAGTGACATATTGAAATCACCTACTATTAATTATGTTGATGTCTATATCTCCCTTCAGTTTTGTCAGTAGTCCTCTGATGTTGCATGCTTTATATTTATATTTATAATTTTTATAACTTACTGGTGAATTGACTTTTTATCATTATATAATGCCTTTCTTAATAGTGTTTTTTTAAACTTATAGTTCTTTTGTGTGATATAAGTATAGCCACACCCCCTCTCTTTTGGTTGCATTTTGCATGGAATATCTTTTTCCCTCTTTTCAAATGAAGCTTATGTGTGTCCTTAAGTCTAAAGTGAATCTATTGCAGGCAACTTGCAGTTGGATTTTATTTATCCATCAACCACTCTGTATTCTGATTGGAGAATTTAATTCATTTTCATATAAATTAATTATTGATAAGGAAGGAACTACCATTGCCATTTTATTATTTTCTGTGTGTCTTGTACCTTTTTTGGTCCCTTTTTAACTGCCTTGCTCTCTTCCCTTCTTTCATTTTTAGTGACATGCTTGATTTCTTTCTCATTTTCTTTTGTGTATATTCTATAAGCATTTTCTTTGTGGTTACTATGGAGCTTATATAAAACATAGTTATAATCATTTATTTAAACTGATAATAATAGCTTCAATTACATGCAAATACTTTACACTTTTAGTTTTTCTCCCACCACACCTTATGTTATCAGTGTCATGAATTACATTTTTTTATATTGTGCATCCACTAACCTATTTTTATAGTTGGAGTCATTTTTTATACTTTTGTCTGTTAACTTCATTGCAGAATTAAAATGATTTATATATTACTGTTACAGTACTCACTATACTGTATTTGTCTATATATTTACTTTTATTAATAAGCTTTATACTTCTATATGATTTCATGTTTCTTTTTGTTTCAACTAGAAGGACTCTCTTCAGAATTTCTTGTAGGACAGATCTAGGAGTAATGAACTGCCTCAGCTTTTGCTTATCTGGTCTATTTCTCCTTCATTTTCAAAGAAAAATTTTCTTGGGTATAATGTTCTTGGTTGGCATTATTTTTTACTTTTAGCATTTTGAAGATATCATGCCATTCCCTTCTTTCCTTGTAGGTTTCTGCTGAGAAATTCAGAGTCTTATAGTGGTTCCCTTGTCATGAGGAGTTGCTTTTTTCTTGCTGATTTAATAATTCTCTTTGCCTTTAAATTTTGACAGTTTTATTATAAAATGTCTTAATGTCAGTTTCTTTGGGTTCTCATTGGAGTCCATTGGACCTCTGAATATGCATGTTGATTTTCTTCCCCAAATTTGGAAAGTTTTCAGTCATTATTTCTTAAAGTAAATTGCCTGTCCCTTTCTCTCTCTTCTCCTTCTGGGACTCCCAAAATACATTTATAAAATTTGATTGTATCCTTTAAGTCTCTTAGACTTTCTTTACTCTTTTTCATTCTTTTTTCTTTTGTTCCACTGACTGGATAATTTCAAATGACCTGTCTGTGAGTCACTGTAACCAGTCACTGTAACCACTGCTTACTCAAGTCTGCTGTTGAAACTTTCTAGTGAATTTTTTAGTTATATTTTTCTGCTGTAATTTTCTGTTTGGTCCTCTTAAAAATATTTTTTATCACTTTGTTGATATTCCTGTTTTGTTCATACACTCTTTTCTTGAGCTTGTAGTTCATCCATGATGGTTGTTTTATCTATTTTTTAAATTTATTTATTTATTTTTAGCTGTGCTGGGTCTTCATTGCTGTGTGGGCGTTTCTCTAGTTGTGGTGAGTGGGAGCTACTCTCTAGTTGGCAGTGCACAGGCTTCTCATTGAGGTGGCTTCTCTTGTTGTGGAACATGGGCTCTAGGTGCATGGGCTTCAGTAGTTGCAGCACATGGGCTCAGTAGTTGTGGCTCCTGGGCTCTAGAGCACAGGCTCAGTAGTTGTGGTGCATGGGCTTAGTTGCTCTCTAGCATGCAGCATCTTTCTGGACCATGGACTGAACCCATGTCTCCTGCATTGGCAGGCAGAATCTTTACCACTGAGCCACCAGGGAAGCCCCCATGATTATTTTAAATTCTTTGTTAGGTAATTTATATATCTCTGTTTCTTTAGGATCAGTTTCTGGAGATTTTTTTTTTTTTTGTCATATTTGCCTGTTCCTTTGTGTGTCATCTAACTTTTTGTTGGGTCTGTGTATTTGAGAAAATAGCCACTTCTTCCATTTTTCATGGACTGACTTGGTACAGTGAAAGACCTTCACCAATTAGCATGGCTACAGTTTCTGGGGTTTCTGAAACCTTTTATAGGGGGATATGTTTTCTCTGGTCCTATACATGCAATTTCTCTGTTAGACTTGCCAGTTTGTCTTTTGGGAGCTTGTGAATCCTTGTTCCCACTGGTGTCTGTCTGTGCTGATGCATGTTATCTGGTTCTGTAGCAGCAGGCTGCTCCACTCTCTTTTCATCTCAGTGACACCACCAGGCATCCAACGTATGCTACCTCTCTATCACCACCCCAGTTCTGGTGAGACAGATACCAGTCCCTTGGGCAGCTCTCCTAAAAGGCCAAAATGCTGGTGCACATTATACTTCTCTCCTTCCCTCTTGTTGAAGCATTTTTATAATGGCTGCTTTAAAATCTTTCTTGGATAATTCCAGTATATATGTTATCTCCATATTGGTTTCTATTGATTGTGTTCTCTTATTCAACTTAAGGTATTCATGGTTCTTTGTATGATAAGTGATTTTCTGTTGTATCCTGGACATTTTGGGTATTATGAGACCCTGTATCTTTTATCAATCTTTTCTTTTAGTGGGTCAGCTCTGAGATTGCTCAGGTGCAGGAATGGAGGCATGGCTTCATTACTGCCAGGTGTGGGTGGGAGTCAAGTGTTCCCACTCATAATCCATTGATACTGAGGTAGGAGTAGGGGGAACTGGGCAAGGGTGAGATCTCATGTTTCCCTCTCAACCTCTGATGACATCATCTTGGCTTATTATTGCTTGAGGCCACTTCTACCATCATGCTCTAAGGGCTTCATTACTGCCTGAAAGGGATGAATGTCCCAGATCCCCATTTATCCTTTTTTGAAACCACTTTAGGGAGTGAGGGAAGGGTGTGGGTGGCTCTTTATAGCCAGATGAATGTAGAAGCCTTTCTCCCCACTCGGTCTTTGCTGATGAGTGTGGAATGAGGCCACAGTGTTTTCTCTGGTGCTTTCTCTTGTCTTGCTAGACTACCACTTTCCTATTCTTTTGGCTAGAACTTTTGGGAGGACATTTTTGTCTGCATCCATTGGCATTTCTGCGTTACTGGCTTCTCCATCACGAGGTCTAAGAGATATATTACTTATAGAAAAAACCCAAGAAACTCATTGTCAGGTCATTGCTTGGGTCTTGAGATCCCTAGCCAAACTGTCTTCTACCTTTCAAAGTTCATGTGTGTGTGTGTGTGCATGCTATATTAATATTATGTATCATTATATTAATATGTTTCTTATTATATATATTAATATATTTTTATTATCATATATAGTATAATGTCCAATGTTTTCAGCTGCACTTATTGGGAAGAATAAAGAAATGTATCTATTCTATTTTTTCTTAGAACCAGAAATTACATAAGTGGTTACTTAAAAACATGGATGCTATATTAGCTATAGCCTTTGTCCAATAAAAATCTAGATAAGAATAGGTAAAATCACTCTGACCCCTACCTGCATTGGTATACTTCTTTTTAGGAATTTTTTTTTTTTACTATGGTAAAAAAGCACATAACCAAAAAAAAAAAAAACAAAAAAAACCCATCTTAACTGATTTTAAGTTTTCAGTTCAGGAATGTTAAGTATATTCACATTATTGTAAAACAGATCTCTAGAACTGTTTTATCTTTTAAATCCGAAGCTCTGTACTCATTAAACAATTTACCTTTTCCTTAGTTCCTGGTAACCACCATTCTACTTTCTGTTTCTATGAATTTGACTAGTTTCGACATCTCATATAAATAGAATGATACCATATTTGTCCCTCTGTGACTGACATTTAACCTAGCATCATTTTCTCAAGGTTCATCCATGTTATAGCATGTGACAGGATTCCCTTCCTTTTTAAGGGTGAATAATGTTTCATTGTATGTGCATAGTGTATTTTTGGCTGTGCTGGGGCTTTGTTGCTGTGCACAGGCCTTCTCCAGTTGTGGTGAGTGGAGGCTACTCTCCAGTTGCAGTTTGCAGGCATCTCACCGTGGTAGCCTTTCCCATTGCAGAGCACAGGCTCTAGGGAGCACAGGCTTCAGCAGTTGTGGTATGCAGGCTCAGTAGTTGTGGTGCATGGGCCCAGCTGCCCCACAGCATGAGAAATCTTCCCGGACCAGGCTCGAACCCATGTCCCTTGCATGGGCAGATGGATTCCCAACCACTGGACCACCAGGTGAGCCTGGTGTACTTCTATATACTTAGTAAAACTTGACTGTCAAGTAAAAATTCTTTGCTAAACCTTGCTTTTCCAGAGTAAAGAACTATGGATGATGGGATACCATTCATTATTCCTACAGATTCTTTGCTGTTTAGCACAGCTGCTGCCCACACCAGAGGTTTTACTCATTCAGGCATTGATGCCTAACCTAGTTCCTTTGTGGTACAATAGAGTGGGGCTAGGGTCTGCATCCCAGAGAAGGCAATGGCACCCCACTCCAGTACTCTTGCCTGGAAAATCCCATGGACGGAGGAGCCTGGTGGGCTGCAGTCCATGAGGTTGCTAAGAGTCGGATATGACTGAGCAACTTCATTTTCACTTTTCACTTTCATGCATTGGAGAAGGAAATGGCAACCCACTCCAGGGTTCTTGCCTGGAGAATCCCAGGGACAGAGGAGCCTGGTAGGAGGCTGTCTTTGGGGTAGCACAGAGTCAGACACAACTGAAGCGACTTAGCAGCAGCAGCAGCAGCAGGGTCTGCATCCTGTCTTTCTCTTTATTCATTATCATTATATTTCTCTTAAGACTAGTCTCCTTTAGTGACTTTCAGCCTGAGGCTCTGTCAGGTCTTCTAAAGGGTAGAAATCGAAAAAGGCAGAAACAGACTTTGAATGGAGAGAGACTTCAAAGTAAATCCAACCCTGAGCCCTGCCTCCTCCATGAAGCCTTCTCTGAATAAGCTGTCCTGTGAAAGTGCAAGTCACTCAGTCATATCTGACTCTTTGTGACCCCATGGACTGTAAAGTCCGTGGAATTCTCCAGGCCAGAATACCGGAGTGGGTAGTCTTTCCCTTCTCTTGGGGATCTTCCCAACCCAGGGATCGACCCCAGGCCTCCTGCATTGCAGGCCGATTCTTTACCAGCTGAGCCACATGGGAAGCCCAAGAATACTGGAGTGGGTAGCCTATCCCTTCTCCAGTGGATCATCCCGACCCAGGAATCGAACTGGGGTCTCCTGAAGTACAGGTGGCTTCTTTACCAACTGAGCTATTTAGGGAAGCCAAGCTATCCCATACTTATATCCTTTTCAGATCTCCTCTAACGCTTGCTTCTACTGTACAACCCAATATTCATCTTGTCTTACCAATTAAAATAAAAGTTCTGTTACGTGGCTGTTTCTGGGAAAAAGACATTTTTAACAACTAGGTTTTTCAAATGGCTCATGATTTTTCTAAGTATAATGTGTGTTTTAAAAAACATTTTAACCACCATGATAAAACATTTTGAATGGAATTTTCCAACAAACAACAAACCAAAAAACTCCAAACAAACAGTCTACTCCTCTGACTTCTTATACAATGTTGATGTACATAATTTAATCCTTTTGGTTAAGGATCATTATTATGACTGTGAGTTGTTGAATAGTGTCAGTTATTATAATATGCTGCTGCTGCTGCTAAGTCGCTCCAGTTGTGTCCGACTCTGTGTGACCCCATAGGCGGCAGCCCACCAGGCTTCCCCATCCCTGGGATTCTCCAGGCAAGAACACTGGAGTGGGTTGCCATTTCCTTCTCCAATGCATGAAAGTGAAAAGTGAAAGTGAAGTCGCTCAGTCATGTCCAACCCTAAGCGACCCCATGGACTGCAGCCTACCAGGCTCCTCCGTCCATGGGACTTTCCAGGCAGGAGTACTGGAGTGGGGTGCCATCGCCTTCTCCGTATTGTAATATAGTGGTATTCTAAGGCTTGTATGCATGTGTGTGCTCAGTTGTCTCTGACTCTTTGCAACCCCAAGGACTGTAGCCTTCCAGGCTCCTCTGTCCATGGGATGATTTTCCAGTCAAGAGTACTGGAATGGGTTGTAATTTTCTCATCCAAAGGATCTTCCTGACCCAGGGATCAAACCCTCATCTCCTGCATTGGCAGGCAGATTCTTTACTACTGAGCCACCTGGAAGCCCATCCTAAGGCCTATTGAAATGTAATTTAATGTTTGCCCTTGCAATATGGCATAACTGATCATAGGCCATTTAGTGTGTGTGTGTGTGTGTGTATGTATGTGTGTGTGAATCCATGTTAGTTTTTCTTGGTTTTCTGTCTCTTTCCTTGTCAGCTAGACTTTCTGGCTGCTGTTGATATACTTTTGTAAAATTAATCCCTATTCCATAGCTTAGTAGGCTCAGCAAAGACTTCTTAACTAGGGCTTAATGCCTAAAGGGAATGTTTCTCAAGGGTCTTGAGAGGCTCAGGATTTACCTTCTCTAGTCTGTTTTGTTTATCTGCAGGCTCTTCTAGTTTGGGGAGCTTAGCTGTGGAACTAAGAACAAAACCTCCAGGAATAGGAACCATTGGAGGCCTTGAAGCCAAATATCCATAATTTATCCAAGTTCTTCTCACACTGCATGGCTCTCCAATCAGGAGTTTCCTGCTGGATGTGTTGGAAAGAATAGTTGATGACAGGAGGCATTTTGAGGCTACTCTGGCGTATATCACTTCCTCTCATCAGAGAAACAAGCTTTCAAAGGTGACACAAAAGAACTTCCATTGGGGGCTCTCTGACAAGGAGTAATCAAGGCTCTAACAAGGACTTCAGAGCATTTAAAATTTTTTCTATAGTGGTCACAATGGATAGTAGAGGGTAGAAATGGGAGCATCCTTCAGGGTCAGATATTGTGAAGTTCATAATGGAGAGGGAAACTATTGTGACTGTGTTGTAGAAACAGTTCAAAGTTCTAGAAGCGAGAACTGAATATAATGTATATTACACTGCTAGAGCTACATCTAGAAGTCATAATTAGAAAAAAATGAGGAAGACAGCTATTAACTCTACTTCCCTGAACATATCTATTTTCAATAGAATTATTTCAACTTTTCAAAGATCTTAGAATTTGAGTGTACTTGCTAATCCTGACTCTGGTGAAATGAAAGATATGTAAAACTGAAATACAAGCTTTGAAATTTAAGCATATTTTCTATTGGCTACACAAGTTATTAAACTCAGCTTTGGGGATATTAGTACTTCTTTACATTTTACAAAGTACTTTCACATCCATTCTGTCATTTGAACCTCACTACAGCTCTGTAGAGAGGAAAATATTATCACCATTTTATGGATAAGGAAAGGCAATCTTAGCTTGAAGATTGGCCCAAGGTGACTTGGCTAGTTGAAGAGCAGAAGTAGAACCTAGCTCTTCCAATTCATAGGTCAGTGTTCTCTTCAGTCTACTATGTTTTATTTCATTAAGATTTAGGGAACAAATTAAAAATATTTCTCAGATGAAGTGAGCTTCCAATCAAAATGAGCCTGTAAAAATAGATAGCATTTTGAAGTGCTATAAATCGAAAAATCCAATTAAATTAGCTTTAAATCTGAATAATATCTGAAGCCCCAAACTACTTGCAGTTGGACTTGATCTGTGTGTGTGTACAGGGATAAATTCATAACTATATCTCCTGATAACAAAATAATATTTTGTTGTTAGCATACTTTTGATTTGCATTGCCAATCTGTACCAGAAATATCCACTGTAAGAATTTATCTTTTTCTTTTTTCTTGAATTGAAGTATTCCTTACAGACAATAAAGTACCCAAATCTTAAGTGTACAACTCAATGAAATTTTCATATGAGTAACCACCACCCATATCAAGACAGAATATTTCTGGTCCCCTAGAAGGTTCTCTCTTGCCTCCTTTTAGTCAGCATCTTTTCCCAAGGGCAACAGCTACTCTGACTGCTATTATCATAGATTAACTTTTCCTGATTCCAAACTTTATATAAATAGAATTGTATTATATGTACTGTTTTGTGTCTGGTTTCTTTTTGTTTAACATAATGTATGTGAGATCTATCCATGTTTTGCATATATTATTAGTTAACTCTTTTTTGTTGTTGTGTACCATTTCCATGTGTGATTTACCACAATGTATCCATTGTCCTTGTCTTAGTCAATTCAAGCTGCTATAACAAAGTTCCATAGACTGGGTGGATTAAGCCACAGACATTTTTTCCCCTCACAGTTCTGGAGGCTGGGAAGCCCTACATCATGGCACTAGCAGATTAGGTATCTGATGAGGTCCCTCTTCCTTGGCTGCAGACGGCCCCCATCTTACTGTGTCCTCATATGGTGGAGAGAGGTCATCTCTTTGATGTCTCTTTTTATAAAGGACACTAATCGCATTCATGAGGGCTCCACCCACATAACCTAATTACCTCCTGAAGACCCCACCTGTTGTACCATCACACTGGGGATTAGGGCTTCCACATGCAATTTTTGGGTGGACACAAGCGTTCAGTCTATCGTACCTGTGTCATAAGGCATTTGGGTTGTTTTTAGGTCTTGGATATTATGAATAAAGCTGCTATGAATGTTTTTGACCATATTTCTTGGTGGACATGAAAGTGAAAGTTGCTCAGTCATGTCCGCCTCTTTGAAACCCCATGGACTATAGCCTGCCAGCATCTCTATCCATAGAATTCTCCAGACAAGAATACTGGAGTGGGTAGCTGTTCGCTTCTCCAGGAGATCTTCCCAACTCAGGGATCGAATCCAGGTCTCCCACATTGCAGGCAGATTCTTTACCATCTGAAGCACCATGGAAGCCCCAGAACACTGGAATGGGTAACCTATCCCTTCTCCAGGGAATCTTCCTGACCCAGGAATCAAACTGGGGTCTCCTGCATTGCAGTCTTCTTTACCAGCTGAGCATGAGTACTCATTTTTCTTGGCTATAAACCTAAGAGTGTAATTGCTAGTGTAGATGCAATAAAAGGACATTTTAACTTTGAATTAATTTAACTTAGAATGATTTAACTTAGTATTAATGAAAGAACTGATGGCTGAGAATAAGAAAAGTCACTGTGAACAGCCACTTTTAGGGATTAAAAATGGACCTGTGTTGTTTAGCATGTCAAGATATTAGAAAGTATTTTTGCTGTGGTTGATGGGTTGAGTCTTTCATGCTTGTGGGTAGATAGATATTTATTTTTCTGGTGTCTGGTACATAGAGTGCACAGGAGGGCTAAAGAACCATTTAAATACAAGTTGTACCTTTTTTGGATGGGATTAGATTGTCTTTTCTTGGGTAATGTGGCTCAAATCATCATAGAATAACATTGAAAAATCAAGTTCACTTTACAGGAATTTGTCTTAGGATGAGCTTGGGGTACATCTTTTGGTTTGAAAGTTAAGGTACACATATAATTTTATGTAATCCAAAAAACTTCAGTCTGGCAGTATAATTTTACATTACCTTGAAGGTAAAGAATTTTTAAACATCATATGTCTGCTAGCAACATTTACTAATGAAGTGTGATGTTGAAAGGGTGTGGGGAAAATTCCTGTGGTCTGGGAAGCGGGTGAGATGGCTGTAAACAGAGAAGAAAACTGGAAAAATGCTCCAAATGAAGAGTAGTGTTTCTGGGAAGAATTCAGAGTTTTTCCAGTTGTGCTGTACCACTGAGCGTGTGGTAAGACAGAGACTCACCTTAACCCCTTCCTTGATAAAGTTTTCATTTTGTTTCTTAACCAAATTTAATTTGATAATGAATGTTAAAAAAAAAAAAAACACCCTACATTATAGGCAATTATTTGCTGCACTGCTTGTGTTCTGCAAATAGTGCAATACCTAGACTTCCTTTTGGATGTCTTTGAAACCCTTCAGAGGCTCCATGAAGCCTGGGTTAAATCCAGAATTTTTACCAAGGCTTCTAAGGCCAGTATCTCCCAGCCCTGTGTGCCCCATTAACCTCAACCTTTGATGGTCTCCATGTGGCATCACTATTCCAGTCTCTCAGCTCTCAGTGATTTGGTACAAGTTTCCCCTCGACCTGGAACATCCTTCCTCTGCCCAATAGGCTTAACTTTCATCCTTTAAGGCTAAGTCCTGCCATCACCTTTCTTCCCAAAGCCTTCTCTGGACCCTAGACTGACTTACACAACTCTCTGCTGTTCTGCCCTAGCCCCATGTGCAGACACTGACCATACTGTATCAAAATTAACTCTCCTTTTCTTTCTCTTTCCATTAGACTTGATGTTGCTTAAAATATGTCGCTGTCCCCAGGGCCTAGCCCAGTTCTGGTCATATGAAGGGCATTCAGTAAAGGATTATTAAATCAATGTTTCAGTTCAGTTCAGTCGCTCAGTCATGTCCGACTCTTTGTGACCCCATGAATTGCAGCACACTAGGCCTCCCTGTCCATCACCAACTCCCAGAGTTCACTCAAACTCACATCCATCGAGTCGGTAATGCCATCCAGCCATCTCATCCTCTGTCGTCCCCTTTTCCTCCTGCCCCCAATCCTTCCCAGCATCAGAGTCTTTTCCAATGAGTCAACTCTTCCCATGAGGTGGCCAAAGTACTGGAGTTTCAGCTTTAGCATCATTCCTTCTAAAGAACACCCAGGGCTGATCTCCTTTAGAATGGACTGGTTGGATCTCCTTGCAGTCCAAGGGACTCTCAAGAGTCTTCTCCAACACCACAGTTCAAAAGCATCAATTCTTCGGCGCTTAGCTTTCTTCACAGTCCAACTCTGTTTAGGTGGACATATAAACCAGTTTTTGGACTTTAGTCAGTGTCCCCATTCATTCAATAAACATTTGAAGGCCCTTAGGGGAAAACTTACTGCAGGGCATTATAATCAGAGCTATAGGGGATACAGAGATGAACACTACATGGGCTGAGATGGGAGTACATTCCAATAGCAGAGAGATGACATGCCTGCAAATAACAATAACCTAAAGTACAAAGTGCCCAGTGCCATTAGGGAGATATAAATAAAGGACTACATATAGAAGCTTAGTGGAAGGAGCAAGTGCTTCTTTTGGTGGGAAGACTGAGGAAGAAATGTTCATAGAGAAGGTAGTATTTGAGGTAGGCATGCATGCTCAGTTGCTAAATCATGTCCAACTCCTTGTGACCCCATGGACTGCAGCCCACCAGGCTACTCTGCCCATGGGATTTCCCAGGCAAGAACATTGGAGTGGGTGTCTTCTCTGGGGGATCTTCCTGAACCAGGAATCGAACCTGTGTCTTCTGCATTTCCTGCATTGGTAGGTGGATTCTTTACCACTGAGCCACCTGGGAAGCCATTTGTATTTGAGGTAGGAATTAAGTGCAAGTAGGACATAAATGAGCAGAGAGTCTCCCGTGTATCATGTGGTTTATATTGTCTGAAAAGAGTAGATCTCATGAAGGAGTAATGAGCAGTGGGGAACAATTAGAAACGTAGGACATGGCTGTATTGGCTGCTGCTGCTGCTGCTTCAGTCGTGTCCATATTGGAGAGGGTCTCAAATGCCAGGTCGATGAATTTGTATTTGATTCCTATACATTGGAGCAATCTTAGAAGTCCATGGAAGTTTCTGACCAGCTTCGTGACATGGGTGGAGAAATCCTTTAAGATTAGTCTGGCAAAGGTGTGCTTTAGTGTTTTCTTAGTAAATCATTATTAGGTAATTAATTGCTAAGCTAATAATTTTACTAAATAGTGTGGAAAAACTCCAAGGCCTGTAGCTCCTTGACATTTATGCACTAGTCCTTTCTCACTGGAAATGTAGATGAGGTAAGAAATCATATGACTGATGGTTCTGAGAAATGAACATTGAAATTGACAGGGGAGAGAAACACTATCAAGTTAGAAATGGCTCATAAAAATGCATAGACATATAAAGTGTTGTTTGCTTAGCAACTGTGTCCAAAACATTGCCTTCAGCTGTCCGGAAAAATCCAGACACGGTATATGAATTATATTGTTAATATTTATTCCTTTGGGGGTAGTTTAGATCATTTGCAGTTAAAAATAACTACACTGTTCCAACCTCAGACTGTCTACTCTTAGTCTCCCCTATAAACAGTGGGTATTGCATTGTCAGTCTGCTTTATAGGATGTTATATAATCAGAGTATCTGGTTTCTTGCCACCTTAGGCCAGGCCTTCAACACTTCATGCCTGGATTATTACAACTTTCTCCTTGGTCTCCCTCTCTCTAGTGCCTCACATCAAGGTTTTATCATAGCAGCAAGATATAGTAGGAAGAATACTGAATGGAGAATAAGATGAACTCAGTTTGAACCCTGGTTATACTGTTCATTAACTATATAACCCTGGGCAAGTCATATCACCTGAGACTCAACGGAAGGTCATGAAAGTAATGATCCTTGCCATGGCTATCTCAAGGGGCTGTCACAGGATCATGTGAAAGCACTCTGAACACTGTTAATGGCTTTACTCAGACATGGACGCAACTGCTTGCTTTCCACTCTCTACAATCCAGTCCCAAGCCACCTATTTAATCTCATTGCTCAGTATTCTCTGGAACCAGTCCCCATCTCTGACACACATGTGAGATGTTCCCCTCATCTGGAATATTCTCCCCACTCATCTCTGCTCATTTAGGGACCAAGCGGTAATTTGGGGACCAGTTCACATCCTACGTCCTCCTTGAAATCTTCCCTGATGACTCTAATACTCGGGGATTTCCCCCATTTCTGAATTTCGACAGTACTTAGTTATTATCAACACTTGCCTATGTACATTACCTTTTATTTTTAGCTCTTTCCTTTTACCTAAGGTTCGTGTGTTTAACTAGATTATGACTTTATGATGTCTTCGCTTGTTCATTTAACATTTAGTGAATGTGTATGAGGATGTTTCCTCTGTATTACTCACAGAACCAAGTATGGAACTTAATAAACAATTGCTGGCTCATTTATTTAGAAATTCACACAGAATCTCTTAAGAAAGAGACAAGTGAACCTATCTTCTTTTCTAAGAGCTTAGAGTACCCCTCCTAACAACCCACCCTACCGTCACCTCCAGTAGAATCATAAAAACACTGTTAGAATAGGACTGCAATAGAACTGTGATGACAAAACTATTCTACAACTGTGCTGTTCAGTATGGTAGCCACTACCACATGTGGCTGTTGAGTGCTTGAAATGTGGCTAATGCAACTAACTTAATTTTTAGTTGTGTTTCAGTTCAGTCGCTCAGTCGTGTCCGACTCTTTGCGACCCCATGAATCGCAGCATGCCAGGCCTCCCTGTCCATCACCAACTCCCGGAGTTCACTCAGACTCACGTCCGTCAAGTTGGTGATGCCATCCAGCCATCTCATCCTCTGTCGTCCCCTTCTCCTCCTGCCCCCAATCCTTCCCAGCATCAGAGTCTTTTCCAATGAGTCAACTCTTCCCATGAGGTGGCCATAGTACTGGAGTTTCAGCTTTAGCATCATTCCTTCCAAAGAACACCCAGGGCTGATCTCCTTTAGAATGGACTGGTTGGATCTCCCTGCAGTCCAAGGGACTCTCAAGAGTCTTCTCCAACACCACAGTTCAAAAGCATCAATTCTTTGGTGCTCAGCTTTCTTCACAGTCCAACTCTCACATCCATACATGACCACTGGAAAAACCATAGCCTTGACTAGATGAACCTTTGTTGGCAAAGTGGTGTCTCTGCTTTTCAATATGCTATCTAGGTTGGTCATAACTTTTCTTCCAAGGAGTAAGTCTTTTAATTTCATGGCTGCAGTCACCATCTGCAGTGATTTTGGAGCCCCAAAAAATAAAGTCTGACACTGTTTCCACTGTTTCCCCATCTATTTCCCATGAAGTGATGAACCAGATGCCATGATCTTCGTTTTTTGAATGCTGAGCTTTAAGCCAACTTTTTCACTCTCCTCTTCCACTTTCATCAAGAGGCTGTTTAGTTCCTCTTCACTTTCTGCCATAAGGGTGGTTTCATCTGCATATCTGAGGTTCTTGATATTTCTCCCGGCAATCTTGATTCCAGCTTGTGCTTCTTCCAGCCCAGAGTTTCTCATGATGTACTCTGCATATAAGTTAAATAAGCAGGGTGACAATATACAGCCTTGACGTACTCTTTTTCCTATTTGGAACCAGTCTGTTGTGTTTAACTTGAATTAATTTAAATGTAGGCAGCTGCACATGGTTACTGTATTGGATAGCATACGTCTAGACCACTGATATTCCAACTTTTTAAATCCAAGAATACATTGAGAAATAAATTTTATATTTCAATCCAATTTATATACACACAACCAACTGATGAGTTATGATATGCTGTTTGAAAACATATGCTTGTCATTTTATAGATGGAGAATTGAGGCCCAAAGAAGTACAGTAAGTTTTCCAAGGTCACATAGCTAGTTAGTGGCAGAGTGGGACTAGAACTTACATTTTAGGGTTCTTAAGCTAGAGCTATTTTCAGGAGGGGTGACTCCTCCTTTTCTTCACCATGACAAAATAAAAGCCACCCCCAATGTTTTTCTTTTTAATGTTAGAGAAAAACCATTTGACACACTCATTCTGACTAAATATTGTCACATTGTCTTGCTTCCTACATAAAATATAAGCTCTGTATTTGGGTATTGCTGCTTTTTGGTTTGGATACTGTCCAAAATCAAAGATACATACAATGGAGGCTTGCTGTGGACCCACTGGATGATGTAACACTGGCACTAATGTGACATGGTCTTCCTTGGGAATATAACCATTCTTTTCATAAAAACAGGTTGATTCTTAAGAACAACAAAACCCACTGATGAAGAATCAAGGTGATTCTCACCTCAGTTTGTGGAATTTGCCTCAAATCTTGAATTATAAAGTGACCAAATACTTTTCCTCCTTCCCTCCCCCTCCCTCCAGTGTGCTACCATCTTTATATGCCTAATCAACAAAGATAACCATTATAAAAGTAGCATATTTTTATTCTTCTGAAAAATGCATCTGTTCAAGAAGATCAGAGTTACCTTATCAAAAGCAGAAAGAAGCAGCCATCTAGAGATTCAGTAGTCTCTATGTTACGTACATTCCTGACCCATTTGTATATGGAATCCCATTTCTTCATGGGTGTATCTAAAGGCATTTCAGGTAGCAAACAGCAGGCAATAACTCACCTCATGTGAAGAGTTGACTCATTGGAAAAGACTCTGATGCTGGGAGGGATTGGGGGCAGGAGGAAAAGGGGACGACAGAGGATGAGATGGCTGGATGGCATCACTGACTCGATGGACGTGAGTCTGAGTGAACTCCGGGAGTTGGTGATGGACAGGGAGGCCTGGCGTGCTGCAGTTCATGGGGTTGCAAACAGTTGGACACGACTGAGCGACTGAACTGAACTGAAGTGTAAAAAGCAAACAAAATATATTTACAAGACGATAAGCTTTTCAAACTTGTCACTTTAAAGAAAACCAGAAAGAGTCCATTTTTTAATTGCATTTGATTCTACCATTGTTGCCAATAAGATGAACTGACTGAAATCTTTAAGAAATGTTGTGTTTTGAGGGGCCAAGTTTCTATGGCCCAATTGCTTTTTATAGCTGAAAACCAAAGGGTCTTATCACTTAGCAATGGTTCCTTTGACAATGTGACTGGTTATCTCTTTGCTGACTCGTCCTGAAATCTGTCAGGAGCAGATTCCTGTCTTGCACTACCACCAATACTAGTCAGTTCAATAGAATCTCAAAAAGTCATAAACTTTAGCTGAATGGTAACTCTTTGGCTAAGGTTTTCTAGCCTAAGTCTAAAAATGACAAGATTGTTTTCTTAGGGTGTCAGAGTTTACACTGGTCTGTAGAGAAATCATTCATGTCTTTGGCATTCTTTGACAACCCAGCATCACTGAGGTGTGACTCGCTGAATAAATTCAAGGAAACTTGCAGTTTTGAATGTGAAAAATCCCCTTTGAAATGCTAAGAATTGCTATCTAGTTCTTTATTTTCAAAATTCTTGGGTGTCAGAAAAGCAGGGCACTGGGAGGAAGAGAAATGAAAATGGGGGCGGGGCCTATGCACGGACGAGCAGAGGCTGGGAAGACCAGGACACTACATGGACCCAGGAGGAAGGGGATGAAGGTACACTTTAGGCTGAGTGTTATTCTTCTGGGTTCCTCCTGCTTTCCTCAGCTCTGCTAATCAACCTGCCATTTGCCAGGTACCTCTGTGCGACCCCTGTGCAGGTTGATTTTCCTCTGAATTTTTTGTAGCCTCTCATTGCTTTGTCAAGCAAATCCATGACTCTACCATGTTCTGGCTGGATCAAGATTATTATCCCCTACCCCCCACCACTATGTTTTTCTGCTACCATTTCATCACCCACACTTGAAAAATACAAGTTATTTTTTACTCTCTGTCTCGCTTTTCCTAGACCCATCCCACATGCTTGCCAAATCCTTTTGGTGTTCCTCCAACCAGGAGTTTCTTCCCTTCCCCCATCTCACTTTTTTTTCTTTTTTTTTTATCTTTTTTTTTCACTAAAGTTCAGCTTTTTTTTTTTTTTTTTTTAATTTTTGGCCACACTGCTCGGCACGTAGGATGTCAGTTCCCTGACTAGGCACCGAACCGGTGCTCCCTGCAGTGGGAGCATGGGGTCTTTTTTTTATATCTTTTTATTTTTAGTTTTTAAATTTATTCATTTTTAGTTGGAGGATAATTACTTTACAATATTGTATTGATTTCTGCCATACATCAACATGAGTCCGTCATAGGTATACATGTGTCCCCTCCCTCTTGAACTTCCCTCCTACCTCCCGTTCCATCCCACTCCTCTAGGTTGTCAGAGCACTGGGCTTGAGCTCTCTGCATCATACAGCAAATTCCCACTGGCTGGGAAGCACAGAGTCTTAAGCACTGGACTGCCAGGGAAGTCCTGAGGCTCAGCTTTGATGCTACCTTTTCAAGGTTGTTGAAGGTCTTTTCATCCCTAAATTAATCATTTGTTGCCTTCCACATCACTTTCCTTTTTTAAATTGAAATGTAGTCGATTTATATTACTTTCAGGTATACAGCACTGTGATTCAGTATTTTTACAGCTTATACTCTATTAAAAATTACTACAAGATGATGGCTATAATTTCCTTTGCTATATACAATACATACTTGTTGCTTCACTATCTTATACATAGTAGTTTTTATCTCTTAACCCCATACCCCTAATTTGCCCTTCTCCTCTTCTCTCTCCCCTTTGGTAACCATTAATTTGTTTTCTTTATCTATAAGTCTGTTTCTGTTTTACATATATTATTTGCATTATTTTTTATATTGTACATATAAGTGATATCATACTGCATTTGTATTGATCTCACTTATTTAACTAAACATAATATTTTCTAGGTCTATCCATGTTGCTGCAAATGGCAGTATTTCATCCTTTTTATGACCAAGTAGTATTCCATTGTATGTATGTATGTACGTGTATATATATATATGTATATACCACATCTTATTCATCTATTCAGCTGTTGATGGGTTCTTGGGTTGCTTCCATATCTTGGCTATTGTACATAGTGCTGCTATGAATTTTGGGGTGTATGTATCTTTTTGAATTAGTGTTTTCATTTTTGTCTGAGTTTATTATCAGTAGAATTGCTGGATCATGTGGTAGTTCTGTTTTTAATTTACTGAGGAACCTCCATACTGTTCTCCATAGTGGCTGCACAAATTTACCTTCCCACCAGCAGTGTACACAGGTTCTCTTTTCTTCACATTGTTTCCAACATTTGTTATTTGTAGGTTTTTTGATGATAGCCATTCTGACAGGTGTGAGATCATATCTCCTTGTTAGTTTGATTTGCATTTCTCTGATAATTAGTGATGTTGAGTATCTTTTCATATAGTGGTTAGCCATCTGTATGTCTTCTTTGGAAAAAAGTCTATTCAGGTCTGCTCATTTTTAAATCATTTAAATCAGGTTTTACCATTTTTAAATCATTTTGTGTTTTTTGATGTCATATCACAGTCTACATCTTCAATATTATCCCTTTACTGTTTATTGTAGTTATAATTGCTTATATAATTTTTTTGTCTTTTAATTTACATACTGGCTTATTTAAGTGTTTGACCCCAGTCCTTACTACATATTTATTTGCCTTTCCTATTGGGATTTTCCCTTTACTATAGATTTTTACTACTTTTCCATTTAGAAAAGATCCTTCAGCTTTTCTTTTATTGTACATTTAGTATTGAGGAACTCTTTTAATTTTTGTTTATCTGAGAAGTTCTTTATTTCTCCTTCTAAATGATAATTTTGCTGGGTAGATTGTCCTAGGTTGCAAGTTTTTACCTTTTAACACTTTAAATATATCATGTTACTCCTTTCTGGCCTGCAAGGTTTCTGCAGAGAAATCAGCTGATAGCCTTATGGAGGTTGCCTTGCAAATGACTCTTGTTTTTCTCCTGCTGCCTTTAGAATCCTGTCTTTATCATTTACATTTGCCATTTTGATTATGATATGTGTTGGTGTGGGTCTGTTTGAGTTTATCTTATTTGGGATCCTGTGTGATTCCTATACCTGTGTATCTATTTCCTTCTTCAGGTTTGGGAGTTTTCAGGCATAATTTCTTCAAATACATTTTTGATCTTCCTTTCTCTCTCTTCTCCTTCTGGAACCCATATAATGCAAATATTTGGATGCTTAATGTTGTCCCAAGAATATCTTCAGTTGCTTTATTATTTTTTTTTAATTTGCTTTTCCTACTGCTGTTCTGATTGTGTGGTTTCCATTTTTCTGACTTCTAGATCATTTACGTGTTCCTCTGTATTACTTTGTCTGCTATTCATTCCTTCTAGTGTGTCTTTTATTTCAGCTATTGAATTATTCATTTCTGACTGGGTCTTTTTAATGTTTTCTAGTTCCTTGCTGAAATGTTCTCGATTATATCAATTGTTTTCCCTAATTCAGTTAACATTTTTATTATCAATGTTTTGAATTATCTCGTAAATTTTTTTATTTCTGTTTTTTTAAATCTCTTTTGTTTCTCTTTCATTATTTTTCAGGGGTTTTCTCTTGCTTTTTCAATTGAGAGTAGTTACTGTGCCTTTTCATTTTGCTTGACTTTCCCGCCTCTATGAGTTTAGGTGAAACAGCTGTCTACTGCAGTCTTGAAAGTGTATTTTTCAGTGGAACCATCTCTATACTGTGTGTGCCCAGTGCGTTTGGTGTGAGAGCTGGATTCGATGTGAACACAAGTCATTCTCGGTGGAACCATTTCTATACAGGCTGTGTGTGCTCAGTGCCTTTGGTGGGAGAGCTGGATTTGATGTGGACACAAGTCACATCTTTCCTCAGTGCACTGGCCACTATCACCTTGGTAATGGTTGTGGCTGGAGACAGAGCAGCTAGAGCTGGTGGTGAGTGTGAGATGGGACTTCCTCTCTGCTCAGTGGCTGTCACCACCCTCTCAGGGGTGGGGCCTGAGCTGACTCTGTTTTTCTCTCCTCCTCACACTAGGACCTTTGCCCCAGATAAGGGGAATGCTAAAGCAAGTGGGGCCCCATGTGCTGACTGCCTGCACAGATGTCCACAGCTTCACTCAGACATAGCTTCAGGTGCAGATCCCCTTTGTCCCTCACAGCCTTCACCACCCCTACCATGTTATGGAACCTCTCTACAGGAAAGACGGTGCCTGTGTGAACTCTCCATGTCTATTGGGAGGTCAGCTGTGGTGCAGTGGCTGCTGTCAGACATCTGGGGGGTTCTGAGGCACTGCTTCAGTAAGAGCTAAGAAAGTTCCACTCAGACCTCTGTGTCCCATGGTTGAATCTCTTCCTCTGTCGTGGGCACCCCAGATCCAGTTCAGCACTATGGCATGGGTTGAGCAGGACCAGAGTATTCACTGGTCTCAGGCTGGTGGGCATGGCAAAGTGGTCACAGGAAACCCAGAGCTGCTAAGCCAGACCTCTCTCTGCCTTGCCTCAGGGGCAGTTCTCCTTTGTCTCTCACAGCTGATCACTGTTCCCAGCCTCAGCTGTTCCTGCCGTGTTGTAGAACTGCTGGATATGGTGGGTGGGGCCCTTGTGATCACTCTGTGTGTATCAAGGTGGGGGGTGAGCTGTGGTGGGTGGCTGCCGTCTGAGATCTGGGCAACTTCTGGGGGTTGCTGTTTGAGTAGGTGTCAACAATGGCATTACCCTGGGACTTGGTCACCTCTGTGTCCCATGGTCAAGTCTTTTCCCTGGTCATGGCTTCCCCAGATCCAATTGCTGTGCCATGACACAGAATAGACAGGATGGGAGTGTTGCTTGGTACTTTGGGCTGGGGTGCATGGCTAGCTGGTTGTTGGAAACCCAGAGGGCTCAGAGCAAATCTTTCTCTGCCCTGCCTCAAAGACAGCCAATGCATGCCCTCCTCATGAGTGGAGTCCAGTCCTCTGGCCAGCCAAGGGGGCTTGTCTCCTGTACATAGGACCCTAGGTCTGGGACACCCAGTCTGTGGCTTGACCTGATCACACCCCACCTATGCAACCTCCCTTTTCTTCTGATTCCCCTCCCAGGGGTACAGGTCTTGACCTGATTACTTTTCTTCCTTTCCTCCTGGATTATGTGTGTATTGTTCTTACAACCTTGGTTGTACAGGAGTGCTTCTGCCAGTTTCCAGTTAGTTTCAGTGAGAATTGTTCCACGTGTAGGTGTATTTTAGATGCATTTGTAGCAGGAGGTAGGCTCCATTTCTTCTTACTCCACCATCTTGATCTCTTCTCTCCCACTTTCCTTTCTTATAGTACTTATTGTTGTTTGTTTGCAGACCTATCCTCTCTACTAGGTTAAATGCTTTGGACAATGGAGGCTACATCTCAGTGATGTCTTTTCCATTGTGCTTAGCATATAGTATGTATGTGCGTGCTAAGTTGCTTCAGTCGTGTCTGACTCTCTGCAACCCTATGCCCACCAGGCTCTTCTGTCCATGGGATTCTCCAGGCTAGAATACTGGAGTGGGTTGCCATGCCCTCCTCCAGGGGATCTTCCCAACCCAGGGATAGAACCCACACCTCTTAGGTCTCTTACATTGGCAGGTGGGTTCTTTACCACTAGCACCACCTGGGAAGCCCCCTTAGCACATAGTAGGTACTCTGTAAAAGTTTATAGAATGAGTATATTAATTTATATTCAGCCCTTACCATACCTCATGCAAAGAGTTGACTCATTGGAAAAGACCCTGATGCTGGGAGGGATTGGGGGCAGGAGGAGAAGGGGACGACAGAGGATGAGATGGCTGGATGGCATCACCGACTCAATGGACATGAGTCTGAGTGAACTCTGGGAGTTGGTGATGGACAGGGAGGCCTGGCGTGCTGTGATTCATGGGGTCGTAAAGAGTCGGACACGACTGAGTGACTGAACTGAATAGAACTTACCATACCTGTCTCCTGTGACCATTTTCTTATGATTTTGAAGGTGTGACCTGAAAATATGTTGAATGTGTGTATATTAAACTAGTAAATATACCAAAAAGGAAACAGACTGACAGAGAAAAAGTGAGTGGTTACTAGGTGGGAGAGAGATGTGGGAAGGGGAAGATAAGGGTAATGGGTTAAGAAGCACAAAGTACTTTGTAATAAGCTACAAGTACATATAGTACAGAACAGGGAACATAGTCAATATTTTATAATAACTATAAATGGTATGGGGCTTCCCTGGTGGCTCAGATGGTAAACAACCTGCTTGCAATGCAGGAGACCCAGGTTCGATCCCTGGATCGGGAAGATCCCCTGGAGGAGGAAATAGCAGTATTCTTGCTGGAGAATCTCATGGACAGAGGAGCCTGGCGGGCTACAGTCCATGGAGTCACAAAGAGTTGGACGTGACTGAGCAACTAACACTTTCACTTTTTTTTTTCACAAGCAAGATACTCTGTGGTGTCTCAGGCTTTTTCTGGCCCTGAGACTCTGTGACCTTTTGATTTCCCTTTTAGAGTCTTTTTATTGTTTGTGGGGAACAAACCCCACAGAATCTAGGAGACTTGATGCACAAGTTTTGTTAAGTGCTATCAGAAAATCTGTTAAAAAAGTGATTTTTTTCATTTACTTGCCGTTTTACAAAATAACGCTTACAAATATAGTCAATCACTGGAAAGCAAATTATTCAAGTAAGTCATCAGCAAAAATGGCAGAGTGAAGACTTCTGAAAATTCTACCCATAATAGAAATGAAAAGAACTGGCAAAGACGATCAGAACCAACTTTTGCTGCACTCTGGAAATTAACCAAAGGCTTGCACCAATCTGTGGAATATTCATTTATTCATGAAAAATGACTGCCTTATAATAGTCAGCTCTGTGGCATTTTCACTTGTGCTATGCCCATCTTTTGCTCTCCAGCTTTTCAGTGGCCTTGAGAATTCACAGCTTGCAACCATAGGGAAAGCCAGCAACCTGGTAACCCCTGGAGGATGCAGAACAGGTTTGAAACTGTTAAATCCTCATTTCTAGAGAGCTGTCATTATTTGATCTGTCTGGCAATTCCCCAGAAAACCCCACATGTAAAACTTTATTTGTCTTGTCTTGGAGGTGCAGATAGCCTCCCCCTCTCTGGGTTGGCGGGGGGGCTTTTCTGGAAAACTATTAGAGGCAAATGATTAACTTCACAGCTATTTGAGGAGTAGATAACCAAAAAGTTTGAAAGGTAAAGCTGAAGAATAATATATTTGTTGGGACTTTGAAAAGTTCCAGCATATTCTTGGGAACCTAGAGGACCACATGCCTGCTCAGGGATGTGTACAGTCCCAAGGCTATGTGCATGCTCAGGAAAGACCTGAGAAGGCCCTCAGCTCTCACTCTGGCTGACCTTGAGCTCTGTATAAGCAGAAAGGGAAGACTAAGGCATAGTTAATCAACTGCCTGGCTGAGTGTTGAAAGCATGCCCTAGCATGTACACAGAGCGTCTTGCCCAAGACTGGGAGACTTTTTGGTTCCAGGAGCTTATGGAAATCTTTTTCTCAGTTATTATTTGACTACTAAGCTAACCCAGCAGAGACTTCATTCTTTTTAATGATTATTAAAGTAGAATGGAACAGAGTGAAGCCTGTTGCCCATCAGACCTTATAGAAGCTGATTCTTGGTCCACCAAGCTGCAATATTTGTAGCTCTGCCTGTATAGTTCCTATGTCTTTAAACAGGTTGAAAGCGCAAGGAGCTCATATAAGTCTGTTAATATAAAATTTGTTAATTTTAAGGTAGGACAAAAGTAGTTTATGAAATTTTTTTTCAGAAGGATTGCTGTTAGTGAGAAGTGATTTGTTTGGAAATGCCATTTCACTTCTGCATCTCAACCACAACCCAGTTGGCTTCTTCATCTTTCTGAGTTCTTGTGGAAGATCAAGCCCTCTATCCTCCCCAGACTCCCTTTTATACGCTCTCCTCATGTTATCACTCTGTACTTCTGTTAATCTCATCTTCTGGTCTGGCTTTCTTTTGTTTCATCCCTGTAGTTTTCAACTCAGGCTGGTTATGGGCTGACACACTGCGTTCATGGAGTCTATTTTCTAAGAGGAGACTCTGGAAGAATAGAGACTGTAATTGCCCTTTTTCCTGGCCTGGGGGTGAGGGGTGTAAGAGCAAGAGGAAAATTCTTTGGCTATCATTTTGGTCAGAGCCATCTCAAATGAAGCAGTGCAGTTCTCACAGGCTGTAGGGGCTGTACTAATTTGACCAGATAGCTGGGTAATGACTCACTGAGACAGGGTTGGCGATAGAGAATTTTTTTTTCAGCCAGTACTAAAAAAAGACCCAAGGCTTATATGCATACATGCTGTACATTCATCCAATACCACCTTCCTCATCCCTACCAGGGGAATGCCAGAGAGGTTGCCCCTTTCCCACACTTCTCTCAAATTGCTCATTTTCTGACTCACCCCTCCCCTCTGCCCCCCTTTTCTAGGCTTCACTGAATGTTTGTTTTAACCTGATTTCTCTTGCCTGTGAGGGGTGGAGAATGGGGTGGGAAGGTACACAGTGTGATTTACGCCACCTCTGTCCACCACCTCCTGGGGATGGCCTGACCTGGATGATCATTTTTAGCCTGCTATTTCCTGAGCATGGGCCAGGGGCTGTGGCCAGGGGCAGAAAGGCTAAGACTGTGACACAAGCTCCCTGGCAGATTTGGCAGTGATGAGTTTTCACTGGGGAATGAAATGGCTGTCTCATTTCTAACTTCTGTACATTGGAAATAGCGCCATGGCTGTGACCCTAATGACGAAAACATCTTGAGGAGAAAGGCTACCTAAATCCCTGAAAGACTGGACTTCTGTCACATATTTCAAGAAGGGCAGTATCCCGGGTAGCTGTGTTTCTAAAATTATAACTTCAAACAAATTATGACTTCAATGTATACAAATGATACAAAGTATAACGTCAGCCTCCAACCGAGTAGTCTGTTTTCATGATCAGATAAGACTCATTTATTTATTTCTAGGAAAGACCATTTATTTCTATGAAAACAGCATGCTCCTGCCTTAGAAAACAAAGCCAGAAGAAAGCAATTTGTCCTTTCAAGTGAGCTAAACACATCCCGCAATGATATTTTTTATAGGAGACTATTCCCTTGGCGCTCTTAGGGGCTGATCTGGGAGAGCCCTTGCAGCTACTAGTAGCTGCACAAAATGGCCCCTGCTGGCTCTGAGCTCCCCTCCCTGTAGCGTCTGGTAGCCTCCAATTGCTGAAATGATAAGATGTGTGCTCGGTTGTCTCAGCTTTGAACTTGAAATATGATTTGTCATTGAAACAGCACCATAAACTATGAAATATACTAACAATTTCATTTTTCTGTTGATAGGTTAAGATAGATTTTTCTGGGCTGGCTTGGAAACTTATTTACCACCTATGATATTCTTTCTCTCAGAAAATACTGGCTTGGCCAAAATGTTTGTTCAGGTTTTCTCATAACCTCATATGGAAAAATCCGAATGAACTTGTTGGCTGACTCAGTACTTAAAGGAAACTTTTGTGATAAGATCCTTCCCTTCACAAGTCAATCTTGGGACTTTTAGCAGATCCTTTCCCCGCAGGCGGTACAGAAGTGAATTTTAACTCATCCCACATTACCTGGACATAAGTTCTGAGAGTGTGGCCTGTGAACTTATGAGATTTAATTGCATTTTGTTCAGTTCCTTTCTGTTGAGAGATAACCATGGTCATTTGTGAATCCCAAGAACAAGTTCTATTTATCAGTTGCTTCAAGATTCTTCTTTGTAGAAGTTGTAAGTGAATAAAACACTAAATTACTGATAAAACATCTGGACTTCCAGCTAAAATATTACATTTTCAGAGTTGTATATATATAGTGTTTCAGGCTTGTCATAGGCCCCTTCTAAGCCACTGGCTGCTAGAAACCTCACATTAGTCCCTAGGGTCTGATTAGACATGGAAAGAGGTCAGGTATGCAGGTACTACTGTGTCATCTTGTACTCCACTCACACTAGGACAAGCTAGAAAGTGGCTGTTTACAAAGAAAGCCCCATTAGAAAAAAATATTTGATGTAATTGTGACCAAAACATCATTCAGAGATAGTACCAAATGGGACCATGAGAAAAGGAAGGTCTAAACAGGTGGTCAAAAGGAAATCCCTCTCTTAAAAGATTTTGAGGCCCCATAAGTGTCTTTGTTTCTCAAGCAGGAGGATTTGCTTCCATTAGATTCCAGTGATGAATCTAAAAAAACTCTAATTTTTACCTTCAGGACAAAGGTAATAATTAATAAATCATAGAAGCAAGTTCCCTCTATTACATTTTGTTTAAGTTTCTTTCCTTTTCAGTTTTATCCAAGTATGAAAACCAGATTACTATTTTTGCTGACTACCTAGAAGAGTTTCCAGATACAGATGAGCTGGTATGGATCTTGGGAAAACAGCATCTTCTTAAAACAGGTAAGGTTTGGTTGCATTTGTCTGTGAGAACCCAAATGAGATGGGTGCCCGAGGTTGAAGTCTACCCTGTTTTCCTTCTTGGGTTGATAAGGGGTTAATGCTACTGCTAGGCAGATTTACTTTACAGCCAGAGGAGTTCTTGCGTGCAAAGACCCTTCTGAGGCCCTAGCAATGTGTTCACATGATCATAGGTATTTGTACAATTTGAAAAAGTCATTTTTTTTTTTCTTAAAGGAGAACCCACCAATTCTTTAAGCCTCAGGTTTCAAAAAACATGGACCGGCTCTGGGTATTACTAACCAGTATCTAGTCTTTGAAGACTACATACTTCTCATTCCTCTCATGTCCTTTTCTATCTAGATGAAAAACACTGCCATCCAAGGGACTTCTAAATAGCCCGTGGCTGTCAGAAACAGTCTCAGACACTGAGAAGGCATATAGTTTTAGAGCTTTTGCTGACTGTGGTACTGTCTCAGTTTATTCTGATTTTGTACAGAACTTTTAGCCACTGCAGCTAGATGGAAAGGAGGCTTGGCTTTCTCTTCCTTTCCATTACATTCTTATAAATTGAGAAAGACCTTTTACCTGAAAGTGCTAACAACCCAGCACATAGATAAAACCTGAACTTGGAAATAGGCAGCTCTGAGTTTTGTGTCTGAAGAGAGATCCTCTTTGGAGGCCCTAGCATGGAGGGAGGGGCAGGAAGAAACTGACCAAAAGGCAAGAGAGGGGGCTTCCCTGGTGGCTCAGTGGTAGGGAGTCCACCTGCCAGTGTAGGAGACATGGGTTTGATCCGAGATCCAGGAAGATCCCACATGCTGCAGAGCAACTAAGCTTGTGCACCCTAACTACTGAGCCTGTGCTCTACAGTCTGGAAGCCACAACTACTGAAGCCAGCGTGCCCTGGAGCCTGTGCTCTGCAACAAGAGAAAGAGCCTGCACACTGCACCTAGCCCCCGCTCACCGCAACTAGAGGAAAGCCCACGCAGCAACGAAGACCCAGCACAGCCAAAAACAAATAAATAAATAAAAAGGCAAGAGAAGAAGTTAGCATCTTCTAATTCCATTTGAGTCTGGCTTTATCCTTTTGATTGGAAAACCCTGAATAGTGGAGAGCACCTAGTGCTAACAATTAGGAGACCTTTTGTATTCAGACTCTTCACCTCGGATAAGTCACTTTCTGGATCTTAACTCCTTTTGCCAGTAATTACTAGGAGAGGGACTGCAGGTGATCTCTTCTAGTTGTGCATTCCCTAAAAGAGGGATCCCCAAGTTGCCAAATATGCCCAGTTTCAAATGTTAAGTTGGAAAAGCCCTTTCAAGGTGAAACTCTTATTAAAGTCTAGGGCTTCCCTGGTGGTCCAGTGGTTAAGAATCCGCCTGCCAATGCAGGGGACACAGGTTCCGCCCCGGGTCCAGGAAGATCCCACATGCCACAGAGCAGCTAAGCCCACGCACCTGTGCTCTAGAGCTCACATGCCACAACTACTGAGCTCAAGTGCTTAGAGCCTATGCCTCACAATGAGAGGCCATTGAGAAGCCCACACACAACAATGAAGAGTAGCCCCCACTTGCCACAGCTAGAGAAAGCCTACACAGAACATTGAAGACCCACCATAGCCAATAAATAAATAAATCTTTAAAAAATGTCTATACAACTTTCACCAGCCTTTCTAGCATATAGGCAAGCCAGAATACATAGAGAATATCAGGGGAAGGAGTGAGGGGCATGAGCATTTGAGGCAAGGGGATAAAATAATAGCTAACATCTACCTCAGGTTTACTGTGTACTGTACCATATAAGCTCCTGCCTTCCATGTAGTGTTATCTTGTTGAATACTCATATCTCTGTGAAGTAGGTGCAATTATTCTCCCCATTATATAGATGAGGAAACTGAAGCTCAGAAAAGTTAAGTAACAAGGCCACACAGTTGGTAAGTAGCAGAATCAGGTCTCAAACCCAGGCAGAGCTTGACCATTTTACATCTGGCTCCCATACTGTGCTAGGCACTGGTGACATGAAGGGGAAGAAAAATCCAGACAGCTCAGCTTTCTGATTTGTTCAAAGGAAAGGCAGAAGAGAAAATAGAGACTATTGGTTAACACTGAATTTCTTTTTCTTCTTTTAAAGTGCAATGACTATAAATTCTGTACAGAATTACAATTATAGATGTGTTGTTGAGAAGAGGAAGAGAGAAGACTAAGAAAGACAGAAGCACAACTAAGTACAGATGGACATGTGGAAGCCATATTTGTGGCCACTGAAGTAAATTTACACTGTAAAATATATACAGGAAAGCATGCTTTGAAAAAAAATGACAAAAGCATTTGTGATGTTATATCACCATTTAGATTACAAATGCCAATGCACTAATTTCTTACACACTTAATTTGCTTAGCAGGGACATCTTTTTAGTTAAAGATTTACATGCACACACGAATGCCAACAACCTATCCCTCGTGTTAGGTAACAGACCATGGATGCTGATGAGAGATCCAGCCAACCATCAGGCAGGGGCTGACTGCCTATCATTAGGTTACCCAGGACCCTTGCTTTTCCCAGTCCTTGTCTTTTGGCCATGTGATCTCAGTGTTAAGCACCTGCTGGGGCTGTGGAGCTCAGTGAAGAGATAGGAGCCACTCAGCATCATTGTAGCCAGTAGCTCTGGTCAAAATATAGGCGGGAGGAAATACTGAAATTATTTGGCTAAAATGAGACTGGGTTTCCTATGAATTTCCCTTAGCCTCATAACAATGGAAATGACTGGTTATTTGAAATTTAGTTTGCCCCTGGCTCAGAAATCAAAGACAGATATCTTTAGTTGGGATATGGTGATTTAATTTTAATTTCACATTTAATTACAGAAAAATCTAAGCTGTTGTCTGATATAAGTGCTCGTCTATGGTTTACATACAGGAGGAAATTTTCACCAATTGGTAGGTATATCATTTGTTATATTGTGCTTTCTTCCTTGTAGATAGCTTTCCTGAGGTTATCAGTGATATCATGGAAATCTCAGAATTACCAACTCACTATAGTGAAGAATTTAGTTTGGGGGAGTAGTTGATTAAGTCTTATGCTTCATACAGAAGTTTCATTGCCAATGCGCCCCAGCATGTATGGTTCCGTGGTGTTAATGTGTAATGCCGGTTTACTTTTGAGCCCACCTCCAAGTGTTTGGGCACTAGAGATATTGTTTTAAGTCTAAGAGCAACAAAACAGTCAAACTTTTAACTTGATACAGTCCACTGCTTTATGGAGTTATTTGATTATTAAAGATGACTTGTACCTTGAAGGAAAGAAAATAATTCTCTTGCTTTTTTTTCTTCCTATGATATGAAAACACTTTGCCACTGAGAAATGAATTATAGTGGATATCCTTGGAACTAATTCTAGGCAGTTAAGAATACCAGCTGCTGTCTAGAAAAAAGGACAGTTTAATGAGCTAAGTGAATAGGATCCCTCCAGAGAAAATTTGTAAAATGTTTGCAAACAGGGTTACTTCTTTCTAATCTTGTGGTCCTATAGAAAAGGATCACCAAACTCAGTTGGTGGAAGCTGTTCTCTTAGAGGAAACCTGTCTGACTGATTTTGTTTTGGGACTGGACCTAATAACTGGAGTGAAATCTATCTTTCTGATAAGTGTGAAAAATGAAGTTCACACACTTTTTTTTTTTTTTTTTGCTCTCCATAGGAAGTACCTGAGTAAAATACACAAAAGAACAATCTTTACTACCTAGTAATTCTAAACTGTTAACTTTTTCTGGATCTTGCAAGATCTTTGCAAGATTTGAAAACATTTGCAATTCAACTCTGACAATGTTTTGAAAGAGATGATCCCTTCTTTATGTGGGCTTCATTCCATATTTCCCTACTAATCTGGCCTATAATCCCACCATTAGCAAGAGCCAACGTACTCCACTTCCAGCTGACAAGTTGGCTCAACTCTCCTCATCTTGCTGTAGCAACTCTCCTTCAGTCCCCACAACAAAAGGAAAGGAGCAGCCATCTTGGACCACGTGTCTTACATGGCTGATGATGTCATTTACGGTTAGTCTTGTGAGACCATGCTTATAGCATACTTTTCCACTTCTGTGTTGGGAGAGGAAGCAATGAAAGCATAATGTCTCCTCTGCCATCCAAGTTGTCTCACTTCAAAGTACTTTGAAAAAGGATATTGAGTGCCCCACCCCCACCCCATGCCCGGCCACATATATAGGATTTTTGTTACATCAAGTGTTCTTTAAATGGAACCTGTTGTCTTATTAACTGGTTTTGTACCTTTTAAAAATATAGTATATTTCTAATTTATTAATAGTATTTTATATTAGGGCTTCCCTTGTACTCAGTGGTAAAGAATCTGCCTGCCAATGCAGGAGACACAGGTTCAATTCCTGGGTCAGGAGGATCCCCTGGAGGAGGAAATAGCTGCTCAATCCAGTATTGTTGCTGGGATAATCCCATGGACAGAGGAGCCTGGTGGGCCCCAGTCCATGGGGTTGCAAAGAGTCCACTTAGTGACTAAACAACAACATTATGACCATACTCATTATACCAAATATTTACATCATCTTGAATGAGTGGTAGAATACTTTTATAGATACTCTCTCATTTAATTCTTATAGTATCCACTGATAGTAGGCAAGGTATATGCTATTATCTCCAGTTTACAGATGAGACTTAGATTAGGTAAATAGAGACTGGTCTTCTGATGCCTAACCTAGGACTCTTTCCTCTATTTTACATTCTCCTTACCATTCAGAGCTTCATAATGTATATTTAGAATGGTCAAGAGCCTTCCAGATTTCCTTGACCATACTGATGATCAACTTTGGTAGCATTTATTCTTTAACTCAGATAAGATTGCCCTCCTCTGGAAGTGAACTGTGAAAAGCCAGATTTGGTCAGGCAGATGATGACATGTCATGGATTAAGTGTTGGTAGTCATACATGGTAGTCAGTCATCTACCAAAATTGAATGCATGCCTGGATGTCTCTAAGCAGAAAACATACAGGGCAGGTTTTGTTCATTTGTTTGTTTTGCCTTAGGTCACAGAACCCATTTTGGTTAACTCAGCATTATCTTTGCAAGTTCTACCCTGTAACAAACCTTGTTGGATATCTGGCTTTATCTCTTGCCTCTCTATTCTGAGTATGTGTGCCTATCTATATTGTATGATTCTCCAATATGCTGATGTTTCAGGAAAGGGCAGTTTAATGAACTCACATTCATTCTCATCCATTTTGCCAACAGGGGGAACAGGCCCTTCATCAGATGCTGGCTGGGGATGTATGCTACGCTGTGGACAGATGATGCTGGCTCAAGCCCTTATCTGCAGACACTTGGGAAGGGGTGAGTTAAATTTGTTCTGTCTTGGAGACCTCTGCAGTCACATTTACTGCTGATGGTTTAGCCTTGGTGCTAAAGGGAACACAGCTGCAGGTCCTGAAGTGCTCTCTGTAAGCCCAAGTGGTGGGGCTGACAAGTCAACAAACCCTCTCATGAGAAGGGAACAGCTTGCATTTCCTTGTAACTCACTAAGCCAGAGAGTTATTTTCCTGGGACAGAACTGAACATTGAGTCAAGTGTATCGAAGAGTTTGCATCTTCACTATTGTTCACGTGGGTTCTTAAACAGGTCAGATAACAAAAGGAGCAGGAAGAAGGGTGTGGTGGTGAGCCTGTTTTTTGACCTCATTTAAGTTATTTGGTGAAAGATGTCAGTGACCTAAAGGAAGTGGCTAATGAGGGAACCAGTGCTATTTTGGTGTGGGTTCACTGATGAGGTCCACTTGATAATGAAGGAATCCTTAAATTAGCTTTCTCAGGAGGCTGCTTTATTAAGAACTTCCCAATCCAACATTGTAAAGCAACTATATTCCAATAAATTAATTTAAAAAAGAAAAAGTTTAAAAAAAGAAAAAGTTACTATGTGAAGTAATAGATGTGTTAATTAAGTAGATTATGATAATCATTTCATAATGTATAGGTTCATTAAATTATCACATCATATATCCTTTTAAAAATCATGCTGTTTAAGCTAAACACATGCAATTTTTATTTGTCAGTCATACTTCAATAAAGCTTACAAAATTTTTTAAATAATAAAGGGTACACACTATCTTAAAATTAGAACCTTCCAGTAATCATTGTTGGAACACTTGAGTCTTGTTTTCTTAAGACATATGCATACTTCCCCGTGGGCTGACCTTGGTTAGATGCCAGTTCAGGAAGTTGGGTGAAAGTCTGGTTTGCCTTGGGGATGAGGGGATGAAAGGCCACCTTGGATGAGATCGGGCTGCTGAAATCTTCAGCTGTTACTCCTTGAGATTCAGAGGTACAACAACCGACTCCCTTTCCCTGACTGTACAACCTCACACATCCTCCTGTGGTTACAGAGAAGACTGGAGAAGAGTCTGGGGAGGCTTTAGGGCTTCATGCCTGCTTTTCAGGGTTTAGAATGTCCCGTGCCTGCGTCCCCTGGGTAGTATCATAATTTCTGTTTAACAGATGAGGAAATTGAGGCTCAGGAAATACGGTAACTTTCCCCAGGCTGAACAGCAAGAGACCTGGATTTGGGAATAGAATGCAGGTCTTCTGCCTTCTTGTCCAGTGATTTCTCTATTGTACATAGACTTCTTGGAACAGATCCATTCTTACTGTTTTTACTTTCTCATTTATGAAACACTTCAAGATGATTCTTCTGGAAATGAATTTTGTGGAGAGCAAACTGGGGGGTTTTCCCCACAATCAGCAGTCTCAACTGTTTTAATGTAAAAGCAAGAAGGCAATGGCACCCCACTCCAGTACTCTCGCCTGGAAAATCCCATGGATGGAGGAGCCTGGTGGGCTGCAGTCCATGGGGTTGCTGAGTCGGAAACGACTGAGCGACTTCACTTTCACGCATTGGAGAAGGAAATGGCAACCCACTCCAGTGTTCTTGCCTGGAGAATCCCAGGGACAGGGGAGCCTGGTGGGCTGCCGTCTATGGGGTCGCACAGAGTCGGACACGACTGAAGCGACTTAGCAGCAGCAGCAGGAAGAATGTGGAAATAGATCTCATAGCTAAGATATTCGAATGAGAAGATGTGATTTTATAAAGTATTTTGGAGCATTTCCTTTTTGGTTATTTTGCAGTTGAGGTGGGGTATTAGTTGACTTATCACTGTCATCAGTAAATATTTAGTGGTACATAGCAGCCAGCTAATCGGGATTTCCCCCAGAGTCAGACAGTTCATTAGCTGGTGAAAAACAGTTGAATGCTGTTCACCCTCTGAAGACTGCTGGATATAAAGTTTAAACATTTGGTTTCAGAAATACAAAAGCACACATCATTGTAAAACAACTATATGCCAAAAAAATTTTAAATGTTTAAAAATAAATAATAAAAATTGTTCCCCTATTGAAAAAAATTCTAAAAAAAAAAAAAAAGCAAAGAGAATTAAAGACTCTGGAGATAATGGCCTTTGCCTTCCAGTAGATTTCACTTGTGAATTCAAACACTTTCTAAAACCTCAGGAGAGAAATTTCTGTCTTGGAAGCCAACTAAGTCTCAGAAATCTGTCCCATTAGACAGAGTTCCTAGAGCTGAGGGAATGGGAACAGTGTGTCCTGTCCACAGAGGTGACGATGAGCGTTTTTTCAGAGTTGTCCTCAGCAAGTCATAAGCAGCCCCTGTAGAACTGGGGGGCTGTGCCTGAGGCATAGATCAGATCTCTACAGGTGTAATTATTTTAGTTTTGGTCATAAGGAAACCTTCAACACCTGATAGCAAAGGTATTTGTTTTTCCAAAGCTCAGTGTGGCCTTTTAAAAAGGCTGTGTAAAAAATGGCAGTGTGCATTTCTTTAAAAAACCTTCTTAGTTGCAAATTGTTTTTATTCCCCTGGAAATACTGGTGTGTCAGGATGGCACTTCCCCTCACCCGCCATGAGACTCTTGTCAGTGCTACTGGAATATACAAACCAAAGCCATTGGTGTTTGTGTGGACGTGAGACACTACAGTGTCTGAGTGAGACCCGGATATACTGCTGGGTTTTGAGGTGACATCCTGGTCACTGAATAGCTGACCAGGAAGGCCTTGTGTCCCTGTTTTCAAGTAATATTTATCCAACTCCAGCTCATGGGCAAAGTCAATTTTTTGGTCAACTTCTTGTCTTGTTTTTACTTTACACCCACTGAGTCTCTGAAAGAAATCCGTTTCCAGATGTCTTGGTCATCAATATTAAAGATACTTGGGAATATTCTGACCTGATCGTTCCCACTTTCTGGATGTAATGCCTTTGTTTTCCTTCTAACCTTGTAGTCAGAGTAAGACTGCAGAGATAACAAATGGTTATAAACATGATTTTAACTCTTTTTTTTTTCCCTAAAAAGACTGGAACTGGGAGAAACAGAAAGAACAACCCAAAGAATACCAACGAATCCTACAGTGCTTCTTAGATAGAAAAGACTGTTGCTACTCTATCCATCAAATGGGTAAGGTCACATGAGTAGTTTAAAGACTGTCTTTCTGTTGCATAGTCCAATTAAGAGGAAAGAAACACTGTGAAATTCAGCTTACTTTGCCTGTACTTGCTTTTCTTGTTTTTCAATTTAAAATATTTTATTTCATGTGGGATCTTTCATTTCAGCGCATGGAATCTTTTAGCTGTGGCATGTGAACTTAGTTGCATCAGTTCCCCAACTAGGGATTGAACCCAGGTCCCCTGCATTGGGAGCTAGGCATCTCAGCCCCTGGAGCACCAAGAAAACCCCTGTACTTGCTTTTCTTGTCCCCTGCTTTATATGTGGCTCCACTAAGTCATCTATCTACTTAATTATTTATGCAAAAAATTAGGAGTTTTTGGTTTGTTGAAAGACCTTTCACTAACATGTTTATTTTTTCCACATGAAAACAGCACAGATGGGCGTAGGAGAAGGGAAATCAATTGGCGAATGGTTTGGACCAAATACAGTTGCACAGGTGTTGAAGTAAGTAAAAAGGTTGGGCACGAGCCTTATTCTACTGTCTCCTATGCCTGCCTCCACCAACTCAGTATCCCATCAACCAAGCAGTTCTTGCCATCCCACTGAGCCACCAAACATCTGTACCATTTTGCTCAAATACTTCCTTGAAGTGTGTAATGTGTGTAGACAACTGTCTTTGTTTATCAGAGTTGTAGTCATGAGTATCAGTCCAGGTAGAGGCCCCTCAGTACTCATTCCGTATCCCCTTGATAGATTGGTGCTCAGACACTCAACCATCAGCCTGAGGGTCACTTTGAAGCCAAAGGGTTTGTACTAAGGAGGAGGGGGAAGCCTAAACCAGCCTAGGGAAGGCACAGACTCCCACTTTGTATGGTATTTTAAAAAATCTTCATTGATTCATTCAACATTTATTGGGCACCTCTACTATGCTAAGTATTAGGTGTACAAAAATAAATTAGGTATAATTCTTGCTTCAAGGGACTCACCACCTATTGGAAGACACAAACCCCAAGGGAGTCTTGGAATCAGTTTGTCATCTTTTAGTAAACTCAGGGTACCCCAGCATGGTCCTTTTGCCATTGTCCTATTAAGTCCCAGAATTCACCTCCCACAGCAAGAGGTAACATGGAGAGGCCAGGACCACTGCTTTGGAAATGAATGGGGTGAGTGGCATTGGCACTTACACCCACAGGCCACCTCACCTATTGTCACTGTCCTTCCTGACAGCCTATTACCAAATGGAAACTCCATGAGGGCAGAAATTGTGTTTTCCTTGTTCACGCCTATAACATTAGCACATGAAACCACCTGGTACCTGTAAGTGCTCAAAAAATACCTGATGAATGAGTGAATGAAAATGGCAGCCAGAGTTTGATGCTGATTTAGGCATCAGAAAATTAAAACCATCTAGCCTTCTATGGTCGGAGAAGGCAATGGCACCCCACTCCAGTACTGTTGCCCGGAAAATCCCATGGATGGAGGAGCCTGGTAGGCTGCAGTCCATGGTTTCGCTAAGAGTCGGATACGACTGAGCGACTTGACTTTCACTTTTCACTTTCATGCATTGCAGAAGGAAATGGCAACCCACTCCAGTGTTCTTGCCTGGAGAATCCCAGGGATGGGGGAACCTGGTGGGCTGCCGTCTCAGGGGTCGCACAGAGTCGGACACGACTGAAGCGACGTAGCAGCAGCAGCAGCAGCAGCCTTCTTTGGTTGCTACTTTAATTCTTAGGCTCTCTGGAGCATGATGACAGGACCTGCTTCATGCAAAATACAAATGGGCACTGTTTCAGTTATTAGCGAATCTTCAGTGAACTAGAATGTTTTGGAAATGTGCTTGTGAGAGGAGTAGTCTGGATTTCCTGGGGACCCAGGTGAAACCTATTATCTTGGAATCACCCTTTGCTAACAGTGCAGCCTCTCTGAGACCACTTTCTTACTTTAGTCTGTAGTGCCTTTTGGGCCATTGTTGGTTAGGTGAGTGAGGATCTGGTGGTATTTCAGGAACCACTGCAAGAAGCCAGGGTAGAAAGTATAAAAAATTGGAATGGCTGTGCTGATCCCAAAACCTAGTTTGATATTGTTGGTTTATAAATGATATCCCTCAGAATTTGCTTCTTTCTTCTAAAATTTGAACTTCCCAACAACAAGTCAATGGAAACATATATTTGAAAAAGAATTTAGGTGGATTCTTACTCATCATGAATGTTATTATCAGGAACAGCAGTATGTGATGATAATGATCATGTTATTATTATTTTGGGGAAAGATAAAATGAATGAAATGAAAATATAATGGTAACTAACCTCTTACTGGGAGCTACTTTAGTTTGCGAGAGAATGTGTTTTTGTTTCATTTTGTTGGTTGTTGAGACTGGGTTTTACCCCAAAATCCCATAGTAGCCAGGTTAAAAATGTCTTCTTCAAACTTGCTAGAGAAGAAAATAAGGGAGAAATAGACAACATATTTTCCTCAGATAATCTCTTTTTAAACGGGTTTTCTTTCTAATCTCCTCTGAAAGTGAAAGTCACTCAGTTGTGGCCAGCTCTTTGCAACCCTATGAACTATACAGTCCATGGAATTCTCCAGGCCAGAAGACTGGAGTGGGTTACCACACACTCCTCCAGGGGATCTTCCCAACCCAGCAATCGAACTGGGGCCTCCTGCATTGCAGGTGGATTCTTTACCAGCTGAGCCACCAGGGAAGCCTCTGAAGTCACGCAATTCAGCACAATCTATGGCTCTATCTATGTCTTCAGTTCTTGACCAACAAGGCCCAGCAAGTCTCCTGGGACAACATTCTTACTGCATTTGGGGAGGGACCGAAGAGATCATCTCCTCTATCTGTTTCTCTCTCTCTCTGGATTTCCCTGGGGCTTATTCTTCATATTATATATGCTTCTAAACAAATATATATATATATATATATACACACACACATGCGCGCACACACACACACATACACACACACATACATACATTCACACACACATATGCATGTGTGTGTGTGCTAAGTCATTTCAGTTGTGTCTGACTCTTTGCAACCCCATGGACTGTAGCCCACCAGGCTCCTCTGTCCATGGGGATTTCCAGGCAAGAATACTGGAGTGAGTTGCCATGCCCTCCTCCAGGGGATCTTCTCAACCCAGGGATCAAAACTGGGTCTCCTGAATCTCCTGCATTGCAGGCAGATTTTTTACCTGCTGAGCCAATAGGGAAGCCTATACACACACACACACACACACACACACACACACATATATATAAGTAACAGTTTTCCTTTTTTTTTTAAGCAATGAGTCAGAATGTCTCACATTTTAGAAAAGAAAACAAAATCTCTTGGGAGCAGGTGTACTGGTCCTCTCTTGCCCATTGGAGTAACATCATTTTGCAAGGCAGCCTGTTCCATTTTTATAAAAAGCAAGGCCTTCTTTCTGAGGCTCAGAAACAGTGACTCTGGCATTTTCAAAGTCCCTGGACATGGAATATTCCAGAGCTCGGTCAAAGGAGCCAGACCTGACCTGAATCCCACAGAGAGAACTACTTCTGTGTGGCTCAGCATTCGGTAACTTCTGGAACACTGGACATACATAGATGGTACTATTTTCTGTCGAGATGTCCATCTTCCCCAATTGTGACTTCATTGTATGTTGCTTTGCAGAAAACTTGCTTTATTTGACGAATGGAATTCCTTGGCTGTTTATGTTTCAATGGATAACACCGTGGTCATCGAAGATATCAGTGAGTCCTTGGCCAGTTTACCTTTTCGGGTGGTTGGGTATGGAGGTTCTTCTTTACCATTCAGAACATGTGGGGGCAAGAGAGGGAGAAAGAAAGAGAAAGAGAGAGAGAAAGAGAAAGAATAAACACACACACGTTCTCTCTAGCCCGCCCCTCTAGCAAGACAGGGGAGCACAGAGCTCTGGTTAATCATTCCCTGTGCCCTTTTTTCTCTTCCCTTTCAGCTTTCTGAAAGGGGAAAAAATGAGAGGATCTTTGGTGTGCTCAGTGAAGTACCAGATTCTTTCCCTGCAGGACACCCCAAGTGCAGATAATCAGTTAAACCACCCATGGGTCTTCTCTGGCCTCCCCTCCTCCACTGTACTCCCCAACATGGGGCTCGAGAGACCAACAGATACAGTCCCTGTTTCCAAGGCCCTTGTAGCCTAGTTGACAAATGAGATTCTCCCAATGAGCCCATCATATCTGGGGAGACACAAGGAGTGTTCATTTGTCAGAAGGAAGAGAAGTAAGGGCTGGACGAGTACCCGGGGCTTCCTGTAGCAAGTAGGGCAGCAGGGCCCAGGTGGCAGCGGGAAGGGCCTTCCAGGTGGGGACTGTCACGTCAGGTCTCCCTTAGTCTTGCCCATGGTGCATCTCTTAGGGCCGGGTACCCCTTTTTTACCTAGCCCTGTCTTCTGTTTCTAGAAAAAATGTGCCGTACCCTGTCCTTGAGTGCTGACACACCTGCCGAGAGGCCCCTGGAGTCTCTGACTGCTTCCAACCAAAGTAAGGGCCCCTCGGCCTGCTGCACGGCCTGGAAACCCTTGCTGCTCATTGTGCCCCTCCGCCTAGGCATAAACCAAATCAACCCCGTCTATGTCGACGCCTTCAAAGTAAGTCACACCTTTCCCCAAGCCGCCTGTGGCCCGCCCATCCCACCACCATCGTGAGCACGGAGATCCGTGAGCAGCAGTCCACAAGTGAGCTGAGAATCTTGCGTTCTTTTTCCCTCCAGGAGTGTTTTAAGATGCCACAGTCTTTAGGGGCATTAGGAGGAAAACCAAATAACGCCTATTATTTCATAGGATTCTTAGGTAAGAAAAGAGTAATCACAAGTAAGTCACCGTGGGCTAGGGGAGGGTGGGCACAACAAGGTCTGCAATTCCAGTTAGGAGGCCCTGGCCTAGCCTGGAGATGCTGTGGCCTATAGGCAGCTCATCCTGCCTGTAGGTGTTACAGGAGGGTAACACCTACCTGTGCCTCAGAGACCAGTGTCTCCGTCTCTTTCCCTCTCAATGTGATGGTTCCATGGCTGTGTTCACACTGGACGACCCCAAGGTCACAGCATTGCTTCAGCACCTCTTTTTTCCTCTGGGACCCAGAGCGGCAGGGCTTCACTTCCCTGGCCTTGCCGATCTCCTTCTTACTGGAGCTTGGGCATTTGGGCCAGGAGCCATCTTCTGACTTCCCAAGACCACACAGCTGGGCCTCCTAGGTTATTGTTCAGAGGCTTGACTGGGTGGAAATTAGAGGAGGTGAAAACAGAGGTATCCCTTTTATGATAATGGAGGCTCAGCCTTAAAACAGCTAACCTAATGTGGATCCTGATGAGCAGCCCGACATTCCTGCCTCAGTGGACACCTCTGGAAACCCCGCCATCTTCCTCACTAGCTGTGACCAGAGACATTGAAGGCCCTTGGCACAAAAAAGGAGCAGCCCGGCTCTTCTAAACTTTCACGTGCACACGAATCACCTTGAGATTAACATGCAGGTTCAGCAGGTCTGGGGTGGAGCCTGAGAGCCTGCATTTCTCACTAGGTAGGGCAGGTGCTGCTGGTGCCACACTTTGAGTACCAAGGGCCTACCTGGTTAGTGCGACAGAGTAAGGGAGCGATGTGGCCAGGGAAGCGGAATACCGCCACCTCTGGCAGGAGTGGGCTTTGAGGAACTTATGAGTTTAGGGTACAAAGGACAGCCAGAGCAGGCGTGGGGAATGGTGTGAGGGATGTGCAGAGGACACAGTGAGATGAGCTTGGCCACCCTCCCAACCCATCTCTTCCTCAGAGATTCAGAGAGGTGAGGTGAGTGGGAACAGACAGACCTGGCCCCTGTATGTGGCCTGCCTCCCACTGGCTCGGTGTGTGACAGAGTTCGCGAGGCAACTCTTTCAGTCTCAGGTTCCCTTTGTGTAAAATAGGGCTGACCCCCAGCTCACCATGTTGTCAGCTCACAGTAAAGCACTCAGTAAAGAGCCAGCCTAACCCCAATGCTTCTTTCAGCTGCTTACTCTTCACTCCTTAAGGTGGGGTTTCTCTGCAGTTGCTGGGCTCGCTCTCGAACGCTGCCACCTCCTGGTCGAGCTTGAGAACTACAGCTTGATGGAACACTTGAAACGTGGAGGCTTTTACTTTCTAAAGTTCAAAACCCAGTAGTTGGAGTTTTATAAATTTAGATGTTCTCTGTTTCTAAGCTTCTGGGTTCCTGTCAAAGGAACTCTTGCAAAAATCTATTTCCTATTGTCTGTGCTTGAAGACAAACTGAAAACTGATTGGAAAATAATTGTGGAGGGATCTCAATGAATTCCTGGGCACCCTGGCCTCCTTATCCCAGGTTACCCAGAGAGAATTTGCCAAGTTGTCATAGCTCTGCTTCTCCTGGGGGGGCCCTGGGCTGGGGAGACTTTGGTGGAGTTGGACTGCTTATGAAAGAGGTGTGACAATCCCCAGTTCCCAAAACAGAGGTTTACATAGTGTCCACTTGCCCATTAATTTCATAAATCTTTTGTTTAACCTTTACTTGAGGCTCCAAAGTCACCTCAACTCCCCCTTTCTGACTCACCCAGTTACTGTATTAGGTTTGGGGTGGGGGACCTGATTGATAGAACGTCTGAAGGGAGGGGACAGATGACAGCTTCCATTTTCTGAACCAGGAACTCTACAGAGGGTACTCTCTCTTCCTCCATCCCCCTTTCTCTCTCCATGTATGTGTGTATATATATATATATATATATAATTTATCATTATAATGGCTTCCCCAATGGCTCAGCAGGTAAATAATCTGCCTGCCATGCAGTAGATACAGGAGATGCGGTTCACTTCCTGGGTCAGGAAGATCCCCTGGAGGAGGAAATGGCAACCCACTCCAGTATTCTTGCCTGGAGAATTCCATGGACACAGGAGCCTGGTGGGCTACAGTCCATGGGATCACAAAGAGTCGAACACGACTGAGCACATATACTGATCATTATATTGTTTATGATATATAAATATATATTTATATAATATATTAAAATATAAATACATTTATAGAGAGATACAGATTAGTATCAATAGTTATATAGAGATGGGGCTTCCCTGGTGGCTCAGTGGTAAAGAGTCTGCCTGCAATGCAGGAGACAACAGGTTCAGTCCCTGATCTGTGAAGATCCCCTGGAGAATGAAATGGCAACCCACTCCAGTATTCTTGCCTGGGAAGTCCCATGGACAGGAGCCTGGTGGACTACAGTCCATGGAGTCGCAAAAGAGTTGGACACAGCTTAGTGACTAAGCAACATGAATATAGAGATGTATCTAGCTGTAGATAGATAGATAGGTTTAACGCTGAGGGGTAGAGATAATTATTTCCATTTATGCCTAGTGGAAAACTTAGAGGGGTCGTTTCCTCAAGGTCACTGAGCTCAAAAGTAACAAAGCCAGAATTTGACCCCAATTTGGCTGTCTGTGCTAACATACCCCCTTGCTTCTCTTTTGGAGAAGGCAATGGCACCCCACTCCAGTACTCCTGTCTGGAAAATCCCATGGATGGTGGAGCCTGGTAGGCTGCAGTCCATGGGGTCGCTGAGTCGGATACAACTGAGCGACTTCACTTTCACTTTTCACTTTCATGCATTGGAGAAGGAAATGGCAACCCACTCCAGTGTTCTTGCCTGGAGAATCCCAGGGACGGGGGAGCCTGGTGGGCTGCCGTCTATGGGGTCACACAGAGTTGGACACGACTGAAGTGACTTAGCAGCAGTAGCAGCAGCAGCTAACATACCCCCTTGCTTCTCTAGTGGTCTCTTGCCCAGTAGGAAGCTGGGAGATGCTCCTGGTGTACAAGACTGTGGCCTGGCTGGGCGATTTTTTCTGCTTAGAGAAGAGATGTTTGTCTCCTGTGGTTTGGTAGAGGGTGCCACCTGGAGCTCTTGTCACATGAACTGGGTGTCTACAGATGGTGGACCTGCCTGCTCCTTCTTCTCGGGCCTCGTCGGAGACCTTGATACAGTCCCCATGTAATTTCTAGGGCTTTTTCAATCTACTGTATCTCTTTTAAGCAATGTCAGAAATAGTCCAGCCCACAGAGCTCCACTACACATTCATGTATACATACACATACAGATATACACAAACACATGGAAAAGGGCCAGACTCAGAGAGGACACTGTTATTATTCCTAGTACCTTAAACCAAACGCTTCGCTGGTGGCTCAGCACTAAAAGAATCTTCCTACCAATGCAGAAGACGCAGGATCCTCTGGAGGAAGAAATGCTTTCTTTCCTGTCAAAGATTGACCACTGGTTTGAACTAAAAACTTGGGCTAGTCAGTAAGTTACTTTATTTCTATAAATAAGTCTGTGATCCACATCTATTGACCAAGTCCTGACGAAGTCAGATACATGGCTGTGCAATTTTTGAATGAGCATGTGGGCATGCTTAGTCACTCAGTCATGTCTGACTGACCCCATGTTTGCGACCCCATGGACTATAGCCTGCAGGCTCCTCTGTCCATGGGGATTCTCCAGGCAAGAATACTGGAGTGGGTTGCCAAGGCCTCCTCTAGGGGATCTTCCCAACTCAGGGATTAAACTCAGGTCTCCCACGTTGCAGGCAGATTCCTTACTGTCTGAGCCACCAAGGAAGCCCAAAGGAGCATGAACCCATGCAAAAAAATCACATAATAAAGCTGTTTTACAGAAGAGTCAATTCACTCAGATCATTTAAGGGGATTCCCTGCTGGCTCAGACAGTAAAGAGTCTTCTCACAATGTGGGAGACCTGGGTTCGATCCCTGGGTCAGGAAGATCCCCTGGAGAAGGAAATGGCAACCCATTCCAGTATTCTTTCCTGGAAAATCCCATGGATGGAGAAGCCTGGCAGGCTACATACCATGGGGTTGCAAAGAGTCTGAGCAAGATACATCCTGAGTTTGTATTGTATTTCAAGCAGTTCACAGAAGTGAGATCTTCCCATTCTGATAATACTCTCTGTGAACCAACTAGAACAGGCCCAGTGACCCCAGTTTAAAAACAAGAAAATTAAGACAGAGTGGAGTGGTTTGTCTTAGGTTTGTGATAGAGACAAATTAAACTTGGCATCAGATGTCACAAACACTCTTTGCCAACAGAAGCACTTAGATGTACCCAACACAATCGTGAATGCCATTCCAGAGACCTTTGGGGTGTCCTTCCCTACCCCATCCCCCTGCCTCAGACAGATCTCTCTTTGCTTCCCTAACCCAGTCTAGAACACAGAGGCCCACTTGGTTCTCAGGCCTGGACAGTGAGGTTGGGGTGCTCCCTTAGGTACATCAGCTCATGATCTTTAGTGGTACTCTCAACCCTTTGAATATCAGATGAAAGTAGAGATTTTATTATCCCAAATCCCCCCCAAGTCATTATTGGGCTAGACATTTTCCTTTTGATGAAGCATTGTTTTTTCTCCCATTTGTAACAGCTGATCATCTCAAACTGAGTTTTCCCAGTGAGGTGTATCTGTGCTTATACTCATGTGACCAAGCAGTGCCTTCTGACAGGAATTACTGACTTTCTAACACTGACTAACTTGCTAGCAAATTAAGACCAGAAGTCACCTCCCTGGTATCTCATCTGTGGCACAGTCAGCATTCCCATTTCTTTGGGAGGCCAAGGCCTTTTTCTTGCCCAGATGTGCTCTATGACCATAGGTCTAAGAACCTATGGTCTAGAGCAATGTGCTTTCCAGTGTTGAAAGAGTCAGGAAGCTTCCCTAATGGCACCTGGACTCATGGCCTGGTGATTCCACCTACCACCTCTTGGCTACTGCTGCTCACCGAGCCCGCCATGTCATCTGTGGTTGCTCATTCCTCCCTTGTCCCCAAACCTGTCCCTTTCCATTTTTGTTCTTGGACTTTGAGGAGATGTAAATGCTAGGGCAAATCTTCACATGGAATGACTGGCTTTGAGGGTGAGTGGCTTCCTTTGAGCATGTTTACTCTCCTTCGGGCTTTCTGTTATCTCATTCCCATTGTCACCAAGGGAGGGGTTAGGACAACCAGAGTGACCCTTCCAAGGACAGCAGTGGGGCCAGGGCGGGTGATTCTTCAAAGGCTAATCAGGTGTCATTCAAAACAGGTGATGAGCTCATTTTCCTGGACCCTCACACAACCCAGACCTTTGTTGACACTGAAGAGAATGGAACGGTTGACGACCAGACTTTCCATTGTCTGCAACCCCCGCAGCGGATGAACATCCTGAACTTGGATCCTTCCGTAGCATTGGTTGGTATCTGAAGGTTGGGTGGGCCAAGAGACACACCGCTGCCCTGTCACAGTTTGGTTCCCTGGGAGTTATCCAGGTTGTTAGATAGGATGGCAAGAGAATATTTGCTTCCCACACCCACAAGAGGTAGTGTTATGTAGTGTAGCAGGAAGGAATGGGCCCTGAAGCCGAGTTGCTCCAGTTAGGATCCAAGCCACTTACCAGCCATGGACTGAGGGGGAGTCCCTCCTTAACTTGAGCTTTGGCCTTCTCATCCCTCCCATGGGCAAAACAGTTGTTCCTTCCTTGTAGACTTGTGTGAGGTATGCTATGTGTAAGGTACTTAGCACAGTGCCCAGCATATTGTAAGCATTCTAGAAATGTTGGTTATTATTACTCTTACCATCTTTCTCCGTTTTCCTTCTTGCCCCCTAAATATTGCCACCCAGGCACAGGGAATAAGGTGAAACATAGGGAGGGAGATAAGAGGCCAAGACCTCCTGGGTGGAAAATGTCCATTCCTCTGGGCACACAATCCAGGAAGTTGCAGGGTTCCCCCCACCCACCCCTGGAAGAATGTCTGCTGTTGACACATGGAAGGGGCAGCTGTCTGGGAACTAGCCAGTGGTTCTGAGGCCTGTCTGAATCCTCTCTTCCAGTTTAACTTGATTGTCAGGGTGCCAGTGGTAGAGAGCTGACAAAGTCCTCCTCTTGTTTTGGACCATTCTTTTAGTTCTGTAGGATGTTCTGAGGATGGATAAAGAGGCCCATGGTTCTCTTTATTCTAACAGATATTTTCCTTAAGGTCAAAGCCACCTTACTAATTAATGCCTCTAGTTAAAAGTACTATTTGGCTTTTGTCTGCTGGTTTTATTACATTGTTTTTTTTTCTAGGTAGGTATATTTGTGCACTGAATGTAATGGAATTAACCCTGTGCTTTGGAGATTGGTTTTCATGTTAGTATATCTCACAGTGTGAAGTGGGAGACAGGGAGGGAAAGGGATAGGGTGAAAGGGAAAGGGACAGAATAAGAGTGAGAAGCAGAGAGAGAGAAAATATGAATGAGCATGTGTGTGTCCTAGTGAGGCACTGATCTGGGAGAGTGATAAACTTCAATCTTCCTCCTTATTGCTGGGAGGATAGAGCCAAAGGAAGTGGCCCGCATGTTGTGTCACGACTCTGGGCCAACGGCTCCGTCTTGCAATACATAAGGCCTGCCTTGGTACCCCTGACCAGTTCTTCTTTTTTAAATTGGAATATAATTGCTTTACAATATTGTGTTAGTTTCTGCTGTACAACAATGTGAAGCAGCTATATGTATACATATATCCCCTCCTTCTTGAACCTCCCTCCCACCCTCTACATCCCACCCCTTTAGGTCATCACAGAGCACCGAGCTGAGCTCCCTGTGCTATACAGCTGCTTCCCACTAGCTAATTAACACATGGTGGTCTACGTGTGTGTGTGTGTGTGTGTGTATGTCAATTCTGATCTCCAAATTCATCCCACCCTCACCTTCTCCCCGACTGTGTCCATATGTCCGTTCTCTAGATAGGAGGGCTTTTTTTGAGGCAAGATAATTTTGGATGAATAACAAATTAGAGAAGGGACATTCGTATATAAATGGCCAATAGGGAACTGGAGATATGAGATGGGTAGTGTATATATATCATGAACAGTTCTAAGTTGTCTTCTTTTGCTTCCCCCCAAGGGGTTTTTCTGCAAAGAAGAAAAAGACTTTGATAGCTGGTGTAGCCTTGTTCAGAAGGTAAAGATCTATGTTTTTCTCAGTCTTAAAAAACCAAATGTTTTTCAACATAATTCCTTTCCAAAACGGTTTTTCATGGTAACAAATCCAGCCTGATATGACATTATTGCAAGAGAAAGAAACTAAGATATGGGGAATTATACAGAACTTTGGGGAAACCAAAGGAAAACTTTGGTGTGAAATATGCTTACTTTGTCAAATGAGTGATATTTTTAGCTACTGCATGTTCCATCTCATTGAGGTTATGAGTCAATGAAATCTTCAACTAATTACCATTTTAACCTAAAAATGTTAGCTTCATATAGGTCAGCCTAAATTCTTCTATACTCTGATTATAACGTTGAGGTGGTTGGATAAACCAAACTACTCTTCTCTTTGTTTCATGGTTCATTTACAGTTTAGTGTATTCCATTATGGTTTAAGGGGCTTACCTTTCTAGTAACTGTTTTATTTATATATTGATAAAATATAGACACACTGCCACTTAAAGGAAACACAGTTTGCAGAAATCTGTGTAAATATGAAAGCAAGCTATTCTTTTTTCTTGGACACTTTATGTCAAAAGATATTTATTGTTTTGCTGGCTCCTAATCTTTGTATCTGCCCCCCTCATCATTCGCTTCTAACACATGCCAGTTTTGTGGGAGACATTGATCAATGGTTATTGAAAGAATGAAGGGAGATCATAGGGAGCAGTCTAAAGAGCCCTGGGTGGGGTGGCAGGAGACATAATTCTCTTATCTGCAAAACAGAGGGGTTGGAGAGATGGGATCCCAGAGCCTCTCCTAAGTGTAAGGATGGAAGATTTTTCTTCACAGGTAAACAAATAATTCCAAAGTCCCCAGCTGAATCTGAAACCCCAGTTAATGATTGACTGAGACATCATGGAGAATTATTTTCTAAAATTAGTTCAGAATGCAGCAAAACTGTATATCCCATTTAACATTAGAAAGAAAAATTTCTGATAAGATCAAGGTCTTTAAATTAGGACATATACCATATGTTTTGGACTAAAACTGAAATCATGCCAACATGTACTGATGTTCTTTGGGGGCAGATTTAATTAATTAACCCACATTTCTTTGGAGCCAACACTTCAGGAACATATTATCCCTAAGTTGAGTTGGTCCCGTGCAACTGGCAAATGACCTGAACCTTATGATGGAGCACAGGCAGTGGGTACTAGCCTTCCATCAGATCCCTCCCACCAGTATCCTTTCTTCCCTGGCCAAAAGTATCTAGAATTGAAGAGGGATGGGTCTTCAGATGGGTCTGGTACAGGATGGGTATATTTGTTGAGCCTGTGCTTTCACCTTTCAATAACCAGATCACTCTCTTGGGGTTTGGAGTCATATATTGCCAATTGGACAGAAATGTAGTGACTCTGCAGTGTTTACAACTGATTCTATGTCTCCTCAGGAAATTTTAAAGGAAAATTTAAGGATGTTTGAATTAGTTCAGAAACATCCATCACATTGGCCTCCCTTTGTTCCTCCAGCCAAGCCAGAAGTAACAACCACAGGGGCAGGTAAGCTGTTATTCAGAAGCTCTCTGGCCAGCAGACCCTTGGATAGCAGTTGTTTTATGAGACAGAAGCAATTGTGGGTCATGCTTTCTGTGGAATGAAAATTTCTACTGTTGGATTGATCAAAGAATGGTATTTCTTCTGATGAACTGATACTTAGCAATTTCAAAGAATAATAGTAAAAGAAAATAAGCTCCATGGAAAATCAAAATGAGTAGAATTTCTTTTTTTTCATGGTCTGGTTTAGAAAACAAATCAGAGGACATGGGTAATTCAAAAGGTTCCTCAAAGATCTTACAGAGCCTCATCTTCATCATAGTGAACAGGACTGTGCAACAAGTCTAGTTCATTTCTTTTTTTAATTGATGTATAGTTGATTTACAGTGTTGTGTCAATTTCAAGTATACAGTAAGGTGATAAAGTTTTTCAGTTTATTTTCTATTACTGGTTATTATAAGGTATTAAATATAGTTCCTTTTGCTATACAGTAGGTTCCTATTTATTTATTTTATATATAGTAGTATATATCTGTTAAACCCAAACTTCTAATTTGTAGCCCCCCCCCTTTCCCTTCTGGTAACCATAAATTTGTTTTCTATGTCTATGGGTCTATTTCTGTTTTATAAATAAGGTCATTTGTATCATTTTTTAGATTCCACAAGTAAGTGATATCGTGTGGTATTTACCTTTCTCTTTCTGACTTAGGTTACTTAGTATGATAATCTTTAGGTCCATCCATGTTTCTGCAAATGGCATTATTTCATTCTTCTTTATGGCTGAGTAATATTCCATTACATATACATGCATGTGTGTGTATACATATATTATATATACTGCTGCTGCTAAGTTGCTTCAGTCATGTCTGACTCTGTACGACCCCATAGACCGCAGCCCATCAGGCTCCCCCGTCCCTGGGATTCTCCAGGCAAGAACACTGGAGTGGATTGCCATCTCCTTCTCCAATGCAGGAAAGTAAAAAGTGAAAGTGAAGTCGCTCAGTAGTATCCGACTCTTAGCAACTCCATGGACTGCAGCCTACCAGGCTCCTCCGTCCATGGGACTCTCCAGGCAAGAGTACTAGAGTGGGATGCCATTGCCTTCTCCGATTATATATACACACCACATCTTATTTATCCACTCACCTGTAGATGGGCATTTAGGTTGCTTCCATGTCTTCACTATTGTAAATAGTGCTGCTGTGACCATTGGGGTGCATATATCTTTTTGAATTAGATTTTTCATCTTTTCTGGATCTATGCCCAGGAGTGTGACTGCTGGATCATAGGGTAACTCTATTTTTAGTTTTTTAAGAAACTTCCACACTGTCCTCCATAGTGGCCACATCAATTTATATTCCCAGCAATAGTATAAGAGGGATCCCTTTTCTCCATATCCTGTCCAGCATTTATTATTTGTAGATTTTTTTGATGATGGCCATTCTGAGCAGTGTGAGGTGATACCTCATTGTAGTTTTAATTTTCATTTCTCTAATGCTTAGTGATATTGAGCATCTTTTCATGTGCCTGTTGGCCATTTGTATGGCTTCTTTGGAGAAATATCTATTTAAGTCTTCTGCTTGTTTTTTGATTGGGCTGTTTGTTTTTTGATACTGAGCTATATGAGCTGTTTGTGTATTTGAAAGTTAATCCCTTGCAGTCACATCATTTGCAAATATTTTCTCCCAGTCCATAGGTAATCTTTTTGTTTTGTTTACAGTTTCCTTTGCTGTGCAAATGTTTTTACGTTTAATTAGGTCCCATTTGTTTATTTTTACTTTTGTTTCCATTACTCTAGGAGATAGATCCAAAAAAATATTGCTGAAATTTATTTCAGAGTATTCTGCCTATGTCTTCCTCTAGGAGTTTCATAGTATCCAGTCCTACATTGAGGTGTTTAATTTATTTTGAGTTTATTTTTTGTATATGGTATTAGAGAATATTCTGATTTCATTCTTTGTCATGTAACTGTCCAATTTTCCCAGAACCACTTATTCAGGGAACTGTCTTTTCTCCATGGTATATTCTTGCCTCCATTGTAGTAGATTGGGTTTCCCTGATAGCTCAGCTGATAAAGAATCCACTTGTAATGCAGGAGACCCTGATTTGATTCCTGGGTGGGGAAGAGCCACTGGAAAGGGATAGGCTACCCACTCCAGTATTCTTAGGTTTCCCTGGTAGCTCAGATATAAAGAATCCCTTGGATTCCCTTGGAGAAGGGAACAGCTACCCACTCCAGTATTCTGGCCTGGAGAATTCCATGGACTGTATAGTCCATGGGATCGCAAAGAGTCAGATTTGACTGAGCAACTTACACTTGTTGTAGATTAATTAATCCTAAGTGCATGGGTTTATTTCTGGGCTTTCTGTCCTGTTCCGTTGATGTATGCTTCTGTTTTTGTGCCAGTACCATACTGTTTTGATGACTGTAGCTTTGTAGTATAGTATGAAATCAGGGAGCATGATTCCTTTGGCTCTGTTCTTCTTTCTCAAGAATGCTTTGTCTGTTTGAGGTCTTTTCTGTTTTCACACAAATTGGAAAGTTTTTTTGTTCTAGTTTTGTGAAAAATGCCATTGTTAATTTGTTAGGGATTACATTGAATCTGTAGATTGTGTTGGGTAGTATGGTGATTTTAACAATATTAATTCTTCCAATCCAAGAACATGGTATATCTTCTCATCTGTTTGTGTCATCTTTAGTTTCTTTCATCAGCATCTTATAGTTTTGGGAGTACAGGTGTTTTGCCTCCTTGTGTAGATTTATTCCTAGGTATTTTATTCTTTTTAATGTGATCAGATCAGATCAGTCACTCAGTCGTGTCCGACTCTTTGCGACCCCATGAATCGCAGCACGCCAGGCCTCCCTGTCCATCACCAACTCCCGGAGTTCACTCAGACTCACGTCCATTGAGTCAGTGATGCCATCCAGCCATCTCATCCTCTGTCGTCCCCTTTCTCCTCCTGCCCCCAATCCCTCCCAGCATCAGAGTCTTTTCCAATGAGTCAACTCTTCCCATGAGGTGGCCAAAGTACTGGAGTTTCAGCTTTAGCATCATTCCTTCCAAAGAAATCCCAGTGCTGATCTCCTTCAGAATGGACTGTTTGGATCTCCTTGCAGTCCAAGGGACTCTCAAGAGTCTTCTCCAACACCACAGTTCAAAAGCATCAATTCTTCGGTGCTCAGCCTTCTTCACAGTCCAACTCTCACATCCATACATGACCACAGGAAAAACCATAGCCTTGACTAGACGAACCTTTGTTGGTAAAGTAATGTCTCTGCTTTTGAATATGCTATCTAGGTTGGTCATAACTTTCCTTCCAAGGAGTAAGCGTCTTTTAATTTCATGGCTGTAGTCACCATCTGTAGTGATTTTGGAGCCCATTAATGTGATACTAAGTGGGATTATTTCCTTAATTTCTCTTTCTGATAGTTCATTGTTAGTGTACAGAAATGCAATAGATTTCTGTATGTTAATCTTGTACCCTGCAACTTTACCAAATTTGTTGATGATCTCTAGTAGTTTTCCGATGGCATCTTTAGGATTTTCTATGTATAGTATCATGTCATCTGCAAACAGTGACAGTTTTACTTCTTTCTTTCCAATTTGGATTACTATTATTTCTTTTTCTTCTCTGATTGCTGTGGCCTGGATTTCCAAAACTATATTGAGTGAAAGTGGCAAGAGTAGGCATCCTTATCTTGTTCCTGATCTTAAAGGGAATGCTTTCAGCTTCTTGCCATTGAATATGATGTTTAGCTGTGTGTTTGTCATATATGGCCTTATTATGTTGAGGTATGTTCCTTCTATGTCCACTTTCTGGAGAGTTTATATCATAGATGGATATTGAATTTAATCAGAAGCTTTTTCTGCATCTATTGAGATGATCATATGGTTTTCATTCTTTAATTTGTTCATGTGGTATATCATATTGATTTGCAGATATTGAAAAATCCTTGCATCCCTGGGATAAATCCCACTTGGTCATGGTGTGTGATCCTTTCAATGTATTGGAGTCAGTTGGCTAGTATTGTGTTGAGGATTTTTGCATCTATGTTCATCAGTGATATTGACCTGTAATTTTCTTTTTTGTGTGTGATATCTTTGTTTGGTTTGGTGTCTGGGTGTTAGTGGCCTCATAGAATGAATTCAGAAGTGTTTCTACCTCTGCAATTTTTTAGAATAGTTTGAGAAGGATAGCTGTTAACTCTTCTTTAAATGTTTGGTAGAATTCACCTGTGATGCCATCCAGTCTTGGACTTTTGTTTGTTGGGAATTTTTAAATTTCTGATTCAATTTCTGTACTGGTAACTGGTTTATTCATAGTTTCTGTTTCTTCCTGGTTCAGTCTTGGGAGATTGTACCTTTCTAAGAATTTTTCCATTTCTTCTAGACTATTTTATTGCTGTGTAGTTGCTCATAGTAGTCTCTTAAGATCTTTTGTATTTCTGTGGTGTAAGTTGTAATTTCTCTTTTTTCACTTCTGATTTTATTGATATGGGTTCTCTCCCTTTTTTTCTTGATGAGTCTGGCTAAAGGTTTATCAGTTTTTTTATCTTTTCAAAGAACCAGCTTTTGGTTTTATTGATCATTTCTATTTGTTTTTTTAGTCTCTGTTTCATTTCTGCTTTGATCTTAATGATTTATTTCCTTCCATAACTTTGGGTACTGTTTGTTCTTTCTCTAGTTGTTTTAGGTGTAAGTTTAGGTTGTTCGAGATTTTTCTTATTTCCTGAGGTAAACTTATATTGCTGTAAACTTCCCTCTTAGAAGTGCTTTTGCTGCAACCCATAAGTTTTGGATCATTGTATATTCACTTTCATTTGTCCCTAGGTACTTCTAAATTTCCTCTTTGATTTCTTCAGTGATCCATTGGTTGTTTGGTATCATATTGTTTAACCTCCACGTGTTTGTGGATTTTTGCAGTTTTTTTCTTGTAGTTGATTTCTAATCTCATAGAGTCTGGTTGGAAAGATGCTTGATATGATTTTAGTTTTCTTAGATTTACCAAGGCTCATTTTGTGGCCAGGAGAATGTCCCATGTGCACTTGAAAAGAATGTTCTGCTGTTTTTTGATGGAATGCTATATAAATACCAATTAAGTTCATTTGGTCTCATGTGTTATTTTAATAACTGTGTTTCCTTATTGATTTACTGTCTCAATGATCTGTCCATTGATGTAACTAGAGTGTTAAAGTTGCCTACTATTATTGTGTTACTATCAATTTCTCCTTTTATAACTGCTATTATTTGCCTTATATATTAATGTACTCCTGTGTTGGGTACATATATATTTGCAATTTTTATATTTTCTTTTTGGATGCATCCCTTGAATCCCTTGATTCATCCCTTGTAGTGTCCTTCTTTGTCTCTTGTCACAGTCTTCATTTTAAAGTTTATTTTATCTGATGAGTATTGCTATTCTTGCTTTCTTCTGATATCCATTTGTGTGAAATACCTTTTTCTATCCCCTTACTTTCAGTCTGTATATGTCTGTAGATCTGAAGTGAATATGTTGTAGGCAGCATATATATAGGTCTTGTTTTTGAATGCATTGAGCCAGTGTGTGTCTTTTGGTTGGAAAAATTTAGTCCGTTTGCATTTAAAGTAATTATTGATATGTGTCTTATTGCGATTTTGTTAATGGTTTTGGGTTTGTTTTCGTAGGTCTTTTTCCCCCTTTTTCTTCTTTTGTTCTCCTGTGATTTGATAATTACCTTTAGTGTTATGTTTGGATTCCTTCTTTTTGTGTGTGTGTATCTATTATAGATTTTTGGTTTGTGGTTTTTGTTTAAGTCTGTATATAAATGTGACTATTTTAAGTTGCTGATCTCTTAATTTCAAATGCATCTTAAATACTGTGCATTTGTACTCTCTTCCCCTCATGATTACTGTTTTTGATATCATGTTTTACATCTAATTGTTTTTTGAATCCTTTATCTGCTTATTGTAGATACAGGTGACTTTACAAGTGTTTTCTTTTAACCTCCTTACTAGTTTTGTCTGAATGATTTTCTACCTTTACTGTATGTTTGCCTTTACCAGTGAGCTTTTTCATTTTGTAATTTTATTGTTCTTATTTGTGATCTTTTTTTTCCATGCAAAGAAGTCCTTTAACATTTATTGTAAAGCTGGTTTGGTGGTGCTGAATTCTTTTAGCTTTCCCTTGTCTGTAAAGCTTTTGATTTTTCCATCATATCTGAATGAGAATCTTTTTCTTGGTTGTAGGTTTTCCCCTTTTATCACTTTAAATATATTGTGTCACTCCCTTCTGGCCTGCAGAATTTCTGCAGAAAAATCAGCTAATAGCCTTATGGGAGTTCCCTTGTATGTTATTTGTTTTCTCTTGCTGCTTTTAGTATTCTCTCTTTATCTTTGATTTTTGTAATTTTCATTACATCATGTCTTGGTGTGTTCCTCTTTGTGTTCATCTTGTATGGGACTCTCTGCACTTCCTGGAGTTGGATGCTTGTTTCCTTTCCCAGGTTAAGGAAGTTTTTAGCTGTTATCTATTCTAATATTTTCTCAGGTCTTTTATCTCTCTCTTCTTCTGGGACCCCTATAATGCAAATATTGGTGCATTTGATGCTGTCCCAGAGATCTCTTAAACTGTCATTTCTTTTCATTCCTTTTTTTTTTTTTCTGTTCAGCTGTAGTGATTTCCACTGCTCTGTCTTCCTGCACACTGGTCCATTCTTCTGTATCATTTAGTCTACTATTGGCTTCTTCTAGTATATATATTTTTGCATTTCTTTTTTTAAATTATTTTTTATTGAAGGATAATTGCTTTACAGAATTTTGTTTTCCATCAAACCTCAACATGAATAAGCCATAGGTATACATCTTCTAGTATATTTTTCATTTCAGTTATTGGATTTGTCATCTCAGTTTGGTTGTTTTTTATATGTTCTCTTTGTTAAAAACTAATTTCTCACTCTTTGCATCCATTCTCTTCTCAAGTTCTTTGATCATCTTTATAATCATTACTCTGAACTCTTTCTTGAATAGATTGCTTAACTCCTCTTCACTTTGTTCTTCTGGAGTTTTATCTTGTTCCTGTGTCTGGAATATACTCCTCTGCTGCCTCATTTTGCCTAAGTTGCTATTTGTATTTTTAAGTCTGTGGTGGGTTAGTTACATTTCTCAACTTTGGAGAAGTGGCCCTCTGAAGGAGGCATCCTATATGTCCCAGAAGTGCACTCCTCTCTATGTGCTCTAGGTGTTCCCCCTATGAGGGCTGTTTGGTTCTTTCTGTTGTGGTGGGCTGACTCTGTGGGCCATCTACTAACTTAGTTGGCATCAAGTCTGGTTGGTCGTCAGGCCCTGCCTTGTGCACATTCTGCTGGTTGCTGTTTAGTGGGGCCTGGTCGTGAGGTGGCTGGTTGCAGAATCCAAGGGGGCCCAAGGGCTAGTGCTGGCTCACTGGTGGCTGGAGTCAGGGTTCTGAAGACTCTGGGGCTGTGCCAACTAATGGCAGAGGTTAGTGCTGGATTACTGGCAGGCAGAGCTAGTTCCTGTAGTGTGGCTTCTGGGCCCAGGGATCCCAGAGCATGTTTCAGATCATTGGTAAGTGGGGCTAGTTCCTGATACAGTTGGGTATGAGGTCTGGGGTGTCCCAAAGATTTCATTGACCTGCTGTGGGCAGGGCCAGGGCTGAGGTGATCCCAGGGTCAGGTCTGGTCTGTGTTGTAGGATGTAGTTTTCTTGCTCCTAGTGTCTGGCCCCTGGTGGATGAGGCGGATCTAGAGTCTTGTTCAGGCTTCCTAGTGGGAGGGGCCAGGGCCTGTCCACTGGTGGGTGGAGCTGGGACTTGGCCTTCAGATGGGCACGGCCATGTCTGAGAGCATGTCTAGAGGCTGTGGGCTTTCGACTTCTTCAGGCAGCTTGTCTGAAAAGTGGAAGTGTTACTCTTTCAGTCATGTCCGACTCTGGGGTCCCATGGACTGTAGCTCTCCAGGCTCCTCTGTCCATGGAATTCTATAGGCAACAGTACTAGAGTGGGTAGCCATTCCCTTCTCCAGGGGATCTTCCCAACCCAGGAATCGAACCTGGGTCTCCTGCATCACAGGCAGATTCTTTACCACTGAGCTGCCAAGGAAGCCCTGCCCAATTACTTGTTTGGCCTGAGGTGTCCCAGCACTGGTGCCTACAGGCTGTTGGGTGGGGTCAGGTCTTGGCACTAGTGATCCAACATGTCAGCTACCAGGAATGTTCATGTGGTAGAATATTCCCGAATATGACTGCCATCAGTGTCTATGTCCCCCTGGTGAGCTGCAGCCTACCCACACCTCTCCAGGAGAGTCTCTAAGGCCAGCAGGTAGGTCTGGCCTGTCAGTCAGTCAGTTCAGTCACTCAGTCATGTCTGACTCTTTGCGACCCCATGGACTGCAGCACGCCAGGCTTTCCTGTCCATCACCAACTCCTGGGGCTTGCTCAAACTCATGTCCATCGAGTCGGTAATGCCATCCAACCATCTCATCCTCTGTCGTCCCCTTCTCCTCCCGCCTTCAATCTTTCCTAGTATCAGGGTCTTTTCCAATGAGTCAGTTCTTCGCCTCAGGTGGCCAAAGTATTGCAGTTTCAGCTTCAACATCAGTCCTTCCAACGAATGCTGCTGCTGCTGCTAAGTTGCTTCAGTCGTGTCCAACTCTGTGCAACCCCATAGATGACAGCCCACCAGGCTCCCCCGTCCCTGGGATTCTCCAGGCAAGAACACTGGAGTGGGTTGCCATTTCCTTCTCCAATGCATGAAAGTGAAAAGTGAAAGTGAAGTCGCTCAGTCGTCTCCAACTCTTAGCGACTCCATGGACTGCAGCCTACCAGGCTCTTCCATCCATGGGATTTTCCAGGCAGGAGTAGGTTGCCTGGAGTGGGTTGCCATTTCCTTCTCCACTTCCAATGAATATTCTGGACTAATTTCCTTTAGGATTTACTGGTTGGATCTCCTTGCAGTCCAAGGGACTCTCAAGAGTCTTCTCCAACATCATAGTTCAAAAGAATCAATCCTTTGACACTCAGCTTTCTTTATGGTCCAACTCTCACATCCATACATGACTACTGGGAAAACCATAGCTTTGACTAGACGGATTTTTGTTGGCAAAGTGATGTTTCTGCTTTTTAATATGCTGTCTAGGTTGGTCATAGCTTTTCTTCCAAGGAACAAGCGTCTTTTAATTTCATGGCTGCAGTCACCATCTGCAGTGATTTTGGAGCCCCCAAAATTAAAGTCTCTCGCTGTTTCCATTGTTTCCCCATCTATTTGTCATGAAGTGATGGGACTGGATGCCATGATCTTAGTTTTCTGAATGTTGAGTTTTAAGCCAACTTTTCCACTCTCCTATTTTACTTTCATCAAGAGGCTCTTTAGTTCTTCGCTTTCTGCCATAAGGGTGGTGTCATTTGCATATCTGAGGTTATTGATATTTCTCCCTGCCATCTTGATTCCAGCTTGTGCTTCATCCAGCCCGGCATTTCACATGATGTACTCCGCATATAAATAAGCAGGGTGACAATATACAGCCTTGACATACTCCTTTCTCAATTTGGAACCAGTCTGTTGTGCCATGTACAGTTCTAACTGTTGCTTGGCTTGCATACAATTTCTCAAGAGGCAGGTCAGGTGGTTTGATATTCCCATCTCTTGAAGAATTTTCCACAGTTTGTTGTGATCCAGATAGTCAAAGGTTTTGGCATAATCAATAAATCAGAAGTAGATGCTTTTCTGGAACTCTCTTGTTTTTTTGATGATCCAACAGATGTTGGCAATTTGATCTCTGGTTCCTCTGCCTTTTCTAAATCCAGCTTGAACATCTGGAAGTTCACGGCTCACATACTGTTGAAGCCTGGCTTGGAGAATTTTGACCATTACTTTGCTAGCATGTGAGATGAGTGCAATTGTGCAGTAGCTTGAACATTCTTTGGCATTGCCTTTCTTAGGGATTGGAATGAAAACTGACGTTTTCCAGTCCTGTGGCCACTGATGAGTTTTCCAAATTTGCTGGTCTAGGCTCCTATCAAATTATTCCTTTTGCCCTGGGTCCCAGTACACATGAAATTTTTGTGTAGGCCCTTGAAGCATAGAGTCTGTATTTCCCCTAGTCCTGTGGGGTTCTTGCAATAAACCCCTGCTGGCCTTCAAAGCCAAATGCTCTGGGGGGCTCCTCCCCCGAATGCCAGACCCTCAGTCTGGGGAGCCTGACATGGGGCTCAGAACTCTTACTCCTGTGGGAGAGCTTCTACGATATTATTCTCCATTTTGTGGGTTGCCCGCCTGTGGGTATGGGATTTGATCGTATCGTGAGTCTGCCCCTCCTACCCATATTGCTGTGAATTCTTCTTTATGACTTTATTTGTAGAAGATCTCTTCTGGTAGGTTCCAGTCTGTTTCATCAATGGTTGTTCTGCAGATAGTTTTGGTTTTGTTGTGCTCGGAAGAGGAGGTGAGCTCAAGATCTTTCTACTCTCACATCTTGGGCCCCTAAAACTATTTTGATTCTTTATGGAGAATTGCTAACACTTGGCAGTGGTCCCACCTATAAGTCTCCTCTACACTAGCTTTTGTGTAGCAAAGCAATTAAAAAATGTATGGTCTTAACTACCGAGTAACGCACTGACCTGTTGAACCAAAGGTTTTCAAGCTTTTTTCCCCTTCATTTCTGTATTCTGATAGAGTTCATTGACTCTACTGAACAACTAGAGGAATTTGACCTGGAGGAAGATTTCGAGATTCTGAGCATATAGGATAGTGGGAGCTCATCTTGGAGATCTGTCTTCCATCTGGCACCAGAAGAACACGAACTCATCACGTAAAACTTTTTTAGTCAGCAAGTGCCTAATATGCCAACAGCATACAAACTTGATAGGAATCATGACTGAGCCAATCACCATTTCTCAACAAAAAAAAAAAGAGAGAGAGAATGAACAATATACCCTTTCCCCAGAAGGAACTAAAACAATCATGGAATCTAGGAGCAGAAAGATTAGGAGCCATCTCTTGCTTCCCAGCTTCTTACATGGCCACAGCAAATCTTCAGCTGCTGGAATGAGGAGGTGGATGTATGGAGGACAGCCAGCAACTCCCACCTTGCTTTCAGCACCAGCAGATGAGAGATGGTTACCTTGTGCTTCTTTACCCTTTCAGGTTTGACTTCTTTGGGCTAAATACTAAGAAGCAATCTGTTCCCTTGCTCTAATAATAAAGTGTTAATCATTGTATCAGAACAATTGTAACAAGAACAAAATGTTCTAGTTAAAGTATTTGAATATGTATTTAAATAATCATAATTGATCTCAAAAAGTATGTCAAAGACATTACATCAAATGCATATTTATTGATCTTCCTATTTGAGAGAAGCTTACTATTGAATGGGTCATTGTCCCCATCTTAACTGATACTTTTGTCAGATGTCACCCTGTCCTTAAATCATTTATCACTTAATTCAGGGGTCTGCAAACTTTTTCTGTCAAGGGCCAGAGAAGAAATATTTTAGGCTCTGAAGGCCATGTAGCATCTGTCACAGCTACTCATCTCTGCTGGTGAAGCACCTAAACAGCCCTAGACAGTGTGCATGCACAAGAGCCTGGCTGTAATGCAATAGAACTTTATTTACAAAAAAAAAGGGGAAGGGCTGGATTTAGCCCCAGGCTGTAGTTTGCTAATCACTGACTTAAATTATTGATTTTTGTTTGGGAAATTAAAAATTGTGGTTGAATTTGACTCCCTTTTGCTTTATAATCATAATTGGAAAGATAATTATTCATGTGGTGACATTTAATCTGTGTATCAAATACTATTTGGGGACTGTTGTTATTGTGCAGTCGCTAAGTCGTGTCCCACTCTATGCGACCTCATGGACTGTAGCCTGCCAGAGGACTGAAATCCTCTGTTTGTGGGATTTCCCAGGCAAGAATACTGGAGTAGGTTGTCATTTCCTCCTCCTCCAGGGGATCTTTGCGATGCAGAGATCAAACCCACGTCTCCTGCACTGGCAGGACGATTCTTTACCACTGAGCCACCTGGGAAGCCCTTAATTTCAAGACTAGCAACATACTAAGTTTTAAAGCACATATTCATCAAATTGGTTTTGCTAACCATTCTCCTGTGTGGATGTACCTCACATCCCAGTGATATTTTCCCATTTTCCACTTGTTGTCTTTTTCAACCTGTATGCATTTCACCTCCATGCTCAACAAAGTGCCCAGCAGGCCCCAGGAAGGCCAGCAACTGCAGTATGAAAACTATCAAATAAAGGAAATAAACCAAACTAAGGTGGGTTTTTTTTTTTTTTTTTTTTGGTACAGTTAAGAATATTTGAATACTCATTTCCTTAGATTCCATATTTTTATTTTACCCAGTAGGTAGTATATTCCAGTGAATTCAGAATTTGAAAGATGCAAAATGGTATTCAGTGAAATGTCTCTCCCTCCCACAAGTCAGTTCTGTTCCTTGAACCCTCCCAATGTTATTAATTTCTTGTTTATCCTTCCAGAGGCTATATTTTATGCATATACAAATACATGCACATATATCTTAGATTTGATTTTAATGACTTTAAAATTTCTCTCCTTTTGATTAATCTACAAATGATCCTGAGAACCCAGAAGTATGGAAAGCCCTTTCTTGAACTCAAGCATGTGATGGGGCTAAAAACAGTAGTAAGCTTATCTTGAAACTTGTAGATTTGTTGCCTATTGGAAGACATTTTCAGCCCTTGACTTTCATTGTATTTTTCTGTGCCTCACTGTTATGTTGTAAAGTTCAACTTGCAGTAACAAGAACCCCCAAGGCTCTGAGGGGGACTTAGGAATTTCAGTGACATGGGCTTTAGAAAAATTTTCATCAAAGAATGTCAAAGAGTCAAATGTTCACATTGAATTCCTTTTATTTGCAATGTACAAAGCTGACACCATGCTTATTACTCAAGAAGTGAAGGTAACAATAGGTCGGATTATACTGATTATGCTTTGTGTGTGTTGGCACAGTTTATATAATATTTAAGGAAACAGAATCACCTGGAAGGAATTGCCTCATGTCAACATAGCTAAGTGTTCTGGGAAATTGATAATTAAAGGAAATGGTTAAAATAATCCCCCTAAACAGAATACGATATAGTTTATAATCTGTCCAGGCTTGCTTTGGGTCTGCTAACTGTTAAAGAGAGCAGTGTGCTAGATTTTTATGAGGATTAAAAAAACATCAAAATGGTTTAACAGGCTACCTATGAAAGAGCAATTGGATGGAAATTTTAATGGCAAGTCTCTCACAGCCTCAAAATGCAAAGCAACCAGCACTGCAGTGTTGATTTGCCACATTGCACACATCTGGATGGCATTTGGAATAAACAAGGGCTTCTGAGAAATTGGGACAAGGGATTTACCTTTTTGTTCCTGGAGTCAAAAGCAAAATTCACACCTCCTTACCCATCCTCCTCTCTACCCCCAGCCCAGGAGAAAGGGTGGCAGTTCGCATTTCCCTTTATGGGTCTGACCCCATTTGGTACATCCTCTGCTCTACTGTACATCAGGCCAAGTCTGCTGCCTGTGGCTGGGGAGGGAGCTGACAAGGAGGAATTGATTTGTCTACGACCATATGAAGTTGATGAGCCCCTCTTGGCAGCTGGCCTTCCAGCACAGTCGTGCTTACTGTCGAAGGAGTCAAAGCTCACCCCAGGTTACTGGCTAGCACCTCATTCGGTCTCCGTGAAGAGTGAGAGTTTGCCCTGTGCAGGCTCCATCCATCCATAATGTTGAACCAGAGAAAATTTTTTTGTGTGTGGAAACACTGGGTTCTAGTTTAAGCCAAATAACGTGTGGTGACCGCTGGACATAGAGGAATGACTCCTTAGCTATCATGAAGAGCTTTCTGATCAAGATGGTGAGGAAAGCGAGCATTCTAAGAAAGTGGTGGCCTAGCGGTCTTTCTGAGGTAGCCATGAAGAATCACGCAAACATCCAGACCGAATTGTAGCACCAGGTTGACTGAAATGGGATAGCAGACCTCAGCAGGGTGGGCTCACCCAGGGGGCCTGAGGGTGGGGGTGACCAAGGTCCAGTAGTCCAGCCCAAACGAGACTCCAAGGTGCAGCTTGACAGATGGGCAAAAGGGCTTAGGCCTTCCTTCTTCAGACCATTCGGGTTTGTGAGGTGACCGTTGTGTGCAGGAGGGGAGGGCATGGGGCAGAGTGGCAGGTGCCACCCTACACGCTTTTCATACACACCTGGCAGCGGCTGACTCGGGTGTGGAGCTGTCCAGCTTTCAGCGTCTCAGATACAGGCTCCTCCCCAAACTGCTGCCTCTCTTCCACTGTTGTCAGCCAGAAACTATATTTGTTGGCAAAGTAGTGGCAGGTGCCCCGGGCACCACTGCATTCGATGAAAGGAGTAGCCCGGAAATCCTCTAGGCAGGATCCGGGAGAGACCAGGGACTGGCCCCCGCCCTCTGCACCGGCGGCTGTGTGCTGAAACGGACAGAGGGTGGCCGTGAGCTGGTCACCTGGGAGCCAACAGGCTCTGCTTCTCCAGCCCTGAGCTCCGGTCCCTTGGTTCAGCCCCCATGTCAGGTCAATAAACCAAACACTGTGTTTTGGATCCTTGTCACCGCCTCAGGGCCAGGAGTGCCCCCTCTGAGCTCCCGAGTGCCCTCCTAGCCCACAGTTCCTGGGCTGTGGCTACATGCTAGACAGCTTCTCTCAGACTGCTGATGCCCGCCAAGTCCCCCAAGTATGCTAGTGCCCCTGGCAGATTTCCACTGACGAAGAAATCTGAGAAAGGCTGAATTAAAGAAAATTCAGTGGGATTCAGAATGCAGTTCTCAGAACCCTTTGCTCCAAGCCCATGATGGTGTTTTCCAGAGAAGGGAGAGAGCATGGAATAGTCTACCAGGGGGTTAGACCATGGGCCCATCCCCTCATGGATCTGTTAACAGCTCCTACTCTGAAGTCACCTTTATTGGAACTCTTACTTGCAATCTGTACCACGCCCATGAGGGGGCGTGTCACCTGTTGAGTACAGATGGGCCTCATATTTGGCCTAAAGTTCTGGCCCTCGTGTCACCCAGCTCCCTCAGCACTCGATTTCAGGATTTCCCTCCAAGCACTCCCTACCCTCGGCCTTTACCCTGGGGGAAGGGGCAGTGTGGGGCCTCACCATGAGGAAGGAGTACCCAATCCACAGACTGCGCCAGCCCAGGGGGCACTGTGGGATGGTGATGTCCTGGCTGTGCACAGCAATGGCTTGCGAGGGCGCCTCACACACAGAGCAGCGGCTGATGTACTGGGGGATCTGTGTCTGGCCGACCGGCATCATAGGGATGGGGGCGGTGGTGGAGAGCCAGTAGGACTTATCATTCCGTCGGGCATAGTGGCACACTTCATTGATGTTGCAGTAGATGAATGGCATGGTGCTGAAGCGGGGCAGGCAGGAGCCAGCAAACCCTGGAAGGAGAGAAGATAGGCAGGAGCAGGTAAGGTCTGGCTGAGGGACCAGGCTGGGATTGTCCTCGGAGCCACTACGACTGGACTAGATTGTGGTTTGGATTCATATCCAACTGCTTGTTCCAGAGCATGGTTGCCTCTCCTTCCGGTCCTGGACTACACCCTGATGTCTGCTGATCAAATCTTACTTTCTGTGTACCAGAGAAATTGGATAATGAAAAGAATCTTTTTAGAAACTGAATGAAGACTCCCTAAATCAACCCATTTTGTAAAACCAACATTTAATAGAGTGAGTCTACATTTCACACTCAGCACACCTGAAGACAATTCAGTTAATTCTGGGATAATCATTGTTACTCACAGATCATATTATTATTACTACTACTAATTGCTTTCCTGGTGGCTCAGATGGTAAAGAATCTGCCTTCAAGGCAAGAGACCTGGGTTTAATACCTGGGTCTGAAACATCCTGGAGAAGGGAATGGCAACCCACTCCAGTATTCTTGTCTGGAAATCCCATGGATGGAAGAAACTGATGGGCTACAATCCTTGGGGTCGCAAAGAGTCAGATACAAATGGGTGACTAAGCACCTTAGCACTAATCATTACTATTTAATGGATGGTTAATGCTTTTGAATTGTGGTGCTGGAGAAGATTCTTGAGACTCCTTTGGTCTGCAAGCAGATCAAACCAGTCAATCCTAAAGGAAATCAACCCTAAATATTCATTGGAAGGACTGATGCTGAAGCTCCAATACTTTGGCCATCTGATGCAAAGAGCTGACTCATTGGAAAAGACCCTGATGCTGAGAAAGACTGAAGCAAAAGGAGAAGGGGTGACAGAGGATGAGATAGTTAGATGGCATAACTGACTCATGGACATGAATTTGCACAAACTCTGGGAGATAGTGTAGGACAGAGGAGCCTGGTGTGCTGCAGTCTATGGGGTCACAAAGAGTCGACGACTTAGCAACTCAACAACAACAAATATATGTAAAACACTGTTCTAAGCATTTTACATGGGTGATTTTTGTAATCCTCACTCCAACCTATGAGACAGGTACTAGAATTAGCCTTGTTCCATTGAGAAGGAGGCAGAAGGTAAAATAGGTTGAATAACATGTCCAGAGTAAGTGGCAGAGCCAGGGTTTGAACCCAGATCTGCATGAATGACTCTAGACCTGGTACTTATAACCCACTATCCAACATGGGCCCACCAATGGTTGGGAGGAACAAGGAGTGGTACTTGTGGGGACAGATGGCCAGGGGTGGTTGTGGGAGCTGGTACCTACCCAGGTCCTGGTTGTGGGCTTTCTCTTGCCCCTCCACGAACAGCAGGCTGTAACCCACCCAGAGCTGGCTCATCCCGCTGGGGCACAGGGGCACCTGTTCTGACTGGCTGTGCTTCACCAAGGTGTAGCCCACTCTCAGGCTCTGTCCAGGCACTCCAGCCCTCCCGAAGGGGCCCGGCTTCCCTGGAGCTCCTGAGATGGAGAGAGCAGAAAAGGGGTGAGCCAGGTACAGCCAATAATAACAGCAGGTACTCACTTGGTGGCAAGCGTTGAGCAGGGGCCATTATGTACAAGCATTAGCTCACTCAATCCTTACAACCTCATCTCTCCAATTTGTGGATAATGAAACTGACTCTCACTACCTACAGCTAGTAAGTGGTAGAACTAGAATGCCAACTCAGATGTATCTGGCTAGAGAGTCCTCATTTTGAAAAGCACACGACCCAGTTTTTCTTCCACAGTCACCCAACCTTGGGTTCTCTGGGATGGGATGAGCAGAGAGGGCTACTTCTCAGGCTGGCGTTGCAGGCTTTCATAGGAGATAACTGAGGACTCACTGAATCAAAGGCAGCAAAGGCAGAGCTGGGGTTAGCGAGGCAAAATCACACCCTCCTTTCCTGTCAGGCATAGCTAACAATCATGGCACTTTTCCTGTGAGCCTCAGGAATGTTGATTTGCCATTTTTTATATAAAAGGAGGTAAGTAGCAGAACAGCTATATCTTACCTCAGTTTTTCTTCTCCCTGGAACCAACCCCCCTTCTGTCCACATCAGAATCCCTTGGTAGAAGGGGGTTGGTGCAGGGCAGGGGAGTCATAGCTCTTAAGAGCTGGAAGAGAACCCAGAGAACTATTTGGAACAGTTTTTCACCTTCTGGAATGTAGGGCTCTGATCCGTCACAGCTCAGAATGGAGTCGGCGTGAATGGATGAGAGCCCAGTTTTCCAGCCTCCTAGTAGTGTCAAGCTTTACTGCCAGATTTCCTAATTCCAAGATTTGAGATTTTGACTCACTACCAAGCCTCAAACCCTTATAGAAGCCCTCTGCCTGCTAGTGCTGACATTGCCAGACCTTCAAATCCTGGAGGGCCTTGTAGTCCAGGGAGACCAGGATCACCAAGAGCCCCAGGTGGGCCAGGGAGTCCACTGGCGCCATCTTTGCCAGGGATGCCAGGTAAACCTTTAGATCCTGCAAGGAGAGAAGGCCCACAGTGGGGTACTCAATGTGGAGGAAGAGGGACTTCTCCAGGTCTTCCCTGGAGAAAGGGGACTTGTGTGTCATGCCCAGGACTCACCAGAAGAGGGCAGATTTGGCCATCACCTGGGAGTGCAGGCTGAGGACAGGGCTGAGCCTCCCAGGCTAGTCCTTAGTTCACGTCTGGGTAGCTCGGCCCTGGGACCCCACTCTGAACTTAGCCCTTCTGAGCCCCTTCACACACCTGTCCTCACTTCCTCTCATCCTCCCAGCAACTCTGGGAAGGACACAGGGCAAATGCTGGGGTCCCGAGTCAGAAATGAGGACACTGAGGCCTAGAGAGACTGTTAGCTTACTCCAGTTGAGGCAAAACTGGAATTAGAAGCTGGATTTTCTGTCCCCCAACCCTGGGTTTTCTCCCTTTCTTTTTATTGCCCACCATACTCCCTCCTTTCTGCAGCAGCACATTAGTGAGGGACAAGCTGTCTGGATTAGCTATTGTGCTCTGCCCACGTTCTCTGAAGCCAAGTACAATTGCTGGCCCTGGGGGCCCTCCTTCCTGGCAAGAAGATTGGGAGCTTTGTGAGGAAACCAAGGAAATGCTTGATGAAGCTACCCCCTTGAAGCTGCGGGGTTCCTAGCCAGTTGCTTCAGCATCCCAATCAAAGCCATCTCAGCTCCCAACTAAGTTCCCTTTCCCTGGCACCCTACTCACCTTGTAGGCCCACAGGTCCTTGGACCCCAGGGTCTCCCATGAGGCCAGGGATTCCATCAATGCCTGGAAGACCCATGGGTCCAGGGGGAGCCTGGATGGCTTCTGCAATGGGTGTGTGTCCAGGAGCACCTCGAGGGCCAGATAAGCCTGTGGGAGGGTGGAAGAAACGGAAATGTCAGGCAGAGGCAGAGGAGGTGGCTAGGGAAGGCCCCTGGAGGTTCAGTTGGCATCACAGCCTAGGACCTCAAACTCAACCAGCTGGCTTATTGATAGAAGCCAAATAAGTCAATTTGCTTGAGTGCCTACTGAGTTCTAGTCCCTGGTAGATGAGGGGATAGAGCAGTGAGTAAGACCTTTATGAGACAATGGTCTGTTGATAAAGATGAAATATGCATAACCTGACAAAAACCATTAACCTTACTGCAAATTGTGAAAAGTGCTACAAAGGAAATGGAGAGTGCAGTGACTGTGGGATGGAGCAGAGAGGGCTACAGGGTAGAGAACCTGCTGCTGCTAAGTCACTTCAGTCGTGTCCGACTCTGTGCAACCCCATAGATGGCAGCCCACCAGGCTCCCCCGTCCCTGGGATTCTCCAGGCAAGAACATTGGAGTGGGTTGCCATTTCCTTCTCCAATGCATGAAAGTGAAAAGTGAAAGTGAAGTTGCTTAGTCGTGTCCGACTCTTAGCGACCTCATGGACTGCAGCCTACGAGGCTCCTCTGTCCATGGGATTTTCCAGGCAAGAGTACTGGAGTGGGGTGCCATTGCCTTCTCCGAGAGAACCTGCTTTAGTGATAAGTGGCCTTTTACAATCAGTGACACCTAAGCTGAGATTATTAAAGCATTAGAAGGGGCTGGAGGTAGTATTCCAGGAAGTAGAACTAGCATGTGCAAAGGCCCTGTGGCCAGCCAGGGTGTGATGTTTTTGGATAACAGAAAGAGGCCAGTGTGAGAAAAGCACAGTGAGCAGCAAAGGGTAAAAGCTGGTGATGAGGGATGCCATGGGATACCAATGGATGATTTCTGCTTTTATAAGACCTCTCCCACCACAGTCTGGAGAAACGATTGTTGGGGGAGGTGCATAATGAAAGCACGGAGACCAGTCAGCAGGTCACCACAGTGATTCACATGAGAAATGTTGGTGGCTTGGATCTGAGAGGTATTGGTGGAGGTGATGAGAGGGGAGTGGATGCAAGGCCCATTCTGGAAACACAGCCCCCAGGAGTTGCTAATAGGATTGGATGTGTGTGATTGAGGGGAGTGGTGTAAAAGACAGGCTTCATTTCTGGATTCAGCAAATGGATAAGTGGTAACTGAGTGCCAGCCCAGTACACACTAATGCAGAAATGATGCAGAGAGGGGAGATCAGTGGTAGGATTCATGGTTGCAAGGCAGCAGTGGCCTTCAGTCCTGGGAGCTGATGGTGGCAGAGGTATTCCCGAGGTGGACAAACTCCGTTTCTGGCACGGTGATAAATGACTCCTGAAAGAATCTCACTCCAAGCCCTCCCTCGAACTCAGGAACATGCTCTCAACTCACCTCTTGGCCCCGCCTTCCCCTTCATCCCGGGAAGTCCTGGGTCTCCAGGTGGTCCAACCTTGCCTGGAGTCCCCATGAAGCCAGGCTCACCTCTCATGCCTGGCAAAGCCCAAAGGAAAGCAAGTCAGGGCCTGGCACGGTGGTGCTGGTGGGGGAAGGGGGCTTGAGATTAAGCAGAGACAAAGGCCGGAAGAGCATCATCAGCCGGTCTCTGTTCACAGGGTGGCAGGAAGGGGCCATCTCCAACTGTGGAGTGGGAAAGGGCCCAGTTGCCAGCCATGCAGTCATACCTTTCAATCCTAGCTCTCCAGGGAGGCCAGAGAAACCTGGAATTCCTTGGTCTCCTTTGGGCCCTTGAGGGCCAGGAATTCCAGGGAAGCCAGGGTCTCCAGGGTCGCCTTGATCTGAGGCAGGCCCAGGGGGGCCTGGGGGCCCAGGAGGGCCTGGGCGGCCTAGGAATAAGATAGGAAGAGGGATGAGGGCAGGGGACAGAGGAAACGGCCGCTGTGGAAGGCCTTGACATTGATAGGAAGCCAAAGCCCATTCCCAAGGCAAATAATGTTCCCTCGCCTTCTGTGGGGCCCCAGTGACCAGACCTTCCCAAACCCTTTTAGCAAAATGTAGCCCATTCTGGTCCCCTGTGTCCCTGCAGCGGGAGGGGTGTGAGGCTGGACTGTAGACAAGGCAATGCCAGCCTTTTTTGGGCTTCCTGGCTTTACCTCGTTCTCCATCTAGACCTGGTCGCCCAGGGTCACCAGGCTGTCCTTCTATGACTGAAGGCAAGGAGAGGCCCAGTGCACCGGGGAGACCAGCGGCGCCCTGGAGACCTGGAAAACCTGCAAAGAATAAATAAAAGGGGCTGCAGGGGCTTTGTGTACCTAAGAGAGGGCCAGGCTCTCTCAGAGAAAATGGAAGCCATTAGGTAGCAGCCAGAGCAGCCTAGGCCAGCAGAGAGGGCTCTTATCCCTTGCTCCTCCCTTGGCAGCCAGTGGCCCCAAACAGCTGACAGGAGCTCAGAGAGGCCCCACTGGCATTGAATTGGGATGAATAGAGCCTCAGAAAGTTCTAGCTCTCCAACCTCTCTGGTAATAGAAATATGGTAAACAGATTTCCCCAAAATCAGGAAGAAAAGAAGGTATAACTGTAGCACTTGGAACTGAAGTTCCCTGAGGTGTTTTTACACCTACTGTCCCTATTGTATAATGTTTCATTCAGTTAGCCAGTCTTGTCTGCTGCTGACCAGAGAAGGTTATAGACGGAGGTAGGGTGTAGCCCCTAACCAGTCAGAAGAGAACCTCACCTGCTCCAGCAGAATGGAGGTGGGAAGGGTGCTGAGACCCCTGGTGTCTTATCTGGCTAATTTCTGGGTCTTCCAGGCAAGCTGGAAACCAGTGTTATAGGTGATTCATGATATTAGCTAAATGCTTTCTTAATTGCCTAAATCCCTTCTCCGTTTGGCCAAGGAAAATAGCCACTTACTGGCCTATGTACATAATATTTGCTCAAATTTCTGTTTGTGGGATGATTTCTATTAGGTTCAAAACCAAAAAAATTTCAACAGATTATAGAAGATGTATGTAATATGCATACATCAAAAACATAGATGATAATCTTGCTGGGAAAACATATCAAAGCCACATATACAAATGCAGAAATCTATTTTATTCTTGTAACATGGAAGGAGTGTATTTATTACTTTGGTATATTCTAGAAGGTATTTAAATGAAGAGGAATTAATTCAAATTGATTGATAAACTGTTTTGCTGGTTGAGATTCTTGTTTGTGACAAGAAAATACCAAAATATTAATGTTGCATTTGATTGTTCTGACCAAAAAGCTGAAAATATTAATGTAGACTTTCTCATATTTTGCTAAGAAATAGAAAATCCATGAAAACTTGTAAGGGAAGATGGCAGATTGGTTAATTTGGGCATCATTAATAGCTCATTGATTAATTGAATACTGATGAAACATAAATGAGGAAAAAATAAATATCAATAAGTCTCCAACTATTAGAAGTCTGGAAAAGAAACAAAGTAAAAACAAAAAGCAAAACTAGTCACAAAACCACATGGTACTACTTTTAGTTATGTCTTGATGAGTCTTTGAAGTAGTTTTTATTTTCATAAAGGTAAAAATCTGAAAAGAAAGACATACTGTATTTTTGTCCTGAAGATATATCTTCATATATCTATACATATATATGGGCTGAAATTATGCAAAACAAGTAAACAAGACACCACATATAGTAGAGTAAGTGTGGGCTAGGCACAGATTATAAAGTTTGTTTCCATGGCAATTTTTACAGCCAACTCCTCTTTTCGAACTGTTTCTTGATTTTAAAATTACACTAATATATTATTAAACCTGAAATAAAGGTACTACTGACCTCACATAGTTAAAAAAAAAAAGCTCAAGTGTTTCTTTAAGAATGAGGTATTTTCAGTGATCACATGATGGAAATGCAAGATGGCATATTTTCCCAACTTATTCCATCATCACAGCCCTAAAAAAAAACCCAAAATATACTAATGTGGCCTCTCAAGTATATACTGCAAATATGGAAATCAATGGCATAATTTAATGTTATTTAGATAAATGTATTGTAGGGACAGGGTTTGCTCCTAGGAAATTTCCTAAGGGGTAAACCTTTGTTATACATTGATTTCTATAATCAAATTAGAGATTCAGTTACTGTTGGGGGATATGATATTTGATATGTATGTTTTAAAACAAATTCTTTTAATTAGATACTGAGAAGAAGAGAAGAATATTTATAAACCATATGTAAACAATCATCTAGATAGAATGAACATCTGTGTTCCAACCACCCAATTTAAGGAAAAGAAGATAGCAATACCTTTGAATTTCTTTTTCTTTCCTGGCTTTTTTGTTTTAAGTTTATTTATTTTTAATTGGAGTATAATTGCTTTCAATGTTGTGTTGGCATCTGCCATACATCATCGTGAAGCAGCCATAGGTGTACATAAGTCCCCTCCCTCTGGAACCTGCCTCCCACCCCATCGCATCCCTCTAGGTTGTTCTTTTCAGACCCTTTACAGATTTTACCATCTTCCCTCCCTCCCAGAGGCAACCAGTCCTGAGGTTTGTGTTCATCATTCCCTTTTCATCACAGTTTGAATATCCATGCATATTTGCATCCCTAAACAACATATTGGTTGGAATCACACTAAACATATTCCTCTTCAACTTCCCCTTTCTCCCCCTTCAACATTATGCACCTGAAATGTATCCATCTTGACATGTGCTGTTTGCTGCATTTGTATTTGTGGTTTTATTACCTCAGATAGCCAAAGGCAATGAATAATGTAATGACCAGGAATTCATAGTCAAGATTTAAAAACAGAAAAGGCATGCCTGTGCTTCCACCCAGGACCCAGACCTTTCTCTATCTCCTGCCAAAGAAGCCATAAAGCTTCCCTTCCTAAGCCCTCACTTCTGGAGAAACTGCTGGCTTTCAGAAAAGTACAGGTTGGTCCAGACAAAGGAAAGAGTAAACACAGAGACAGCAGATGCCCCAACATAAAATGCAGCTGGAAATGAATTAATGCATGAATATAGTTCCTGGAAAACCTACGCAGATTATACAAACATGCACATAAATGCATAAAGTGATGTGCTGGACATCAGGCCCCAGAACTATGAGGAACAGAACATTTTGCATACATGATTTCCCCAGGTAACATGTGATAGTAGAATGGCCAATGTTTCTTGACCAACTACTACGTGCCATGCTAAGGTGTAAGGTGCTTAGTCGCTCAGTCATGTCTGACTCTTTTGTGACCCCATGGACTGAAGCCTGCCAGGCTCCTCTGTCATGGGATTTCCCAGGCAAGAACACTGAAGTGGGTTGCCATTTCCTTCTCCAGAGGCTCTTCTCGACCCAGGGATCAGACCCAGGATTCCTGCATTGCAGGCGGATTCTTTACCACCTGAGCCACCAGGGAAGCTGCCATGCACTGTGCTAGGTGCTTCCATATGTATTACCTCACTCCTCATTGATGTTTCACCAAATATATAGGGTAGATTCTCTTATTCACATTTTATAGAAAAGGAAACCTATGGGTTCCTTTGGGATGGAGGGGTGAGTAACCTGCTTGTTCAAGGTCATGTAGCTAGTGAGAAGGAGAGCTGGGATTTGAATCCAGTAGTCCGACTTCAGAGCCCCTGCTCTCAGCTATGGTGATGCATGAAATGAATGTCTTGTTCTACACTGAGTGGGAGGTATATGCATCTCTACAACATTTCTAAGGAGAGTTAAAGAATCAGAATTCATTCTTATTATTTGAGAGGTGGGGGAAGTGAAAAAAGTGAAAGTGAAAGTCAGTCGGTTGTGTCTGATTCTCTGTGACCCATGGACTGTAGCCCACCAGGCTCCTCTGTCCATGGAATTCTCCAGGCAAGAATACTGGAGTGGGTAGCTATGCCCATCTCCAGGGGATCTTCCTGACCCAGGGATTGATCCCAGGTCTCCTTCATTGGAGGCAGATTCTTTACTGTTTGAGCCATCAGGGAAGCCCGAGAAGTAGGGGAAGGGAGACTCAGAAAGGGACTTCAGACTATGTGATGAGTCAGGGGCTGAGATTAAGGTGAAATCTATTTCTAGTAAACCCAGTAAATCCTAATTAACTGCTTGCTGTGTGCCTATCCTAGGGAGATATTTATCCTCTTAGTCTTGGCTTCCTTCCAGCAGCCACAACTGTCTTCTCAGGGCCCCATGACTGCCAACTGCCCTGGACACCAAGAGATTTCTGGAAAACCTCTCGCTAAGTGGACAAGCCCAGTCCCTCAGGACCATTAAAACTAGACTCTGACAAAGTGAGAAAGAAAGGCCCTGTGGTTAATAAGGGAGAGCTGGAGGGAAGCTGGAGGCTAGAGAGGACTCATTGAACTGCTCTCTGACACCCCTTCCTGGGAAAGCCTGAGGTGGAGCCTACCCTCTTTTTGTCAGTAGTTGGGTTCTGAAATCCCCAGAGATGTAAAGACATGCACAACTCATCCCTGGGAGCCACATGACCCCAAGGAACCCCAACCCTGGCTGCCCAGCCAAGTGTAACTTGGGCTTACTTACCTTGACTACCTTTGGGTCCTCTTATACCTGGCTTTCCTGGGGCTCCGATGCCAATTCCTGGAGAACCTTTTTCCCCTTTGGGACCAGGCAAGCCAGCTGGCCCAGGCACACCGGTTATACTAGGTCCTAGGAGGAGATGCAGAGAGATGCGGGGACACAACTCAGTGGGGCTGAGGCCCTTGTGCCCAGCTCACTTGCAGGGAGTCTGCCTCACAGACACCAGAGGCTGAGGGCTGAAATGATAGGGAGGAGAGCTGATGCAGGTAGAAAGACAAACTCCATTCAACTTTCTACCCCTCCTGCCCCCCCCCCCCCACACACACACATCAAGGCATCCCCAACTGGGGGCTGGCAAGGACATCTAAAGGGCTTCCCTGATAGCTCAGTTGGTAAAGAATCTCCTGCAATGCAGGAGACCCTGGTTCAACTGCTGGAGAAGGGATAGGCTACCCACTCCAGTATTCTTGGGCTTCCCTTGTGGCTCAGCCGGTAAGAATATGCCTGCAATGTGGAGGACCTGGGTTCAATCCTTGGGTTGGGAAGATCCCCTGGAGAAGGGAAAGGCTACCCACTCCAGTAAATAAGGTAATTCAGGTATAATATTTAGCCTAATGCTCAATAAATGTTAACCAAATTTATATAAAACTCTAATCTAGCCACCTCTAACCACTGTTTTGGGCTTCCCTTGTGGCTCAGCTGGTAAAGACTCCACCTGCAATGTGGGAGACCTGGGTTCGATCCCTGGGTTGGGAAGATCCTCTGGAGAAGGGAAAGGCTACCCACTTCAGTATTCTGGCCTGGAGAATTCCATGGACTGTATAAGTCCATGGGGTCGCAAAGAGTCAGACACGACTGAGCGACTTCCACTCACTCATACTAAGGACATCTAGGAGTCTAAGGATATGGGATACATTGTGGCCTAGAACTCAAGATCAGCCCCATCAGGCTTCTGGAAGAGTTGGTGTTCTCCTCCTTGCCTTCCAGGGTCTTGCTTACCTGGAGTTCCATGAGTCCCCTTGGTTCCTGGAAGCCCATTCAGTCCATGTAAACCTGGAAGTCCAGGGAAACCTGAGGGGAGAGAAGATCAGAAATGATTCCAGCAACTCTGAATCATGAAGGGTCAGCAAAAGGTCCTGCCCCCGAGGGCACTGCAAAGTCCTCATTTCAAAGGTCCTGAGCATTCTTGAAGCATTAATTAATGCCCTAAGGGAGACTGGACCACCCTTAGTCTCTACCTTCCACCCTAAGTGTTTCTGCCTCTCATTAGAGACCAGCTCCCAGGTGGCGCTAATGGCAAAGAACCTGCCTGCTGATTCAGGAGACGTGAGATAAGGGTTTGATCCCTGGGTTGGAAAGATCCTCTGAAGGAGGGCACTGCAACCCACTCCAGTATTCTTGTCTGGAGAATCCCATGGACAGAGGAGCCTGGTGGGCTACAGTCTAAGGGGTTGCAAAGAGTCAGACTTGACTGAGCGACTGAACATGCATGTACACATAGCTTTAAGAGCAGTGCTGTCCTGTGCTAAGTCACTTTAGTCATGTCCGACTCTTTGCGACCCTATGGACTGTAGCCCGCCAGGCTCCTCTGTCCATGGGATTCTCTAGGCAAGAATACTGGAGTGGGTTGCCATGCCCTCCTCCAGGATGGTAGATAATTAGGTAACTTCAAGAAGAACTCAGAGTGGCAATGCCAAGACCTTGAGTTGCCAGCTCCCAGAGACTTGCTGCCCGCTCTCTCAGTCAGGGAAAGGCTACCTATGCCAGGGCGGTGATCTTCCTTCCTAACTCTGCTCTCCATGGACCCCATGTTTTCCTGCTTCCACTCATGCCCGTCCTCCTTTCTTCCTCCTTTCCCATTACCTCTCATGCAGCTCAGTCAATGACTCCCCTGGATATGGCTTAACCCCAGCTAGGGTCTCCTAATAGAAAGTAGTTACTACCCTTTTTTGAGGAAAGGACCCTTTTCCCCACTGCCACGCCCTAATACACATACCTTTGGTTCCTATTAGGCCAGGGGGACCCAGGGGCCCAGTTGCCCCTGGGTGGCCTGGAGAACCTGGAAGCCCTGGATTTCCTCTCATGCCTGCAACTCCGGGGAGTCCTAAGAATGAAAAAAAGGCAGAAATCAGAAGGAGTCTTGACGCTGATCTGAAATTTTTCAGAATAAAGTTGTCATGTGTCATGGTACCTAGGGAGCCAGGAAGGCCAACATCTCCAGAAATACCAACTTTCCCATCTTCACCTTTGTTTCCTGGGAAACCCACATCACCAACTGGTCCGTCTTTTCCTTTCACACCTACAAAATCAAGAAAAGTGCTGAGTGATCAGGATATAGTTCAGGGAGTATGTTCCTCCACAGGAGGTGGGGGTAGGGGCAGGAAGGTGAAGCCATTTTGAGCCACCATGGCAGCTGGATCCAATGAAGAAACTCTGAAAGGTATTGTGGCAGCTGTCTTCATACTTGAAAGGTGCCGCCCAACTGAAAGGGCATGGCAACCTACTCTAGAATTCTTGCCTGGAGAATCCCATTGACAGAGGAGCCTGGTGGGCTACAATCCATGGGGTCACACAGAGTTGGACATGACTGAAGCAACTTAGCATGCACACATGCCCAACTGAAAAAGTAAGTAAACTTGTTCTGAGTGTTCCCAGAAGTAGGAGTGATGAGTGGAAAGGTTCCAGAAGTAGTTTGGATAACTATAAATTATGGGAGTGGACACCATTATCTTAAAGGTCTTAGACTATCCTGTAAGTCTGTGAGTCTTGAAGAAAAAGTAGGCTGGTTTGCTTGGGGAAAATGTTGACTGCCTCTGAGTGGATATATGTCAGGTAGGAATTTTTCTGCACTGGACAGAAGTTGCAGAACTTAGGTTTGGCCTCCAAAATTCCTTCCAATGCTCAGTTTTAAGGAGTCTGTGAAATGTAGGAGACAAAAGTACAGCAGCCTTACCTTTGAAACCAGACTCCCCAGGTTGTCCCTTGGGTCCTGGGCTACCAGAAATTCCAAGTGTCTGGCCTTGATCTCCTGGGGATATCAAGATACTGTTTAATTCATCAGGAGAAGGTATAGCTCAATTTGCAGCAAATAGGAAAAAAAGTTTTTATATTGGGGTATAGCAAAAAGATCTTTTGAAGGAAAAATCACGGCCAGGGAAACTCCTTGACACAATTACCCATTGGGTAAAATGTTATGCTTTTATGCTGCAATGCAGGGCTGGGATGCTACCAGGCTATTGGTAAGAAATGCTGCTACATGCAGCATATCTCCACTGGGAAACACATTACTAGGCTTGGTATGGGCAGAGAAGACGATAGGAGGAGCCCTAAAATATCACCAGAAGAGGAGACTGTCTAGAGCTGAGGGTGTCCTCTGCTGCTGAATCTGGAAGGCAGGTGGGTCAAACCACTGCTATTCGCCTACTTTTGACTAACAAAGATTGCAAAGGGGGTTTGGCCAAAGCAGAAGTGCAAATTAGTTCATTTTCTTGTAAACACACAGTCTCCCCCAGGGAGAACCCTGGGCCTGTTAGAAATCCACCTTTGCTCTGGAAAAACACAGTAAAAGGGGAAATGTTCCTTATCTTTCTTTAACAAAAGAATTTTTTTAATTATTTTTTTTGGAGGATAAATTGCTTTACAATGTTGTGTTGGTTTCTGCCATACAATAATGTGAATCAGTCATAAGTATAACATATATCCCCTCCCTCTTGAACCTCCCTCCCACCCACCTCCTCATCCCACCCATCTAGGTTGTCACAGAGCACCGGGTTGAGCTCCCTGTGTTATACAGCAACTTCCCACTAGCTAGCTATTTTACATATGGTAATGTACAAGCCAGGCTTCAGCAATACATGAACCATGAACTTCCAGATGTTCAAGCTGGTTTTAGAAAAGGCAGAGGAACCAGAGATCAAATTGCCAACACCCGCTGGATCATCGAAAAAGCAAGAGAGTTCCAGAAAAACATCTATTTCTGCTTTATTGACTATGTCAAAGCCTTTGACTGTATGGATCACAATAAACTGTGGAAAATTCTGAAAGAGTTGGGAATACCTGACCTGCCTCTTGAGAAACCTATATGCAGGTCAGGAAGCAACAGTTAGAACTGGACATGGAACAACAGACTGGTTCCAAATAGGAAAAGGAGTACGTCAAGGCTGTATATTGTCACCCTGCTTATTTAACTTATATGCAGAGTACATTATGAGAAATGCTGGGCTGGAAGAAGCACAAGCTGAAATCAAGATTGCCGGGAGAAATATCAATAACCTCAGAGATGCAGATGATACTACCCTTATGGCAGAAAGTGAAGAGGAACTAAAAAGCCTCTTGATGAAGGTGAAAGAGGAGAGTGAAAAAGTTGGCTTAAAGCTCAACATTCAGAAAACTAAGATCATGGCATCTGGTCCCATCACTTCATGGGAAATAAATGGGGAAACAGTGTCAGACTTTATTTCTTTGGGCTCCAAAACCACTGCAGGTGGTGACTGCAGCCATGAAATTAAAACACGCTTACTCCTTGGAAGGAAAGTTATGACCAACCTAGATAGCATATTAAAAAGCAGAAACATTACTTTGCCAACAGAGGTCCATCTAGTCAAGGCTATGGTTTTTCCAGTGGTCATGTATGGATGTGAGAGTTGGACTGTGAAGAAAGCTGAGCACCAAAGAATTGATGCTTTTGAACTGTGGTGTTGGAGAAGACTCTTGAGAGTCCCTTGGACTGCAAGGAGATCCAACCAGTCCATTCTAAAGGAGATCAGTCCTGGGTGTTCATTGGAGGGACTGATGCTGAAGCTGAAACTCCAGTACTTTGGCCACCTCATGCGAAGAGTTGACTCATTAGAAAAGACCCTGATGACGGCAGAGGATGAGATGGCTGGATGGCATCACTGACTCGATGGACATGAGTATGGGTAAACTCCAGGAGTTGGTGATGGACAGGGAGGCTTGGCGTGCTGCGATTCATGGGGTTGCAGAGTTGGACACAACTGAGCAACTGAACAGAACTGAACTGAACTGAATGTATATATTTCATTGCTACTCTCTCAGTTCGTCCCACCCTCTCCTTCCCCTGCTATCTCCACAAGTCCATTCTCTATGTCTGTGTCTCTATTCCCGCCCTGCAAATATGTTAATCAATACCATCTTCCTAGATTCCATATATATGCATTAATATATTGGGCATATACCCTGAGAAAAGCATAATTGAAAAAGACACATATACCCCCTGTTCATTGCAGCACTATTTACAATAGTCAGGATGTGGAAGGAACATAGATATTCATTGACAGATAAATGGATAAAGAAGATGTGGTACATGTATACAATGGAATATTACTCAGCCATCAAAAGGAATGAATTTGAGTTAGTTGTAATGAGGTAGATGAACCTAGAGCCAGGTATACAGAGTGAAGTAAGCTCCTTACCTTTTAAACCTGGGAGACCAGATGCTCCTGGTAGCCCGGGAACTCCACTGAGACCCTGTGAACCCTTCAAAGCAATACAGAAATCAGTATTTCTGCTTAGCACTCAGGACCTCCCATCATCTCTTCCCCCTCCCTTCACTGAGCCATTGCTTGAGACCTGTCCATTGCATACTCTGTGGCTGGGGTGGAGAGGAGGGGGGCATCCTGCAGAGGGGAAATTGATATGCAAGGGGAGAAATGCATATTTATGGTAATTTATGGTAAAAATTGGGGAAGAGTTTGATCCACAGATTAACCCTGGTCTTGTCATTCATAACTTCCCAGTGCCTAACACAATTGGTATCATGGGAAATCAAGGTGTAGATGTTCTAGCAAATCTCTTAGAAAATACAGAACCTAACAGACAGTCCAGGAACTTGATTCACTCTGCATACATTTGGCTATCACCACCCATGCCAAAGCCATGATGGACGAGAACAAGTGTGGCCTTCCCACGTGGAGCTAGGCCTCTGCCACAGGTTCTGCAAGGAATGTGGAGTCTTTCTGCCACTAGGTAGCGGGCTGTATGCAGGCAGGTACTGGAGTCTGAATTTGGTCTAATCCCATAATTTTCACAAGAAAAACTGTCCTCACTGGCTAATGTCCAACATATTGAGTCTGAGAAGCAGGCATGTTGGCTGCAATTGGCCCAGTTCCTCCCCTGGCATCTGGTATGGTTTGGGTTTGAGATGTACCCAGTAAGGACACATGCTACCCAGGACCTTGGGTGGCAGTCTGATTTGGGTCACTTAGCTCCCTGGACCGTAACCATGACACCCCCCATTCACCTGGGGTTTTCTGTGCATTGCCATATCTACTCATTCAGAGCCCCTGCTTATGCTGGGACCCCTCCCAGAATGCCTTCCCACTTTGACTGCATCCTTCCTAGTGTGTAAGTAGCAGGTTGAGAATTGTTTTTTTTTGCCTTTTTTTCAGGTGTGTGTGTATGTGTGTGTGTTTTCTCTCTATCAGTTGGACTGATACTTTTAAAGGTCAAGGACTGTGCCTGCAGGGAACACAGGTGTCCTGTGATCCAATTTATTTAGTCCCTTCAGTACTATTATTGCTACTATTTATTCAGAGTCTGTCATGTACCAAATACAATGCTACCTGCTTTATACATACCTGCTCCCTTAACCTTCAATATGGGCTGAATAAGGTTTGAATACTATTCCCATTTTGAACAGATGAGAAAAGCAAGGCTCCAGCAAGTGGAGTGATATGCCCCAAATCACAGAGCTAATGAGTGATGGAGCGGAGAATCAAGCCTATGCCTGTCTCATTGCTAACTACCCTACCACCCTGCTTTTAAAAAAATCCAGAAAAAAAAAACTGACTTTGATTCTTTGCCAGTTGTTGCCTAGAGGCAACAAAGATCTTTCTGAAATCAAAACATCAAATAGTCTGTACTGAATTCTTCTGATGTGCCAAATTCAACATGGGATGCTGGCAGTGGGATGCAGACAAAAAAGCAAGCAAGGCTTGCTCTCAAGTCCTAACAATCTCATTGAGGAAATCAGACCCAGGCAGAACCAACCAGGATCAGTGGAAGCAGTGTGAGATGTAGGATGTCAGCAGGGTGGGAACTCAGGGACTCCTGGAGGGGCGGGTACCTGGGCTGGGGCCTGAAGGACCAGCAGGTTGTCAGCAATTGCAAGGAGGATGCTCTGCCTTGTGAGGGAGATAGTGTGAACAAAGGCCCGGAAGAGGGGATGTTCGGGAACAAGTGAGAAGACCTGGCCAACTCAAGGAGGTGCCTTGTTGGGGTTAGCTCAGGGAGGGCATGGGAAGTGGGCTGAGATCAGGAAGGTGGGCAATAGGGGCCCATCCCCCTGCTATCAAGGCCGTTCCCTGGTGGGGAGACAAAGATCTGGGCCCACTTACACTTTCTCCTGGAATTCCTTGGAAACCTGCAATTCCAGGGTACCCCTTCAGGCCAGGTAAGCCCCGTAGTCCTGTGGAGCCAGGGGGGCCTGGTCTCCCACTAAGTCCCTTGATGAGGCTGGGGAAGCCAGGAGCTCCAGGCAAGCCTGGTGGCCCGGGGTGGCCAGCCTCTCCTTTGTCACCTGGGAAAGAAGCAAAAGTCTTGGGGAAACACTCTGGGCAAAAGAAAATCTGTTCCCCAAGCAGCAGGTGCCCTGGGTCACAGGCAGGCAAAAGGAAAGTTTGGGGACAGTTAGCTTGGGGTAGGAGGAGGTGCAGGAGAAGGCAATGGCACCCCACTCCAGTACTGTTGCCCAGAAAATCCCATGGATGGAGGAGCCTGGTGGGCTGCAGTCCATGGGGTCGCTAAGAGTCAGACATGACTAAGCGACTTCACTTTCACTTTCCACTTTCATGCATTGGAGAAGGAAATGGCAACCCACTCCAGTGTTCTTGCCTGGAGAATCCCATGGATGGAGAAGCCTGGTAGGCTGCCGTCTATGGGGTCGCACAGAGTCAGACATGACTGAAGCAACTTAGCAGCAGCAGCAGCAGCAGGAGAAGGTGCCTTTGGCTTTATGGGGCACCAGCCAGGGCCACCCCAGCTTCCTCAGTGGGAAAGCCACTCAGTGCCCACCCCCCACTATCTGCCTGGCCCCTCCAGGGGCACAGCCACCTGTGGTTCAAAAACTGAGTTCCACAGGGACAGTGCAAACTGGCAGTCTCACAGTCCAGATACTCCTCGGGCCCAGGAAAGGTGGCCTCCGTGCTCCTCCCCACCAGCCACTGCCACCCACACTGCTGCTCTGAGGGTCCTTCTACTGTGGGGACTTTTTTCCAGTAAAGAAGTCCAGTTTGGTCATGAAAACTGTCTTGGGTATTTCTCCTTCCCATTCCCTGCCCCAGTACCTCTGGGTCCAGGAAATCCAATGGCTCCAGGTGAGCCCTGAGAACCTTTGTCTCCTTTGAAGCGGAGGTTCAGCATTGGAGGTCGATGACTGGGTATCCCAAAGGGGCCTGGGTCACCTCTGTCTCCTGCAGGGATGGAGGTAATGAAGCCGCATGAGGGGGGCTTAGACACAGGGTAAGCATGTCATATCAGCTCTTTCATATCAGCTCTTCCCGCACCACTCCAGGGCCCTTTCTGGGTTCTTCCAGCTTCTTTCCTGCCCCTGTTTCCCCAACTTTGCATTAACAGGCATGCCCTCTTCTTGGACAAGCCCAAGATCCTACAATTTTAGACCCTACTCAAAACCCTTCTCCACTAAGCATCTGGGAATGTGTGTCAAGGCCCCTAACATGCTGTGGTAATGCAGAGTGATTGAGTTCTCTGGGTTTAAAAGGATTTCATTGAGAAACCTCAAATCCTGAGGTTGGTACAAGCCACTTGAATGACAAGGTGGATAAATAAAATGTACCTTGGGGAGCATGGGTGGCAATTCCAGAACTGGGTTCCCCAGCTCACCTTTTTCACCAGGGCTACCAGCCCATCCAGATGGCCCCACTCTTCCTGTCGACCCAGGAATTCCCTTTAATCCACTTGCTCCAGGAATACCAGGGAGACCTGGAATCCCTGGAAAACCTGTCAGTCCAACAGACCCCTTCTCACCTGTTGAGAAACAAGAAATTCTATCATTATCCCTGTTTGACATACAAGGAAATGGATGCTCAGAGAGGTTAATTAACTCACCCAAAGTCACATACCTAGAAAGTTGCAGAGGAGAGGCTCAAGCCCAAGTTTCTCTAACTCTAAATCCCAAGCTCTTAGTACATGTTATGCTACTTCCCTGAATAGGGACATGGAACTAAGTACCAGGAAGAAAAGAAGAGCTGGGCACTTCTCTTACAATTTGTCAAGTTAGAGGTCATGTGTAGCACAGAGAAAATAAATAAATAAACTTAGGCAGGAGGCAGAGATACGAGCTCTAGCTTGGTGCTGTTGCTAACCAATTGTGTGACCTTGGACCAGTTACTTCCCTTCCTGCCCAACTCCTGGTGTCTAGTAGAATAATCAAAGGAAGTGAGAGCCATCAGGCTGTATGCAGGGTTCATGCAAATGAGTAAACCTGGTGCGGCTGTTCCTGTCCTGGGCTTTCCTGCTCAAGTTATTCAGCCCAGTGTTCCACCCAGCAGGCAGGGAAAGTGACTTGCTGTGGGTGGGAGTCCTCCTTTAGCATTTGTCTTCTCCTGTTGTGAAAGTGTTAGTTGCTCAGTGTCTGACTCTGCAACTCCATGGACTGTAGCCCACCAGGCTCCTCTGTCCCTGGGATTCTCCAGGAAGAATACTGGAGTGGGTTGTCATGCCCTCCTCCAGGGGATCGTCCCAACCCAAGGATCAAACTGGGGCCTCTGCATTGGCAGGCAGATTCTTTACTGTCTGAGCCACCAGGGAAGCCCTGTTCACCTCCCTCCCCATTCCCCTTTCCTAGGCAGAGAGGAGGGAGGAGGCAAGTTGGGTACCCACTGGTGCCTTCCTGATCATTTTACTTACCCTTCAGACCTGGCAGGCCTGGTAACCCAGTGGCCCCTGGCAAGCCTGAGTTCCCCAGGAAGCCAATTGGCCCTGGCAGTCCCGGAAGCCCTTTCAGCCCAGGCAGGCCTCTCTTTCCAGCTGACGCAGGGAGACCTATCTCGCCTCTTGGACCTTTCTTTCCAGGATGTCCTGAATCAGCACAGGAGAGAATACATGATGGCTGTCAAGTGAGACTATCCAGATCTGGGCCACTGCCCATTCCCCTGGCTTCTTGTTGGTTGACTTGTTGGGGTTTGTAAACAGCCTTTGAACAATGGGCCATGCAGGCTAACAGGAAGAGTGGTTTTCAGTTGGCTGATGCATAGCACTTGTCACCCAGGATGCCCCACAGTGGCTACCTTTACCAGCATGGCACTATAGCTGGCAGGGCGGATGAGCAAACCCCTTCTGATGACAACTCTTCTCCCTTTATGAATGTGGTTCATACTTTAGCCTCTGAATGGAGCTCTAGGGAGCCAGGGTGGCAAGTGGACTCTAGTTTCCTGGTAATTCCAGCATGAATCAGTCCACAATGGCTGTTTCCTGAGCCAACTGGTGAAGTAGAGGTTAAAGCCCAACAATTGTTGCAGCCTCCCAGGGAGTCATGGATCAGGGCTGCCCTTTTAATCCCTCATGCAAGCAGTTAAGTCAGCCAGTTCCTTGGCATTAGAGTTGAAAGACCCCCTAGTGCCAAGTACTGTAGAAATTCCCAAGGCCCATCTGGTCTCCTAGGTATTCTGAGACTTCTTTCACCAGGCTTTCAGTTACTCAATGGGATTAACCTCTTGAGCTGCTGCCAAAGTGGAATGTTCAGGTACAAAGCAAGGAAATTAAAAAATCAAAGGATCAAATCAGTGATGAGAGAGGTATTTGGGCCCCCAAGGACCTAAATGAATGGCTGGCTTGGCTTTCTATGGATTGAAAAGCATCATGTAGCTGGGAGCCCCAGGATTCTAATGGGAGGCTGTGAAGGGGATTCCACAACAAGGGAAGGAAAGTCAATGGGGGCCAACCCCACAGTATGAGTTCAGGGACCCCTGGCCTTACCAGGTTGTAATGTATAGTAAGATAATTCCCTGAGAGGCCAAGCTGGTGGGGGTGTTAGTCTGTGAGCTTGCGTGCTGTTTTCTCACCTGGACAGCCTATGTGAAGACCCCAGAAACACACAACCACAAAGAGGATTAAAAAAGATATTAATAGTTGTATACAAACTCAACTTCAGTCACGTGGCCAGGAGTCAGGGGTGAAAAGGGTGGTGTGAGAAAAAGGCAAGTTGCAAACACTAGGCTGGAACCAGGGGATGTCACGCCCCACTGTGGAGTGAAAAACACTTTGGCCCTGGGTCCTCAGAGACCTGCTGGCCCAAGAGGCAGGCTGCCAGGGTCAGGGGTGGGGTCTGTGGGTGGGTGGGCGGAGGCCATGGGGGAGGGGCGAGAAGTGCTCATATTTGAGGGTCACTTTTTGGAGGCCAAACTGGTTCAACCTGGCACCATAGGGGGCTTGAGATGTGAAACTCAGGTAAGACAACTCAGTCTCCTTCTCGGCTCTGACCCTGTCACACTGCTGTTACTGCCCCTCAGGGTGCTAGGGCCCCAGGGCCCAGCTTGTCTGTCAAATTGTGGCTGCTCCTCTGAAGGACCTACCTGAAATGCCTGGAAAGCCTGGGGGTCCGCGGAGCCCGGGTTTGCCCTTGATGCCAAATAGACCACTAGGGCCTGGGGGTCCTGGCTGACCCACACGGCCTGGTATTCCAGGGCTGCCCCGCTCACCTTTGGGGCCGAGCAAGCCCGACTTCCCAAGCAAACCTAAGAAAAGGAAGAGGCAGATGATCACAGCCTGGATTGATAGCAGGGACCGCTCATCAAACCACCTTCCAGCAGAGGAGCCCAGCCCCGGGATGCCTCTGACGTGCCACTGTCTCATCAGCTCCAGCCTTGCTGCTAATTATGGGCTTTGCAAGACATCTGACTATGGATTCTAGATACTTCTGGAATTACTGAGACAGGAGAATGGACTCAGGTGATTTAAGAAAGGCAGGGAGAGAACACAATGACTTTTCATTTCAAGCCCTAGTTCATCCATCACCCCAGATTCATGCAGTTATTAATGTAGGTACACCAGGTACTGAAAGCCTTTCTGCAGACTGTCAAATAGGTGGGGAAAAGAAAGTCACCCTTGAGTCCTGGAAGGCCAGAGTCTCCAGGAAATCCTCTGTCCCCAGGCAGTCCCTGTAGGCCTTGCTCCCCCGGAGCACCATTTTCAGCACCAAGGATGTCACCAGGGGCTCCCTTGGGACCTGGTAAGCCGGGGCTGCCAACTTTCCCAGGCAAGCCGTCTTTTCCAGGGAGCCCAGGAAACCCAGGTAAGCCCTTCTCTCCATGAGGTCCAGGAAACCCTAAATGTGAAGAGTCAAAAATAAAAGGCCATGGAGGTTTAGAAGTCATAGGTTTGGTTAGAGGACTCTGACACAGATTTTTTTCCTACTACAAAAGTTGTCACATTAGTAATGTGTGTGGCTTTTCTTAAAGGTCTCTGGTCCTGGGAAGACTTGCCCAGTGGCAGGGACTGCAACATGTGACCCAGAGGAGGTTCTAGCTCAATGAGGCCGGGCCTTAGGCAGAGCTCAGTAACCCGCTCCTGGGGCTCCTATAGTGGCCGAAGAGCACAGGTTAGAGCCAGGACCTCCTGTCAAAGGCCGGGTCTCTTCTGGAGTTGTCTAACTCCCGTCCTCATGCCTCCCTCTTTCTGGATGGTGGAGGGACCTGAGACACCAATAAACCCAAGGAAACGTGGCCTAAGATGAGTCCCCTGCTGCTGAGCAGGGGTGGTCCTCAGACTGAGCATGTGTCAGAATCCCCTGGGGCAGGGGTGCTTGGGAAAACCCAGATTGCCGGGCCCATACCCCAACCCCGCCACAAAACTTCTGATCAGTAACTCTGCCAAGGGGCCAAGGAACTGCATTACTAAGAAGTTCCGAGGTGACGCTGATGCTGCTGGCTGAGGGAACACGGTTTGAGAACCGCTGGTGCAGTGTAGCACAATGAAGCTCGGGTTGGAACAACAGGGTGTCAGCCAAGGGTCTGAAATATGACAACTCCCCTCTCCCTTATCTGAATCTCTGTTTCTGACCTTTCAGGAGTTGATCCAGGGAACTGCCAGAACATGCAATCAGACCAACTGACAGAACATGCAGTCAGATCACCCGGCAGAGTCCTAGCCCTGTCACTAGTGACTTTGTGATTTCAGGCGAGTCACTTTCTATATGCGCCAGTTTCTTCCTCTGAACCTGAAGGGGTTGGCTCAGCTCATCACAAATGGCCCTTATTGCTCTGAGATGCTGTCCTTCTATAGCTCTAAGCTCTGTCTTGTCTGACTATGAAATCAAAACCACCCCAATTACACCAGAGCACAAACCTAACTTCCTACAGTGGGTAGATGGCTACCACAATCCAAACACATACTCACACAACAGGAGAGGCGGGGGGCAGGGGGAGAAGCTCCTTTTCTTACCTGGCAATTCAGGCAGGTGAACCAATCCTGGACTTCCGGGGTCCCCTTTATTTCCACGCAATCCAGGTTGGCCTGGAGCCCCAGGGAGGCCACGGGCCCCTTTAGGGCCTGAAAACCCAAATGTGAGTGGTAAGGGGAAAGGAACATTGGTGTGGCTATGATTTGTGATGTCCAGTCAAGAATCCTAGTCTTAGGAATTCCCTGGAGTCCAATGGTTATGACTCCGTGCTTTTATGCCAAGAGTGCAAGTTCATTCCCTGGTTGGGGAACTAGGATCCCACAAACCATGCAGTGCAGTCAAAAAAGAAAAACCTAATCTCTTGGAGGGCCTCTCTTATTCCCCCCTCCCCACACAGCCCTCTCTAGCAGCCATTCTATTTCCTCAATTCTCAAGGCTGCCCTCTCAGGAGGAACGTGGATCCCCCAATGCTACTGGGCTATCCTTGGCTTACTTTGGGACATGGCCCTTACATGTGTGTTCAGTGGCTTTTTCTGGCCTCATTCCATACCTGGGAATCCGGGAGCTCCTGGGAGTCCTGATGGACCATACGGTCCAGGAATAATACAAGGCAAGGTGATACCTGTAAATGGTAACATGTAAACAGCTGAACCGATCGAGTCAGGGACGACTTCCCCCTAGCATGCTCCTTTACTTCCATTCCATCGAATGCAACAGCTAAGTTATTCTTTCCACCCAGAAGCTGGGAGCCCATGCAGAAAAATCTTGGCTTCAGAAGCTCTTGGGAGTTACTCCTAGTGCAATTTCTCATGGAGAAGAATGTCCCTCGTGTCCTAGTGCGGGGACACCACATTCTAACAAAGTCTCCTGTTGTGTAGGAACAGCAGCAAACAGCAGTTGCCTATTCACCCTGCCCTCAGGTGGAGCCCCTCCCTAGAATGCATGCTTAGGGTTAGTTATTATTATGTCCACATGACTAGATTGGAGGGTTTGAAGACAAGACCCTTCAAGTTCACATGACTGCTCTTTTCTTGGAATGAGGCTTTTCCCAAACCACTGGGTTCTTTTGACATATGTCATTTAGGTTCTACTGAAACCTATCCATTATCCTTGGTCAGATGGACACATATGTCTGCACCAAGCAAACACTGAACTCCACTTTCTTGGTCATGACAGATGGTGATCTTTTTGCTTAGCTCCTCATTTGAAACTGTCAACTCTGCTACTGGGAGAAGGGGTCGTCAATTTCAGTATTCAAGACATTGAAATTGATGTGCATAGCCCTTCCCCTAGAAAATTCTTCCTTACTCACTCACAGTGCAAATAAAAAGTCTAAGATCACAGAGGGGAGGTTTAATAAAATACCAGTGAACGAATTGTTAGTTGGCTCCTTCAGAGGCGATTTATAAACAATTGCTAATTAAAATTAGTCTTGCCTATTCATTAAAACAATCCCCAGAGATCTACTTTAAGTCACAGAGCCCACAGTTCTAAGAAACTGCTATAGCTTTTTCCTGTACTTAAATCACAGATTACATCTCTTAAAGATATGTATATAACCTATGATTCAGACAGCTTATTCAACTGGCTGGCATTCCTCCCCGAGTCTCACTTTTACTTTCCAGTACAAAAGCTTGATGGCATTTTTAGCCCACCTGTTCTAAGTCTTAAATCAAAATTGGGAATTCAACAGTATAATGTATTGGTTAAGAGGTTGGGCTCTGAAGCCAGACAGAGCTGAGCTTGTATTGTAGTTCTGCTACTAACTAGTTGTATGAGCAAGATACTCAACCTCTCTGAGCCTCATGTGTAAAATTGGAGCTACTTATCTCATATGGTACTTGTGAGGATTATATGGAATAGTGCTAATAGCACTTAGCAGTGCTGGGCACCTTGGTATGTGCTCCATGAATACTAGTTTTTTAGTATCTTACTTAAGGAGGAGTATTCAGAAGAGCTTCCTCGAGGCCATCCCCTAGATTCTACCTCATTCAGGTTAGTGACATATTTTGTAGCCTTGGCAGCAGCTTTCTGCCTTCTAGAATTCAAGCTCCTATAGTTACATTTTCACAGGTGGAAAGAGGCACAAGCCTGATCTTCCTCCACAGCCGGTTATACCCATCTCCATCCTGCCAGGAGCTGAAATGATGGAGCTCTTTCAGAGGGATATTTCCCTACTGCAGAAAGATGCTCTATGAGCAAGCATCTCATGATGGATGAGATGCTTCATGGGGAGAGGGCTGCCAGTCCTGCCCTCAGCTTTGGACTAGGCTGAAGAACTGCCTCCCTAAGTGGTATTCTGAGAGGGACCCTGGAGAAAACTCTCCTGCCCCAACTATTTCAGTAGTTAATTGACTTTAATGTATCAAACATTGTAGTTGCATTGCTTGATGGCTTAAACAAACAAACTGGGCAAAAGATAAATATCTCTGGGCCGGTTCCAAACATGAAACCACCTATCCTCAGTTTATCATATCAATTCTATAGATGATTTTCACTTGTGATCACCAGAGGAAAACAAAACCTTTAGAGGATGGGGCTGAGGACAGGCATCTGGAAAGGTTCCAGGGAAGGAAAAATAATGAGAAAATGGAAGATGAGTAGATACCAGAAGGAGTCAAGGGCATGCTTCCCTTTTGCCTCAGACCAGTCCTGTACAACACACCACATTTGTGTATTGCAAGCAGAGGGTCAAAATGGCGAGAAGGTAAGGACTTCAAGTCATACATCTGGCTCTCTTACTTTACATCAATTCAGAGCCTTCTCCCCAATAAAGCAGAAACCAGCTCTACCCATGTTCTATTTCACAAGTGCAACAAATGACATCCTTATTCAGAATTTTCCCATTAATGCCAAAACTCATCTTCAGAATCAAAAAGCAGTTCTGGTTATCAAGATTCTAACATCTCAGTTGATTCCAGGTCAAATGAATAAATATCGGATGTGTGGATCCTTTTAGGTAACTCCCAAGGCAAGTCATGGCCTCAGTTAAGTTTGTAAATGAAGATACTCAAGGCAGAGATGAGTGAAGCCATCAACATGCATGATGAAGGTGCCCAGCCGCTTGCAGAGATTGCGTGCCCACTTCCTCAGTCCTCCCTCCCAGAAGAGGTGTGCTAAGGAGCCTTGAAGCAGTGTCAGCATGAGCCTTTGTACCCCAGCCTTAAGATCACCCCTCCCTGACTCAGGCCTCCAGTGTGGTGCTCAGGCCATTGTGAATATCTGAGATAAAGTGAACAAAAGGGAAGGGGGGGAGGATTGCCACCACTGGCATCTGAGAACCTCTAGACCTAGCTAAGTCTCACCTCCCTCTGTGTCTAAGTCTGTTTTCCCAACCTCCTCCTTGCAGCAGCAGTCACCTAGACCAATCAAGTAAAGAAGAAAATTAAACCATGATGGAAGTTCTTTGAGGCCCAAGGAAAGTCTTGTCTGTAGCCCACTGATCAAATTGTCTGGATAGAGTGGAGAAAACTGGCATCCACACAGGATCAAGGACACAGTAGCCACTGCAGTGATAACCTGGGTGATTGATTACTATGAGCATCTGGATCAGAGCCTCTTTGGAAACAGCTAGTTGTCTCTTTGCCTAGGGTTTGTAATAATTCACACTATTAGGTTGAAAAGCTTCAATTACTACATTCCCTTTCCTGGCAATGTGTCCTAGCCTGAGCCACAATTGGCTGGAGTGAGTACGTTTAGGAACGGCATCTTCATCTTTCATGGCAACAGTCATGCCCACAATTGTAAATGTTTAGGGCCCACAGGTGAAGTGTTTTTAAATCTGTGTGGAAAGAAAGCTTGGCTTGAGGAGTTATATTTGGTGGCCATAGAGAGAAAAAGAAGGCTAATGCTGTTAATTGAAGTCACTTTTTGGAAAGTCTTGGTACTGCAACAAGAATATTTTCTGCATAAGGCATCTCCCAGGCTATGTAGCTTTTTTAGATCACTAGATTCTTGAGAACTTTCCAGGCCCAGGGGCAGTGAAGTTTAGGACAGAAATGGTACCCTGGGGTTCCTTCTGTTGACTCAGCCTGTTTTCAAGCAGTTTGAATATTGATAATATCCAAATTTGAGTATATCTAAGTTTATAGGTACCATGTTAATATAACTCAGTTTAAAGCCTAGTTGCCTGCCAAACGGGTTGACCTAGAGTGAAGATCCAATTGGCAGAGGGGCAGTGGAATGACCATGAATAATGTTTCGGGGAACAAGGTGGAAGCAAAATTGTAGCTGACACCAAGACTTCCAAAAGGAAGCATATCTTGTTTGATAAAATTCCTCACAATCTTGCTGTAGGGAAAGATGAGGGGAAGGGATAGGGAGTTTGGGCTGGACATGTACACACTGTTATATTTAAAATGGAAAACCAACAAGGACCTACTGTATAGCACAGGGATCTCTGCTCAATATTATGTGGCAGCCTGGATGGGAGGGGAGTTTAGGGGAGAATGTATATGTATATGTATGGCTGAGTCCCTTCACTGTTCACCTGAAACTATTGTTTGCTAATCGGATATACCCGAATACAAAATAAAAGGTTGAAAAAAATTCTTCACAACCTTAAGAGGAATACTGCCTTGGACTGAAATACTGACTTGGCTTTAAGAGTCATGAATGATCAATTTTTAACTTGTACTATTATATAAATTCACAAAAGTACATTTTAAAACAAATACATTTTTACAAGACCCGGTATCTGTCCTCTTTTTTGTAATTCTTCAAGGTGACGAGGTGGAAAGAGGAGACATAGATCTAAGAAAAACCCTCTTGGTTATGGGGAAGGCCCTTTCCTCTGTGAGTGTGTATATTAGTCTCTTGTGGAGTACTGCACTATACTAGGCAGACTGAGAAACATTAGAAAGGATTATTCTCCTTCCTTAGTATCCAGAGGCTTATAATGAATTAGAAACAGTTAAAAACATTAACGGAAGGAAATATATAACTAGCAATGACATACCGTAGGGGTCAAGAGAAAGCTTAGTGAAAGAATTAGGGCTTATATTGAACACTGAAAGTTGGATGGGATGTGAGTACATAGACAAAAGAAGAAGAGTATCCCAGAAAAAAAGGCAACATGGGCAAAATGTTGGCGGTGGAAATGAATAACCTTTTTGCGGGGACAGTGAGAGAAACTGTTGTTTTAGTGTTTGGTTTTAATTATGAACAGTATGAGATAAGGCCAGGTTAGAGAAGTTGGTTGTGTCCATGTCTGGAGACTTTTGAATTCCAGTCTGAGGAGTTTCAGTAGAGTGTTTCTCTGTTCAGTAGAAACCATTTGTGGCTTTGGGCTGGGGGAGTAACAGGCAATCAGCACTTTACAGATATAAAATTGGCAGAAGTGTTCCTAGTGGATTTGAGTGGGGAAGTCCAGAGGTAGGAGATATAAAACTACTTAGGAAATTGTTGTCATTCATTCATCCATCCATCCACCCCAACAAGCATATAGGTATTTGATAAGCTAGACATTAGATAACGAGAACTTAATACCAAGAAGAGGAAGGGAAGATTATAAGAGGTATTGCAAATGAAGGATATGAGACAAATTTCAAGTTTTGCAATTCCAGATGACTATAAGAAGTATGGTACCACTAATGGGAACATAGAAGTTGTGGAAACACAGAAGTTGGGATGAAGAGCTGCTCTAGCTGTGTGCAAGAAGGGAAATTATTAGCATAGCACATTAACAATCTATAAACAGAGCTATCATTCTATAATTCCTGAAATTCAAGTAGAAAAAGAAGTGATGTAAATAGGAGGGATTTAAAGTATGAAATGGAAATCAGACTAGATAGAACTAGGGTCTCTTCTCAATCTGAGATTTTATGAATTAAAGAAAGGTTCTTCCCTGATGATATTACCATACAACTTAGAGGATACCTTTATTGTCCAATTTCCACTTATTTCTTTCATGACGCTTGTAGTAAATGGTCATCCAGCTTCTGTCTAAAATGTTCCAGAGATGATGGGCTCACAACCTCCCAAAGCAACTCTGTTTGGACTGTTCTATTAGGAAGTTTTTCACTAAGTAGAGCCGAAATCTCTATTGTTCTGTGTACCTGTACCACAATGCAATTACGATCCCTTTTCCACATGAAAACCCTCTAGAGGATTGAGAGCAGTGACTACAATTAGTCTTCTTATGACACATTTCATATATCTAGGTCATATCTATACTCAAGGAGTCAGTTTTCCAAGCCCAAAGCCATCAGATTCGCTTATTCACCTGGAACTCCACGGGGGCCTGGTTGCCCTGGTAATCCATCTACTCCTTTATCTCCAGGAAGTCCACGAGGTCCAGGAGCCCCTGGTAGCCCAATTCCTGGGGGGCCAGTTGGACCAGTGTGGCCTTTTTCACCAGGAAGTCCTGGTAACCCCTTTTCACCGGGGAAGCCCTGTGCACCATCACCCTAGACAACACATAGGAAAGAATGAAAGCGTGACTTAAAGACACATCTGCAGAGCCCTCTGACAATAGGAAAGAGACACATAACCAGTGGGAGCAAGGCTTTTTTTTTTTTTTCAGTTAAAATTCTTTATCACTCTAGTTTTTCAATCAATTCCTCTGAGTTGAGGTAATGGGAATGAAGCTTGTCAACCCTGCGTGATCTGATAATGCAAAAGGCTCCAGGTGAGGGGAGCAGAGATAACAACCCTGTATAAGGGGCAGGGATTGGTCACAGAAAGCAGCTGGATTGCCTGCAAGGGAAATGTCCTAAGAAACTGAAGCATTTTAAGTGATAATGGTCAGTTGTCACTAGCATTTATCAAGTGAGCCAATGACCCATTCTGAGAAAAAGATTCCCATTTTGCAGAAAGGAAAAGCACAGTGTTAGTGACAGGGGTAGGAAGCTGCCATCAGCCTCCTCCCCTGCCAAGTCAAGTGTGAGGATTTATAGCACTAGTCACCCAAGAAAAATCAACTTACCAGAAGGCCTGGCAGCCCTGGTAAACCTGGTATTCCATCCTTGCCTGGGGCTCCTGTCTCACCAGGGAGCCCCTGGGGGCCAGGATCACCTTGCTCTCCTGGCATCCCTGATCTTGTGCTGAGAGTTGGGTCCCCTTTCTTTCCTTTAGGGCCTGTTGGACCTCGAGGCCCAAATACACCCTGACAAAAAGAGAAGGGAATGATTAGGAGATACAGACTTCATGGAATTTTATTACCTCGCATAGATTCGACCTAAAACAAGTCTTTGGGTACATTTTGGCACAAAAAAAATGGACACTGGATTATGTCATCACCTTGGATTATCATTGCCCATTTATTTTCTTACCCTTTCTAAGTTTTGAAATCTTTGAGGATGGGAACTTTGCCTTAATTCAAATTTTATTTTCAAGGCCTGACACAGTGTGGGTCAATTGTAAGTTACTTTGTGGAAGGAAGGGAGAAAGGAAGGGAGGGAACACGAGTTGGTTCAAGCAGAAAGGGACTTTCAAGATAGCTAAGCAGATTTCTTCACATTACAGATCAAAATCCTGAAGGTTTGCTTTATCCCCATCTTTCTTTTATGTGTTTTAAGAAAGTGCTTGTTGAGGAGTGAGGGACATTTGACAAGCTCCCATTTGATTCCTCAGGGCCAAGTTTGGTAAGACTTACTGGATCCCCTGATGGGCCCTGTGCACCCCCAGAGCCTGGATCACCTTTGGTTCCTTTAAGACCTGGAAGGCCCAGAAGTCCTGGTGGCCCAGGCAGGCCTGGCTCCCCAGGTGGCCCCATGTTGGGGACACCACCATCACAAGCACAAAAACCTGGGTCCCCTGGAGGAAAAATTAAAAAAGACAACATTAAACTAAGTGGGCCATCTTTACAAGAAGAAGGAAGACTCGCCAGTTGTAATTTGTGACTTGAACAACTCCATGGAGGGAATCAGAAGGCCTGCAGAGAACAGACACGAATGAACTAGCTTCACTCTCGATCAAAGTACATCTGTGTTAGTGATTTGGATTTCATTCATCTAGGGTAGAGCCCAGTCTAATGTGCCATCAGAGTTGAGAACCACTGACCTATACTAATCAGCTGAGAGTCTGCAATCCAAGCTATGTGAAGGTTTTATTCACCAAAACGTCTTTGTATACAGAGACAATGCCAAAGAAATTAATGGTAGAGAGTTCAGCAAAGCATCTTTGAAGAGATAGCATGGAGTCACTAGCACTGTGGCCCAGCCACCTAGACCATCTGTGCTTACGGTCTAAGAAAAGAGACTCTGGGCCGACATAGGTGACTTTGAGTTTCCCTAAGATCCCAAAGGGCCTCTTCCTACTTTTAGAAAATTGATAATCACTTGATAGTCACTGAAACTCTGAAAGGACAATCTCTTCACCAAACAATCATTTCTTAAGTGTCATCCATGGACCTCCTGCCTGAGTTTGAGTCACCTGGGACACTTGTTTACAAGACAGCTTGCTGGGCCTCACCCCAGGACTAATCAATCAGACTCTCAGGTGGCCAGATCCAAGAATCTAATTTGTAGCCATCTCCCCATGGTGATTCTCATGTCTAGTGAATCAGTTGAGAATTACTATCATCATTCCAGACTTAGAGAGAGAAAGAAAACCTTCTGGCACCATGGGAATATAGAAGGAGAGGCATTAGAATTGGCCCTGTTTTTAAGTATGAGAATGGTATCAAGAAGCACAGTAGCTCTGCAGTGAGTCAGGGAAAACAAAACTGGCACCCTAGGTCAAGACTTGCAATTTAATATCCTTTGCCCCCAGCAGTCTTCCCTGTGTCTAAAAAGTAGAGATGGAGCTTTCAAAAATGTCTGAATGAGCTCCTATACTTAGGTAGTGCCATTTTATGATAGGGCAATGAGACAGGAGGGGAGTGAGTGAAAACCTCTCTGAGGCTGAGGAGAGCTATAAATTCCTTTGAGAAGAGATCTTGGTACCTGAACCCCCCAGGTCATCTCCAAACCTCTCTTCAGCAACTGTTGGCACTTTCACCTCTTCTTCCACCTTGCCCTGGGCTGTAACTATTATAAATTGATTTATTTACACTTTAGCATCTGCCCCTTAGAGTATGAAACAGAGGAATGACCAAAAGACAGCAGGAAGATGGAGTACGCAGGACAGCTGAAGGCTGGGACAATCAGTCAGTCCTTCGGCATCAGTGGGGATTGGAGTTGTTTTCCTGGAGCCAGCTGGCTTTTTCAGAGGTTCAGGTCTTGACCTTTCCTGCAGGCTGAAGGTAATGATAAGTGACTTCCTGCCTTGGCCTTGCAAACAGAGAGGGGTTACAGGATATGCAGAATAGCTTCTACAGGTGGAGGGGCAGGAAGAATGGCCTGGGGGCCACTTTGTCCTGTGCAACCTCAATCGCCAGCCTCAGTCTTCGAGCTCCAAACATAGCACTTTCGACAATCTTATAATCACATCAAGATCCAAGGTTGCTCCTGTTCGGGTTCCCAAGGCTGTTGGTTGGCTCCTTCCCAGGGGGCCTTCTCCAAGGAGTTTGGGGAACAAAGAAACCTAAGCAGACAAAGATCACCTTTAATTCCTTTGAGGCCTGGGTGTCCTTTTGGACCTCGTTCCCCTCGGAGTCCCGGCGATCCCGGTTCTGTGCTCTGTAAGGTTCCCGTCTCAGATGCTGCACCTTCAGGAAGAAGGAACATAAAAGCTTGGCAACTCAAGAACCTGGGCTCATGCACAGCAGCTCAGTCATCAAGAATCCTGGAGCATCAATTATCAAAACAGAGATACCCTCCCCCCAAAAAACCCAAGACAGGGACCCAAAGTCTGTAGCAATTTCCCAACTCTATTGGCTCAATTCACTCTACTTTTACTAGTTACAGGACATTCACTATGGTCAGGCACTGGACTAGATAGTGGGGATGTGGAGATAAGCAAGGCAGCTTCAGCAACTCAGACACCCCTGTGTCTATCCCAGGAAGTCCTCTTAGGACAAAAGAGGAGACGGGGGCGAGCTGCAGCGGTCAGGGGATGTAGGTTACAAAGAAACATGCAGGGTGTATTTCTAGCCTTTTTTCTTAGAATCTAGAGTCTCATCCTCAGGTAGATGATCTAAGAAGAATAAGCCCTGTGGAGGCTTTCAGCAGCCATCTATGAAGATCCCCTGGAGGAGGAAATGACAACCCACTCCGGTATTCTTGCCTGGGAAATCCCATGAACAGAGGAGCCTGGTGGGCCCCAGTCCATGGGGTTGCAAACAGTTGGACACGACTGAGCACACAGAGACGTGAAGATCCAGGGTTGGTTTCTAATTTCTCGAGCTTTCAGCCCTGAGGACCAGAGAAAGCTTAAAAGAGCCAATTCTGCTCCTTTGAGAGCTACCAGTCCACAGGCTTAGAGGTTGAGAACAGTGAGGGGTGAAATGAAATGACTACAGAAGTCGGAAGGCATTAGGGAGTGTCTGGTCACTGAGATGGCCCTTGCTCGTCTTCCTTGATGAACACTCTGATTGCTGTGGTCCCTAACCTGTGAAATGCTCCCTCCCTCAAAAATCAGGACTGTTCTACAGTCTGGATCACACGCGAATCTCAAGACCAAAGGGAGAAACAACTTACCAGGTGGGCCTGGTAGGCCTGGCAGGCCTGGCAAACCATCTCTGCCAGGGAGACCAGCTGCCCCCGTTGTGGTCCGGCCAGTGTTTCCTCGTTCCCCCTTCAGGCCTAGAGCTCCCTGGGGCCCCAGAGCACCGGGGCCACCTGGAAGGATAAGCCCATACAAAAATGTTAATCACATCAGCCTCCTCTTCAGGGGAGTGCAATTGGTGCCATATGTTAGACACTAACTCCAAGGAAGAGTTTGGGAAAGCATTTGCCCCTCTCCTGCAGCTAAGTTAAAAGGGTCCCTAGGAATCATCTAGCTTAACCTCCTGGGAAACAGAGGCCCAAAGATGTACAGAAACATGGTCAAGGGCCTAGAACTTCTCAGTAGCAAACATGAGAGAGAAAACTGGGACTCCAGCCCCCCATTTCTAGATTTTTTCCACCTTGGTGCTAGGATCAGCTGTACCTCCTCCAAGGGGCTGTTTTATTTTTTTTTTTTAATTTTTATTTTTTGGCTGTGCCATGTGGCATGTGGGATCTTAGTTACCCAACCAGGGATCAAACCTGTGCCCCCTGCATTGGAAGCATGGAGTCTTAACCACTGGACTGCCAAGAAGTCCCTTGTGGGCTGTTTTAAAAGCACAGATATCCTTACAGAGGCCCATCTCTGAGGAATTTAGAGACTGCTGTTTTTAAAAGTAATGTCTGGCTTTGTATTTGGGATATCAGTGCCTCCCAGACTCTGTTATGCCCTTTCTCTTTTTACTGCTAATAGAGTGACATATGGGCGTGTGCCTCCAATGACTGTTTCAAGGGCGTCATCCACAGGATCCCGGGGCCATTTACTGCCTGGGTTAAGCACACAGTGAAGGTCTGGGTACAAACTTTCCTCTAGGCTTTTGTTAGCTCTCTCTGGCCAGCATCAGCTGCAATGGCACACCCACAGAAGAGTGACAGGGCCTCGGCAGTCTAAGCCAGGCCTCCTCACTGATGGTCTAGGCCTCACTGATGGCCTATCCATGGTACATTACTGAGGCCAAAGGAATGCTGCTTACCCAGGCCCTTTTCTTATGTACATTTGGCCTTGCACTCACAGTGGGGAGCTTACTGACTAGGTCTACCTTTCTTTTGACTTTGGTTAACTAAGTCCCCAGACCAGAGGTATAGCAGGGGATGCTGAGTGCCAGAGTGGATAGAGGACAAATCTGTGGAGTTGGTGGGTTGGTTTGTTTCACCTGGTAAAGCTGGTAATCCAGGGGCGCCAGGAGGGCCAGGTAGGCCCTGTATGCCTTCATCTCCTTTAAGGCCTGGGAGGCCTGGCATACCAGGGTCTCCAGGATAACCTGGCATTGCAAAGAAAAAAAAAAAAAGCAGTAAGCAAACCAAAGGAGGCCCACAAATGTTACAAAATGCCTCAAAAGAGTTGCAAGGAGATGTTCTCACGTTGGAAGTGCCTTTCTTGCCCTTCACAGGTCTCCCAGATGCTAATGTGCTCATGCGATGATGGGCCTATTTGAGCTAAGGCTCTCCTAGTGTTCAGAACTGGACTGGTTAGAGCTTGCCTTCAATGGTAAGATCTGATAAGTACTAGGAAGTTTCTCCTACCACTAGTAATCTTCTGTCATGTCTCGGACGTCTACCATTTGGGTTAAGGTGTTGAGGTGTACCCTTCAAGTTTGCACAGGTTTCTTGGTCGTGGAACACAGGAAGCCACTGTCAACTACCAACACCTCAGCTTTAATGAGTTTACCAGACAGGGCATGGGCCTGAGAGGATGTGAGGAGAGGGATTAGTTAGGAGATCCAAGTGGATAGGTACTATAGCAGAAGCCTTTGGTTGAGCATCTGGATCTCTGGAGAAGCCAAAAGGAAGAACTGGACGCATATAGTAACTACAACAAGGAGAGGTAAAGACAAACTTCCAAAGTGTCATACTACTGAGCATTGTTGACCACTTGTTCCCCTAGCTAAAGATACTTTCCCACTTCCTGTGAAATTGTTAAGCTCAAGCATGCATGGGATCACATACATGAGACTCTGTGTGTCCCATTGCATCAGGCTGAAGTTACCCTAGCTGAGAGGATATGAATCCTTTCCTAAGCATCACTAGGAGGACCATTTTTAGCTAATTGAGACCCAGGCCAATGCAAATCCCAGATTGGCGACCTAACACAAACACGGATTAATGGGGATTGGCTTGTTTGCCTAAAACACTGGAGTTCAATTTATTCCCCAACTTCAGGATCCATGAATGGCCCTTGTGGGCTTTGGGTTTAGCAGCAATCCAATGGCTGACACAGTATCCTTTAAATAATTACAGGGGATATAGAATTCAACTTTCTGTTTTTTCCCACTCAACTCAATGAAAAGTTGCACCTGAGATCACAGCACCATCTGTATCGATGAAAATATCTGGGCCTGGCAGGCCAATGCCACCTTTTTCACCCTGCAAAGATTAAATCCATTAAACACAAATATTTCTGTGACCTCATCACCTAAGGTTATGTTCCCTCAAAACCATTCCCCAAGACAATGAAAGATTCCTCCTTCTGTAACCTCTTATTTTTGAGGGCCAAATTGTCCATAGGTTAATTTCAAAGTCCAATAAATTTAAGATGAAGGTGACACAAGGCAGGCTGGAGGCCTGACACTCAACTGCAAATCTGTTGAGGACAAGGGGTCCTGATTTATGTTGTAACCTGACTCCAGGACAATCTGCTTCTGGACCTGGGAAACATATTGCAGGAAGAAACAATATGGCTATATTCAAGAGGTGCTGAGGAGGGGATAGAGTTTTAACTTTCTTTCCCATGTTCGGCAGGCTTGAAACTGCTACTGTCACTGCCCTTGTTATTGGATGACATCAAGCTGAGGAAGTTAAAAGAGTCCTACTTTTCTCAAAAGAGGGACTCAGGTACCAGAATCAGATAGAGTGGCATATCCAGGGTGGGGTGGCAGGAGCCCCTTGCCCCAGGTTCAGGCAATAAGGGGGGTGCATTGTCTGAAAGAATTTAAGAATGATAACAAAACCCCAAAGTTGCTGATTCTAAATGATATCAAGAATAGAATATTTCTCCTTGTAGGGATGGATATGCTCTCACACCCTGACCGCCACTCTTTAGTTTATCACTGATCAAGTCGTCTCTAAGGAATGATCATCAGCTTTGTGTGTTCAAAGTAGCTTGCATGCATTTGGGGTAAAAAGGGTGACATCTAAAATATCAAAACACTAAAAAATACTCCATCTCATTATGTAGGCATTTGCTATGATCTAAATGTTTGTGTCCCCTGAAAATTCATGTTGAAAACCGAATGCCCAAGGTGATAATATTAGGTGGTGAGGCCTTTGGGAGGTGACTAGGTCACGAGGGCAGAGCTCCCACCAGAACTCAACCATACTGGCACTCTGATGTCAGATTTCCAGCCTCCAGAGCTATGAATAATAAATTCCTCTTGTTTATAAGCCACCCAGTCTGTGATATTTTGTTACAGCAGCCCAAATAGACAAAATAGCATTTATACTAATTCCTTACCCTTCCATCTTCCCAATCCTGGATTTTCACTTCCCACCAGCATTACCTTAATTCCTGGGAATCCATTAAGCCCGGGGAAACCTGAAGACCCCTTCCTGCCCTGTGAAAGAAACATAGTTACAACTAAATTTAGTGTCTAAGTGCATAAGAGAGGTTGGTTTTTGGATTAGGCCAGGACAAAAGGCACAGGGATTTTTGGCTTGCATTCCAGAACATGCATAGATTGTACCTGACTCTGAAAGCAATGAAATATTCCAGGAAGCAATATGGTGCTAGGTAGCCAAACTGCATGTTAGTGGGTACAAAGACCACAAGGCTAGAGATGAATATAAGCAGGCTGGCATGGCTAGGCCCTGATATCATGTTAAAGAAGTATGACTGCATTATGGTACCGAATTTACTGCACACTCATCTTCTTGGGTAAAAACAAAAGAAGTGAGTAGCTGAGATTCTATCAACCAAATAGAGGTAGACAATTTGCATTATAAGCGGTGTTTCCCTTTGGATGGATGGTCATGTTAAATAAAGTAGGAGGGCCTTTTGGTCAGGATTTTATACACCGAGACTTTAATGATATTAGCCAAAATACCTGACTCCCCGGAGGGCCTTGGACTCCTTCTAAACCCATGGGACCCTGTAAAGAGAATAGAGGTACCTTAGAAAGATTAATAGCCCACAGTAGACAAAGCCACTAGACTTACATAACAAAGCTCTCCAACTGAGTTCAGGATTTAGCAGCCCCTAAAAATCAGGTAAGAGAATGTTCCTAGACTTGGCTTAATGACTTCTTTCTATGCACTAATCCATCAGGCTGAATAGAGGCACAGGGAATTTTTAAAGAGCTAAATAAATGGAAACATTTTAAGTAGTAGGTGGAATTTGGTAGAAGGGCTGGGTGGTATTATACTTAGTCTGCATTAGTTCCAAGTCAAGAGATTTTTAAATAGATTGTGGGAGGGCCTCTTGTCTCTCACCCCAAATGTATTCTTTGTTGGTGATTATATGTTTTCAAGACAAGGGAGTAGAGGATAGTGGAGAAAGAAATGGCAGCCTAATGGATGAACATTGCTGAATACTCAAGACTCTTAACAAGCTTCATGACCAAGCTAAAAACACAATGAATTAATTCTCTGAAATGTTGCTTCTTTAAGGTGAAGGTTGGCCAGTTGTTTACAAGCTAAGACCCAAGTGCCTGAAGCTAGAAATCAGAGAGGCTAACAGTTAGTTCTCCACTTGAAGTGAGATTATTATTGGAAACTATTGACTTCAAATTCACTATGTTCTAGAACTTCCCAGGCTGGTTTCTGTTCTATAAAAATTGCACTTGCGCCTCTCTCTTGCCTTCCTGCAAATTTCCCCCTCCCAGGATAGGATGGAATGAAAGTAAGAAAACATTCACATCATTCTTTAGCCCAGAAGATGATTATATGTGAGGACAAAAAAAGAGTAAATGTGCTGAGGAGCCCCTGGTGTAGAAGGTACATCATTCCTTATTCAAGGGAACCACTAAGTCAAGGGAATGTGGCAGAGAAGAGGAAGAGGACTTAGGGACCTGCCTGAGGGTTTAGAAAGAGAAATAAGAGAAGCTTAGGAGTCCATCAGGTTATATAATAGAAAGATGCAAACAAGAAAGAAAATGGACCAGCTGACTTCACAGATCCAGGCAAGCAATATTCCATATTCATACCCTAGGTCCTGGCAAACCAGGAATTCCCTTTTCTCCTTTTTCTCCAGCAATTCCAAATCCCTAAAGGAAAAAAGAAACCACAAGTTATAACATTGATTTCCTCATAGGTCTCCTGGCTCCATCCAAAGTGAAAGTGTTAGTCACTCAGTCATGTCCGTCTCTTTGTGACCCCACGGACTGTAGCTCGCCAGGTTTCTCTGTCCATGGAATTCTCCAGGCCTAGAATACTGGAGTGGGTTGTCATTTTCTCCTCCAGGCGATCTTCCTGACCCAGGGATTGAACCCAGGTCTCCTGCATTGACAGGTGGATTCCTTACCACTGAGGCACCTGGGAAGCTCATTTCTATCTAGGCATGGTCTAGAACCTTGCAGGCCTTAGGAACATTCCCAGAGGGACTGCAAGATGGTCACCAACCTCTCCTGCCCTGCTCACAGGAGGTGAGGGCATGCAGGCATGGACATGACTTGAGGATCTTCCAGGGACAAGCAGAAATCCCAAAAGCAGAGTGAATGAGAGCACCTCCTCCCCTCTGGGTCCAGGGGAAGCATATTCGAAGAATTCATTGCTAAAGTGGATAAAGTATTTCACGACAAACATAATTGAGTTACTTTGTTGTCAGTGTTTAAAGTTGGACTTTCTGGAGCATAGATTTTGGAAAATAACATTTATGCCTATTAGAGTAAAGAAGGCAGTGAAATCTTCTCACAAGGAAGCTTGTGAAAGACACTAAATGTTATGGCACACGTCCTGTTGTCCTCTTGATGTGATCTGGCTCAGCTGGTTGTAAAAAGCACTGCTCCAAACCCATTTGTAGAATAGTTTTTTCCTTCTTCTTTCATCCTTACAGCATTCCCATGGGTACAGTTGCTTGGCTCCCTTACCTTTCTAGGCCCAAGTTTTGTTTTTTGTTTTTTTTTAATGTGAGTTGTTTTTCTTGTCGTTGTGGTTGTTGAGGTGAGGAGTGTATATCTGTTAAGGATCCAATTCAAAGCAGGCTTTGGTTCCGGCTTATCTTTTCTTTTTTCTACATCTACAGCTAGGAGTCAAAGAGCTCAGCCCTCACGCTGAATAGAATTTCTATTTGAATGGTTTGTGGGTCAAACTGAATGCAAACGTCTTTGAAATCTTAGTTCTGCAGCTCAAATTGGACACCAAGGCATGATGCCCCCTGGTGGCATGTGTCTACTGGCGTCTGAAGTCAAACACTTCATGGAGCCTTCCCTGGCCTATGGCAGGAAGCTATGGCAGCCTGGAATTTTCCAGGCAAGAGTACTGGAGTGGGTTGCCATTCCCTTCTCCAGGGGATCTTCCCGACCCGGGGATAGAACCCAGGTGTCCCACATTGCAGGCAGATGCCTTACCCTCTGCACCAGCAGGGAAGCCCATGGCAGCTCAAGCTGCCCCCAAACTCTTCAAGCACTAAAATGGGTTCTAGATGAAAGTCTATGAGCAAAAGTTCTGTATCACATTCACTTCTGTCTCCTCCAAGGCATGTTACTGTAGGATGAACACACACAAGGTGGTCTAATACATATTTGTTGAACTAAATCGAACAGTGACCCAGGGAACAAAAGTGTTCAAAAGGGTGAGGGGAAGAATGTCCAGGAACCATCTCACAGCCCCTACGTATCTTGTCCACAGTTGTAAAGACAAAGGGGCCTTGTCCTTCTTCAGAAAGCAGAAGGAGCCTCTGGACTCTTGCTTTCTCAGAGAGAGGGTCTGAGAGCTTGAGCTACAATGTGAACAAAAATAAATACACAAAATGTTTAAAAAGGAAAAAAAATTATAAAGCAATTTGTGTGTGTGGGTTAAAGCCAATAAAACATAGATGGCTTGGCAAGATATTGGGCTGTAGACTCAGCTTGTCTCCCAGCACATGGAGGCCCCATACAAGGCCTGCTGAACAAGCTGTTCTAGCAAGATGTCCCGGGCCCCGGCCCTGTCCCAGTCAGTGCTCGTCATGACCTGAACTGCACCCACTGCTCTCACGCCCCTTCTCAGCCATGGCCAAGAACGCCTCATTAGAGAACTAGCTTAGCTGTTTACAGGTCTGCTCTCTAGGGGTCTTGGTCTCCTGGTATTTTTGGTTCAAGGATATTAGTGGCTCTGTAAAAACTCAACTTCAATCACATGGCCAGGAGTTGAGGGGGGTCGGCAGGATGAGGAGCGTGGTGTGAGAAAAAGGCGAGCTGCAAACACTAGGCTGCAACTAGGGGCTGTCAGGCCCCACTGTGGAGTGAAAGACACTCCGGCCCTCGGTCCTCAGAGACCTGCTGGCCCAGAAGGCAGGCTGCCAGGGTGGTCACCCTCTGCCCAGGCTCCTCTCCCAGCCCCCATAAGGGCCATGGAGAAGGGTGAGGCCCATCTGCACAACCAGAGCAGGAAGGCAGGAGGGAGGCTGAAGTCTGAAAAGAGGGGCTAAGGCCACAGGGGACGGGCAGGGAGTGATCATATTTGGGGGTCATTTTTGGGAGGCTAAACCACAGGAATCAGTTCAGCTTGGCACTGCAGGGGGACTTGAGATGTGAAACTTGAGAGGTTAGACAAGTCAGTCTTCCTCAGTTGATCCTGTCACACTGCTGCTACTGCCCACTCAGGGCACCAGAGCCTAGGGCCTAGCTTAAGTCTGTCAAGTTGGGACTACTCCTCCGAAAGACCTACCTGAGATGCCTGGAAAGCCTGGGGCTCTGCTGAAGGAGAACTCCCACCTGCCCAGTAGTTGCCTCAGCTCTACCCAACAATCACCTCAGGATTCACCATTTTGTTTTCTTCTCTCTCTCCCCCATCTGCCATGTTGCCTTACCCTGTGTTTGCTGGCACCTTGGAGGGCACAGAGGTAAATGACTGAGAGTCTCCACAGGAGCACCTGTGGCCTACGTGTGAGTGTGTTGCTGGGACAGTGTGGTGAAATGTGTGCAGCTGGGGCTGAGCCACAAAAGCAGAAATGCTGGGCCACTGCAGAAGGGGCAGGGTTAGGGTTAGGGTTAGGGTTAGGGTTTAGGGTTAGGGTTAGGGTTAGGGTTAGGGTTAGGGCAGGGGAAGGGAGAGGAGGTCTAGACCAGTCAGGTCGGCCACTTGTCAGCTCCTGCAAAGATCTGGGCTAGAATGGAAAGAAAACAAACGGTTGAAGGGAACATTTCGGATTCTCTAGAGATTTCTACCCTCAGTGCTGTCTCGTTTCTCAGTGAGTGTGGATAATTGAAAGCTGATGGGAGGGTTCTGGCTTTGAGAAGTGTGTTCCTTTCGAAAAGTTCAGAGTATCTGAAACACGTTACCACCTTTCTTGTTACAACTTTTCTGACAGAAGGCAAGAAGGTACCTATGAATGTCCCTACTAAGCAGATAGAGATATTAGGAGCAAAGGAGTTACAGGATTTGGCCAGGGTTGCACATGGAATCCATGCCAAAGTGGGCTGAGAACTCTGGTTTCTTGATTCCCACTCTCTGAAAATACACTGTACCATATAAAGAAAGGTATTTTTCCAGCTTGGATGTCTTTACAGTCAGCTGGGGTTTCTATTTGTCAGGTCACACTGTGAAACACTGGAAATGCTGAGCTTGAAAAGGCATTGCAGTTTATCACTGTTCATTGCTGTCAGTCTGTCTTTCTTTTACAGGGCAAAAGGGAACGGAGTGAAATTGCAGAAGGGAATTCCTCTGAGGTAGAACAGGGAAGGGGATGGGAAGGAGGGAGCCAGTGAACGGCAGGCAGAGCAGCAGAGATCACACAATCCACCACCACCATGACAAGAACCAACTGAACTGTAGGGGGCAGTGTGGTATGCGGAAAAAGCCTGGAACTGGCTAGTATTCAAGAGAACTGAATTTCAGTCTCAGTTCTGCTAATAACTTGCTGTATAGGTAAAGAGTCTGGACAAGACTCTTTACCTCTTCAGGCCATGGTTTCCTCATCAGTACAGGGATAAAAGCTCAGCCCATCTTGCTTACATCACAGACATGACGTGTGACTAGAATCTATGTGAAATGCTCACAAAGAAAGGTACAGACTTGATCCCCCAACCCACTTGCAAAGTACTCTATATCTGTGTGGTCCAATGAAAAGATAATGTGAGCTACTATGTTATTTTCAATTATTTAGTAGTTTCATTTAAAAGTAAAACAAATAGGTGACATTAATTTGACAATGTTTTATTTAATCAAATATGTCATAAATATTGGGCTTCCCAGGTGGCGCTAGTGGTAAAGAAACTACCTGCCAATGCAGGAGATGTAAGAGATGCAGGTTCCATCCCTGGGTTGAGAATATCCCCTGGAGGAGGGCACAGCAAGCCACTCCAGTATTCTTGCCTAGAGAATTCCACAGACAGAGGAGCCAGGTGGGCTACGGTCCACAGGGTCGCAAAGAGTCGGACAGGACTGAAGAGACTTAGCACAGCATAGCACAGCACATCATAAATATTGTTTCAACACTGAAGTAAAAATTGTTTAAAAAATGAGATACTCTCTATTATTTTCTTTACACCTAGGTTTGGAAATATGTTGTGTGTTTTATACTTACAGCACAACTCGTTTCAGACTGGCCACGTTTCAAGGGACTGGTAGGTGTTTGTGGCTGGTGGTTATTATATTGGACAGCACAGCTTTATACTTTGCAAAAGAAACCTGACGTACATCATGAGTTGATCTCAAAACAGGAGAGATGACCATTGCCATGTGACATATATACAGAAAGGTTCAGAGACTTAAAGTCCCAGACCTGGGGTTGGGGCTGAAGTCTAGGTATCCTGTCTCCAACATCAGGATTCTTTCCCTTTCTGAATCATTAGATTCTGTTGATTAAAATCAAAGCCATCAAACAGATGGTTCTCTGTGCTGCTGTGTCTCTATGGAGTAGTAGCCATCATCGTGAAAGCCACCTGTGCCACTGGCTCTACTGGCTGGGTTTTCTGGCCATCAGGAGAGACCCAAAGTGTTTCAAAGAACTTCAGGGAAGCACTGGAGTCCTCTGTTCTCACTTTTCCAGCCAGCCGAGACAGGCCTAGTCATCTTTGATTTATCCATTTCCCTCCCAACCCTGACACCCAATCCATGGAAATTTCATCAGCTCCTTCAGAACTCATCTTGTGGTTTAATAGATATATCAAGCAAATGTAGTGTGTTGGCCTTGTTTCGATTCTGATTCTGAACAAGGTAATTATTAAAAAATATATTTATGAGACAATCATGAATATGAATTCTGATAAGAATGTTAAGTCATTACTGATAATTAATTAGTGATGATGAAATCATCATGATATCTTTAAAAAGTCCTTATCTCTTAGAAATACTGAGGTGTTTGCAGTGAAGTACTATGTCTGTTACTGGCTTCAGATTGGCCATGAGTTGCTAATTATTGAAGCCAGGTGATGGGGACACAGGGGGATCATTATGCCATTCTCTTCACTTTGTATATGTTTGAAATGTTCCAGAACAAGAAATTTCAACTTTTTACGTTTTGAATTCATGTACTTCTCTCCATTTCCATTTTTATCACCCTAGTCCAAGACACTACCATTTCTCACCTGTACTGTCACAGTAGCCTCTGTTTGCTGACCCCCACTCCTTGCCCCTATTTTCCATTACCCCCCCCACCTCCTACCACCACAAAGACAGATCTTCTTAAAAATACAAGTCCCAGCCTTCCAATGGCTTCCCATTACATTTAACATAAAAGCCACATTTGACCTACAAAAGTCTCGATGATCTGGCTCCTGCCTCTTTTTCTGGTTATTAGCCTTTCTCACTCTTCTCCACCCACCTACTTCTTGCTGTTCCTCTCAGGGTCTTGACACTGTGGTTCTCTTGGCCAGAAACACTCTTCCCAAACTTTCACGTGACTTGCTCCCTTATAATAAGCACATCCTCAGACAGGCCCTTCTTGACCACTCTGTCCAAAGTTACCAATTCCATTCCCCATCCACTCTCCATCACTTTGACTCTTTTTATCATCTATGTATCACTTACCATGATAGGAACTTGTTCTCCATTCATTTGTTTACTTGTTAATTCTCTCCTCTCCCTTACCCCTCTGCCCTTTGAATGTACTTTCCTCAAGGTCAGGGACTGGTACCTATCTGATTGTTATTTACTGTTGCAGCTTCAGAGTCCAGCAGAAGACCTGGCATATAGGGGCCCTGAAAAAGTATTTGTTGGGTAAAAAAATCTAAGGTACAAGGGCATTTAGGAAAGTGAAAATAGGATCACTAACATTACCATTTACTGAACAATTGATAAGTGCCAGGCATTTATTAAGTCCTTTTCATGCATATTATCTCATTTAATCTTCATAACCACCCCATTATTGTCCCCCCTTTTTTGGTAGGTTAGGAAACTGAGGCTTAGAAAAGTTAAGAAACTTGTCCAAGGTCACATAGCTAGAAACTGGTGAAATTAGAAGTCAAGCCTATAGGTCTGTTTCAACTCTAGAGCTTGAGATAATATCCTCTAAGCTATATAAGTCACATGAAGAACCTAATGCCCCCATGGGTTTGAAAAACAAGAACATGTCCTTAAACACCTTCTAACAATGAAGATGGTTAAATTCTCTACAATAACCATAGGAGGCAAGTATTTCTGTTTGCTTTTTATTAGTATAGCTGTTGTCCAATCAGATCCTCAAATACATGTTGACCAAATAGGGAGACTTACCGGCAGACCAGGTGGACCACTTACTCCTGGGAAGCCCTGAGGCCCTGGTTCACCCTGGAAAATCAACCAAAGCTCAGTGAGTAGCAGCAGGCAGCAGTGAACATAAAGGAGATGGCTCCCTTGAGTTACTTGGGCTGGGCAGTGGGCAATCATAGGGTATCATGTTTGGGATGCCAGATGCTGATGCAGATTGCCCAGGCTTCACAACTAGTAACTACACCAGGATGTCTAAATTTAGGGAGCCTTTTGTAGTGTGGAAAGGACCAAAGTCCATGGCAGGGAAAAAAAAAAAAAAAAAACTATCCAAAACAGAATCTCAAATGCCCAGGTTAATTGGGAGGCAGAAAAGATGATCAGCTGTTTTCTTTCCAGTGGAAGAAGCTGTTAAGTACAATTTCCTCTAGCAAATTACTGGCTGCAAAGACATCAATGGCTTTGGGCAAAGAGTAATGATTACAGTTTGGAAAGTGCTGCATAATACTCTAATCTGTCTTTCTTTCATATGCTAATTTACCAATTAGTACCCTGAAGGGGCTCCTTAAGGTTTGGGAATAGTTAGGAAGGCAGGGAATTTTTCATATGCTCCCAAACTGTTCCCAAAACAATGATTACTTCCTGTAAACCTGGAGGATGCCTAGAGCTGTTGCTTCCACAAAGAAATGGGACTAAGCACCTCCCTTGACTACAGGTACAAGATTGATCACAAAACTAAAGGGATCGCCAGGAAGGAATGGAATGCAGGTTACTAAAAGATATCTGCACAGATTAACAGGAAAGGGAAGGGAAGGGGAAGTCGCTCAGTTGTGTCCGACTCTGTGAATGCATGGACTGCGGCCTACTAGGCGCCTCTGTCCATGGGATTTTCCAGGCAAGAGTGCTGGAGTGGGTTGCCATTGCCTTCTCCAAGATTAACAGGAAACAGCCATTCAAATACAACCAGGTCTACATGCATATCAAAATACAGATTATAAAATATCTCACTTAAACAGGTTCAACCTTGGTAGTTCAGATCAGGTGAAGTAGGGCATCTATTGCCACTTGGTAACAGTATAGCCTGTTTGCAGGGTCCAGTTCTGAGGGCAACTAGCTTCTTTAAGAGGATAACTCAAGAGCAACCATTATACCCTATTGTTCTATTACGGAGGGTTGGTAGTTAGGAGGAAAAAACTCAACTATTTAACGTTTGTTTTAAGTTATTCAGCATCTTGATAACTGAATCTACATAACTGAAACACAGACAATAGCACCTGAATGATTATTAAGAAACCCAGACACACTCATAACCATATAGCAGAAAACAGACTCTATCAAACTTTCACAAGGGACAGAACAAAGAAGGATTTATCTTTACTTCCAAACAAAAATCCATTACCCAGAACCTTCTATCTTAGTATAGTCTGGTTATTAGAGTTGAACTCTAGTATTAATAGGGAAAGACTTATTAACTTGTTCTTAAATGTTCACTACCTTGGATCCTTTCTTCCCTTTGGGAAATCCCATGAATTCCAGTTCTCCAGTAGATGGTGGGGGTCCTGCAGGACCAGGCAGGCCAACATCTCCCTGTAAGATCAAACGAAACATTAAGCAAAGCAGACACCACACAGACCATTTCTCCTGAGGATAGGTTTGTCCTCCAGATATAATTCACAAATAAACTGTCCGTGACTTTAGCTTCTTCACTCTCACCCTTGCAGCAATGAGGAACCAAAACTATCAGTTCCAAGAGGTGAAAAGAATTATAAGCCTGACCAAATGCATTCTGTACCAGCACTGCAGAGGGAGGAAGCAAGATGGATGAAAGGAAACAGCAGGTTCACGGTTTCCATGGTCATGCATGAAAGGGTGTTTAGAAGAAAGCCAAAAAAGGGTTTGAGCAAGGTGAATGGCAACCTCTTGGCAACAGTGATCAGAATCTAATTGGTCCAGTCTTTGCCAAGAGCACAAGCAGAGGCAGTAAGGTCTGTGTTGGAACACTGAAGACTGGATTTGCTCCCTGAAACAGTGCAGTCTACAAGAGGCAGCCACCAAGGAAGGGGAGGGCAAGCTCCCAGTCTCCCTTGAGGCTCTTAAATGACTTTACAGTTTCTATAGAGGGAAATATTAGTAGGAGAATGAGGGAAGGAAAATAAAAGGGAATGATAGGAGAGGGTTAAGAAGGAGAGAAGGGGGAGATGGAGGGAGAGAAGAAAGAGAAGGAGGAAGGATGGAGAGAAGAGAAGCAGAGAAAAGGAAAGAGAAAATGGCACAATATAATACAAATCAGTAGGGACATACCCAGGTGGAAGGAAGATAAAATAAATTTCAAGAGAGTACATTCATCAGACATGTACACTTCACAGTAGGAAGCGGGAAGACTACAATATTTGGAAGGAAAAAGACTACACAAGCCTATGTGTGCACATGCAGCCCTCAAGGAAACCCACCAGAGGACTCATGAGGGATGGGAAATGCTCACTTTCCAAGGTAAAGAGCCAAAGCCCCCAACACAAGCAGGCACACGTGTGCAACTAGACATTTCTGGAAGCACATGGAAAGCAGTGTATGTTCCAAAATCTATTTACCTTGACTCCTTTCTCTCCTTGGAAACCTAACCCCATATTCCCCTGGGGCACAGGGATGTAGGGAAGAAAAACAAAATCAATTACTAAATAAGTTCCAGGAACTTAAATTGGAATGCAGGTTTTTTTTTTTTTTTTTTTTTAACCAGAGTATGTTTAACCAGACAAGAAATATCTCTGGGGAAACTAGCGTACTTAGTGGTAGGAAGTCAAATGCCCCAAGACAAAGTATACTTACATCAGGACCAGGGAAACCAGGGGGGCCAGGAGGACCCTGGATTAAAAGAGAAAAGAAAGAGTTAACTCTTGTTAGTTTCAGCCCCAAAGAACCTAGTCATGTTGAGAGTCACTGAGGGTAAGTCCCCTACCGGCATGGTGTGGCCCTGTTTTGGTATAGCAGATTCTAGCTCCTTCTCCCCAGAGTTCCTTTTTTTTTTTTTTAATCTCCTTTGAAATTTCCCCAGTTGACCTGATAACCACAGTCATGCTAAGGTACTGACTTCATGTGTCATTCTTCCCATTAGGCCCGACAGTTTTAAATGATGACTTTTGGTGAAAGTAAATCAAACTAATCAGGGGTGGGTTTTCACATACTGGAGAGAGGCTTTCTGGGTACCACACAGCTAACTGGCTATGTTCTTCCTAGAACCAGTGATGGCAAATAGGTATGTGGGAAGAGCTCTCCAAGGTGAAGTGTTGAGAAAGATTTTTAAGTTGCTTCTGTGCTGAGGGTGGGTGATGATGCTGGTGGTATGATTAATTAGCAATGTCTATCATGGATGAGGGGAATGGAAGGTCACAATAGATGTGCTGGGTATTAGCCATCCTTGGGCTATACTTTAGGTTGAGCTAGACTAGGAGACTTTGGAGGCCCAGAGTAGATGGTCAGAGATTTTGATAAATACAGGTTACAAATAGCTCCTTATAAGAACATGCTTCACTTAAACCTCCAAGAACGGAAACTGCCTTTCTCTGCTAGGAAGGCCTACATTTACATAGGCTTTTAATCCAGGGGAAAGCATTCATGCAAATGCTGTGATCACATGGTAGATTTAGGCCAGTCTTACTTGCAATCCTGGTGGTCCTCTGGGTCCTACAGCTCCTGGAGATCCGGGTGCTCCTTGTGGGCCCTAGAGAGCAAAGTTTTTACCAAAGTCAAAGAAGTAAGACAGTTTCTCAGGAAAAACATACACATAAGAATCACACAAGAATGTTCATAACAGCTTTATTCAGAATACTTAAAAAGTGGAAATGTCAGATGAATGGATAAACAAGTTGTGGTATATTAATATCATGGAATATTACTCAGCCATAAAATTGAAATAATGCCATTTGCAGCAACGTGGATGGACCTAGAGATTATCAGACTAAGTGAAGTCAGTCAGAGGAAGACAGGTACTATATGATACCACTTATATGTGGAATCTAAAACACAACACAAATCAGCACATCTATGAAACAGAAACAGACTTACAGATACAGAGAACAAACCTGGGGTTGCCAAGGAGGAGGGGGTAGGGGAGGGATGGACTGGGAGTTTGGGATTAGGAGATGCAGAGTGTTATATACAGGCTGGATAAACAACAAGGTCCTACTGTATAGCATTGGGAACTATATTCAACATCCTGTGACAAACCATAATGGAAAAGAAATATGAAAAATAATGTGTGTGTATATATATATGTGTGTGTATATATATATATATATATATATATATCTGAGTCACCTTGCTATACAGCAGAAATTAATACAACATTATAAATCAACTATGCTTCAATAAAATCTTTTAAAAATTGTAAATGTCCCAGGTGTCCAGTGATAGAATAACTGATTAAAAAACCCAATACATCTATATAGTGGAATAAGTACTCAACAATATAAAGTAACAAATTATTGATATATGAAACAAAGAGAATGAATCTCAAAAGTTCTGTTCTAAGTGAAAGAAGCCAGACCCCAAAGCCTACATATATATTACTCTCTTTGTATGAAGTTCTAGAATAGGAAAACCTTATCTATGATAGAAAAAAATCAGAACAGTGATTGCCTTTGATGTGGGCTGACTGGGAAGGAGCAGGAGAGAACTTTCTCTATTTTTTCAAGATTTTTTTGACATGGACCATTTTTAAAGTCTTTATTGAATTTGTTCCAATATTGCTTCTGTTTTCTGTTTTGTTTTTTTGGCCATGGGGTATGTGGGATCTTAGCTCCTCGACGAGGGATTAAATCCACACCCCCTGCATTGCAAGGTGGAGTCTTAATCACTGGACCACCAGGCAAGTTCCCAGGTGAGAACTTTCTGAGGTGATGGGAATGGTCTACACCTTAGGAGGGGTTGAATTGCACAGAAATGTTTATTTGTAAAAATGCAGCAAATGCACATTTAAGATTTGTGTATTTCATTATACGTAAATTTTACAGGAAAGGAAAAACTGTAAACAAATTTCGAAGCCTAGCTAATGATAGCCATGCTGTAGTATTTAGTATTTAGGGGTAGGAGTATTATTGTCTGCAGTTAACTTTGAAATGCAGCAAAACTAAGACGGATTAATGGATGGGAGTGTGATAAAGCAGGTAAAGTACTAATGGTACACTATTCACTGCAAACTTGGTTCAACTGTGCTCTCTATTTGAAAATTTTCATATTAAAGTTATGAAAAAGCCAAAAACTTAAAAAAGAAAAAAACTGTTATATAACTATCAAATAAAGTAGACTTCGAGACAAAGAATGTTACTAGGGATAAAGAGGGGGCACTTTGTAACAGTAACATAGTTCAATTCATCAAGAAGATATAAAAATCTTAGTTGTGCATACACCTAATAGTGAGCTTCAAAATACACAAAGCAAAGACTGATGGAACTGTAAGGAGAAATAGATAAGTTCATGATTCTAGATGGAGATATGAACATCCCTCCTTCAGTAAGTAATAGAACAACTGAACAAAAAAGTGAGGAAAAAGAAGATCCAAAGCACATTATTAACTACTTAGACCTAATGCATATTTTTTATATCACTATACTCTCAACCAGCTCAATACATACTCTTTTCAAGTACATATGGAATATTCACCAAGATAATTCCATAAGTGGGGCCATAAAATAAACCTCAACAAATTTAAAAGCATGGAACTATCCAGAGGGTACCCTCTAACTGCAATAAAATCAGACTAGAAACCAATAACAGAAAGATATCTGGAAAGTCACCAAATATTTGGAAATTAACCACCATGAATCCCCATGGGTCAAAAAAAAATTAGAAGGAAAACTAGAAAATATTTTGAACTGTATGATGACAATATTAAAAGTGAGAGAATGAAATCTGAAGAGAAAGATGGTATGGGGAAAGATGGTATGCTCCCCAGTTTTAATGATAAGTGATAAGTTTAATGATAAGTGACAAGGTGATTGTGCTTAGGTGAAGGATGGAGAGATTAAGTGAAATCAAGACTTAGGAGGGAGAGAGAGTAGGGGTTCACAGGTTCCCCAGGAATATATGAGAGTAGAACATTGCTCTGACAATAACTAATAACCTTTGGCCTCCTTACTGACCACAAATCTCTTATCCAGCCATGAACCCTCCCTCCCTAAAGCTAAGTGGTTTATTTATCATGTCTGGATATGCAGACAAACACTGTATCTTTGAGGGCAGGGAAATGCATCTCCAGGAGAAGTTATGGAGCAAATACACTGGATGTTCTTCCACAAATGTAGTTAACCCACGATCTAAGCCAATGCTGTTCCACTTTAGGAGACCTCTGTGCTCTTGGTCTTCATTCATCTCTGTTTACAGGTATGCCTGCACAGATCTTGCTTATTGCCCACCTTTTCTCACATACTCTCTCTGTTTAGGAAGTGTCCTCCCATTGCCAGCCAGCCTAAATATCACTCACATTTCTTAGAGGCTACCTTCTTTTAGTGATGTAGCCTTAGGTGGATAGCATCCCTTTCTTTGACGCTGTTGTGGAATTTTTACTCCACACTCCTACTAGTTTTTCACATCCTGGGGGTGGGAGGTGGCTGTGTGTGTGTGTGTGTGTGTGTGCAGAGACTGTGTCTGCATTGTCTCAGAAATCACTCATGGCCCTTTGCTGATGGTAGGAGCTCAATATCTGTTCTGGAATGGAAGAAGAAAGGAAGGAAGCCTGAGACAGGAAAAGAGGAAGAGAGAAGGGGCCTTTTTTAAGCTACTTCAAAGGCAAGTGGTGACAATGTGGAAAATCAAGGTAAAACAAAGCTCTTATTACTACACCTCATGGCCTTTCATGGACTCACTATTATTGAATCCCTAAAAGGAATTTCTCTATGGACTACCTTTTAAAAGGAGAGTGTTTTACTTCTTTTGTTTTACCTATAGCCCTCTGAACACACAGAAAACTTAGCAAATGGTTGTGCAGTGAAAGGCAAGATTCTTTCCTGATCATCCCTGGGTGAGATGTAGGTCCCTGGCCGAGAGGTCTGAAAGCCTGGTGCCGTGTCACTGGAGGTGGATAGTCCATCCCTTTAGTACATTCTTATTTTGAAAATGTCAATAGACTGATCGGTTTTACTCCAACCCTCTGGATTTTCCTTGAAGGTTTACGAAGACCTTCAAACATCATGGAGAGGAATGAAAAGGGGTTATCAGTAACTATTAAGCAAACACTGAGAGCTCAACACATAGGTAACAACTTACAGTGATTCCATCCAGTCCGGGCAGCCCAGGCTCCCCCTGAGTAACAGACAAAGGCAGGACATTGAAGAGATGAATAAATTAAGCTTGTGGTATTTTACACATAACTGACCTAAGATGCACGGGCATAAAAATGCATGGCTGAAGCTTGAGCCTCCTCTGTCAAGGTCTTGTGTTTTAAATAATGCATGCATCAGACATAATCAACCATTTCTTTTTTTCTATGAAAAATCTAGACTCTAGAAGAAAAATATTATAACCTTGATTGAACAGGATTTCATTCTTTACTTGAATTAATTAATTTCCAACTTTGCTAGGAACTTATCAATTAGAGACTGCTTCTGTGGGCTGGTGATTTTCCTGCTCTTTTTGGAAGAAAGCAAAGCTACCTTGCTGTGCACCTTCATCCCCAGAGAATCTGTGCCCATATGTATACAAGGCAAATCAGACATTTCAAGGGAGAATCAACAGAGCATATAGTCTCTGATTACATTTTAATTACCTTACAGCATCTTAAGTCACCATATGAATCTGTAATATAACCATCCTGTGGAAATTACTGTGTTCCACTGGGTCCAGGGTCTCTTTGATTTTTGACAAAACCACTTAATCAGTGTTTGCTACAACAGTGGCCATATGTGGATACCTGCTAGTCTTACCCCACTTAGCTTATAGTAAAAAATTGGCTCTCTGCAACCTGGGAAGAGTACTGCCTGGGTTTTAGCTCTTTGGGAAGCTGGCTTATGCCTGTGAGCAAGTCACAGAGCCTCGGGCCACCTCAGTCTTTCTATCTGTAAAATGAGCCACATGAATTCGAGAATCATGAGGTTCTCTCTGGAGAGCAGCCCAGTTCCTCTCCTGTTCCCCCATCACACAATTGTTCTCCTGTTCAGTAGAGCTTTTATTACCACCTAGGCCACCCTGTTTTCCTCTTTTGGTGTCCTGAGCTCTTTGCAACAAAATGCAGGTACAGGCCATCCCTCTCCCAAACAGGAGCTTCCCAAGATGGGCTGCTCTTTGGTTTTCAGAAGCTGCAGGTAGGTTCCAATGTGCTGCATTATTAAATCAGTGATTTTTATTATATTTTTTCTTCTTTTTTTTTTTTAATATTATATATTTAAAAGGCAGTATCTTTTGAACTGTGAATTGGCAGTCAAAGATGCATAGTGCACTTTTTAAACTTCTGTTGGTGTGTACTGTGTGTGTTTCTGTGTGCTTCTTATGCTGAAAAGAAAGTTTTTCTTTATAAAAAATAAAAGTAAAGTCCTTTCCAAGTCTAACATGCCATTCCCACTATCATCAAAACCCCAAACCCTTTACATTCTTCATTTCCCAGCTATGTACACCCATCACTGCCTTCTAAAGAGCTGGAGATACCGGCTCCAGCTCTGTGCATGGGTAGAGGGCAGAAAGGTACCATCTCCAGCTAAGCGAGCTTGGGTACGTCTTCCTCTCCCATGTTGGACTTACAATAGGTTCCTGTCTGCTCCCAGGGAAATGATGGGCTCCTATCCCACTCTGCAAGGGATTAGGATCGATCCTCTGACACCAGAATTTACTGAAGGCCCACAGGATACTAGGCAGCCTACACCAAGTATAGAGCCACACGAATACAGAAGGTTCTTGTCAATTCTAGGAAGAGATGAAAGTTTCCAACCAGCTACAGAGTTGATGGACAATTTTTGCCGACAGCCAGGGGCCCAGCAAGGGTGACGGGCTGGTATGCAGATAGAGAAAAGGGCAGAGCTATGATCCTGGACTGGTGGCCAAGCTAAGATGGGTAGAGACACACATGGCTTCAAACCAAGGTATGCAGACATCAAGGATTCTGGAGTAGAACAAAGGCATCTGCCTTCAGGAAGTATCTCGGCCTGTCAAGGAAAACGACACCCATGCACACTGTTTGCTGATTTGTCCCCTATTTTTGGTCTTGCTCTGACAAAGCAAATCTCTTTGACAATATGGTTGCAAACATTTCTGTCAATGTTTCCACCACAAAAAGTTCCAGATCCTTTTTAAATCCAGCTTGGTCTGTTCCTTAAATAGAGATGCAGATGCTAGTTCCAGAAATGTTTTCATTGGATGCGGTGCTCCATCCTGGGGGAACTCAGCTTATAGCCTACTCAGCTGTCTGCCTAAAAGGCTCTTACCTTCATTCCTTTGAAACTACCTTGGGCAAGGACAGGTTCACCTTTAGAGCCTTTCTGACCAGGAAGCCCCTGCGTAAAATAAGAAAAATTTGTGAAGTAATGTGCACGCGCGCGCATGCACGCACGCACACACACGGTATTAATAGTATGATCTGATCATATGGAAAAATAAAAGCCTGAAACCATGTGGTATATTCTATAGCAGCGATAGGCAGACAAAGTTCAGCCCATGAACAGGTGCTGTGTCTCAAAGCTATATGCCTGTTCCCCAGCCTCCAAGTCAGAGGTTTGTTAAGGAATTAGAACATAGATTTTGAATCTATTCAGAGAACCAATCTGAACATCCACATAAAATACACATGTCTCTTATAAGCCTATAGCTCACCTGCTCCATATGTCACAGGTATAAGTCACTGATGGGAACTTTGTCTAGGACAGAGGTTAGTGGACTTTTTCTGTAGAGAGCCAGAGAGTAAATAATATATACTTTGGGGGTCATATCTGAGCTCTGTCCTGTATTCTGTTTTTCTTCACAATCTTTTAAAAAGTGGAAAAAGAAACCACAGGACAAAGGTAATGTGGGCCAGTTTACAGATCCCTGCTTTACATAACCATCTCCATCTTGTGCTTTTACTATACAACTTCAGCTTTGATATCTAAGCAGCAGGTGTGTCTCACTGTCAACATGGAAAACTATTCAAAGTATGCCCAACCTGTCTAATCAGCCAGAGTTTTTAATGTCTCAGTGGCAGACACCAGCTAATATCTGCTAGATGTTGACCTCCTGGGGAAAATCAATGTCCCGATACCTAAATGGAAGTTGGGATTAGTGTTGGGGGTAGGCCTAAACTTTGGGGACAGAAGCATTGATTGAATGATGGATTCCCGAGTTCAAGGTCCATAGGTATAATAAACGTACCATGTGGTTCCCAAAGCACAAACTGTTTCTTTCCTAACATTTCTATTTTCCCTTATGCTTGTGGCCACTACTTTCATCAAATAAATTATGAAGGCTATCTATCCAGTGTTCAGTAGGGTTAGTAAGGTTCAGCTTACTAAAAATCCACAACCATGTTCCTATTTAGGCTTAAAGGAAGGTGTAGGGACAGGATTGGGTTTTACCCTGGTCCTTTGGCTGCCAGGGGCTGTTTATTACTTCAAGATTTCTTTTCTCCCTCTTGGGAGCTGGGATTCCTTACTTTTCCAGATTTCCATTGTTTTAACACAGATGTGATTTGTTCTCTTGCCCTGTTATCATGGCAGTGGTTGGAGGCCTTTGTGACTCTAATAGCTCATACTATGTTGGTAATACATCTTTCTCCCCGACTCTCTGCTATATATTGGCTTGGTCCTTAGTTGTGAAAGTCCCTTATGCCAATTTGGGGTTTGTGCTTTGTCTGGCCCATCTTCTTACATGTACATTCACATCTACAACTTGGTCACTGAAAGCAATGCCCTTCCAGTAAAATGCCAAGTCATTCGTGTAGCTATGGAATTGGTCTAATAGATAGTGCAATTTCCATTTAAACATATCAGTGCTCTTATTCACTTAGATTATTTCAAATGAGGTTGAGAATGGGTTTGAAATATATTATTTTTCTCTTTCCAGCCACTCACAAAAGCAGCCTTGTAAGGGCATGGCATCTATTAGAGATCTTTTAGGTCCAAATATTTGAGCTCTATCTGGACGAATGGAATGAATCAAAAGTGATGACACCAATATCCAATAAATGCCTTATCAATTCCAGAACCAAGAGTTCCGATGTGGGGAAAGGATGGCAAGAGGAAAACTATGTCAGTGTAGAGTAGTATTTCTCAGTTATTTCTGACTATTGACACTTTGGAGCAGATGATAAGTTGATGTTATGGTGGGGGCTGTCCTGAACCAGTAGCATGCTCCCAAATGTGAGAACCAAAAGGGTCATTGAAAGTGAAAGTGAAAGTTGCTCAGTTGTGTCCGACTCTTTTGACCCCAAGGACTATACAGTCCATGGAATTCTCCAGGCCAGAATACTGGAGTGGGTTCCAGTATGTTCCCTTCTCCAGGGGATCTTCTCAACCCAGGGTTCGAACCCAGGTCTCCCACATTGCAGGTGGATTCTTTATCAGCTGCGTCACCAGGGAAGCCCAAAAGTGTCAATGTTACATATGTATATGTAGTTATATTATGGGATGTGAAAGTCACTCTGTCGTGTCCAACATTTTGCAACCCCATGGACAGTATGAAAGTGAAAGTGAAGTCACTCAGTCGTGTCTGACTCTTTGCGACCCCATGGACTGTAGCCTATCAGGCTCCTCCATCCATGGGATTTTCCAGGCAAGAGTGCTTGAGTGGATTGCCATTTCCTTCTCCAGGGAATCTTCCTGACTCAGGAATTGAATCCGGGTCTCCTGCATTGCAGGCAGATGCTTTACCATCTGAGCCACCAGGGAAGCCAGTATAGTCCATAGAATACACAGTCCATGGACTGTATAGGCCGTGGGGTTCTCCAGGCCAGAATACGGAGTGGGTAGCAATTCCCTTCTCTAGCAGATCTTCTCGACCCAGGAATCGAACTGGGGTCTCATTTTTTACTAACTGAGCCACCAGGGAAGCCCGAAAATACTGGAGTGGGTAGCCTATCCCTTCTCTAGTGGATCTTCCTGACCCAGAAATCGATCTGGAGACTCCTGCATTGCAGGCGGATTCTTTACTACCGGAGCCACCAGGGAAGTCCAAAAGTGTCAATAATAACTGCCAAATGTCCTCGGGAAGGATGCAAAATCACCACTGCTTAAGAATCACTGGTAGAGACCAAGCCTGCCAAGCCCTTTGGGTCACTGTTAGTGCTTCCATGATCCCATGTAAGCCTTCCAAGTACTGCATTTCCCAATATCATCTAATGTGGGAAAATGTCAAATAGCCAAACATGTACTTTGCTCTAAAATTTACTACGGTCTTTTTTAATAATCTTGCCAACTCTAAAAGCATCATTAAAAAAAAAAAAAAAAAAACTAACTAGCGTAGCATGTGTACACTCCCCTGAAACTGGTATTCTTTAGACTTTTGACATTGTGGTGCTGCACTGGACAAAGGGCTTCAGTGATTGCCCCATGGATACTTAACAAGATCAGAGAAGCAGAAGAGAGGGCACACTTGAAGGCAGCAAAACCATTGAAATAATGTACAAAGATGTGGCAGCTTACAGGTGGTCCAGGAAGCCCAGAATAGCCATCAGGGCCTGGAAATCCAACAGCTCCTTGAGTTCCATTACAGCCATCCAGGCCAGGTGGGCCTCTGGGTCCTGGCTGTCCAGGGTGGCCCTGATGAAAGAGAAAAGAAGGGATTGAGTCAGTCACAGGATTAGACTCTCAGCTAATCCAACAAGTTCCACAGTGAGAGATGCCAAGGATGCTCCCAAATTCTGGCTCCTTGTCCACTGCCTTTGCCTCATCACCTCTGCTCCCATCTCTGTTCATTATATTCAGGTGTAGGTAGCTGATGACAGCTCAGTGTTTCCCCTGCCCAAAGGATTGATGCTTTACAAGCTGAAACCAAAGGGATTGAGCATGAAGAGATGGGCTACAAAGAGTGCTGTGACTTTACCTTCCTTTGGTAGAAAGATGCACTAAGATGGGTCTTAGCTGCCTGGCAGCTGAATTGCTACCAACAGGGAATCATGCCAGGCCTTGGGATTCCTCACAATGGACTGGAACCCGGGCAGCCTGGCCTGGCTCTCTGTATTAGAAGCTCTGTATGGGAAATGATGCTGGATTTTGGTTAACAGAGCAGAAGGAGTTTCCATAGCACCACCTCTCCTGAACACCGCTTGCTCAAAAATAAACAAGACAAGCAAGAATCACACTTGGAACTTTATTTTGTCATTATCTCATGTCATGCTATTTCTTCAGCCAGGGAACTGCATCTTTTCCTTTTCTCCATACTCACTACTGAGGCAGTTGTTTTGCTGGGGAATCAGTAATCATTCACATACAGTTGGTGTCTGAATTCAATAATTCTGTGCTTTCTTGGTGTATAGGAAGTGTACTTGGTGTATTTCCTACCTATGTGTAGGAAATCAAAAGCAGGTATGTGTTGGGTATGGCACAAAGAGATGACCTAAAAGACCAAAACTCTAGGCAGATCAACAAAAGGTAGTCTCCCACTTACCCATACACTTTTTAAGCCAAATACATATTATATATATAAAATATATATTATATGTATGTATTAAAGCCAAATACCTATATGTATATAAATATATATAGGTATATACATATACACATATATGTATTTGGTTATATATATATGTATTTGGTTAAACATACATATATATATATAATATATATTTACTTATTTGAAGAAAACATGTCATGTGTTCAAAAATCAACTTTTCAAATTATTAGAGGAAACAATCTTTTGACAAATGTTTATTGTGAGAATGCTCTGGAGAATTCAGTTTTGTTTTTATTATTATTGTTCTACTTGTAGGAGATAGAGGTCCACTGTGAGTCTAGACTGCTGGACTCACGGAACACAGAGTCCAGAGGAGTGATCAATAAACTTATCTTTGCAATAAACTTGCTGTTTATTGCAAGTTATGCCTCTGCAGACTCAGATGATGAGTCTTAGTTGAACTGGGGAAATTGAGACAGCTTACTAGAGTGATCAGGGTGGTGCTAGCAGTAAAGAACCCACCTGCCAATGCAGGAGACCTAAGAGATGTGGAGTTGATCTCTGTGTCGGGAAGATCCCCTGAAGAAGGGAATGGCAAACCACTTCAGTATTCTTGCCTCGAAAATCCCATAGACAGAGGAGTCTGGAGGGCTATAGTCCATGGGTTTGCAAGAGTTCGACATGACTGAAGCAACTTAGCACAGCACAGCACATCACTAGAGTCATCAACATTTTATTACCAAATGAGATGGCTATCCCTATTGGCCCTGGAGATCTACACTCTACCTTCCCCACATCTGTGCGTTGGGAGGCTGACCTTTACACGTGGTACCCCTAGGCTCCCTTTCCCTCTGTCTTCCAGCTGTATGTGGTCACTGGGAGGCACAAGCAGGAGATGGGAGACCAGGAAGAGGAAGAGCTCAGGTTGTTTATTTCTCCTATACTCTTCCTCCCTGGCAGTATTTGTGGCCGTGGCCATATTTCTCTACAATATTAGTTCCCATTGGACAAGTGCTAGTCCATGGCTCCCAGTCTTAGAGTTCCAGTATTACTATTCCTCCTCTCCCTATTTGGGACTAGGCGTGGTAAAAGCTTTGTGTTGGTTACTTCTGCATCCACTGCTGTTTCCTTAATCCTGTTTGCATCCTTTAAATTAGCAGTCCCCAACCTTTTGGGCACCAGGAACTGGTTTCACGAAGACATTTTTCCGTGGACCAGAAGTAAAGGGGATGAAACACATTACATTTTTTGTATAGTTTATTTCTATTATTATTATATCAGTTCCACCTCGGATCATCACACATTAGATCCCAGAGGTTGGGGGCACCTGCTTTAAATATACCCTTCATTTAACTCTATTCAGTCAATTCCTTCAGGTGGAGTGTCTACTTCTTCCTGGGGTTCTAATCATCATCAAAAAATGTCCCAGCCAAATTTGCTAGGGGTTATCTCTCAACTGGGTAACAGAGATGAGTTAAGACAACAGGCTGGCTCAGTACTAGGGATCTTACTTAGTCCTGGGACCTTGGTTATGCCCTTTCTGGGTAGAGATAATGAATGACTTCACATATGTGTGTGCTAGCTCTCCAAGAGAATATAGCTCTTTGAAAGAGAAAACCATGGTTCTATAAAACCACAAGGGACTAAACACACAGGACAGGTGGATATGCTGTACTACAGAAAAGCAGTGTGCCCAGTTCATGTTCACCACTTCATGGCAAATAGATGGGGAAAATGGAGACAGTGACAGACTTTATCTTCTTGGGCCCCCAGATCACTGCAGATGGTGACTGCAGCTGTGAAATTAAAAGATGCTTGCTCTTTGGAATAAAAGCTATAACAAACCTAAACAACATATTATAAAGGAGAGACATCACTTTGCCGACAAAGGCCCATCTAGTCAAAGCTATGGTTTTTCTAATAGTTATGTACAGATGTGAGAGTTGGACCATAAAGAAGGCTGAGTATCAAAGAACTGATGCTTTCAAACTGTGGTGCTGGAGAAGATTCTTAACAGTCCCTTGGACTGAAAGGAGACCAATCAATTCTAAAGGAAATCAACCCTGAATATTCATCAGAAGGACTGATGCTGAAGCTGAAGCTCCAATACTTTGGCTACCTAACGCAAAGAGCCAACTCATTGGAAAAGACCCTGATGCTGGGAAAGATTGAAGGCAGAAGGAGAAGGGGGTGACAGAGGATGAGATGGTTGGATGGCATCACCAACTCAATGGACATGCATTTGAGCAAACTCTGGAGATAGTGAAGGACAAGGAAGCCTGGTGTGCTACAGTCCATGGGGTTACAAAGAGTTGGACATGACTCAGTGACTGAACAACAACAACAACAAATGTTCCATAGAACCCAGATTGGAAAGGAAATGTTTCCATTTGGTGAGTGGTACATGGTCACTTTGAAGATATAAATCTGGTGTGTTCATTTATGAGTCTCTAGGCGGGGAAATGTTTGAGATCAACTCCATGGGAAAAGCTCGACATAAATCGCAAAGGACAACTTGAAAACTTCTGCTTCCAACTTATTTGAACTGAAAACATTGGATCAACCTGCATTTTTGGGAGGTGCCAACAGCTCAACTCACGTCTGTGAAATCATTAAAAGCCACAGTCCTATCGTCCCTTGTCTATGTTATTTTACTGTTGAATATCTTGACGACTGCTTGTTTGTTCACTCTCAACTGGTGACCGTGCCCCTGGGTGCACAGACTTGGATGATCTTGCTCATTCATGTGGAAATCATCTACGTGACAGCAAAAATGGAGTTCTGGGACCAAAACCAGTGGCACAGATGTGAGCAATCAGCCAATATTAAGAGGGGAAGCAGATTTGTGCAGTGATCCAGTTTAGTAAGATGTGTTGGTTTTAGCCAAATTGCTTAATAAGTGCTGCCGAAAGCTGGGTAAAATAGTTAGTCCGACTGATCCTAGGGTCTCTGTGTTTTCCTCTGTCTGAGGGAGCCCTGCAAGTCTGAGTACTGCTGCTTTTATAGGTACTGTGGTGGTTTCGTCGCTCTGTCATGCCTGACTCTTGTGACCCCATAGACTGTAGCCCACCAGACTCCTCTGTCCATGGGTTTTCCCAGGCAAGAATACTGAAGTGGGTTGCCATTTCCTTCTCCAGGGGATCTTCCTAACCCATGAATGGAACATGGATGTCCTGCATTTCAGGTGGATTCTTTATTGACTGACCTACTCGGGAAGCCTCTTGTAGCTACTACTAGAGCTATGAGGTACTAGAGGTTGGATTTCTAGAGTTCCTACCCTGTGCTGAATTTAGCCCTGGGGCCTCTGAGAGGAACAGAAGACAAAAGTCTGTGCTTTCAAGGAGCTAGATAAGACTCAGTTAAGTTCAGTTCAGTCGCTCAGTCGTGTCAACTCTTTGCGACCCCATGGACTGCAGCACGCCAGGCCTCCCTGTCCATCACCAACTCCTGGAGTTTACTCAGACTCATGTCTATTGAGTCAGTGATGCCATCCAACCATCTCATCCTCTGTCTTCCCCTTCTCCTCCCACCTTCAATCTTTCCCAGCATCAGGGTCTTTTCAAATCAGTCAGTTCTTGGCATCAGGTGGCCAAAGTATTGGAGCTTCAGCTTCAGCATCAGTCCTTTCAATGAATATTCAGGACTGATTTCCTTTAGGATGGACTGGTTGGATCTCCTTGCTGTCCAAGGGACTCTCAAGAGTCTTCTTAAACACCACAGTTCAAAAGCATCAATTCTTTGGCACTCAGCTTTCCTGATAGTTCAATTCTCAAATCCATACATGACCACTGGAAAAACCATAGCTTTGACTAGATGGACCTTTGTTGCCAAAGTAATGTCTTTGCTTTTAAATATGCTGTCTAGGTTGGTCATAACTTTCCTTCCAAGGACCAAGTGTCTTTTAATTTCATGGCTTCAGTCATCATCTGCAGTGATTTTGGAACCCCCAAAATAAAGTCTCTCACTGTTTCCATTGTTTCCCCATCTATTTTCCATGAAGTGATGGGACAGGATGCCATGATCTTAGTTTTCTGAATGTTGAGTTTTAAGCCACCTTTTTCACTCTCCTCTTTCACTTTCATCAAGAGGCTCTTTAGTGCTTTTTCACTTTCTGCCATAAGGGTGGTATTATCTGCATATTTGAGGTTATTGATATTTCTCCCGGTAATGTTCATTCCAGCTTGTGCTACATCATGAGAAATGCTGTACTCTGCATATAAGTTAAATAAGCAGGGTGAAAGTATACAGCTTGATGTACTCCTTTCCCTATTTGGAACCAGTCTGTTGTTCCATGTCCAGTTCTAACTGTTGCTTCTTGACCTGCATACAGATTTCTAAGGACACAGGTCTGGTATTCTCATCTCTTGAAGAATTTTCCACAGTTTGTTGTGATTCACATAGTCAAAGGCTTTAGCATAGTCAATAAAGCAGAAGTAGATGTTTTTCTGGAACTCTCTTGCTTTTTCAATAATCCAGCGGATGTTGGCAATTTGATCTCTGGTTCCTTTGCCTTTTCTAAAACCAGCTTGAACATCTGGAAGTTCATGGTTCACATACTGTTGAAGCCTGTCTTGGAGAATTTTGAGCATAACTTTGCTAGCGTGTGAGATGAGTGCAATTGTGCAGTAGTTTGAACATTCTTTGGCCTTGCCTTTCTTTGGGATTGGAATGAAAACTGACCTTTTCCAGTCTTGTGGCCACTGCTGAGTTTTCCATATTTGCTGGCATATTGAGTGCAGCACTTTCACAGCATCATCTTTTAGGATTTGAAATAGCTCAACTGGAATTCCATCACCTCCACTAGCTTTGTTCATAGTGATGCTTCCTAAGGCCCACTTGACTTCACATTCCAGGATGTCTGGCTATAGGTGAGTGATCACACCATCGTGATCATCTGGGTCATGAAGATCTTTTTTATATAGTTCTTCTGTGTATTCTTGCCACTTCTTCTTTATATCTTCTGCTTCTGTTAGGTCCATACCATTTCTGTCCTTTATCTTCTACTTCTGTTAGGTCCACACCATTTCTGTCCTTTTATCTTCTGCTTCTGTTAGGTCCATACCATTTCTGTCCTTTATCGAGCCCATCTTTGCATAAATGTTCCCTTGGTATCTCTGATTTTCTTGAAGAGATCTCTAGTTGTTCCCATTCTATTGTTTTCCTCTCTTTGCAGTGATCACTGAGGAAGGCTTTCTTATCTCTCCTTGCTATTCTTTGGAACTCTGCATTCAGATGGGTATATCTTTCCTTTTCTCCTTTGCCTTTCACTTCTCTTTTCAAAGCTATTTGTAAAGCCTCCTCAGACAACCATTTTGCTTTTTTGTGTTTCTTTTTTTGGGGGAGATTGTCTTGGTCACTGCCTCCTGTACAATGTCATGAACCTCCATCCATAGTTCTTCAGGCACTCTGTCTATCAGATCTAATCCCTTGAATCTGTTTCTCACTTCCACTGTATAATCATAAGGGATTTGATTTAGGTCATACCTGAATGGTCTAGTGGTTTTCCCTATTTCAATTTAAGTCTGAATTTTGCAATAAGCTGTTCATGATCTGAGCCACAGTCAGCTCCTGGTCTTGTTTTTGCTAATTGTATAGGGCTTCTCCATCTTTGGCTGCAAAGAATAGAATCAATCTGATTTCGGTGTTGACCATCTGGTGATGTCCATGTGTAGAGTTTTCTCTTCAGTTGTTGGAAGAGGGTGTTCGCTATGATCAGTGCATTCTCTTGGCAAAACTCTGTTAGCCTTTGCCCTGCTTCATTCTGTACTCCAAGGTTAAATTTGCCTGTTACTCCAGGTGTTTCTTGACTTCCAAGGCAAACCATTCAATATCACACTAATACAATGCCCTGACCAATAATGCTGAAGAAGCTGAATTTGAATGGTTCTATGAAGACCTACAAGACCTTCTAGAAGTAACACCCAAAAAAGATGTCCTTTTCATTATAGGGGACTGGAATGCTAAAGTAGATAAGACTAACATACAAGAAAATCAATAAACACCATGCACTATATGCAATAAGGAGCTAGAGTTTGTGGTACAGACCCCAAAGACTCCTGGGAGATTAGAGATGGAAAAGAGAGGTAAGCTGTCAACAGAAGGTGCTCCTTAATACATCATGAATAGCTGGAAGAGAGGGAAGGGAACAGGGGATAAAATTTCTTGGAGTAATTGAGTCGTGAATCCTGAAGCTAAAGAGATTGAAAGTCAAAAAATATATGTACAACCTTAGGTCAAGGGGTCAAGGGGGTGGGGCAAGAAGAGAGCCAAGGGGATGGAGACGTCTACTGGAAGCAGCAGACTCATTTGGAGGAATCTGGACTTATTCTCCTAAGCAACAAAGGCCCCCAAAAGAAGTGATCGATTTCTAGAAGTTCTCAGGCTCTTTTGGCCACAAGTTGGACGGTTGGACGCAGAAGTGTCCAGCTGGACTCTGGGGTGGGTTCCAGCTCAGAATGGGAATCAGCCTCTGCTTCACAGGATTCATTTCTTCCGGCCCCCATTAAAAAGAGATTGCAGGAGGAAGGGTGTGGCACTATTGTGAGCTTCAAATCCTCCACTCATATCGGGTGAGGCTGGATCCACAGGATAAATGGAAGATGTGACCTCTAGTTTGCTAGTTTCCATTCTTTCTAACTGTGGTGCCAGAAAAGACTCTTGAGAGTCTCCCCGACAGCAAGGAGACCAAACCAGTGAATCCTAAAGGAAATCAACCCTGAATATTCATTAGAAGGGCTGACGCTGAAGCTGAAGCTCCAATATTTTGGCTACCTGATGCAAAGAACTGACTTATTGGAAAAGACCCTGATGCTGGGAAAGATAGAAGGCAGGAGAAGGGGATGACAGGATGAGATGTTTGGATAGAATCACCAACTCAGTGTACATGAGTTTGAACAATCTCCAGGAGATGGTGAACAACATGGAAGCCAGGTGTGCAGCAGTCTGTGGGGTCTCATAGAGACAAACACAACATAATGACTGAACAATAACAACAATCATCCATTGGTTCCCTCAAGACGCATACACTGAGTGGAGACGCGAATATAGCCATGAGAATATACCAGGGGATGTCATAAGAGAGTAACCAACCCCATCCACCTCTTACTTCTCCAATGGCCTATTTCTGGGATTTTGCAGACTCTGCAGTTGAATAAAAGGCCAAAATTTGATGGCTGATTTGTTGATATGTGTAACAAATACAAGGTAAGTGAGTCTTCTATTCACCAAAGCCACAAATGTACACTAGATCTGGGGATAAAAATGAATCAGATGATAATATTTCTGAGGGCAGAGCCAGATGCCTTTTTTTTGTATTCCCATAGTAGAGTGCTACCACATAGTAGGTACTCAAGAAAAATACCTGTAGATTGGCACAAAGCAATTTGAACTCCCTTACCTGATCTTAGATGATTATGTAGTATAACACGAGAAGCTGTTAAGTCAAGACTTAACTAAACTGTTTTGATATGACTCAAAAGAACCCCTTAGAGGCTGTTAGAAAGATAAAAGCGGGCTCTAGGACTTCCCTCACATGGAGGAGCTCCACTTTTTTTCTGTTCTACATGCTGAGCTTCCACACAAGATTTGGTTCTTAAGGTTGAAAACCACTGCTAGAGGCAAACATAGCCCAGGTTAAAGATTAAATATATAGAGAAGCACTGAAGAATAAAACTAAAAAGTGATAGTACCAAGTTCCAAATACTGTACTTTAAAAGCTGGAGAAATGTTACCATGCAATATCCATTAGGCAGGATAAGTAGGGATATTGAGTAAAAATGCAGAAACTCAATAAAAAAGGGGGGATTGGGCTGGATGGAATGGGAAAAGGACATGTCTGTGAGCTCCAGACTCCCCACTTATCTCCAGCAAAACCAGGTCCTCAGCATGAAGGGAAGAGGTTGTCTTCAAGTGATCTTTGGAGTAGCCATCAGCAAAATGAAAAGACAACCTACTGATGGGAAAAGATATTTACAAAAACTATGACTGATAGGGGGTTAATATCCAACACATATTAACAGGTCATAAAACTCAATATGAAAGAAACAAAAAGCCAATTAAAAGATGGGCAGAAGAACTGAATAGATACTTTTCTAAAGAAGAAAAGTATCTTCTTTTCTTCTTCCATCTCCATGTGCCAGCAGGCACATGAAAATATGCTCAGCATCACTAATCATCAAGAAATGCAAATCAAAATCACAATGAGGTACGACCTCACACCTATCAGAATGGCTATTCTCAAAATGAACACAAATAAACAAATGTTGGCGAGGATGTGGAGAAAAGGGAACCCTCCTGCACTATTGGTAGGAATGTAAAGTGATGCAGTCACTGAGGAAAAAAGTATGAAAGTTTCTCAAAAAAATAAAAATAGAACTACCATATGATTTGGCAATTCCATTCCTGGGTATATATATGAAAAAACCACCAATTCAAACAGATATACATACCCCAATGTTCATAGCAGCATTACTTACAATTCTCAAGGTATAGAAGCAACCTGAGTATTGGATGAATAGATAAAGAAGATGTGATATATATAAAAGGAATACTACTCAGCTGTACAAAAGACTGAAATTTTGCCATTCGCAGCAACATGGATGGACTTGGAGGGCATTATGATAAGTGAAATAAATCACAAAGAAAAAGCAAAATACTGTATGATGTCAATCATATGTGGAATCTAAAAAATACAACAAACTAGTGAATATAACAAAAAAAGCAGTGGACTCTCAGACCTAGAGAACAACCAGTGGTTACTGGTGTGTGTGGGGGGCACTAATTTTAGGGGTTGGGAGGGTGGGAGGTACAAATTGTTGGGCATCAGATAGGCTCGTGGACATATCGTACAACCTGGAGAATATAACCAGGATTTTGTAATAACTACAGATGGAAAGCAATATTTAAAATTTGTACTTAGAAGTCCAAAAAATCTAAAGGGAAATTCACTTGGGAATAAGGCTGAAGAGAACAAATTATTGAAATTAAATGTATTAAAGTATCAGTAAGTATTTTTCTATCTAATTTCGTGTACCTTCTTAATTTTCTGATAATGAGGATATATGTGTTCTCATGTGGCACTGTCTTCACACTTCAGAACCAGTCCCTCATTCCCAGTGAACACTGCCCTCAACCTAGAAGACCCAACTCCTTTTGTCTAAGATATTGATGGTTTTTTATGCCTGTACATATCTCTGCATCCCCAACTATATGATTTAGCACTCCCCATAACAGAATCCCAAGGAAAGTGTGGGTGAGCACTGCTCTTCAAACCTTACCAAGCACATCTCAACACTTAGCCCTGATCATGCATGCCTGAGACAGGATGTGGTTAAGACCAAAATACTTGAGCTATGAGGCAGAAACTAGAAGTTGTATTAAAATTGCCTCTATGGAATGGATAAACAACAAGGTATAACCCAGGGGAACTATATTCTATATTTTGTGATAAGCCATCATGGAAAAGAACATGAAAAAGAATATATACACATGTATAACCGAATCACTCTGCTGTGTAGCAGAAGTGAACACAATCTTGTAAATCAAGTCTACTTCAATAAAATAAAATTTCAAAATGCTTCTATGAACACACTCACCGGAATTCCATTGATGCCAAGAAAGCCGGGAACACCCATGGGACCCTAAAAAAAACAGTAGGAATGTAAGAGATGGTCCAACTGACCTCCATTAGATGAGGCAGGCTTGTTCATGTAGTTAATGACCTAAGTTGTTAAGAAGTGTTTTGTACCCCATCTTCCCCTCCCCACACACACATCACATCACCTTGCTGTCTACTACACTTCCAAGTGATCACTAGCCTTTACCTAAGGTCTTAGGCAGTTCTTGTCTTAGACCATGTGGTGTCAGACCTAAAAATAAGGCTCAATATTATGTGGTGCCTTGACATCTGGGAAGGCTACATGTGGGCTTGCTAAGTCTTTGCAATCCTAACTTACTAGGTTCCTCTGTCCATGGGATTTTCCAGGCAAGAACACTGGAGTGGGTTGTCATTTCCTCCTCCAGGGGATCTTCCTGACCCAGGGATCAAACCCATGTCTCTTATGTCTCCTGCATTGGCAGGCAGGCTCTTCACCGCTAGTGCCACCTGGGAAGCCCTGGGAAAACTGGGAATGCCTCAAACGGCATTTTGCTCCTGATGAGATCTCTCAGGCAAACAACTCTCTTTATCAAATATACCGGGCACAGTTTCTGCTTGTTCCTGAGTTGTAGGTTTCAATTCCCTGCTGACCCAATTAATTATTCAAACAAGCCAGGCATATCCTCCTTCAGGAACCTAGGGACACTCACCCTCTTGACATGGCAGAGTGTGCCTCCCACAGCCCTTCTGGTTTATTTTGTTCCAGAGTGAAAGTACTGTGTGGCCCTGCACGGCGTGTGATGTCCTCTTCCACTGTGCTGTGAGTGCATGTGACTTATAAACCTGTTGTTGATCTCTTCTGTCCTGTGCCAGGTGTCACATGCTTGGCCATCTGCAGAACCCTAGGGTAGGAATCCTGCTCTCACCAATGCGGTAAATAGGAGGTGATTAATTGCTAACCTCAGACAGCCAGCTGCCATGACATGACCAATCTCCTTTCTTGCATCTCTTCCCCTACATTTGTGGCCCAGCTGGTTTCCAAGCATTCTGACCCCTGGCGTCCCATTCCCCTTGTTTGGATCCCTCTGCTGCCCTGTTGATTGGCCTTCTGATCCATCTCCAGCTCAAACCCTCTGGACTTTTCCACCACGGTGATCCCACTTATCTGGCAAATAGCTGATATCTTGACTTTCTGACTTGCTGGCTATGGGATTCTCCCTAGAAATGGGAGCATATCACCCATCCTGCCTATTATTAAAGTGTGTAGCCTGGCACCAAAGTATGTGCAATTAGTATTCTTTTCATGAATAGACAGCTGAGGTTTAGAACCTTTCACCTTCATACCCATGGTCCAAGAGTCAAAGGAAAACTCAAGCTTTGGTGCTCTTACCTTATCGCCTTTTGGTCCATACGGTCCCAGCGGGCCTGGGGAGCCCCTTTCTCCTTTTAACCCTGATAAACCACTAGGGCCAGGAAGTCCTTGAGGACCTGTTGGACCTTGAATTCCAATTGGTCCTGGTCTCCCCTGAGATGGACAGAAGGAGTACAATTAGTCAACAGAGGAGTTACCATCCCCACTTCCCATTTTCCCATGCACAAAGAACACTGTCATCACTCCACTGAATAATTTTGGCTTAGAGACCTATGAAGCGTGCCAAAGTTCCAGACACGGATCAGAAGAGGCTATTTTAGGGGTTGCTAAGCTTATTTGGATAGAACATATTTTATAAGCACATTTAATAAGATTCATGTGCACCAAGATCCTTCAACTTTGTACTTCTTAGGAGATTAGTTATTCAGGCTGGATAATATTGTCCTCTTCCTAGTTAATGCCAGGTCATCCATCAGACTGTCAAAAGAGCAAATGAACAGAACTCTGGAGAGCATTGGAACGTTTTCGAACTCACATCCAAATGGCCAACGTGCTTGAGCTAAAGTTCAGAGATGGCTGCGCCCATAGAACACTGCCTTGGGGGGCCACAGTGAAGAGAACCCAGAAACCCCCAGCTGACAACCTGCCAGCTCACCTTTGTCAGCCGTTCCCAGAACTCCAGGACTGCAACTGGAAACAGACACCCACAGCGAACGCACACATTGTTTATCTGCCCCCTCTGTGTCTCTCTTCTTCCCTTTACTACCCCCGCCATCTGTACAGTGTTGAATGTGTAAAACCAAAGAAGGCTGAGAATATCCATTAAGTATCAATTATGATAGCAAGAGGGAACAGCCTGAGGATTTTGAATGCCCTATTTATAAAGCATCTGTAACAATTAAGTCTGAGAGTTCAGGCTGACATTTTCAAGCTGATTGAGATGCAGAATTAACCCCAGTGGGTGCAACTAGGCTACCTAGGTGGGCTAGGCTACCATTTAGCACAAATCCCAGTAGGGACTGAATTTTCTTGGCATAAAAATGAAAACCATTAGTAATATGCATTAACTCTCAGAGAAAACAACATCATATCAGGTAGAAAGCCTATTTTCATAAACGCTTCCCATTTCTGTCCCTCAGCCCCTTTACTTACTGTCTGCAATTTCCTACAGTCCTGTGAAAAACTCTGAGAAAAGTGCATTAAATGTGCTCTTTACTATTCACCTTCAAGGTTTACTTTTGAAAGGGCTGAAAAGAGGACAGACGCTTTATGGGGTGATTAGAGTCACGTACTGGACACCCAAGTGGCCGCCAGCTGTGTGCAGATTTTGGACTAAAATTTCCAAAGTCTACCAGGTCGACAAAGACCTGGGACTCTTGTCAAGAAGTAAAAGATGCTCTTCCCCAGGCAATTTAATTCTCTGGGTGTACCACCTACCACGCAATCTTTCCAACACAAACCTAGAGAGGGTGCTAGGCTGCAGAGCACTTAACTTAGGCTTATTTCTGGGAATGATGGGATGGGAGTTGAACTTTTAACTTCTATGCTCTAACCTCCTGCTGCTGAACTTTTGTTTATGGTGGTTCTCTTATTATTCTTAAAAATTTTCACTACACATGCACAACTCAAAAGTAATAGAACACTTTAAAAATAGTGCTGGGCTGCTGTTGAGGATTAACAAAGTCTAAAATGTCGGCCTAGCTTTCAAGACTAATGTACACAAAGCTATAGCAAACAGTTCAAGTCCGGAATGGAGGATAAGTGCTGCAGGAACACAAAGGCAGGGTTGACCATGGAGGGTTTGTGGAATGCTTACATTATGTCCATGATGGGGTGGGGGGGTGGGGGCAGCCACTGGCCACACTGGAAAGGCTGAGTGGGCCCCAACTGAAGTAGGCCTGGAAAGCAAGGCAGGGAAGTGGAAGACTTGATGTGACAGGAAATAGGGAACCCTTAGAGGTTTGGGGACAGGGTAGGTGGAAGGAAGGCAGTTTCAATGTTGAAACTCATCAATGAGTATTTAGGAGAATGTGCATGTGTGTGTGTGTGTGTGAGAGAGAGAGAGAGAGAGCATTAGGGCCAGGGCAGCCTGCCTGAGGCTGGAACAAGGAAGACAGATAAGAACCAGCTGTTGGGGGAGGAAAGGACTGGTTGGTGGGAGGGTGAGGCTTGCTGAGACCATGTTATTACTAGCAAAGGAGATGCATGCAGTCAGGGTACTGAATGCTTGATCCAAATCTGAGCCCTGCCCAAAGCTTTCATGCATCAAGGGCTAAGAGGTGAGAGCCTGATAAACTGTTGAGCTGCTACCAAGAGAGCAGACTGTGGCATGGCCCAATTCCCATCTTGCTCACGGCACTAGAGCCCAAGCGGTGCCTGGTGTGTGCACATGGGCTAGCCCATGCCAGGTCCCTTGCCTTGGTGAGTGAGTGCATGCTCAGCGAGAATAAGCAAAGAGACATAGGAGTGAGGCAATTCTCGGGCTGCACTTAATAGGAAATATGATTCCATCCAGAAAAGGCTGGGTTCCATGGCCCACTCCCTGTCTCTTGTCTGGGAGGGTGTGTTGAATCGACCACAGTCACATAGCTGACTCTTCCGTTCTAGCCAGAGAGCTTAAAGTAGGGCTCTTAAAGAGCTCATGGATTCTTTGAGTTTGAATTATTTTTCAAAAAGGGCATTTGAAATGGTATGGAAGGTGTACTTCTGAGCTGGTCCTGAGTTTCAAAACCTTCAGGTGGAAGCAGGGCCTTGGGGATGACTTGACACCTCTGAGGCACTGCTGGCCCAGAACTGCCTCTTTAGGGTGGTGCCAGGGCCCCTGGAGCCTGAAGTTCTGGGATATGAGGCAAGGAGCCTTACCATCCCCTGAGCCTCCTTTCTTTCATACAGTGGCACAGAACACCATGAACAGACGAAGATGGCAAAGAAAAAAAATGAAGACACGTCTTTCGTGGGCTGTTTTGTCAGCCGTCTGTTGCTGCTAAGTTGCTTCAGTCGTGTCCGACTCTGTGCGACCCCATAGACGGCAGCCCACCAGGCTCCCCCGTCCCTGGGATTCTCCAGGCAAGAATACTGGAGTGGGTTGCCATTTCATTCTCCAATGCATGAAAGAAAAAAGTGAAAGTGAAGTCGCTTAGTCGTGTCCGACCCTTAGCGACCCCATGGACTGCAGCCTACCAGGCTCCTCCATCCATGGGATTTCCCAGGCAAGAGTACTGGAGTGGGGTGCCATTGCCTTCTCCGGTATGATATTTCCCTTGTCTCCAATGTATAGGCTTTCTGTCACCATGCCCAGTGTACTGCTGATGCTTAATACTAAATCAATGATGGGTTTTTTAGTCGGTTTGCCTTACTCCAAAGAAGCTATCGGTGGCACTTTTTCACAATGGCCAGCAGAGGGCAGTGTGAGAACGTAGAGGCTTCAGATAAACAGGTGGATGTGTGGACCTCTCCCACTACAGTGAAAAAGAAATACCAGTGTCAGAGAAGTCACAGAATATTCTAGCAGGAAGGGCCCTTAGAGACCATTCCATCCAGGGTCTATTTTATACTTGGGGGAAAAAGGAGGCCGAGAGAATGGGAAGGACTTGCTTAGATCATGTAGGTAGTGAGAAACGGCATGCGACTCAAATTAGACCACCTGCTGCCAGTGCGTGGCTCTCTCCCTGTTTTCCAGTGGCAGATGTCCTGGGGGGGTAGTTGAGGATGCCCCCCTCACCCCGAGCCCGCCCCTGGGACTGTCCCAATCACTAGGCTGCAGTAGCCAGATGCTCACACCTCATTTCTCTCTTCCTAACTGATCATTTCACAGAACCAATCTGAAATACCATCACTGTTTGGATTGCTAGCAGAATTTCAATGGGCTTGGACCAATGCCTTGCCCTGATACATGTCATATATTTTGGCAAATAGACCCAGACAGGGCAGAAGGGACTCCTCCAAGTCTTTCCAACCAGCTCTCCTGCCTCCATCTGCTCCAGATTTTAAATAAGCACATCAGGGTCAAATTCTCAAGAGTGGCCTGGGACTTGTGCATAAGGCAAGGAACCGCAGCTCGGGGCTGACTTCCTCCTGCTGATCACAGTGGGTTGGGGTCAGTGCGTAGTTTAATTTTACCTTTGATCAGACCACACCCAAGCCCCAGCCCCAGATAACTAGGGTAGCTGACCCCAAAATGGGTCTGCATATAAAGAGGTACACTTATGCAGAAATAGCATCTTGGAACATTAAAAGCACATGCCTCTGACCAGGTAGAACTGTAAAACTAAGAGGAGGGTGACTTTTCATTCCAAGGCCCACTTCTGCCTTTTCATCTCTCCCTCAAGGTTCCAGTGTCCTTCTCTCATAAAATTAAAATTTGTTCCTAAGTAAGAATCTGAAACTCATTCCCACTGAAGCATAAATGACTGGCAACAACTTAGAGCTTTACTTCTCCCCAGGGTTTTTGTATTTTAATGGAGAGCAAAGCGTTAAGCTAGGGGATTCAAATTATATTTATGAAGCACAGAAGGGAAAAGGGGTATGCACACGCTTTCTTAAGGATCTGGCTATACTGCTAGAAGTGGTGCAGTTGCTGTTAGGTGGTATCATGGTGCAGGCTCTGGTGTCAGATCTTACTGCCATTTAATAGCTCTGGGACCTTGGGCAAGTGATTTAACCACTCTGAGTCCCTAAGGGCTCCAAGCAGTAATAACTCTAGTGTAGGGTTATGGGGTGGAGAAGGCAATGGCACCCCACTCCAGTACTCTTGCCTGGAAAATCCCATGGACGGAGGAGCCTGGTAGGCCGCAGTCCATGGGGTCGCTAAGAGTCAGGCATGACTGAGCAACTTCATTTTCACTTTTCTCTTTCATGCATTGGAGAAGGAAATGGCAACCCACTCCAATATTCTTGCCTGGAGAATCCCAGGGATGGGGGAGCCTGGTGGGTTTCCATCTTTGGGATCGCACAGAATCGGACATGACTGAAATGACTTAGCAGCAGCAGCAGCAGAGTTATGGGGAGCATGTGAGTCAGTGAATGTAACACATGTGGTGGATAGCATGAACATACGAATGTATCCATTTCCTTTCTTCTTTAAGGCATGTTTATGGCAAAAGGAGAAGTTATAATTGGGTTCTTAAAACTCTTTTTATTAAGTAAGAGATGCACTGACATTATTCAGAAACTCTCTGTGGGACAGAAATGTGTTCCAGGAATGAATGGGCACTCCATATCTGGGAGAGTATTTCCCCTCTTAGTACTGATGACCTGGTTCTCTTGAGCACTCAGCTCTTCAGTGTCTGCTCATTCTCCTTGTAGACCTCATCCACAAGGTAATGACTCCCCAACCTGAACCTCCAGACCAGAGTTCTCTTCTCAATGTGCCAGATCCTTATAGCCAATGAATTAGCAGACTTGTTCACCTGGATATTCCAACTCAAATTCAACATGACTAAAGCCGAACCTATCATCTTTTCCCCAACTTCATTCCCCAAAGCAGATTCTTCCTTCTGAGTTAACGGTACTAACTCTGTAAATGGCGGTTCATCTACAGAGTTGATAAAGTCAGAAACCCAAGGGTCCTCCATGACCTCTCTCCCTTATCTTCTACATCCAATTCACCAGCAAGGACTGTCAATTCCACCTCTAAAATATAACTGAAATCTGTTCATTTTTGTCTACTTTGATGGTCTTAGTTCAGGACTTCCTCATCTCTCCCCTAGAATGTTGCTACAGCTTCCCAAATGGTCTGCCATCTTCTAATCTAACTTTATTTTCTCCTGGCATTCTGCCTCAGGGTTTTCGTACATATCTTTGTTTTCCTGGTTAGCTCCTATTTATCATTCAGGCTCCAACCAAGACATTAGCTCTTCCAAGGAACCTAACATGATTACCCTTCCTCCACAGAATGGACTAGGTGGCCTGTTTGTGTCCTTACTCCCCAAAAGATTGACCTCCTTGAAAACAGGGCCTGTGTCTTACTTTCCATTGAGTCACTTGTGGTAACTACAGTTCCTCATATATAGTGGGTGCTCAGTATTTTCTGAATGGAGAAATGAATGAATGAATACACACACCAAGAAGCCAGTGGCTCAGGTACATCAACATCTTCTTTGGAAGTCTGGATGGCTACACTAGAGTATAATTAAGAGCCATCTGATCACAGAACTACAGAAGAAGACTTGCACCAGACTTAGGAAATGATCCAGTTGAGGATGGAGAAGTTGAAGCTCTTAGAAAGGGAAAGGGACCAACTCAAGTTCAGAGTTTACATAGCAAGACCAGAGACAAGGAACCCAGTGAGGAGGTTGGATTCACTGGGAGAGAAATAATGATGACCTGAACTAGCAAGACAAATTTAAGAGATATTGTAGAACCTAAAAACGATAGGACTTGATGCAAGATTGGAATAGGTGAGTAAGACAGAGACAGGTAGGAAGGAGGACTCCCAGTTTTCTTTTTGAACTTTTATGTTGTACTGGGATATAGTCGATTAACAGTGTTGTGATGGTTTCAGGTGGACAGTGAAGGGACTCAGCCATACATATTCATGTCTGGACTCCCAGTTTTCTTGATTGGGTGACTGAGTGAATCTCTTCACTGACATGAGGAAGCCTAGGGGAGGAAGAATTTTGGATGGAAGATGAGGCATTCACATTTGGAGAGGTGAGGATTAAGATACCTATGGACTGTCTTGAAAGATGTTCAGAACCTACTTCTGCCTCTAAACTGGAAGGGCCGAGAGGACAGGGAGCTCAGTTGACTTTGTCCTGGTATCTCTGGGAGATTCAGTGTCTGGTGTACAGTAGACCCTCAAAACATAATTGTGTGGAAAAAGCTCAACTGTGGAATGAATGAAAATAAAGAACTAAATGTGCACTTGGGAATCTTCGAGAAGGCCACTTCCAAGTCTTATTAGGAGCAAAATGAGATTAAAAGACTTTGCTGCCAACCTTCAAAATCCCTGGTGGCCTTTGGGAAAAGGGTAGCAGAAATCCCTGACCTCCAACCTGGGACCATGTGGCTTAAATTCTATAACTTTTCCTTACGTTTCAACTGGAATTCCCATTTCAGCTATGAGGCCATGGCAGAGGGGGTGCAAGAACTTAACAGACTCTGGCCTAAGGAGATGGGCTCTCCCTCCTAGCCACAAAATATGTGGTAAGAAGGAAACCATCAGTGATATCCCCCAAAGGCAGATTACTTAAGAACCTTCAGAACATGCTTCCTTTCACCATTCCTTTGGGGCATCACAATACACTTGTGACAGAGGTGGCGGGCACCAAGCTGGAAAAGCAATTAGTCAATGGGGCTTATGAATTTCACACAGCTATGCAGTGGCAGAGGGAGTATCAGGGCCGCCCCATCAACTCTATGCTCCTTCTATTGCAACAAACAGAAATAGCCACCCAGAGAGCCCCAAAGTCCACTCTTTGAGTAACAGCACTAATGGGGTTTCCCTGGTAGCTCAGCTGGTAAAGAATCTGCCTGCAATGCAGGAGACCCTGGTTCAAATCCTGGGTTGGGAATTTCCTCCAGAGAAGGGATAGGCTACCCGTAACTCCAGTGTTCTTGGGCTTTCCTGGTGACTCAGATGGTAAAGAATCTACCTGCAGTGTGGGAGACCTGGGTTCAGTCCCTGGGTTGGGAAGACCCCCTGGATAAGGGCATGGTAACCCACTCCATCATTCTTGCCTGGAGAATCCCCATGAACCGAGGTGCCTGGTGGGCTACAGTCCATGGGGTCTTAAGAGTTGGACACGACTGAGTGAATAAGCACAGCGCACAGCACAGGAGCACTAATGGGCTAGGGTTGTCTGCAGAAGTAAATAAGGGAGAAAGAACACCAGTAGGTGAAGAATAGATCTAAAGTATGGCAGATAAAGACATATACAGACATCCATTTGATGACCCAGGAAGCCCTGGTTCAGCTTGATAATATTAGCATCATCTACGCTTTGCCAGCATGAGCAGTGACCCTTCCCGTCTTCAAAAAAAAAAAAAAAAGTGCTTGGTGTCTACCAAAGAATGAACTCCCCAAATTCTCAGTGTTCTGCCTAGCTGAGAAGCAGTATCAGAGTCTCAGCCTCAACACCCAGATGAAAACACATTTATTTTCTAGTTCTGAGGCAATAATCAGTGTTTGAAGCAGCCAGCCCAGGCATGAAGACATGCGTCTACATGTTTTGTTTGCAAAGACACACACACCCATCTCATTGGCTGCTGTCAGCATGTTGAAATTTTTGGAAAGACACCTCCCAGAGCACTAAAGTTAACTCTTTCTGGGCAATATTCTGCATCCCTCCCTTCTATCTGTTTATTCACATTTCTCTTCTAAAAGATAAAAATCTTCTTTTTACCAGGCACATACTAAGTGCCTCTCATTTAACCTGTTTCCTTTAATCCTCTTAACAGCTCTAACAGGTGGATATGCCTCTTACAGATGAGGAAACTGAAATTTAGAAAGGGTAAGGAATTTGCTTGAGAGCACCCAGTAAGCAACTAGTGAAACCAATTTTGATGATATCAAATCCTCTGCTGCTTCTACCTAGTTTATATTGCCTCTCTGCATAGAATAAAGCTCTGAAAGTAGAAACACAAACCCACTTGAAGAGGGGCAGTAAGAGCTACTCTGGGCAGAAAATATTTCTATTTTCATTGATACTGGGACAAGTTATTTTAATTTGCCCAGTCTTTTCACTGGAACAGGTACTATTTCATAGAAACTCAATAGAATTAATAAATTAGGTGATAAAATGCACTTTAAGGAATAGCACACCTTACACCTTAAAAAGATGGAAGATTACTTCTTGTTTAATAATTGAAGTGGCTTTGTTGATTGGTCTGTCATCAATGGAGATTTTTCTAGGTTCTTGTAGACAAATTCTGATGTGTTATGAGTCCCTTATGCTAGCTTATTCAGTTAGGTGTGGACAGGGAAATACAGGCAGAGTATACTAATTTGATCATTGTGATGAGCAGAAATTGGTGATTTTGCTTTAAACATGTTGTATTTTTCCTTGCCCTTGTGGAATGCTGCTGCTAAGTCACTTCAGTCGTGTCCAACTCTGTGTGACCCCATAGATGGCAGCCCACCAGGCTCCCCCATCCCTGGGATTCTCGAGGCAAGAACATTGGAGTGGGTTAATTGTTAAAACAGGATGAAGCAGAGATGTCTGCTAGATAGAGACAAATAAGTTGATGAAAAATTTTCAGGTCTCCCCTTTCTCTATAACATATTCCTAAAATCACATCAGAAACCAGAGAACGTTTTTCTTTTGTGATAATAATATAATTGGGATGGTCAAGAACCCCCAAATCCAATGGAAATATGACCAATAGTTGGCCACAAAAATTAAAAAAAATAACCAAACACCTCTGTAACCATTACAAATGGTTGAATGAGCCCCCATAACCCTTCAAATATACATGCAGATTATACAGAGCCCCACCGTATGATAAAGTATGTGGTAAGTTTCCAGACCACATGAGGAAATAGATACAGCTCTATCTACTTAGGATGAATTTAACTTAAAACCATGAATTTTTCCATGCATTGGAAAAATATGAAATAATTAACCATAATTTAGTTTTCCATCTTAGAATTTGAAGGGCAACTTCTGTATGATTTGATGGCACAGGTCTCTAGTAAACAGAAAATTCACCTGCTTAAAGCAGAATCATAAGATTAAGGTTTTATTCCCTGCTCTCACTTTCTAACTGTATGACCTTGAGAAAGTCAATTCATCTCTCAGCCTTAGTTTTCTCATCAGAAAAATGGGCCTATTTGCCCTACCTATTTCTTGAATTGCTTTGAGCATCAGTGGAGACAATGTATGTGAAAATGGGCTGAGGGTTCATTCCATTGACTAAGCTTTGTTTTGGGGGCAAAAAACCCTAGTAACTAGACTCCCAATTTTAAAAAATCCATTTGCTGGGCTCATAGGGCAATAAGCTCTTAAAGAAATAAAAGCTCATGAGGAGGAGATTTCAGTAGGGAAAAAATGGAATGAAACAAGGAGCAGAATGTAAAGCTGTGAAAGGTAGGAGCAAACTGACTGTCCACACAGGGCTGTCGTTATAGTGTAGAAAGGATGTGAACCTACTCTATTATCCTATTATTGTAGTTGAAAAATATGTAGTTTATTTTAAAAGACATGGTTTAATTACAACCTGGAGCTAGTCTTTTTCATTTTTTTTCTAGCAAAACATAGCCATGGTTTTATAATTAAAAAATCAAAGTGAAACAGGCCTTGCCAGAAATTCACTTTATAGAAAATTTTCTGCAGTGTATCTCAGTTCAGTTCAGTTCAGTCACTCAGTCGTGTCCAATTTTTTGTGACCCCATGAACCACAGCAGGCCAGGACTCCCTGTCATCACCAGCTCCAGAGTTTACCCATACTCATGTCCATTGAGTCGGTGATGCCATCCAACCATCTCACCCTCTGTCGTCCCCTTCTCCTTCTGCCCTAAATCTTTCCCAGCATCAGAGTCTTTTCAAATGAGTCAGCTCTTCACATCAGGCGGCCAAAGTACTGGAGTTTCACCTTCAACATCAGTCCTTCCAATGAACACCCAGGACTGATCTCCTTTAGGATGCACTGGTTGGATCTCCTTGCAGTCCAAGGGACTCTCAAGAGTCTTCTCCAACACCACAGTTCAAAAGCATCAGTTCGTCGGCAAACCTCACATCCAAACATGACCTTTGGAAAAACCATAGCCTTGACTAGATGGACCTTTGTTGACAAAGTAACGTCTCTGCTTTTTAATATGCTGTCTAGGTTGGTTATAACTTTCCTTCCAAGGAGTAAGCATCTTTTAATTTCATGGCTGCAATCAATCACCATCTGCAGTGATTTTGGAGCACCCCCAAAATAAAGTCAGCCACTGTTTCTAATGTTTCCCCATCTATTTGCCATGAAGTGATGGGACAGGCTGCCATGATCGTAGTTTTCTTAATGTTGACCTTTAAGCCAACTTTTTCACACTCCACTTTCACTTTCATCAAGAGGCTCTTTAGTTCTTCTTCACTTTCTGCCATAAGGGTGGTGTCATCTGCATATCTCAGGTTATTGATGTTCCTCCCGAGAATCTTGATTCTAGCTGGTGCTTCCTCCACCCAGAGTTTTCTCATGATGTACTCTGCATATAAGTTAAATAAGCAGGGTGACAATATACAGCCTTAACATACTCCTTTTCCTATTTGGAGCCAGTCTGTTGTTCCATGTCCAGTTCTAACTGTTGCTTCCTGACCTGCATACAGGTTTCTCAAGAGGCAGGTCAGGTGGTCTGGTATTCCCATCTCTTTCAGAATTTTCCACAGTTTATTGTGATCTACACAGTCAAATGCTTTGGGATAGTCAATAAAGCAGAAATAGATGTTTTTCTGGAACTCTCTTGCTTTTTTGATGATCCAGCGGATGTTGGCAATTTGATCTCTGGTTCCTCTGCCTTTTCTAAATCGAGCTTGAACATCTAGAAGTTCACAGGTCACGTACTGCTGAAGCCTGGCTTGGAGAATTTTAAGCATTACTTTACTAGCATGTGTGATGAGTGCAATTGTGCAGTAGTTTGAGCATTCTTTGGCATTGCCTTTCTTTGGGATTGGAATGAAAACTGACCTTTTCCAGTCCTGTGGCCACTGCTGAGTTTTCCAAATTTGCTGGCATATTGAGTGCAGCATGTTCACAGCATCATCTTTAGGATTTGAAATAGCTCAACTGGAATTCCATCACATCCACTAGCTTTGTTCGTAGTGATACTTCCTAAGGCCCATTTGACTTCACATTCCAGGATGTCTGGCTCTAGGTGAGTGATCACACCATTGTGATTATCTGGATTGTGAAGATCTTTTTCATATAGTTCTTCTGTTTATTCTTGCCCCCTCTTCTTAATATCTTCTGCTTCTATTAGGTCCATACGATTTCTGTCCTTTATTGAGCCTATCTTTGCATGAAATGTTCCCTTGGTATCTCTAATTTTCTTGATGAGATCTCTACTCTTTCCTATTCTATTGTTTTCCTCTATTTCTTTGCATTGATCGCTGAAGAAGGCTTTCTTATCTCTCCTTGCTATTCTTTGGAACTCTGCATTCAAATGGGTATATCTTTCCTTTTCTCCTTTGCTTTTCACTTCTCTTCTTTTCACAGCTATCTGTAAGGCCTCCTCAGAGAGCCTTTTTTCTTTTTTGCATTTCTTTTTCTTGGGGATGGTCTTGATCACTGTCTCCTGTACAATGTCAGGAACCTCCGTCCATAGTTCATCAGGCACTCTATCAGATCTAGTCCCTTAAATCTATTTCTCACTTCCACTGTATAGTCATAAGGGATTTTATTTAGGTCATACCTGAATGGTCTAGTGTTTTTCCCCACTTTCTTCAATTTAAGTTTGAATTTGCCAATAAGGTGTTCATGATCTGTGTCACAGTCAGTTTCCAGTCTTTGTTTTGCTGATTGTATAGAGCTTCTCCATCTTTGGCTGCAAAGAATATAATCAGTCTGATTTTGGTATTGACCATCTGGTGATGTCCATGTGTAGAGTCTTCTCTTGTGTTGTTGGAAGAGGGTGTTTGCTATGACCAGTGTGCTCTCTTGGCAGAACTCTATTAGCCTTTGCCCTGCTTCATTCTGTACTCCAAGGCCAAATTTGCCTGTTACTCCAGGTGTTTCTTGACTTTCTACTTTTGCATTCCAGTCCCCTATAATGCAAAGGACATCTTTTTTGGATGTTTGTTCTATACGGTCTTGTAGGTCTTCATAGAACCGTTCAACTTCAGCTTCTTCAATGTTACTGGTAGGAGCACAGCCTTGGATTACCGTGATACTGAATGGTTTGCCTTGGAAACGAACAGAGATCATTCTGTCGTTTCTGAGATTCCATCCAAGTACTGCATTTCAGACTGTTTTGTTGACTATTGATGGCTACTCCATTTCTTCTAAGGGATTCCTGCCCACAGTAGTAGATATAATGGTCATCTGAGTTAAGTTCACCCATTACAGTTCATCTTAGTTCGCTGATTCCTAGAATGCCAACGATCACTCTTGCCATCTCCTGTTTGACTACTTCCAATTTGCCTTAATTCATGACATTCCAGGTTCCTATGTAATATTGCTCTTTACAGTATCAGACCTTACTTCTATCACCAGTCATATCCACAACTGGTTGTTATTTTTGCCTTGGCTCCATCCCTTCATTCTTTCTGGAGTTATTTCTCCACTAATCTCCAGTAGCGTAATTGGGCACCTACTGACCTGGGGAGTTCCTCTTTCAGTATTCTATCTGTTTGCCTTTTCATACTGTTTATGGGGTTCTCAAGGCAAGAATACTGAAGTGGTTTGCCATTCCCTTCTCCAGTGGACCACATTCTGTCAGACCTCTCCAACATGACTCGTCCATCTTGGGTGGCCCCACACGGCATGGCTTAGTTTCATTGAGTTAGAAAAACTGTGGTCCATGTGATCAGATTGGCTAGTTGTATCTAGTCCATTAGAAAAGGGATACTTGTGGCATTTTTCTTTGACATAGTAAATTATCCATCATTGATATACTGTACAACCTTTGGTCCAATACTAAGCTGGTGTGAGTGGATTGCTTCTGGATCAATGTTGGCTTCCTCAAGCCTATAGTGAGAAGTCATCAAGTTTTGGGAACAAATGGTAACAGGGAGGAACCAATGACAGCTCCTTAAACGGAAGGAGGAATTGGAGGATAGGATCAAAGGAATCTCCTGCTAAGATCCCCTTGCCAAAGAACTCAGGGAGCTCAGAAAAGGGAGGAGAGGGCAGGGGAGGGAGAGGAACAGCTTACTCACATAGTCGCCATGCTGCCTTCCTGTAAGCCCACACCCCTGCATTCATTTAGATCCAGAGGAGCATTCATTTCTACATGCATGCAGATAAAGAGGTGTTCCAACTCCAGTACACATGCCCACAGGCACAAGAGTCTGCTAAAATGGTAGGACTTGCTGGTACTCTGGCATAGCCTACCCTACACCTCTCAGTCAGCCATGGATTTGAATTCAAGAAGATGCGATGTCTTACAACTCACCCTGCCAGCTGTATGCAATAGCTCTTGTAGACAAGCCCAGACATGCACAGGCCAAGAGGGGGTCTAGAGGGAGAGGGCTGCACATTTCTGATCTCTTTTCCTTTTATGTAATGGACAATGGGAAGCTGAGATGAAATCAATCTCTGTGTGCAACAAGAAAGATGGGCTGATGAAGGTGGAGGATGGTGTGGTGCAGGTGACAAATAGAAGCTCTAGTGTGTGCCTGTGAGCTAAGTCGCTTCAGTTGTGTCTGACTATTTGTGATCCTATGGATTGTAGCCCGCCAGGCTCTTCGGTCCATGGGATTCTGCAGGCTAGAATACTGGAGTGGGTAGTCATTTCCTTCTCCAGGGGATCCCCACCCAGGGATTGAACCTGCATCTCCAGGATTGCAGATGATTTTTTACCACTGAGCCACCTGAAAAACCTTAGTCCCACTCTGGTGCTCTTTCTGCTATTTTATCTCTCTTTCTTTTTTAAGAGACTGGTCAATTCTGGGTTCAAAATTCCCACAAAAAATGTACCTCCACACAAAACTCTGGATCTGGAGCTTATTGAATCCTTTAGACTTTCCCTTCATCCTTCTTGCTGCCCAGTGGCACCTTTATTAACCAATTAAGTAGATGCACAAAGGATAGAGAACTCAACCTGCTTGGTTGCCTCATAATGCATCAATTGAGAAAGCATTTATGGATTGCCTACTGTGTGCCACCCATGGTGCCATGTGTTGGGAACACACAAAATGAAAACATGATCTTTGCCCTTGAGGAACTCTCAGTCCATGTCAGAAAGACTAGCTATGTACACACAGGAATATACTACAAGGCAGAGGAAGGCAGAAGGGATATGAGTCAGAACCCAAGGACCATCAATAGTTTTGTCTTAAAGGTAGAGGGGCATCTTTTATCCCTTCAGACTACAGAGTGGAGAAGGATATGTAAATAAAAGGAGCCAGGATGAGTCTGGAGAAGAGGGAAGTGGAGAAAGTCCATTTCGACTTGACCTCAATGTTCTCAATAGATGTAGTATGTGAGGTTGCAGATAGAGAGTGAAGGGGTTTGAGGTTGAGGGCAACTAAAAAGGGTGGGGAGGAGATGCTGCAGAGGCCATGGCAGGAAGTCAATTGCTAGAAAAGTGTGAAAGGCTGCCAAGCATTTCTGAGGGCTCCACTGACACAAGAGAAGGTACTGTTGTTGGGAAGCTTCCTCAAACAATACTTGGCAGCCCAGGAGTGGGAGTAGGCAAAGCAGGTGGTGGGGTTTTCCAGGGTTGGACGTGGGCACTTACATCAGAATTTCTGGGGGTGAGGGCTGGGCCCAAAAGGAGGATGTGAAAGCACTGTTGATCTTGGGGTCCAGGTTGGAGAGCAAGCTGGAGAGGAGCTAGCCATTCCTGAGAAACAAATGATTTCCAAGACAATTTGGACCTTCCTTAAAGTGAGAGGTCCAAACTAGCTATAGATATGAATTTTGCACAGCATGGATTGCTTGATTCAAGGCTGTCGAGACAAATCTGGAGTCAGGGGGAGCAACCTGGGGATTGAAATATAGAAAAAAAAAAACCCCTCCAAACTGTTAGCAATGTCATGCTACATCTACATGACTTTGTAGCATAGCATCCAACTCAAACAGAGATGGATTAGGCTGGATAATGGTGCCCACGCCCAGGGCAGAGTTACTGGCATGGGTACAGGGGCAATCAGGTAACTCCCCGGTTCATAGTTCCCTGAGGACATATTTTGTTCCAGTTCTTGGTTTTCTATACCTTCCCACTGGCACAATGTCATTTATGTTTTTATTATATCTCACTCTGCAAAGATGGGCACAATAAAGGACAGAAATGGTAGGGACCTAACAGAAGCAGAAGATATTAAGAAGAGGTGGCAAGGATAAACAGCAGAACTATATAAAAAAGATCTTCATGACCCAGATAATCACAATGGTGTGATCACTCACCTAGAGCCAGAAATCCTGGAATGTGAAGTCAAATGGGCCTTGGAAAGCATCACTATGAACAAAGCTAGTGGATGTGATGGAATTCCAGTTGAGCTATTTCAAACCCTAAAAGATGATGCTGTGAATGTGCTGCACTCAATATGCCAGCAAATTTGGAAAACTCAGCAGTGGCCACAGGACTGGAAAAGGTCAGTTTTCATTCCAATCCCAAAGAAAGGCAATGCCAAAGAATGCTCAAACTACCACACAATTGCACTCATCTCACATGCTAGTAAAGTAATGCTCAAAATTCTCCAAGCCAGGCTTCAGCAATACGTGAGCCATGAACTTTTAGATGTCCAAGCTCGATTTAGAAAAGGCAGAGGAACCAGAGATCAAATTGCCAACATCCACTGGATCACTGAAAAAGCAAGAGAGTTCCAGAAAAACATCTATTTCTGCTTTATTGACTATCCCAAAGCATTTGACTGTATGGATCACAATAAGCTGGGGAAAATTCTGAAAGAGATGGGAATACCAGACCACCTGACCTGCCTCTTGAGGAACCTGTATGCAGGTCAGGAAGCAACAGTTAGAACTGGACATGGAACAACAGACTGGCTCCAAATAGGAAAAGGAGTATGTCAAGGCTGTATATTGTCACCCTGCTTATTTAACTTATATGCAGAGTACATCATGAGAAACGCTGGGCTGGAGGAAGCAAAAGCTGGAATCAAGATTGCTGGGAGAAATATCAATAACCTCAGATATGCAGATGACACCACCCTTATGTTAAAAAATGAAGAGGAACTAAAAAGCCTCTTGATGAAAGTGAAAGAGGAGAGTGAAAAAGTTGGTTTAAAGCTCAACATTCAGAAAACTAAGATCATGGCATCCGGTCCCATCACTCATGGCCAATAGATGGGGAAACAGTGGAAACAGTGGCTGACTTTAGTTTTTTGGGCTCCAAAATCACTGCAGATGGTGATTGATTGCAGCCATGAAATTAAAAGACGCTTACTCCTTGGAAGGAAAATTATGAACCAACCTAGACAGCATATTGAAAAGCAGAGACATTACTTTGTCAACAAAGGTCCATCTAGCCAAGGCTATGGTTTTTCCAGTGGTCATGTATGGATGTGAGATTTGGACTATAAAGAAAGCTGAGTGCCGAAGAACTGATGCTTTTGAACTGTGGTGTTGGAGAAGACTCTTGAGAGTCCCTTGGGCTGCAAGGAGATCCAACCAGTGCATCCTAAAGGAGATCAGTCCTGGGTGTTCATTGGAAGGACTGATGTTGAAGCTGAAACTCCAGTACTTTGGCCGCCTGATGTGAAGAGCTGACTCATTTGAAAAGACTCTGATGCTGGGAAAGATTTAGGGCAGGAGGAGAAGGGGACGACAGAGGGTTAGATGGTTGGATGGCATCACCAACTCGATAGATATGGGTTTGGGTGAACTCCGGGAGTTGGTGATGGACAGGGAGGCCTGGCATGCTGCAATTCATGGGGTCACAAAGAGTTGGACACGACTGAGGGACTGAACTGAGCTGAACTCTGCCAACCCTGACTATTCATTGGAAGGACGGATGATAAAGCTGAACCTGTAATACTTTGGCCACCTGGTGCAAAGAGCCAACTCATGGGCAAAGTCCCTGATGCTGGAAAGATTGAGGGCAGGAGGAAAAGGGGGCAGCAGAGGATGAGATGGTTGGATGGCATCACGGACTCAATGGACATGAGTTTGAGCAAACTCTTGGAGATAGTGAAGGAGAGGGAAGCCTGGCGTGCTGCAGTCCACAGGGTCACAAAGAGTCGGACACAACTTAATGACTGAACAACAACACTGAGCCCAACGATTCCCTTAGAGGTAGGAGCAATGAATACACTTGAAACAGCTTAAAAACAGTGATCTGGTTCCCAGAGAAAGCACAGCTAGGGATTAATTAGGAGATGACTTTGAGAGGAGCCCAGGTAGGAAATGAGGGCAGGAGGGAGTGGCAGCTAAATAAGAAATCGAAAGGAGCCAAACTTTAGGACCTGGGGGGTCAAAAGATATGAAAAGGGAGCTGGCCTGTCCAGGGGCCTGGCCTGGAGATGTTATCTGGGCAAGAGGCACTGTGGCCCCCTTACCTCTCCATCCCTCACTACTGTTTTCATTCTCTGGTTTTATGAGGCTTTTAAAAGCTTCTAGATCTGGTACTGGCAATCTTTCAGAGAAAGTGAACAGAGAATTCTGCAGCAATCAAGTCCCAGTGAAGCCTGTAGCCAAGAGTACCAACAATTGTCCCCTAAAGCTGAGTGGTAAACAAACCTTCAAGTGCTTTCCCCTTCAAGGCTTTGAGTGCTGCAGGTCCTTTGGCCAAAGAACCTAGCAGCTAATCACTTCTCTTGACTTGCTGACTGACATGGAGAGGTTTCTTTGTTAGTCTAGTTTCAACTAGTCTCCGGAACCCAGGAGAAGGAAAAAAAAAATGAGGAGGTGTCAAAGGGGGATGCGTGAAAGCTCTAGTAAGTCTCTCTGGGAGAGGGAAGCTCTCCCAAGGGCAAAATGAAGAAGCGTGATTGGGGAAAGGTGGGAGATATAGCCAGGGAGCTTTCAAAAAGCATGGCCAGGGAGGCTGCTCCAGGGCTCAGAGTGTGTGCTCAGTCATGTCTGACTCTGTGGAACCCCATGGACTGTAGCCTGCCAGGCTCCTCTGTCCATGGGATTCTCTAGGCTAGAATACTGGAGTGGGTTGCCATTTCCTCCTCCAGGAGATCTTCCCAATCCAGGGATTGAACCCACGTGTCCTGTGTCTCCTGCATTGGCAGGTGGGTTCTTTACCATTGAGCCACTGGGGAAGCCCTCCAGGGCTCAGAGGAGTTCTCCTGTTCTTTCAAATACTACCCCTGTGACCACCCTCTCTTTCTCTTCTAGCTTCTTTCTAGCTGCTTTCCTTTGGCTTCTTCAAAACGTGCTCTGATCTGCCTGATGCTGAAAAAATAAACAAAAATCCTTCCTCTGCTGCTCTCACCACTCCATCTTTCCACCACCCTTCCAGAACAAACTTAATACACATCAGTCATTACCTCTACTTCCTCTCCTACCACTTTCCTCACCCCCTGGCCATCTGGGCTGGCCAACTCTCTCTTAAAAAAAAAATTATTTATTTATTTGGCTCTGTTGGGTATTAGTTGCCACACACAGGATCTTTAGTTAAGGCCTCTGAATTCTTCACTGCAGCACGTGGGATCGTTTCCTGACCAGGGATTGAACTGGGGGTCCCCATATTGGGAGCATGGAGTTTTAGCTACTGGCCTACCAGGGAAGTCCCCCAAGTCTTCTGTCTTGAAAGTCCTCTCTGGAAAGTAACCAGTGACCCCTGCTAAATTCTGATCCATAGGCCTCCTCTGCAGCTCTTGTCATTGTGAAACACACTTTCACCTTCTGAAACTTTCTCCCTGGCTTTCATTGCTCTATACTCTGGTGAGTCTTTTATCATCTCACCATCTTCTTCATTGGCCCCTTCCATTCTTCCCAAAGGCTCTTGCCTGTCCCTTGGTGATTTCATCCACCACCTACAGCTCCTACCACGTCCTCTATAAAGACAAGGCATCACTCTAATTTATATCTCAGGTCCTGTCAATTTCCCAAGTCATGTCCACAGCACTATTATTGGTCCCCTTAGGGACCAATAACCAAAGCTTATCTCAATCCCTCATTAGCTCTCCCCTGGATAATGGCAATAGCCTCTGGAGTTCTGAGTCCAGTCAGACGTTGCTGCAATCTCTCTTAACACTCTGGACAGTAATCTTCCTAAGTCTGATCCTATTGCTTCTCTGCTCAAAGCTGTAAATCACTCCCCATTACTTTCGCAATGAAGCCCTTACTTCTTAACCAGGCATCAATAGCCCTTCACCATTCAGCTCCCACCTGTTTTTGCAGGCTTATTTTTCCCACTAAACACCCTTACCTGCCCTAGACTCTAAGCTGATGCTTAAATCCATCCTGTGCCCTCTCTCCACTAGGCTTCCAACCACATGGTTTCCTCACTAAAAATACCCTTCTCCTCCAGAACTCTCTACTAAGGTTGTATACATCCTTCAAAGCTCAACTCAAATCTGACCTCTTCTAAAAAGACTTCTCATGTTTCTCTTGATTGAGTTCATGTCTTCCTTTAAAAAACAATTAAAAGTTTTGTTTTAGAATTTAGCTATAGGTAGTTGAATTAATCATACCCCTCAGTTCAGGGCAAAAATCATATCATTAGCCCATATAAGGCCTTTCCTTTTATTTTTCAATTTTCCTTCCTTCAAATCTCCATTCTCATTCTTGTCACTTCACAAGAACCCTCTCTAAGGTATTTGATGTCTGTCCAGAATATCTATTTCAAGGAAATGGAAACCCACTACAGTGGGTCCAGACCCACGGGTCTGGAGAATCCTACAGACAGAGGAGCCTGGCGGGCTGCAGTCCATGGGGTCAAAAAGAGTTGGACATGACTGAGCAACTAAACAACAACAATCAGGCTATCTATCTCTGTCTATACCTATATCTCATCACTGACTCAATGGACATTAATTTGAGCAAACTCAGGGAGATAGTGGAGGACAGAGGAGCCTGGTGGGCTACAGTGCATGGAATTGTAAAGAGTCAGTCACGATTTAACAACTGAACAACAATACCTACACCTATGGGTATATCTATATCTATATTAACATCTATGTCTATCTTGTATTGTTGGTGTGTGGGTATTTAAATTGATGCAAATATTATTGGGTTATAGATTTCCATTTCTCATTTTTTTCATGAGAATGTTTTCAAGATCTATAATAGAAATTGCACAACTGTTTTACTGTTCCTAAACCTTGTTAGTATGCATAGAATGCATTTGCCTTGCTTTAAAAAATTTTTGTTTCATATTGGACTATAGTTAATTTTGCCTGGCTTTATAGGTATATCCCCTCACTGATGGACTACCTTGTTGTTGTTCAGTCACTAAGTCGTGTCCAGCTCTTAGTGACCCCATGGACTGCAGCATGCCAGGCTTCCCTGTCCTTCACTGTCTCTCTGAGTTTTCTCAAACTCATGTCCATTGAGTTGGTTATGCCATCTAACCATCTCATTCTCTGTTGCCCCCTTCTCCTCCTGCCGTCAATCTTTCCCAGCATCAGAATCTTTTCTAATGAGTTGGCTCTTCGCATCAGGGGGCCAAAGTATTGGAGCTTCAGCATTAGTCCTTCCAATGAATATTGAGGGTTGATTTCCTTTAGGATTGACTTGTTTGATCTTCTTGCTGTCCAAGGAACTCTCAAGAGTCTTCTCTAGCCCCACAGTTCAAAAGCATAAATTGCCTCCAATCTCTTACACAACTGATTTTTTGAAAAACAAATGATTCTATGATAAATATCTTCATAAGGGTTTCATTTTAGAACTATGGAGAGGTTCCCCAGGATATATACTCAGGGTGAGGTTGCTGGGTTGTCAGAATATATATGTAGATACTATCAAAAGACATCATCACATTGCTTTTCAAAAAATGATTCCAGTTTACACTCCTACCAGCAATCCACAGGAATTCCTCTTTTCCCCCACATGCTCACAAACACTTGGTGTTATCTGACTTCTCAATTTCTGTCAATTGGATGAGTATATTTTGATCTCTCACTGTTATTTTAATTTGAATTTCTCTGAATATTAGCAAGGTCAATCATCTCTTTATATGCCTATTAGCCACTCTAGTTTTCCCTTTTGTGAGTTGTCTATTTTGTGAATATACTTTGTGCATTTGATCTATTGTGTTTTCCACCTTTTTCCTGTTAACTTAGAGAGTTCACTGGATATTCTAGATATCAATGCTTTGCCAGTTTTAGACATTGCAAACATCTGCAAGTCTATCATCTGTCTGTTGACTTTGTCTGTGGTATCATTTCATTGGAATTGATAGTCTTGGGTTTGATGTAGTAGAAGCCATGGCTTTTTTACCTTATGTTTTGGACTTCATGGTCTTATTTATGAAGTCCTACATAATTTCAAACTATAAAGAAATTCTATATTTATAGTTTTACCTTTCACATTTAGGCTTTGAATTCACATTGAATTCACCGTGGTCAGTGATATACAGCAGTGATACAACTTGATTTTTCTCCCTATTGAAAAGTGCTTCTCCATCTTTCCTATGTCATGGCATAGACAGACTATGATAGTATGTGCTCAGCATAATGTGGTAAACAGATGGAGCTCCCCATAGCCAGAGGTGGAGGCCACTAGAGCCCTGGCCCCTTTAGCTCTACACCCCTATAATCCATTTTGTAGCTTTCAGAATGACACCTGATTGGGAAGTTTTGCCACATAGTGACCCACTCCTTCCCATACCAAACAGTCCATTCTTTCCTTACCATGAAATTGCATTGAACTTATTATCATCTGTTTCTGTGCTCTATGTTCTAGTCTTATGCTTTATTTGCCTTCTATTATATCAGTCCTACAGTTTATGATGATGATGATGATGATAATGTCTTTGAAGTGAAGTGAAGTGAAGTTGCTCAGTCGTGTCCGACTCTTTGCGACCCAGTGGACTGTAGCCCACCAGGCTCCTCCATCCATGGGATTCTCCAGGCAAGAATACTGGAGTGGGTTACCATTTCCTTCTCCAGGGGATCTTCCCGACCCAGGGATCGAGCCCAGGTCTCCCACATTGGAGGCAGACACTTTAACCTCTGAGCCACTAGGGAAGATCAAAGATCATGTCTTTGAACCATGTCTCAAAGTATAGAAGGGCAAGTCTCTTATCTATTCTTTTTCAGAATTGACTTAGATGTTCATAGACATTTATTCTTCTATATACACTTTAGAGTAAGTTTTTGCAAGTTCCTTAAGATATCCTGCTGGTATTTTGATGTCAGCAGGATATGGCATTGAATTGACAGGTTCAGGGAAAATTGACATCTTTACAATGATAAGTCATCCATCTGCCAACATGGTATATACCACCATTTATTCAGATCATTATGTCTAATAACGGAATTAAAAAAATTTATCTGAAAATGTTCAATATATTTTCATTAGGTGAATTACTAACAAAAAGATGTTACAGGTTTTCTTTTTTTGTTGTTGTTACTGTGAATGGTAATTTTCCATACAGAAATTTGCACTTCTGTTGTATATTTGGAGTGTGTGTTGAACTATTAATAGAATTCTATATATGAGGGTCTGTTTCCCTAACCGGGTTTGGAGCATCTAAAGATGGGCTTATGCTTCACCTCTTTTTCCACTACTGTGCTTTGCCATAGAAGGTGCTCACTTAACAATGGTTGAACTGAATTGAGGGGTCTGTGAAGTACTTCACAATGCTTTGGAAATTACTATCCACATAATTTTCTGACAAAAATGCCATGTGATTCTCATTTAAAAATAAACAGTCATTTTATTTCAAATCAGATGTTGGAGGAAACAAAGGGAAGTAGGAAAAAGGAATTGCTAACCATCGTACAGTTTTGGCTTTTGAACCATGTTAATGTTTTGCATATGGGCTTCCAGGTGGCACAGTGGTAAAGAATCCACCTGCCACTGCAGGAGATGCAAGAGACCCAGATTTGACCCCTGGGTGGGGAAGATCCCCTGAAGGAGGAAATGACAACCCACTCCAGTATTCTTGTCTGGGAAATCCCATGGACAGAGGAGCCTGGTGGGCTACAGTCCATGGGGTTGCAAAGAGTCAGATAGGACTGAGCAACCAAACACACACAAGTTATATTAAATTATGAAAGATGGAGGGGGAAGGATCTCTGAAATTGAACAGAAACAAAAATAAATGAGCAATTGTGGGTAATAACTGGGAGGGATATATGGGAGACTTCTGGGGGTGATGATGTTTTATATCTTGATCTGATTGTTAACGTGAGTATGTTAACTCTGTAAAAATTCTTTGTGCTGTATACTTATGATTTGGCTACACTGTAAATTATGTGTAATTTAAAAGTTTGTTGCATTTTGTTCTTTGGCCCCATTTTTTGATTGGGTCATTTATTTTTCTGGAATTGAGCTGCAGGAGTTGCTTGTATATTTTTGAGATTAGTTGTTTGTCAGTTGCTTCATTTGCTATTATTTTCTCCCATTCTGAAGGCTGTCTTTTCACCTTGCTTATAGTTTCCTTTGTTGTGCAGAAGCTTTTAATTTTAATTAGGTCCCATTTGTTTATTTTTGCTTTTATTTCCAATATTCTGGGAGGTGGGTCATAGAGGATCCTGCTGTGATTTATGTCGGAGAGTGTTTTGCCTATGTTCTCCTCTAGGAGTTTTATATTTTCTGGTCTTACGTTTAGATCTTTAACCCATTTTGAGTTTATTTTTGTGTATGGTATTAGAAAGTGTTCTAGTTTCATTCTTTTACAAGTGGTTGACCAGTTTTCCCAGCACCACTTGTTAAAGAGATTGTCTTTTCTCCATTGTAAATTCTTGCCTCCTCTGTCAAACATAAGGTGTCCATAGGTGCATGGATTTATCTCTGGGCTTTCTATTTTGTTCCATTGATATATATTTCTGTCTTTGTGCCAGTAGCATACTGTCTTGATGACTGTGGCTTTGTAGTAGAGCCTGAAGTCAGGCAGGTTGATTCCTCCAGTTCCATTCTTCTTTCTCAAGATTGCTTTGGCTATTCGAGGTTTTTTGTATTTCCATACTAAATAGACATTTCTCCAAAGAAGACATACAGATGGCTAAAAAACACATGAAAAGATGCTCAACATCACTCATTATCAGAGAAATGCAAATCAAAACCACAATGAGGTACCATTTCATGCCAGTCAGAATGGCTGCGATCCAAAAGTCTACAAGCAATAAATGCTGGAGAGGGTGTGGAGAAAAGGGAACCCTCTTATACTGTTGGTGGGAATGCAAACTAGTACAGCCACTATGGAGAACAGTGTGGAGATTCCTTAAAAAAACTGGAAATAGAACTGCTTTATGACCCAGCAATCCCACTACTGGGCATACACACCGAGGAAATCAGAATTAAAAGAGCCACGTGTACCCAGTGTTCATCATAGCACTGTTTATAATAGCCAGGACATGGAAGCAACCTAGATGTCCATCAGCAGATGAATGGATAAGAAAGCTGTGGTACATATACACAATGGAGTATTACTCAACCATTAAAAAGAATACATTTGAATCAGTTCTAATGAGGTGGATGAAACTGGAGCCTATTATACAGAGGGAAGTAAGCCAGAAAGAAAAACACCAATACAGTATACTAATGCATATATATGGAATTTAGAAAGATGGTAACGATAACCCTGTATGCAAGACAGCAAAAGAGATACAGATGTATAGAACAGTCTTTTGGATTCTGTGGGAGAGGGCGAGGGTGGTAGGATTTGGGAGAATGGCATTTAAACATGTATAATATCATATGTGAAATGAATCGCCAGACCAGGCTCGATGCATGATACAGGATGCTCGGGGCTGGTGCACTGGGATGACCCAGAGGGATGGTATGGGGAGGGACATAACTGAGTGACTGAACAAAAATTTATAATGAAGCCTACTGCTCCTGCTACCATGACCAAATTGAAGAGTCTTAAGGAGGTGATTAAGGTTAAATGAGGCCATAAGGGTGGAGCCCTGATCAGAAAGAACTGGTGCCCTTATCAGAAGAGGAGACACCAGCATTCTCTTTCCACCATGTGAGACACACTGAGAAGGTAGCCATCTGCAAGCCAGGGTGAGAGCTCTCGCCAAAATCCGACCATGCTGGCACCCTGATCTTGGACTTCCAGCCTCTAGAACTGGAATCAAATAAATTTTTGTTGTCAAAACCACCCAGTATATTTTGTTATGATAGCCTATGCTAGGCAGGGTGTGGCTTGGGCACTGGGAGTTTGAAAAGCTCTCTATGTGATTCTAATGTGCAGCCAAAGCTGGGAGCCTCTGCTTTACATGGTAGTTGAAGTGAATGCAGCGTCAAAGTTGCATCACCCTTGTACCAGTGTGAACACAAAAGCTACTGCATGTGTTTGCAGAAACATTAACCTGCATCACTGCTTTATTGCAGGATAGACAGAAGTCTCCTTCCTGCTCAAACAACTTAGTCCTATCCATCAAAGACTTGAAAGTCCTCCCCCAAAGTTGGGGCAGCTTATGTGACATTTAATGAAATGACAGCTGTTGTATTTTCTCTTTTGGTTATCTTCAGAAAGGCTGTGGACAATGTTATGATCTGTATTTTCTGTCTGTGGACTTAACTAAGACATACGATCCCCTTGTCTGAGTGGGCATAGGGAAAGCCCTGTGAAGAATGGGCTCTTCAGATGTGTTCATCAACATTTTTTGCTTCCTTCACAGGAAAATGGAAGATGAACTATCAAACTCTCTTCTCTGATTACACAAACAAGGCTCCGTTGCTGCAATGTGTTATGCAGTGTTCGCTTTTAAGCAACCATCTCAGAGTTAACATTGAGTTTGGTCAGCAAAGATTTAATTCAAAAGAATTTTACAGCAAAATTAAAGGGTTGAGATGCTCAAAATCTCTCAGTGTCATCTCTCTGTGCATCATTGGCCACTGATCATAAAAATATGCAACTGGGGACTTCCCTCATGGCCCAGTGGCTAAGACTCCTCCCTACCAATGCAGGGGGCCCAGGTTCAGTCCTTGATCAGGGATCTAGATCCCATATGCCACAACTAAGACCCGGTGCAGTCAAATAAGTAAATACAGAAAAATAAATATTAAAAAGTACATGCTACGGTGAGTTCAGTTGCTTGGGCTCTGCTTCTCTTTGAGCCTCCCAGTAATGCCACAATTCCAAAGTGCCAGGCCCAGGGCACCTGGAAACACACACCTAAGTGCCTGACTTACTGAAGGGCACAGCTGTTGACCAACTGATCTACAGGGCAGTCCCTAAATGTGTAACTTGCCCTGGATTGTTCTGAGGGTTTAATGAGAATCTTGCACTAGTGGGGAAGTGCTTTGAAGAAGGATTCAGTACTAGGTGACTGTGATCAGACCATGGTGATGAGTTCACAAAAATGTGTTTGCTGAAGTGCTTGGGATGAGTAAACTGCAGGCTGGTTCAACTCCACTAACCAACACTCCTTTCCAACACGCAGATCATCAAGAAATAATAATGAAAGTTCCTAATGGCTTCCCTGGGTTCACTTTTTTGCTTGTTCACTCCAAGCACCCATCCAAAAAAGAGCCAGCTCAGATGGCCATGGAGTTGGGTTTTGACTCACAGCAAAGAGACATCTGTTTTCTGTTTAGACATCATTTTGGGTGTCCCTTTGGGCACATTAGTAGAGTTAAAAAAAAAAAAGATATTCCTGGTGACCATACATGCTTCAAAATACAAGACCCTCACAAAATTTCTTCCAACCTACTTGGAAGTAGGGTTTTCTTCTTTAAATGATCAGAAAGAGAAGCTTGCAGGGGGTAAAATCACTCCATCAGGTACATGTGACAAGACAGTAAAGAAACTCACAAACTTTCCCAACTAGCTTAAAAGATTATTTTCATGGTGGGCCCGCACGTGTGCATGTGTGTGTGTGCCCATGAGCATACATGAACAGGTCAGTCCAATAACGCTCCAAAAGCCTTGGTCCAAGAAACCTTCACCAGTCTGCATTTTGCTCTTTCCTACCTCCAGACTCTTTCAACAGAAACCTCACTGCTGTGAGATGTTTCCTTGCCATTAATTAGCTTAATTAAATGGTGTACTGAGCAAAGGGAACATCCTGTTATTGTAAGCATTCACAGGAGCCCCACAGAAGGAACTCCAGGCCCAGTGGATGAGAATGAAAAGCTGTAAATGCCAGAACCTTCTCCCACCCAACCCCGAAAAGCTGTGGCTTACTGGCCATTGTCTTCTGCATTTAGCAAAGCAAAATGCTCCAGACTGCTGAGCTCAGGGTGAAAGTTACCATCTGCCCTAGTCAAACAGAGAGGACAGAGGGCTGTCTATTAAACTAGCTTTTGTGGTCATCTGCACATAAGCCATCTCAAAAGAGGGCACTGGCTACATATTTCAATATATAGATGGTATTAGTGAGCAAGCCTTGCACCCGTATGGTCAGACCACTCAAGATGGCTGTCCTCTTGTTCTCTGTACATCCCCTGCTCGACCAGTTTCTGCCTCACCCACACCCTACTCACAGGAACATGCTTGCCCCCTGCCTAGCTAGTGATTGTTCTAATTCTTAGCCTCAAAAGGCTCCACCTGCTATTTTATTAAAGGGAAACATAACAACCTTGTGATGGTTGTTAACCTGGGGCTGTGCCCTGGCTGCTGATTTCCCTGGTAACTGATGAGCTAACCTGATATACATGCATGCATGCTCAGTTGTGTCTGACTCTGTAGCCCACCAGGGTCCTCTGTCCATGGAATTTTCCAGGCAAGAATACTGGAGTGGGTTGCTCTTTCCTACTCCAGGGGATCTTCCTGACCCAGGGATCATACCCATGTCTCTTGTGTCTCCTGCATTGGCAGGCAGATTCTTTACCACTGCGCCACCTGGGAAGCCAATCTGATATAACTCCCCCTATAAACGGTAGCTGACTTCTCCCCCAGGAGCGAAGATGGTTGCCATGTCTTGCTTGCCATCCACAGTGGGCATGTCACTCCAGGCCCTTTTGCTGAAGACGGGTAAGGTCCCTTACCCAACAAACCACTGACATCTCTGTCGCTGTCTCCAGCTCTTTCTTTGGTCTTGAGGCTGGATAACTATAAGGCTTACAGGCTTACAGGCCTGTGAGCTTCCCTGGTGGCTCAGAGGTTAAAGCATCTGCCTGCAATGCGGGAGACCTGGGTTTGATCCCTGGGTCGGGAAGATCCACTGGAGAAGGAAATGGCAACCCACTCCAGTATTCTTGCCTGGAGAATCCCATGGGCAGTGGAGCCTGGTGGGCTACAGTCCACAGGGTCACAAAGAGTCAGACATGACTGAGCGACTTCACTTTCCTTTACAGGCCTGTGGAGTGCAGCCCAACACACCCTGTCCTCAAAAGGCAAAGATTTTAGCAGAGGGTACCTCGACTCCTGTCACCTGGACCCAACACTGGTCCCAGTGACCTGAAGAGGGAATTCAAACTCCACAGACTAGTAAAGTTCTGGGCTGCAACTCAAATGTATTCTACATTTCTCAGCAAGCAAAGGGCTGGCTGAAGATGTTAGAACTGAGAGGTCAGTGTAATCTTTCAACAGAGACTCAAACCAACATTTTAATAGACTGCATAGAATCAGCCAAGAGAGAGATAAACATGTCAAACCCAAGCTGCTGCTATCACTATTCGTTGCTCCTCTCTGTTTCCATGGTGCTGATCACTTTGGTGCTTCTGAACAACACGGGGAAAGAATTTTCCTTCGTTTGCTATCTCAAAAGAGGTCTGGGACTGCTAACTGTTTCATCTCCATTTTCATTTCTTTCATGTATGATTGAGTCAGGTAGAACTGGGCTGGAATTTCAGCTGTGGCACTTCCTAGCACCTATTATCTCTGTGTGATCCCGGGCAGATAACCTCCCAGTGTCTTACTTCTCTTTGAATGGAGGTTAATGATAGAACCTACTTGTCTGGGCTGCTGTGAGAATTAGATGAGATAATCCATTTGAAACAGTTAAAGTTCTTGGCTGTGAGCAGAAGTCAAGTTTGTATTTACTAAGCAAAAAAAAAAAAAGTGGGGGGGCGGGGAGGGAGGTGATTTACTGGAAAGATGCAAAGTAGGAGGTGGCAAATTTTCTGTAAAGGGCCAGGTAGTAAATATTTTAGACTTTATGGGTTGTATGGTGTTGCAACCCTTCAACCCTGCCACTGTAGCCCCAGAGCAGCCAAAGCAGCAAGTAAATACATGTGCACGGCTGTGTACCAGTAAAACTTTATTTGGAAAAAAAAAAAAGGTAATGGGCCAGATTTTTAGTTTGATAATCTGTGATATAGAGACTTCTGGGATAGATGGAAGGGTGGACAAGACTTTGGAACCTCAGTAGCAGGAACAGTCTGATCAAGGTACCATAGCCACAGCCACGGACTACCATTGTGGTTGAATTCTGTCTCTTCATCTTAGCTTCAGTTGCTCCAGACTGAAAGTTGCAGGGAAAGCAGCCTATTCACCTGGTCTTGTGCCCATCTCCTAGCTACCCAGAACAGGTAAAGAAAGTATCTGGTCTCCTTCAGCTTCAACAGTAAGGGGTCAAGCCCCGCTCTACAACAAGACTCATGCAATGGGGAATTCTTTCCAGCTAGAAATGGCATTTGGGTGCTGAGTGATTTTTTTTTAATCTTTTGCCTAGTTTTAACTTTTTACTTTGTATCGGGGTATAGCTGATCAACAATGTTTTGATAGTTTCAGGTGAAGAGCAAAACGACTCAGCCATACAAATACATGTATCCATTCCCCCCCAAACTCTCCTCCCATCCAGGCTGCCTCATAACATTGAGCAGAGTTCCATGTGCTATACAGTAGGTCCTTGTTGGTTATCCATTTTAAATATGGGTGCTGAGTGATTTTTATTACATATTTACTATGCTCCATAAAGTGTTTGGCGCAGTGCCTTGCATGTTGAAAGCTCTTGGTGGTATTTGCTATGCTGCTGTTGCTGCTGCTTTTATTGTTATTAGAGCACTGGCACAATGTCTGATCCATACGGGTACTCCGTATGTGTTAGTCCTTTCCTCTTCTCCTCTCCCTTGTGAACTCTCCCATCACTTACTCCCCAACCCTCACTCTTGAGAGGCCACATGGACTAGTGCTCAGGGGGAGAGATTCTGGAGACTGCTGGAGTTTGTATCCTTATTGATACCCACTAGCTGTGTGACTTTGGGGCAAGCTGCTTTATTTCAGTTTCCTACTTATAATATGGAATGAAGATAGTAATAACCCTTGCCTCACGGAGGCTGTCATAAAGATTAACTGAGTCAACGTGTGTAAAGTGTTTAGAAAGTGCTTAGTTTGTGCATGTGCCCAGTTGTGTCTGAGCTTTACAACCCCATGGACTGTAGACTGCCAGGATCCTCTGTCCATGGGGTTTCCCAGGCAGAATGGAATTGCCATTTGAATGCCGTTGAATGGATTGCCATTTCTTTCTGCATGAGATCTTCCCAACCCAGGGATCAAACCCAGGTGTCCTGAGTCTCTTGCGTTGGCAGGTGGATTCTTTACTAGTGCCACCTCAGAAGCTTAGGACAGTACCTGCTATAAAAATGTTTAGGATTGTTATTCCGTCTGTCTTCTCATAACTGCTCTACTCCCATTCTTCCAACTCCCCAGTCTGTGTCTCCTGTCTGATTGTTGCCCAGCTTCTTCCCCACATTTCTCACTGTCCTCGGCTGATTTCTGTTGGGATGCTGGGCTGTCATCTGAGCCAGTTTACAGTTTCCAAGAATCATTGCCCTGCCTCTACTACCCCTAACTTGAGGCCTCAGAGTTGCCACTGATTCCCCTCCCTCCCCTTCATTGGCTATTGATCACTGAGACTTGCCCATGCTCCTCTGAAATGTCATTTGAGTCTGTTCTCTTTTCCTTTGTCATTATCTTTGTACCCTAGGCCTAAGGTTTTGAAATAGCCTCTTAAATTGCCTCCCTGCTTCTGTTAATACCATCTGCCTTCCATCCATGCCACCCCTGGCTGCAGCTAATTTATTTTAAGTGTGCATGCGAGCATGCTAAGTCATTTCAGTCTTGTCTGACTCTGTGCCACCCCATGGATTGCAGGCTGCGAGGCTCCTCTGTCCATGGGATTCTCCAGGCCAGAATACTGGAGTGGGTTGCCATGCCATCCTGCAGGGGATCTTCCCAACCCAGGGATTGAACTCGAGTCTCTTATATCTCCTGCATTGTGGGTGGATTCTTTACTGTTGAGCCACCAGGAATGCCCTCACCTTATGCATGATGACCAAATTCAAGGACAAGATTAAAGTCTACAGGCTGTTGTTATACTACTCAAAAGTCTTTAGTACCTTTCTCCACACATGGAAGGGGTTCTTAAACTGGGGTCTAAAATTGGGCTTCAGAGTGTCCATCACGTGCCCTACCCTTCTTGAAATTAACTGTAGGAAAAGCTTAAGCATCTGTACATGGATTTCTGAGGAAAGAAGATATGTCGCTTTCATCAGAGTCTTAAAGAGCTCTGTGGTCCCAAAATGTTTAACTGATGCTCTAAGGCAGTAGTATCCAGAATGGGGGCACTGGCACCCCAGGGGGAACACAGATGATTCTTTGGGGTATGAAAAGGAAATATCAGGACTTTTAAAATCCTATTACATCATCCTGTATAATTTTCTTTATGCTTTATAAAGAACTAGTGCATTCATGTGGGGCTTCCCAGCTGGCTCAGTGGTGGCTCTCCTGCTAATGCAGGAGATGTGGGTTCAATCTCTGGGTTGGGAAGATCCCCTGGAGAAGAAAATGACAACCCACTCCAGTATTCTTACCTGAGAATCACCATGGACAGAGGAGCCTGGCAGGCTACAGTCCATGGGGTTGCAAAGAGTTGGACACCACTTAGCGACTAAACAAAAAAAGTGCATTAGTGTATGTTATAAATTAGTGTTATTTAATTTATATATAATTATATAAATTATATAAAAGTGCATTAGTGTATGTTACAAACTATATAAATTAGTGTGTGTTATAAACCCTTTATAAATAAATATACATATGACAGAGGATCCTGGTAGGCTACAGTCCATAGGGTCACAAAGAGTCAGACACTGCTGAAGTGACTTAGCATGCATGTACATGTATATATATATTAGGGATATGCTAAGATATTTCTCTGAGAGGAATGTATGATCAAAAAGGTTTTGAAGATATTGCTGTAAAGGATCAAATCAAGATTCCTCTGCTCTTTGCTCTCTGGTCTGAAGCTGTTTTTACTGCCCTTATCTCTCTCACAAAACCCCTCCATATGCATTGATAAACTCATTCCGACCTCTGGACCTTGATTCATGTAATTCTCTTTGCACAGATGGCCCTCTTCCTTCTTCTCTTCATATTAAAGAAGGAGGTGAGTCCTTAAGATTAGTCTCCTGACTAATCCATCTGCTACGTCACTGCAAAACTCTATCTGGAGCACTAACTATGTCACTTAGTACATGGTTCTTAAATGTATACATTGCAGATTTATTGACTTATCTCCAACACTCAGAAAGCAAGCTCATTAAAGGAAGACTATGGAAATATTTTCCCTACTGTCGCAGTGTCCCCAAACTTTTTGTCACCAGGGACTGGTTTCGTGGAAGACAACTGTTCCATGGACCCAGGGGGCAGAGGATGGTTTCAGGATGATTCAAGTGTGTTACATTTATTGTACACTTTATTTCTAATCTAATGCCACCTCTGATCTGACAGGAGGTACAGGTCCATGGCCTGGAGGTTCAGGACCCTTGCTTCATGACCTAGCACAGTGCTAGAACTAGTGCTTAATACAGATTTGCTGAAAAGAGTAACAAACTGCTTGAGATGCACTGGGATAGAGAGTCCTCTGATGATTTTACCAGTGATAAAGCTATTGGTTGGCAGATAAGTGAACTCATACAAAGCAGGGCATCTTTAGTGCTTCCTGATGATGATCTAGGAACCAGCTATCAAAGGGTAAAAAGCCCAAGCAAACAAAATCCTCTCCAGTCACCCTAGAGAGCTTTATACTTTCAGTCCATATTGCCGGGGGGTCCCAATTTTCTCTTGAGACTAATTTGATAAATGCATTTGAGGGGAAAGGTATTAATGACTGATAATGTATTTAATGCATGATCCCATCTCAGATAATGGCTGCATTTAGAGACCCTTCAATGGAGAGGTGAGGGATTGTCAGTGTAGGTACTAGCAGAATTGGTTAGGGAGATCTAGTCTTGGTATTTCATCATGTCCTTCACCTCACACCCCAAAAATGAATAGGGAAAAAAGTAAAAATTAGGGCATCAGGATTTTTTACCACACAAAGAGGCAAAGTGCACAAGGTCACAGTAGGCACTAGAGTCCTATTCTTTGCCTTCCTCTGCAGTGCTTTCTGCCTTCCATGACACTCCACCTCCTCCCTTTCTGGAGCCTGCAGTATGTATATAACATACAGTTCATGATTAAAATGCCCTCCACTGCACAGTTCAATGTAGGTTGTGGTGACATGAAAAACATGACACTTGAAGTATCAATACTTCAAATCCAAATAACTCTAAATTCGAGGCTATGTTTATTGCAATGGGTCAACGACCCCCAGGCTGTGGAACTGCGTGAATGAAACTCCAGGAGTACAGAATGCCATCCCATTCCCATCTCTGTTCAGCAGGAAGTCCAGAGGATCTGAGAGAGACTGCCAGCTGGCCAAGCCAGGAAACTGTAAATTTCCAAACAATTTCCAATTAGCTTTAAAGTATCTGCTCTCTATCGGAGAAGGCAATGGCACCCCACTCCAGTACCCTTGCCTGGATAATCCCAGGAGGAGCCTGGAAGGCTGCAGTCCATGGGGTCACTGAGGGTCGGACACAACTGAGTGACTTCACTTTCACCTTTCACTTTCATGCATTGGAAAAGGAAATGGCAATCCACTCCAGTGTTCTTGCCTGGAGAATCCCAGGGACAGGGGAGCCTGGTGGGCTGCCATCTATGGGGTCGCACAGAGTCGGACACGACTGAAGCACCTTAGCAGCAGCAGCAGCAGCTCTCTATAGAGCACTGCCTTTTACTTCAAGTCTTTGGGGGTGGTGGTAAAGGAGCTGTGACAGCTGGAGGCCAGAAAGACCCCCAACAACTCCCTGAGAAGTGGACAAATGAAAAAAATAGCCCTCCACTACAAAGTGGCGGATGTGCAGTAGGCAAACATCCTGAGATGAACTCTTTACCTATCTCAATTCTTCTTGGCTAAAGTCTATGAAATAATTAATTCCAGCCCCCTTGTCATCACTTACATGATCTAGAGAAGTTCATGGGCACTGATGACAAGGCTGTCAACCTCTCCCTACAGCGCCATTCCTTTGTGTGCATGGGCTCCCCTTCCAGTCCGCTCAATCTCTGGAGGACAGAGGCCTTTGTCTCCAAAATCCCTCCCTCCACAATACAATCAGGGCTTAAGTGACTCCCTGGGCCTGTAGAACCAGTCACAATGCCCCACGCTTCCTGCCCTGAGAGCCCAGAATTCATGACCGTGCAGATAAATGAATTATACACTTGGCCAGAGATTAAGCCTGGTCCTTTGTACAGCAACCTCTGAGGTCTGGGGGAAGATTTGACCTGTCAGGATCTGTGTTCATTCTGCTTTGATGAGAGGCAGAGCAAAGCGGTCCTGGCTGTACAATCCCACACCCTGGGGTGTGATAATCAGCAAATTGCAGACAAGGAATTGGCTATTGCCTGATTCTCATTGTCTGAGGCCCAGGCCGAACAGTTCAGTGGCTGGCAGGAGGTTTTTCTGACTCCAGATGGCAGACCTGTGTCTTGCCAAGGCAACCAAGGAAGAAGAGCATCCTGAGTAGTGGTGCCAGCTCCAAAGAGGTCACAGAGAAGTTCCAAGAGGCTGAATTCATGGAGCTAAGTCTATCCAGAATCTCACATGGGGACTGAGGCAGGAGGGAAACTTGGCTATGAACTACTGTTGCCTTGGTTTTCAACCCAATGACTTAGGTAGAACTGGGGGACTGAGATAATCAACCAGTGCCCCTTCCCACAAATTGCTACTTCAAACCCATTCCTTAACATGTCAGCTGAGTAACCTACAAATGTGAGTCACTTAAAACCCAAACATCTTCAGGTGACCAGGGGTTTTTGGATGCCAAATAGGAGTTGTTTGTTGTTTGAAGGGTAACACTCTTGTGTTGACTAACTCTTCATGTCTCTGTTCAAATGTCTCTAGTTCAGAAAGACCCATCACAATGCCCTGATCTACATCAGATCCCCTTATAGCCTCTAACCACACACACTAATTTGTTTTCATTGCACTTGTCATTTTTAATTATCTATATTTAATTTACTCATCTCTTCAACCAATATTTATGACACATTTACTGGCTCAGTTCTAGGCTCTGCAGATACAACAGGCAAAAATCCCTGCCCTCATGTAGTTGACATCATAGAAGGGAGCTAGAGATACAAAAGTAATGTTGTGTTATATACTAAGTAATGTAGGTATATAACTATTAGTCGCTCAGTTGTGTCCCACTCTTTGCAACCCATGGATGGAAGCCCACCAGGCTCCTCTGTCCATGGAATTCTCCAGGCAAGAATACTGGAGTGGGTTGCCATTCTCTTCTCCAGGGGATCTTCCTGACCCAGGAATCAAACCTGGTCTCCTGCATTTTAGGCAGATTCTTTACCATCTGAGTCATTAGGGAAGAAAATAAAGGTCCAAACATGAATTGGCATGCAAAAACATTTTTGAAAGTTTTTATACTGGTCAACATAAATCCTTAGAGTGTATAGGAGTGAACTAATTATGTTTTTTCTTTTTTTTCTAGTTCAAATAAATCTGATCTTAACCCATGGTAACAAAGTGATCACATAAGCAAAGGAAATAATCATCCTTATAGCTATATCTACTATCTGTTAAATAACAAAAAGTGCTCACTTTTCATTGTGTTTATACCTCAATAATAACATTTACTCCTCTGAACTGTGATTGTTAATCTCTTGGTCTCTTCTGCCACCAGGTAATGAGGTGCCTGAGGGCAGAGTCTATGTCTTATTCACATTAATTTCCTTAGAACCTAGCCACATGTCCACGAAATATTTGTTGAAATGAGAGTCCTGGACCATGTCATAGGTACTGAGACCACTGAATGATTTTACATAGCCCAGGAACCAAGTAAAAACAGTTGTCATTGTTGTTTAGCCACTAAGTCATGTTTGACTCTTTTTCGACCCCATGGAATCTAGCCTGCAAACCTCCTCTGTCCATGGGATTTCCCAGGCAAGAATACTGGAGTGGGTTGCCATTTCTTTCTCCAGGGGATCAAACCTGCATCTCCTCCATTGGCAGGTGGATTCTTTACCTCTGAGCCACCAGGGAAGCCCAAGTAAAAATAGGGAATGCACTGTGTGGGTCTAGCTTATGCTTATGGATTAAATTAGATTCCATATATATGTATACAGTATAACTGTTACTACAAATACTTACAGATTTAAATTTATTTCAAAAAATGCAAAGCATATATGACAAAATATTAACACTTGTTATTTCTGGATTGTGGGTTTACATGTTCATAGTTTTCTGTGTTTCTTTAAAATTTTCAAAATAAAGAGAAATTACATTATTAAAAAAAAAAGAGAGAGAGAGAAAATGCATTGATTTCTGTGAAGTCCAGGTTAGGCTAGAACAGAACTAGACTCCTTACTTCTTTCCTAAGCTGGAGAAGTCCTTGTCTGATTCACAAGCCCTTCCTCAGCCCTTGGAAATTTTATTCTAGGATTTGTGAGTTCTCGTGGGCCCCATTTTCTAGAGAACTCATTAACTTATTAATGCATTTATTAGAACTTACAGTAAATCTTTTATGTAATGAGGACTCTTAGAGTATGCACTGTGCAAATTTACAGAATTGTAAGGTTCATTGAGGCCTAAGAGGAAAACCCTTATTGATGCAAATCTCTCTTGATTGTTAGAGGCAACCTTTCTATCTCATAAGACAGAGTCACTTGGAGATAATGGAAAATCTTTCTTTGCTATTTGAGGACTCAGTGGCTTCTGAGTTATTCTCCAGTAGATCATTTTCCATTGTTTGAGACTATTTTTTTGGAGGTGTAGGACATAGACTAAATGAGCAGGGGTCCAAGGATACTACCTGGAGGTTCTTTTCTTTTCTGGGTTATATCCCTGACTTCTCAGGTCATTTTAATTTATATGTGATTCTTCCTAAAAGAGGAATACCACAAATATCCCAGATAGCAGAGATTCTGGCCTGTTAAGATTTTAGTGGGCACTTCAGTGGGCATACCTCATTTAAGGGAAATGATTTTTACTCTATCATTTTTTACCCTAAGATGGATGCAGTAGGGATTCAACAAAAATCCTCCTAGACAGTTGTGGTTGATATCAGGGACCTTTTGTCATTTGGTTTGAATGAACACATTCCGAGTCCCAAAGAATGTGACACTTTGGTTTGCTAACACGCAAGGGAAATGATTAATTCCTGTCTAGGGAAGAAAAAAAGGTGAGATCGATCAACTGTACATGTTAAATGCCCATTGATTTGAGGCTGGAATGTCCATTTTGCACAGCTCACACACTTCTCTACATCTTGCTCAATGTTATGTGGAAGCCTGGATGGGAGGGGAATTCGGGGGAGAATGGATACATGTATGTCGCTTTGCTGTTCACCTGAAACTATCACAACATTGTTGATCGGTTATGAAATGAAAAACTGAAAGTGTTAGTTGCTCAGTCATGTCTGACCCTTTGTAACCCCATGGACTGTAGCCCACCAGGCTCCTCTGTCCATGGGATTTCCCAGGCAAGAATACTGGAGTGGGTTGCCATGCCCTTCTCCAGGGGATCTTCCTGACCCAGGGATCGAACCCAGGTTTCCTGCATTGCAGGCAGATTCTTAACCATCTGAGCCAGCAGGGAAGCCCTAATCAGCTATGCTCCAATGTAAAATAAAAAGTTAAAAAAACCCAAATGATTCTGAGATGTTAAAAAAATACAAATATTTCCTAAAAGAAGGTCAGATTAAAAAAAAAATTGATGTGGTAACACCTGTGGATACTCTGTATATAGCTACCTGTATGACTTTTGCTTGTCTTGGGGAACTGAGTTGATTGGAAGAGGAGTCAGAGATGAGAATATATCAGGATCATGGGACTGAGGTCGAAAGATGGTAGTGGATGGGGAGATGGGAAGTTAAGCTTGGAGATTCTGTTTACTTTACCTTATCCAGGCAAATCCTGAACTTCTTAACTCCAGTGATGAAAAAGCAACAATGGAAAATGGTGCCTCAGGAAAAAAGCAAACCCTGACCAAGTTTTGTATAAACCTTCCCCTAGATCTGCCATGGAAGCTCTCCAAAAACTGGATGGCTTAAGAAGGCTCTATCCCTCTTGAGAGCACTTACAAAGCACCACCACTGTTGGTTCTGCTGATTGCCCAAGCCACTCTGAGCTTCACAGGGAAGAAGAAAAAAGGAAGGGGGCCTCAGAATGCTGGAGGCCTACTTCCTCAAGACAGCTGTATGCAAAGTTCAGCTCTGATGGCCTGCTATTCGAATTGGCCCAAGGAGAGGGTCTATGTTACCTAGAAAAGTCTGTGTTAATGCTCCACACAAAAATGTAAAACAGCATTTCACAAAGTGAGGGGCTAGGATGCCCTTGGGGACTGAAAGAACTTGAGAAAGGACTGATGGTTCAATACAGTTTTTTTTGGCCACACTGCACGGCATGTGGGATCTTACTTCTCTGACCAGGGATCGAACCCGTGCCCCTTGCAGTGGAAGTGCAGAGTCTTAATCACTGTACCACCAGGGGGAGGCCCAAGACTGATGGTTCAGTAAAGAGACTCACCCATAAATAGACTTCTCCCTTGCCAGCCTATGGCCTACCAAACAACACAGCATTCGGTGCCTCTTCTCTTACTTGCCCTTTTCTCCTCTATCATCTAACTTTGTTAAGATCCAAGTTCTGTATGTGCCCTGAATCTGTTTTTTAGTTCTCTCTTGTCAGTGGTCTGCCAATCTCACCCCGTTAAAAAGCCCTGACTCTTTTTCTTGCCCATGTTCATTTTTCACACTTCCTCCTAATTATCTGGCAGCCAGCATATTAGGCTTCTCTTCCAACTCTAAGCTCTTAGGACAACAATCAACCACAGCCAAAATCCCTATGATATAACAACAGATGCTGTCACAGACCTATAAAATCAGGTTAAATGACAAAACCTTGATAGAGAGTATTAAAGAGACAGTTGCTATAAAGTCATCCTGAGGCAGGAGGAGAGGATAGTGGGGTCTTTCTTCCAAGAGGTAGTAATGACAGTATCCTAGCCAAGGAGTTAGGAAACTTGGTCTCAGCTCTACCATCAGTTCCCATATTTGCAAAGAAGGCTTACAAGTGACATCAGTCTTCTTTCAAAGAGGGATCTCCAAACTGCTGGTGGCTTAAGGTATGTTTATTTTATTCTAATGCTTAAGCACATATTCTATCCTAAATTTGGAAAACATTGCTTTTCCATTTTTAGTTTCATTTTAAAATAAATTTAGCCAGGTACAATCATGAACCAACCTAAAGAACAGCATTTAGTTAAATAATAAACACTACATACAGCAAGAATAAAGGTATTATGCAAACTTGGATTTAGTGAGGGATGGGCTAGATCAGTCTTACTGGTTCTAGCATTTTGGGCCAATTAAACAATAATAGGGCTTCCCTTGTCGCTCAGTCGGTAAAGAATCTGCCTGCAGTGCAGGAGACCTGGGTTTGATCCCTGGGTTAGGAAGATCCCCTGGAGAAGGAAATGGCAACCCACTCCAGTATTCTTGCCTTGAAAATCTCATGGACAGAGGAGCCTGGTGGGCTGCAGTCCATGGGGTCACAAACAGGTACGACTGAGCAACTAACACTTACTTACTTACTTAAATAATAATAACTAACAACTTACAGCATTTATTATGTTCCAGGCATGCGCCAAGGTACTAAGAATTATATATATGAAATCACATAATCTCCACAACAACCTTATGAGGTAGGCATTATTATTATTATCTCTATTTTACAAATGAGGAAACTGAGGGACTATGAACTTGCCTAACACTACGCAACTTAAGAGTCAGAGCCAGGATTTGAACTCAGGCAGATTGGATGCAGAAGCCACAGTCTATATCAGCGCTTCTCAAAGTGTGGTTCCTGGACCAGTAGCATCCACATCCCTTGAGAACTTGCTAGAAACTCAAATGATCAGATCCCCACCCCAGACCTACTGAATCAGAATCTCTGGGAGGGAGGTTCAATAATCTGTGTTTTAACAAGCCATGCAGGTAACTCTGACATGCAAACTCACACTGGAGTGTGTACCACACTGTAATGCACTAGCCTGAACCAATGGCAACAAGTGTGGGATGATGGGAAAGTAATGTGGATGGCAAACTGAGGTAGAGTGAAGGTTGATACAAGATTAGAGAAACCTGGACATGTGTGATAGCAGAAGGGAAGGAGTCCGATTATGGATGGATTATGGAAACAGAGGAGAAGAGGAAGAAAGCAGAGCAGCTTGGGGTCACAGAGGACAATGAGGATGGCTATCTCTTGAGTACTGGAAATGACAGAAATGGACCCAGGGAAGAAGCCAATGCTTTTGACTTTTTACTCATATGACCAAAAAAAAAGATTAATAGATTTTAGTGATGGTGCAGGGGAACTGACCAGCTTTTGAGGCAAGAGATGACTGATTCAAACAAACTCCTGTGAGCCACTGACATGGGTGAAATAATCTTTACTCACAATGTTTAGGTCATAGTAGCAGCTGGAGACGAAGATTTTCCAATAAACCAAACCCAGTGATTATTGGTTTTTGTGGCAGCCATGAAAATGTGCCACTAAGGTCTCTTGCTTTGGGGAGCATAATTGACAGATGGCTGTAGCTGCTGATCTCTGAATCCATCACCACATTTGAGCCAAGGTCATGCTTCCATCAGGCAGTTCCCAGACAGTGGCTGAGCATGGCAAGAATACTAAGGTGGGCCCCTTCCTGTGAGATGGGCTTCCCAGGTGTCCTAGTGGTAAAGAATCTGCCTGCCAATGAAGGAGACACAAGAGACGCAGGTTTGATCCTTGGACTGGGAAATGGAGAAGGAAATGGCAACCCACTCCAGTATCCTTGTCTGGAAGCTTTCATGAACAGAGAAGCCTGGTGGATTACAGTTCATAGAGTCACAAAGAGTCTGACACAACTCTTTGACTGAGCACACACTTCCTGTGAGACAGAGGACTCCTCTCCAATGGGCAGCTTTGGCTTGAAAACTCCCTACTGACTTGGCTGAAACACTCTCAGGACTGTCCTGTAATCTGAGATTCTACTGGTCCAATCCTCTTTCCTCCCCTCTCTCTTTCACAAGGGTCAGCCCTGCACTGTGATCTGACAGCCCCTACTTTCTTTGGGTCCCTTTCCTTTTTTCCTCACGGGCACCCAACTCAATAAACCTCTTGCATGTGTGCGTGCTCGGTCGCTCAGTTGTGTCTGACTCTTTGCAAACCCATGGACTGTAACCCACCAGGCCCCTCTGTCCATGGAATTTTCCAGGCAAAAATACTTGAGTGGGTTGCTGTTTCCTTCTCCAGGGGATCTTCCCATCCCAGGGATTGAAGGCACATGTCTTACATCTCCTGCATTGGCAGGTGGATTCTTAACCACTATGCCACCTGGGAAGACCAACCTGGAAAATTTCTAATGTCATATTGGAGTCTGCTTTACAGAGGTCCTAAGCTAACAAAGGATTCTTCCCCAACTATGATTTGCTATATGAGCAAAGATGTGGACTCTGCAGATATCTCAGGGTTGAATGTTTTGAGGCTAAGAGTAACTCACACTCTAAGGAGGTAAGAGGAGTAGAAGTAGAGATTGTGATAACCTTAAACCCAGACCTTTACAACAGGGGACCTGCTTCATTCAAATTCTATCAGTAACATAGAGACAAATGTCAGGGTTTTATAAATTATAATTGGAAAGCTCACCATTATACAGGTTTTGTTCTCTATGTGAATAACACAGGAAAAGCTCTGATACCAGGCCTTGAGTAATGTGCAAGGAGTTAATGATCTGAGTAAAATGGGTGGATCCTGGTGTGTGATGAGATGTATTATTTGCTCAGTCGTGTCTGACTCTTTGCAAACCCATGGACTGTAGCCCACCAGGCTCCTCTGTCTGTGCAATTCTCTAGGCAAGAACACTGGAGTGGGTTGCCATGTCCTTCTCTAGGGGATCTTCCTGACCCAGGGATCAAACCTGGGTCTCCCATGTTGCAGGCAGACTCTTTACCATCTGAGCCACCAGACAAGTCTAAAGCATGTGAGATAACTTCCCTCTTTATTGATTGGAAGGTATCTGATTCCAGGTGAAAATGAGGCTGGTGGTGACAGCAAGATGAGAAAGAAGAATGATCTGGCAAAAGCTGAAGGAGGTAATGTTGGCAGTGAGACTTTCGTTTTTTTGAGTGTAGACTTCTACTACATATACTCTTCGGGAGGGACCTCTTTGAGGCTAAATATCCCTGGGAGAAGTAAAATCTTAGGAGTGAACATCTCAGAGGAGATAGTCTGCGGTACAGTTGGAATAGAGCTCATTATGGGTGAGCTATGGGGTCTTACTGAAAGAGGAAAGTGAAAAGTGAAAGTGAAGTCGCTCAGTCGTGTCCGACTCTTTGCGACCCCATGGACTGTAGCCCACCAGGCTCCTCTGTCCATGGGATTCTCCAGGCAAGAATACTGGAGTGGGTTGCCATTTCCTTCTCCAGGGGATAGATATTCCTGACCCAGGGATTGAACCCAGGTCTCCCGCATTGCAGGCAGATGCTTTAACCTCTTAGCCACCAGGGAAGCCCGGATAAATGAAAAAGGCCCAAATTTTTACAACTTTCTCTTTCCCACGTTTGCACTGTTGTAGAGGACACTGACATTCTTCTCTGCCAAGAAAGCCTGAGTGTCTGGCCTGTTTTCCACTAGACCCAGGGTATGGCAGGAACCAAGCCAAACCAATCTTTTTTTTTTTTTTTTTGGTATATTTTAATCCTTTGGCTGCAACACATAGTGTGTGGGATCTTAGTTCCACAACCAGGGATTGAACCCATGCCCCCTGCATTGGCAGCACCAAGTGTTAACCATTGGACCACCAGGTAAGTACCACAAACCAATCTTGTAAAGAAAATTATAAGTTACTAGTAGAAGGTGTGTCTTCCTGTGGAAACTAGGGATCAGGCCTCTCTTACTTGTGCCTTCAGAAGAGCTGAGAAGCTTCAGACACTGAAATTTGCTTTACTGAGAGGATTATAAGGATTATAATCAACAAACTGAAAAACAACTAATTGAAAGGATCACAAGCAACTAATTGCAAAAACAAGTATGGGATCTTTAAGACACAACAAAGTGCTAAAAAAAAAAAAAAAAGGAACCAGAGTAAACTCTCTGATACAACTTGTGGTTTAGTGGGAAAGTTCAATAGCGGGGGAAACTTTAGGATATAAACACACCTTCTACCCAGAGGCACCGAATATTTGTTTAGAAACAGATGCACCTGGCAGTTAAATGATAATGCCATTAACCACAATTATACCCTTCTCCTGATTGTTCATTTATAGTCATTATACTACTTAATAAATAATAAATGTGATTCTCACTCTGCAAATCATTTAACATTGCCAATCTAAAGAATCATTTAGATCGTAAAGACAATCTAAAAGAAAGAAAGAAAGTGAAGTCGCTCAGTCGTGTCTGACTCTTTGCGACCCTGTGGACTGTAGCCTACAATCTAAAGAAGGGGTAACTCCAAAGGGGAAGGGGTTGTTGCTGCTGTTCAGTTGCTAAGTTTTGTCTGACTCTCTGTGACCCCATGGACTGCAGCACACCAGGATTCCCTGTCCTTCACTGTCTCCCAGAGTATGCTCAAACCCATGTCCATTGAGTCACTGATGCCACCCAACCATCTCATCCTCTGTCACCCCCTTCTCTTCCTGCCCTCAATTTTTCCCAGCATCAGGGTCTTTTCCAATGAGTCAGCTCTTCACATCAGGTGGTCAAAGTAGTGGAGATTCAGTTTCAGCATCAGTCTTTGCAATGAATATTGAGGGTTGATTTCCTTTAGGATTGACTGGTTTGATCTCCTTGCTGTCCAGGGGACTCTCAAGAGTCTTCTCTGGCACCATAATTCAAATGCATGAATTCTTTGGCACCCAGCCTTCTTTATGGTCCAACTCTCCCATCCATACATGACTACTGGGAAAACTAGCTTTGACAAGATGGATATTTGTCAACAAAGTAATGTGTCTTCTTTTTAATATGCTGTTTAGGTTGGTCATAGCTTTTCTTCCAAGGAGCAAGTGTCTTTTAATTTCATAGCTGCAGTCACCATCTGCAGTGATTTTGGAGCCCCCAAAAATAAAGTCAGCCACTATTTCCATTTTTTCCTCATCTACTTGCCATGAAGTGATGGGATTGGATGTCATGATCTTAGTTTTCTGAATGTTCAGTTTTAAGCCAGCTTTTTCACTCTCTTCTTTCACTCTCATCAAGAGGCTCTTTAGTTACTCTTCACTTTCTGCCATAAGAGTGGTATCATCTGCATATCTGAGGTTATTGATATTTCTCCTGGCAATTTTGATTCCAGCTTGTGCTTTATCCAGCCCAGCATTTTGCATGGTGTAATCTGCATATAAAATAAACAAGCAGCGTGACAATATACAGCATTGACATACTCCTTTCCCAATTAGGAACTAGTCCATTGTTCCATGGCTGGTTCCAACTGTTGCTTCTTGACCTGCATACAGGTTTTTCAGGAGGCGGGTCAGGTAGTCTGGTATTCCCATCTCTTGAAGAATTTTCCACAGTTTGTTGTGACCCACACAGTCAAAGGCTTTAGTGTAGTCAATGAAGCAGAAGTAGAGGTTTTTCTGGAATTCCCTTGCTTTTTCTATGATTCAATAGATGTTGGTGATTTGATCTCTGGTTCCATTGCCTTTTCTAAATCCAGCTTGTACATGTGGAAGTTCTTGGTTCACTTATTGTTGAAGCCTAGCTCAAAGGATTTTGAGTATTACCTTACTAGTATGTCAAATGAGTGCAGTTATACAGTAGTTTGAATGAATATTCTTTGGCATTACCCTTCTTTGGGACTGGAATGAAAACTGACCTTTTCCTATTCTGTGGCCACTGCTGAGTTTTCCAAATTTGCAGGCATATTGAGCGCAACACTTTAACAGCATCATTTTAGGGTTTTAAATAGCTTAGCTGGAATTCCATCACCTCCACTAGCTTTGTTCTTAGTAATGCTTCCTAAAGCCCACTTGACTTCACACTCTAGGATGTCTGGCTCTAGACGAGTGACCCCACCATTGCAATTATCTGGGTGATTAAGATCTTGGTTATCTGGGTCATTAAGAAGAGAAGCAAAAGGCAAAGGAGAAAGGGAAAGATATACCCAACTGAATGCAGAGTTCCAAAGAAGAGCAAAGAGAGATAAGAAAGCCTTCTTAATTGAATAATGCAAAGAAATGGAGGAAAACAATAGAATGGGAAAGACTAGAGGAGAAAATTAGAGATACCAAGGGAACATTTCATGCAAAGATGGGCACAATGAAGGATGGAAACAGTAAGAACCTAACAGAAGCAGAAGAGTTAAAGGGAAAAGGGGGAGGGATAAATTAGGAGTATGGGATTAAAAGATACACACCACTATATATAAAATAAACAACAAGGATTTGCTGTATAATACAGGGAACTATATCAATGTCTTATAATAATCTATAATGAAAAAGAATCTGGAATAGAATATATATGTATACATATATGTGCATATATACATATATTTACATATATATATGAATATATAGCTGAACCCCTTTGCTATACACCCAAAACTGGCACAATATTGTACATTAACTGCACTTCAATAAAATAAAAATAATAAAGAATGAATAACCAAGACTCCCAGGTTCCTGCTACCGCCTCTGATTAGAATAGCAGGTTTCACTCCTCTCTATTTAAAATGTGAGAGTTCAACTCTTCGACACAGCCTAACAATATCAGTGTTATTAAAACTTAATGAACACAGTTTTCGCATAAGAACAACGCCTACTGAGGACATAGTAAGAGGAGCAAATTATTAGGTGGAGAGCAACCCATTAACAAAGGCAAACATACAGGAATTTGCTCATGATAAAAATAAAGATTGTATTAGTTGATCAGAACTAAACATGCCCATAGATTTTGCTAAGCTAGGGTTGGTCATTTCAATTAATGGGCTACTACCTCTTTCTTGCAATCAGGTGGCACTGGACATAGATGTCTGGAAAACATGTAAGTCTGAATCATGGGAAAATAAACCAAATAATCTGTTTGGATGTGGCTACCACACAAATCAATGGATGGGCCCAGTTTAATAGGCAGGCCTCTCCAGTCTCACATGTCCAGGAAAGTAGATATCACTTCTAGTAAACTCAAGAATGATGATAATCTTGTACCAAATATCCAAAGTACAATTACCACATGGTAGGCTGGACGCCATGTCTTGCTGAATCTGTCTGAGTCAGGAGGCTGGGACCTAGTCCCATTTTTGCCACCAACTGACTTTATTAACCTTATTTACCACCCCTCACCTCTTTCAGCCTCAGTCTTCTCATCTACAAAATCAAGGGATTAGATGGCATGCTCCTTAGGGGTCCTTTCAGCTCTAGAGTGTGTATTTTACTGTATTTTGTTTCTTGCAAATTGATCATGTCCACATGGCAAAAACTAGAGAGGGAAAATAAATTTCACCTTAAATGTTGCCATCTAATTGCCTTGATTGTTTGATACTGGCTGCCTAGAACACTGTTGAGAAGAATTCTGAGACTAGATTCAAGTTCAGCAGGAAAGAAAGCCAAAGACAAAGGTGGGAAATGATAGCTTTCAGGCCATGGATTTACCAACCCTGGCACAGATAATATCACTTGGGCAACTGGATCATATTTGTTAGAAACCTCTATTCTAACTAGTTCATGGAACTGGAGTTTAGTGTTTTTTCAAATATCCCCAAGACTTGTCATGAATGCTATTTGCTCTATAAGAACAATGAGAGTAAATTTTTACTTTCTTATTAACACTTATTATTACTTAGTTATTACTACTCCTAATAGTAGTTTTAGCAATAATTAATACTAATATTTGATATTATTTACTATATAGAGACAAATATTATAAATTTGGAAGCATGAAAGACAAGTCCAAGAACAGCCATAGCTGGTTTTCAACTTGATAAGTTGTACAATGCAGAGCTGCCACTGTTTTTAATTCAGACAGATGACTAACTGTCTGCAGCCAAGGCTATGAAACATAGAACAGTGAACTATTAAATGGCAGAGAAACACTTTGAGAATTAAGCAAGCAAGCACTTTTTTGATATAAAAAATGTTTAATGTGAAATGATGAAAGTTGATTCTGGGCAGTCTGCTGTGATGTTTCAGAATGCCCTACTCTCATATTGTTTCCCCAGCTTAACAAAGTGCAGCTAAAAGCATATTAACATTTCAGACAGAAAAAAAGAGGAAATTAGTTCAATGGCTTGCCACTTTTTAGTGGAACTAATAAGAACTCAGGAGTTGTACATTTTGAAAATCTCAACACATCTAAGGATATTTGATTGTATCCCACCTTCTACATCAAAGAAAGAGCATTCCAACTGAGCAGTGTTTACCAACCACTTCTTTAATCTTCTCTAAATTAGAAGCCATCATTAGCGCAGATAATGGCCTTCTGTAAGAAGCAAGCCAATACTACTGCTAATCGTCTGGCATTCTGCTGCCCTATATGGTAGCTACTAATCACATGTGGCTATTACACTTAATAAAATAAGATTTAAAACTCAGTCCCTCAGCCACATTAGCCATATTTCAGATGCTCCATAGTTATATGTAGCTAGAGGCTACCTTTCATTGAGTTAGATTCATTGAGTTAGACAAGGCTGTGGTCCATGTGATCAGATTGGCTACTTTTCTGTGATTGTGGTTTCAGTCTGTCTGCCCTCTGATGCCCTCTCTCAATGCCTACTGTCTTACTTGGGTTTCTCTTACACAAGAGAAGACTCTATACATGGACATTACCAGATGGCCAACACCAAAATCAGATTGATTATATTCTTTGCAGCCAAAGATAGAGAAGCTCTATACACTCAGCAAAAACAAGACCAGGAGCTGACTGTGGCTCAAATCATGAACTCCTTATTTCCAAATTCAGACTTAAATTGAACAAAGTAGGGAAAACCACTAGACCATTCAGGCATGACCTAAATCAAATCCCTTACAACTATACAGTGGAAGTGAGAATTAGATTTAAAGGACTAGATCTGATAGAGTGCCTGATGAACAATGTATGGAGGTTTGTGACATTGTACAGGACACAGGGAGCAAGATCATCCCCAAGAAAAAGAAATGCAAAAAAGTAAAATGGCTGTGTGAGGAGGCCTTACAAATCGCTGTGAAAAGAAGAGAAGCAAAAAGCAAAGGAGAAAAGGAAAGATGTACCCATTTGAATGCAGAGTTCCAAAGAATAGCAAAGAGAGATAAGAAAGCCTTCCTCAGTGATCAGTGCAAAGAAACAGAGGAAAACAATAGAATGGGAAAGACTAGAGATCTCTTCATGAAAACTAGAGATACCAAGGCAACATTTCATGCAAAGATGGGCTCAATAAAGGGCAGAAATGGTATGGACCTAAAGGAAGCAGAAGATAATAAGAAGAGGTGGCTAGAATACACAGAAGAACTATACAAAAAAAATCTTCATGACCCAGATAACCATGATGATGTGATCATTCACCTAGAGCCAGAAATCCTGGAATGTGAAGTCAAGTGGGCCTTAGGAAGCATCACTATGAACAAAGCTAGTGACGGTGATGGAATTCCAGTTGGGCTATTTCAAATCCTAAAAGATGATGCTGTGAAAGTTCTGCACTCAATGTGCCAGCAATTTGGAAAACTCAGCAGTGGCCACAGCACTGGAAAAGGTCAGTTTTCATTCCAATCCCAAAGAAAGGCAATGCCAAAGGACGCTAAAACTACCACACAACTGGTCTAATCTCAAATTCTAGCAAAGTAATGCTCAAAATTCTCCAAGCCAGGCTTCAGCAATACGTGAACTGTGAACTTCCAGATGTTCAAGCTGGTTTTAGAAAAGGCAGAGGAACCAGAGATCAAATTGCCAACATCCGCTGGATCATCAAAAAAGCAAGAGAGTTCCAGAAAAACATCTATTTCTGCTTTATTGATTATGCCAAAGCCTTTGACTGTGTAGATCACAATAAACTGTGAAAAATTCTGAAAGAGATGGGAATACCAGACCACCTGACCTGCCTCTTGAGAAATCTGTATGCAGGTCAGGAAGCAACAGTTAGAACTGGACATGGAACAAGAGACTGGTTCCAAATAGGAAAAGGAGTATGTCAAGGCTGTGTATTTTCACCCTGCTTATTTAACTTCTATGCAGAGTACATCATGAGAAACACTGGGCTGGATGAAGCACAAGCTGGAATCAAGACTGCTGGGAGAAATATCAGTAATTTCAGATATACAGATGACACCACCCTTATGGCAGAAAGTGAAGAAGAACTAAAGAGGCTTTTGATGAAAGTGAAAGAGGAGAGTGAAAAAGTTGGCTAAATGCTCAACATTCAGAAAACTATGATCATGGCATCCGGTCCCATCACTTCATGGCAAATAGATGGGGAAACATTGGAAACCACGGCTGACTTTATTTTTCTGGGCACCAAAATCACTGCAGATGGTGATTGCAGCTATGAAATTAAAAGACACTTACTCCTTGGAAGGAAAATTATGACCAACCTAGATAGCATATTAAAAAGCGGAGACATTACTTTGCCAACAAAGGTCTGTCTAGTCAAGGCTATGTTTTTTCCAGTGGCCATGTATGGATGTGAGAGTTGGAGTACAAAGAAAGCTGAGCACTGAAGAATTGATGCTTCTGAACTGTGGTGTTGGAGAAGACTCTTGAGAGTCCCTTTGATTGCAAGGAGATCCAACCAGTCCATCCTAAAGGAGATCAGTCCTGGGCTGTTGAAGCTGAAACTCCAATACTTTGGCCACCTGATGCGAAGAGCTGACTCATTTGAAAAGACCTTGATGCTGGGAAAGATTGAGGGCAGGAGAAGGGGACAACAGAGGATGAGATGGTTGGATGGCATCACTGACTCAATGGACATGAATTTGGGTAAACTCTGGGAGTTGGTGATGGACAGGGAGGCCTGGAGTGTTGCAGTCCATGGGGTCGCAGAGAGTCAGACATGACTGAGCGATTGAACTGAAGTGAACTGAACTGAAGAGGCTACCTTATTAGACATTTCCATCATGGCAGAAAGTACTATAGAATGGCTCTGCTCCAGAGGGCCTGAGTATCACACCTGGAGTGGGTAGGGCTTTCAAAATGGCTTAGAGAGCATTTCCATGATGATTCAGAGCTGGAAGAAATTTTAAAAATTCAAATTCATCTCTTTTGTTTTCTTGATGAGGAAACTGAGGCCCAGCAAAGGTCAAACAGCTAATTGATAGCAGACTGGGGACTAGACTCCAGGATTCCTGATTCTGAGGCCTCTCCTCATTCCATGATCCTGGTAATATACCTATAGTATTTTTCTGGTTACACTACTAGCTTGGGGTCAGCTCCCCCCAACATCAGTAGCTCTATTCCAGTAGCCAGGTATGCCCATTATCTCCCTGTTGCTCCTTATAGAGAGAAAACATCAGGAGAACACTGAATGGGGTAGGAGGTTGGGGAAGAGTATGCAATTGTGCAAGTAAATACCTAGCTCCAGAATGAAGAGTAAACATTCCAAGTTATCTATAAATATTTAGCAAAGTCATACATCTAGGCCCCAAAGAAGGGGGTTTATTCTTGACATTTGCAATTAAAAGAGATTAATCCCTTGACACAATGTTAACACTAACCTTTCTTGAGTATAAACATGTCCTAGGATACTCCGCACTGAGTGTAAATGTATAGGAACAGATTATTCACTGGATAGCCAGCTCTTGGCAAAAATACAATGGTCTATTCTCTGAGCACATGGATGGGGATACTGTACCAGTGAGGGATTTACTGGGTCCTGTTCCATGGGCAGAGGGGAAAGGAAATGGTCTTGTTTACAAGGACTATTAGGCTGTCCTCCAAAAGTTTGGCTGTTGGGACTCATTTGGCTGGGTCCAAGGCTGGATCCAAAACCTCCCATGGTAGTTCTGCGATGGTAGATTTTCATTGGCTACCATTCCCTCAACTACCCTGAACCAGGTGCTGGGGCTACAGCGATGGCTGGGTCCCAGCACACTGTTTCTCAAAGGACTCACGTCAGTTTTCTTTTTTCAGGCAAGGTTTTATTGGGCCCCTGCTGCAGCAGGAGGGGACTGAGAAGAAATAGCAGGTTCTCTTGCTTGCTTGCTCCCTGAGGATGGGGGGAAAGCTTGTTCCTTATATGGGATGAGGGTAGGGGTATGTTCAAGGGTCAGGTTGGAAGGGTGGCTTAGGTGATTTGCTCACCCCTTAGCTGGTGTTTTGTGCAGGGGGCATGCACAGTACCCTGCTTTTGCTCCTGACCCCTTGCTTTTGCTCCAGGCTCCTCAAAAGTGGCAGTTGGGTGTTTCTGGTCTCTTTCTATGTTTTGTCCAGAATTTACCCTAACTGTGCATACATGCAGTTATTTTTACTCCCATTTAGTTTCTTTGTGGGCTTAAAGAATCCTCCTGCCAATGCAGGGGGTGCAGGAGACATGGGTTTGACCCTTGGTTAAGGAAGATCCCCTGGAGAAGGAAATGGCAACCCACTCCAGTATTCTTGCCTGGGAAATCCCATGGACAGAGGAGCCTGGTGAGCTCCTGGGGTTACAAAGAGTCAGACACAACTTAGGGACTAAACAACACACAAACAACAACATAGTTTCCTTGTATTTTGTTGCTGGAGGAAATGTGTGTTCAGTTGCAAGCATTGCAGCACTACAGCCAAGGGTCCCAGGTCCTAGGCCTGTCTCATTCCCCATGCCCCCACCCCCGGAAGGACTCTATACCCTTATTCTTAAGCGGTAAGGGCCCAACATCCCTTTGAAGGACTCATATTGGTTTTTAAAACAGGTTACCGCTGCAAGGAATTCCTAAAATGAGAAGCGCAGGAAAAAACAACTTGCATTAAAGAGGAGTTAGTCCTCAAAGCCTTAGGCTCCCTTTGTGACCTCTTTGCAGCCCGCCAGGCTCCTCTGTCCATGGAATTCTTCAGGCAAGAATACTGGAGGGGTTGCCATTTCCTTCTCCAGGGGATCATCCCTCCTGACCCAGGAATCAAACCTAGGTCTCCTGCATTGTAGGCAGACTCTTTACCATCTGAGCCAGCAGGGAACCCCATGTGAGGTCCTTTTAACCTCTCTTTTATGTATCATTTCTTCACCAAGATAATCATGGCTCTTCCTTCCTGAGAGTACACATTGGAGGTATTGGGGACTTAATGGGTTAGCCCTGTTTATACTTGAAAACATGGATCTGCTGCTGCTGCTGCTAAGTTGCTTCAGTCGTGTCCGACTCTGTGCGACCCCATAGACGGCAGCCCACCAGGCTCGGCCGTCCCTGGGATTCTCCAGGCAAGAACATTGGAGTGGGTTCCCATTTCCTTCTCCAATGCACGAAAGTGAAAAGGGAAAGTGAAGTCGCTCAGTCATGTCTGACTCAGCGACCCCATGGACCGCAGCCCACCAGGCTCCTCTGTGCATGGGATTTTCCAGGCAAGAGTACTGGAGTGGGTTGTCATTGCCTTCTCCATGGATCTGATGAGGAAAGGTTTAAACCAAGTATATTAATCACTAATGATGCAAAGTCAAGCCTAAGTGGGGAAATAGATGGAATTTTTCAAAAATGCATTTTGAGGAATAAAAGGAGTCCTACTGTATTCTGAAAAGCTTACCAAGTCTGGTGTGATCATCCCTGCTAGACTGGCTCTATCTATGGTTGTCTAGCTTCTAAAAAAAGAAATCAGAGAGATTCCATTTGCTTCAGAAAGGACCAACCGGGTGATGGGGTACAGGGCATGCTACCCCTCAAATATGGAAGCTCGGCATAATGAATATTTTAAGCTGAAGGAATCTGAGACAACAGCAGATGTAGGAAGGTCACTCTGACCTTCCCCTACCCTTCTCCCCTGAAACAGGTCGTAAAACCCTCATGTGAGAGATGACCTCCCCATACCTAGAGGAAAGGAGCATCCTTGTCTTTCAAAGACAAAGAGATGCCAAGAAAAATCTGAACAAACAGGCCTTGCTAAGTGTTCCCCAGTTTATTACACTTACCTCATACTTCTTCAGTTCAGTTCAGTTCAGTCGCTCACTCGTGTCCAACTCTTTGCAACCCCATGAATTGCAGCACGCCAGGCCTCCTTGTCCATCATCAACTCCCAGAGTTCACTCAGCTCATGTCCATTGAGTCCGTGATGCCATCCAGCCATCTCATCCTCTATTGTCCCCTTCTCCTCCTTCCCCCAATCCCTCCCAGCATCAGGGTCTTTTCCAACGAGTCAACTCTTTGCATGAGGTGGCCAAAGTATTGGAGTTTCAGCTTTAGCATCAGTCCTTCCAATGAACACCCAGGACTGATCTCCTTTAGAATGGACTGGTTTTATCTCCTTGCAGTCCAAGGGACTCTCAAGAGTCTTCTCCAACACCACAGTTCAAAAGCATCAATTCTTCAGCGCTCAGCTTTCTTCACAGTCCAACTCTCACATCCATACATGACCGCTGGAAAAACCATAGCCTTGACTAGATGGACCTTTGTTGGCAAAGTAATGTCTCTGCTTTTGAATATGCTATCTAGGTTGGTCATAACTTTCCTTCCAAGGAGTAAGCATCTTTTCATTTCATGGCTATAATCATCATCTGCAGTGATTTTGGAGCCCCCCCCCCCAAAAATAAAGTCTGACACTGTTCCACAGTTTCCCCATCTATTTCACATGAAGTGATGGGACCAAATGCCATGATCTTAGTTTACTGAATGCTGAGCTTTAAGCCAACTTTTTCACTCTCCTCTTTCACTTTCATCAAGAGGCTTTTTAGTTCCTCTTCACTTTCTGCCATAAGGGTGGTGTCATCTGCATATCTGAGGTTATTGATATTTCTCCCAGCAATCTTGATTCCAGCTTGTGCTTCTTCCAGTCCAGCGTTTCTCATGATGTAATCTGCATATAAATTAAATAAGCAGGGTGACAATATACAGCCTTGATGTACTCCTTTTCCTATTTGGAACCAGTGTGTTGTTCCATGTCCAGTTCTAAGTGTTGCTTCCTGACCTGCATATAGGTTTCTCAAGAGGCAGGTCATGTGGTCTGGTATTTCCATCTCTTTCAGAATTTTCCACAGTTAATTGTGATCCACACAATCAAAGGCTTTGGCATAGTCAATAAAGCAGAAATAGGTGGTTTTCTGGAACTCTTACTTTTTCGATGACCTGGCAAATGTTGGCAATTTGATCTCTGGTTCCTCTGCCTTTTCTAAAACAAGCTTGAACATCTGGAAGTTCATGGTTCACGTATTGCTAAAGCCTGGCTTGGAGAATTTTGAGCATTACTTTACTAGCATGTGAGATGAGTACAATTGTGCAGTAGTTTGAGCATTCTTTGGCATTGCCTTTCTTTGGGATAGGAATGAAAACTGACCTTTTCCAGTCCTGTGGCCACTGCTGAGTTTTCCAAATTTGCTGGCATATTGAGTGCAGCACTTTCACAGCATCATCTTCAGGATTTGAAATAGCTCAACTGGAATTCCATCACCTTCACTAGCTTTGTTCATAGTGATACTTTCTAAGGCCCACTTGACTTCACATTCCAGGATGTCTGGCTCTAGGTGAGTGATCACATCATCATGATTATCTGGGTCATGAAGATCTTTTTTGTACAGTTCTTCTGTGTATTCTTGCCACCTCTTCTTAATATCTTCTGCTTCTGTTAGTTCCATACCATTTCTGTCCTTTATCAAGCCCATCTTGGCATGAAATGTTCCCTTGGTGTCTCTAATTTTCCTGAAGAGATCTCTAGTCTTTCCCATTCTGTTGTTTTCCTCTATTTCTTTGCACTGATCGCTGAGGAAGGCTTTCTTATCTCTCCTTGCTATTCTTTGAAACTCTGCATTTAGACGCTTATATCTTTCCTTTTCTCCTTTGCTCTTTGTTTCTCTTTTTTTCACAGCTATTTGTAAGGTCTCCTAGGCAGCCATTTTGGTTTTTTGCATTTCTTTTCCATGGGGATTGTCTTGATCCCTGTCTCCTGTACAATGTCAGGAACCTCCATCCATAGTTCATCAGGCACTCTATCTATCAGATCTAGTCCCTAAAATCTATTTCTCACTTCCACTGTATAATCATAAGGGGTTTGATTTAGGTCATACCTGAATGGTCTAGTGGTTTTCCCTACTTTCTTCAATTGAAGTCTGAATTTGGAAATAAGGAGTTCATGATCTAAGTCACAGTCAGCTCCCAGTCATGTTTTTCCTGACTGTATAGAGCTTCTCCATCTTTGGCTGCAAAGAATATAATCAATCTGATTTTGGTGTTGACCATCTGGTGATGTCCATGTGTAGAGTCTTCTCTTGTGTTATTGGAAGAGGGTGTTTGCTATGACCAGTGTGTTCTCTTGGCAAAACTCTATTAGCCTTTGCCCTGCTTCATTCCAAATTCCAAGGCCAAATTTGCCTGTTACCCCAGATGTTTCTTGACTTCCTACTTTTGCAATCCAGTCCCCTATAATGAAAAGGACACCTTTTTTGGGTGTTAGTTCTAGAAAGTCTTGTATGTCTTCATAGAACCGTTCAGCTTCAGCTTCTTCAATGTTACTGGTTGGGGCATAGACTTGGATTACTCTGATATTGAATGGTTTGCCTTGGAAACGAACAGAGATCATTCTGTCATTTTTGAGATTGCATCTAAGTACTGTATTTCAGACTCTTTTGTTGACCGTGATGGCTACTCCATTTCTTCTAAGGGATTCCTACCCACAGTAGTAGAAATAATGGTCATCCGAGTTAAATTCACCCATCCAGTCCATTTTAGTTCGCTGATTCCTAGAATGTCAACGTTCACTCTTGCCATCACTTAATTTATCATATTTCTATACAACTGCCCACTCTTCATCAAACCTAGCCTAAAACACAAGTGTAACTGCTTCTTGTTGTCTCCAGTTCCCTCTAAAAGTTCTCATATCATGTAAAACTTAAAGTAATTTGTATGCTTTTCCCCTGCTTCTCTGTCTCTCTCTCAGTGTAATTTAGACCCTGCCAAGGACACTAAGAGGATGAAGGAAAACTTTTTCTCCCCTACAAGAGCCAGTCATGGATGGGTAAGTTAAACTGATCTTTTTGCTCCTACTAATTCACAGTGAGGGCCGTCAAAGGCCTCTCACTTGAAACACAACTTTGTCTTTACAATGACTCTATCTCTTAAAAGCATCAATTACCCTAATTTTCATTTGATTATCTAAATAAAAATTTTAAAAATGATCCTCATAAACTTTTCTTAATGGAAGTAGAAAATATTGGAATCTACATTTTATAAACATCCAGATACACACAGTAGCTCTTTGTGTAAAAAAATGAGTCAGCCACTGCAGCCAATGTTTACATAGTTCAGGAAGACCGATAAGACCAAAATAACCATAATAAATGATAGATTCTAGTGGGTAAACAAGGTTTGAGAAACAGAAGTGGTTCTGCCACCTAACATCAAGTCAAAGCAATAGACTAAGTCAGGGACAAAATCCATAGCAAAAGAGAAATGAAATCTACCTGATGAATTTCCCAAATGAGGTTCCTGCATCCTACTTCTTAAAGCAGCTATTCTTAGGGTGTTAGCTACACATTAGAACCATCCAAGTTCTACTCTAGAGAGTCTGATTTAATTGATCTGGAGTTAGACTCAAGAACTGGTGTCTCTAGGGTTTCCAAGGTGGCTCAGTGGTAAAGAATCTGCCTGCCACGCAGGAGACCCAGGTTCGATCTCTGAGTGGTGGAGATCCCCTGGAAGAGGGCATGGCCACCTACTCCAGTATTCTTGCCTGGAGAATCCTATGGACAGAGGAGTCTGGTGGGCTACAGTCCAGAGGGAGGCAAAGAGTCAGACATGACTTAGTGACTAAACAACAACAACAGTAACAACTGTTCTTATTCTCAAGTTTCCCAGGAAATGCTGATGCGCAGTCAGGGTTGAAAGCCACTGCCCTAGAGTGCATGGTTCTCCTCAGAGCTGTCATTTATTTGAGGCATTAAGAAGAGCATGCGAAGGAGACACAGACATCAAGAACAGACTTTTGGACTCAGTGGGAGAAGGAAAGGGTGGGGTGATTTGAGAGAATAGCATTGAAACATATACATTACCATATGTAAAAATATATAGCCAGTGGGAGTTTGATATATGACTCAGGGCACCCAAAACCAGTGCTCTGTGACAACCTGGAGGCATGAGGTGGGGTGGAGGTGGGAGGGGAGTTCAGAATGGAGGGGGACACATGTATATGTATGGCTGATTCATATTGATGTATGGTAAAAACCATCACAATATTATAAAGTAATTATCCTCCAATTAAAATCAATAAGTAATAGTAAATAAAAGAAGAGCTTAGGACAGTGGGTTCCAAACCTGGCTGCATATCAGCTTCCTACCGTGAAGTTTTTAAAAATACAAATTCTTGAGACCTATCCCCGTACTTCCACATTCAAAGTCTGAGGATTTGGTCCCAGGGACCTCCAGTTTAACAAGTTATTCAGACAATTCTCACGCAACCAGCCTGGCATGTCCTTGTTGGAGAAAGTACACTTGAGAACTACTGAGTTAGGTCTTCTGTATATCTGTGATGGTACAGAGCAGTGGTCCTCAACCTTGGATGCTTGGACAGCTGAATCTTACCTCCAGAGAAATCTAATTTAATTAATCTGGGGTGGACTCCAGGTGCCAGTATTTTTTAAAAAGCTTCCTGTGATTTGTGTACAATCAGGTTAAGGAGCTAATAGCCCCAAGCAAGAGCTCCAAGCCAAAAAAGTAGATCATTTGCTGGCAAACTTTAATGTTCGTGGCAGACATCACTAATCAATTCTGGCACTCTTTCCTGCAGAACCCAACAGTGGCCACATAATTCTATTCACTATATTGTTCTAGGCAGCTACTCTCACACATGGAGTGGGCATGAAACTACTGTTTGCCATCTTTACCTTAGATCCTGCCTGGTAGAAATAAAACAACTTATGGAGAACCCTTCAAGCTTCTGCTTCTAGTATCATACTTAAGGGTCCAGATTGCTGTTTACCAGGACATTTTTTTTTAAGTAAGAGAAGGTAGAAGCCAGAGGTGGGTGCAGTAGACAAATCCCTCATCTAGCTACCTCTACTACCAAGTGAAACACATTCAACCTCAGCTTCTGATGTAAGTAGAAAGCCTTCAGCAGAGGAATTTATTGTATTGAGCTCATGGAGGGACTCTGTATGACCTCCTAATATCAAGTGTACAGGAGTTCCCAAGTATAAAGGGAGTTCACTCAGTATTTACCTCAAATCCAAATTAGAGTTCTTGTTTGTATATCCTGATCCACATTCCATAAACATTCTACCCTTTGACGGTTGTCTTATCACAGGACTCATATGCAGCATGCTGAACTTCTGTCCCAGGCTATGGTACATGAGGGCTTCTCTGGTGGCTCAGATGGTAAGGAATCTGCCTGCAATGTGTGAGACCTGAGTTTGATCCCTGGGTTGGGAAGATCCCCTGAAAAAGGACATGACAACCCACTCCAGTGTTCTTGCCTAGAGAATTCCACAGACAGAGGAGCTTTGCAGGCTGCAGTCCATGGGCTCACAAAGAGTCAGACATGACTGAATGACAAACACACTTCATATACTTCATATGGTACGTGAGCCAACTCATTGGAAAAGACCCTGATGCTGGGAAAAATTGAGGGCTGGAGGAGAAGGGGACGACAGAGGATGAGATGGCTGGATGGCATCATTGACTCAATGGACATGAATTTGAGCAAACTACAGGAGATAGTGAAGGACAGAGAAGCCTGGCATGCTGCAGTCCACGGGGTTGCAAAGAGTTGGACACAGCTGAGCGACTGAACAACAACAACAATGGTACATGAGAGAGAGCACTTGAACTTCAGAAATGAAGCTCTTCTCTTGCTGTACTGCTTCCTGGTTTTGGAGGAGAAGAGAGGCCAAGTGGGCCAGAAGTTTCAGCAGTTTCTTCTGTACCTGATAATTAATGTGGTATGTGAGGAGGGCAGAAAGAACATAATTTTTTTTATTCTATAAGTGACTTCCTCTTAAATGCAATACCTAGAACAGTCGAATTCACAGAGTCAGAAAGTATATTGGGAGATGCCAGGGGCCAGGGGTGGGGTGGGGAGGGGGAATAGGCATTTAGTATTTAATGGGGACAGAGTTTCAGTTTAGACAAGTGAAAAACTCAGGAGATGGATGATGGTAAGAGTTGCACAACAATGTGAATGTCCTTAGTGCCACTGAATTGTACAGTTAAATATGGTTAAAAGAGTATGTTTTATATTATGTGACTTTTACCACAATAAAAAATTTAAAAATAAATAAGTAAATAAATGTCTATATTTATGCCATTAAAAAAAAAAAAACGGGGCCTCTTCCTGGACACTCATGTTTTGCACAAATGCAGAACAAAGAACTGTTGGAAGACAGAGCTTTTCCCATTGTTGTTGTTGCTTAGTCACTAAATTGTAAAGCACCTTTAAAGGCAACAGATTGTAACTCTCATTAGGATTGGAGAGGTAGGTGCACACTGAACCTACCAAGGAACCAGAAGTCTACAAATGAGGAAAGCCTTAGGGGAGGCAAGTAGCCTGGAATTAAGGGAAAGAAGAGGGCTTTAGAATTAGAATAATATTGAGCGGCTCTGTGATTTATTATCTGTGTGACTCTAGGCAAAATTACTTAACCTCTCTTAGCCTCAGCTCTCTCATCTGCAAAATGAGGGATTAAATGAATACCTTCCTCATAGACTAGTGGAAAAGATTAAATTACATAATGGTAGCTTTCTATAAGGCCTCTTAGAACATATCAGTGCCTGGCAAACAGTAATTATCATTGAATGGTAGCTAATATTATTATTAGCCTGGCCAATAGGCTTCAGAATGACTTGGGAGGAGCTTTAAAATACAGATTCCTGGGCTACACGCTAGATCTAAAGAATCAGAATTGGGCTTGCCTTTGGGAATTAGCAAATTTGGCAAGCACTCTGGGTGATCCTGCTTCACATTCAGTTTAAGAGTCACCGCTCTATGTTCCCAGGTGGCACTAGTGATAAAGAAACTTCCTGCCAATGCTGGAGATGTAACAGACATGGGTTCAATCCCTGGGTAGGAAAGAGCCCTCAGAGGAGGGCATGGCAACCCACTCCAGTATTCTTGCCTGGAGAATCCCATGGACAGAGGAGCCTGGTGGGCTACAGTCCATAGTGTCACAGAGTTGGAGATCACTGAAGCGACTTAGCACACACAGCATGATCTATCCAATAGGGCCAATTATATCTAGCTTGTTTATCTTACAAAATATCCAATTAATTCATATGGAGAAAATTATGTAGTACTTGAGACAAACAACACTGCAAAATTTCTAAATGGTATTAACCAACACCATTTAAATGATAGGAAAGGAAATGGGAGTGAATTTCAGGATTCCAGGTTCAGGGGGAATCCCCAAACACAGGGCACATTCTCTGCCATCATTTCTTCCTTCATATATAAGTTGCCTAAGACTTAACAAAGGTATGTTTTGACTGGACTCTACAAAGATGCCAACATTGTTTTTAATTAGTATTTGTGTGTGTGTGTGTATACTGTAGGGCTTCTCTGGTGGCTCAGATGGCAAAGAATCCACCTGCAATGCAGGAGACACAGGTTGGGAAAATTCCCTGGAGAAGGGAATGGCAACTCACTCCAGTATTCTTGCTTGGAGAATCCCATGGACAGAGGAGCCTGACAGGCTACAGTCCATGGGGTCTCAAAGAGCCAGACATGACTGAGCAACTAAACAACAACAATCATTATAACTACCATCTAGCAGGAACTGAAAATATCAGAATGGTTGCTGAGGATAGTACTATAAACTGTTTGTGTATTTGCCAAATTAATATGTTGAAACCTACTTCCTCAGTGTGATGGTATTTGGAGGTGGGGCCTTTGGGAGGTGATTTGGGCATGAAGGTGGAGCCCTTATGAGTGGGATTCAGTTCAGTTCAGTTTAGTCGCTCAGTCATTCTGACACTTTGTGACCCCATGGACTGTACAGTCTGTGGAATTCTCCAGGCCACTGGAGTGGGTAGCCTTTCCCTTCTCCAGAGGATCTTCCCAACCCAGGGATCGAACCCAGGTCTCCTGCATTGCAGGTAGATTCTTTTACTAGCTGAGCCATGAGGGAAGCCGTTTATCATCTAAGCCACCAGGAAAGCCCATAGCAGCTTTAAAAGACTAAGACAGATGGTGGGGAAGGGTGGAGAATGGCGCTGGAATGTGGAGAGGAAGACAGGGCCATCAGATCATGATGACTCACAGTGCTATACGATGAAGAGTTTGGACCTTATTCTTAGGATAGTGGGAAACCATTGAAGGGGTGTCCAATAAGGAAGGCAATAAAACACAGATACTACATGTAATAGAGGACAAAATGACCAGTAATTTGGGGCACAAGGGTATGACTCAGAACTGCATACTATAGAGGCAAAGGTGAGCTGCTATGGCTGGGGAGGCTATTGTTGAAAGTAGGCATGAGCTGGACCTTATCTATAGGAGAGACTTGGGGTTCATAAGGTCCCCCATTTTGGATGGAGGAAAACACCTGAATGGAGTGGAAAGCTCACAATGAACATAGTCATGTGGGAAGATGGAGCATGAAGGATTCATCCTCTTTCCTTGGTGGAAATAACTGTTTTGTTGCTGATATTTTTATGTTGGAAGACTGTAACAATAGAATACAGGAAAGTCACTTTGTAGGATGGGTGAATGAGTGAAAGAAGAGATCTTGGACTTCCAAATCCAAAGCAATCTGAAAAAAAGGATTAGAGGAAGAGTGGAGTTTGTAATGGCCCAAAACATTCTGTTTTACAAATGAACAGAAAACTAGGTATTCCTCAGTCAAGAAACAGGAAGCTGTTGAGAACCACCTTCCTGTTAAGTATAGGTTTTGAAATGGGAAGACATAATGAAAATAGCCTGAGAGCTCTACAAAGACAGATCCTTTATTTATGCTGTTCATCGAAGAGGCCTTAGTGGGGACTTCCTTGATGATGTGGTGGCCAAGACTCCTTGTTCCCAATGCAGGGGACCTGGGCTCAATCCCTAGTCAGGGAACTAGATCCCACATGCTGCAACTAAGATCCTGCATGCTTCAGTGAAGACCCAGCATCACCAAATAAATTAAAAAATAATTTTTACAAATGAGGCCTTAGCATTTAGCATGCATGAGTGTGTGCTCAGTCATGTCTGACTTTGCAACCCCATGGACTATAGCCCACCAGGGTCTTCTCTCCATGAGATTCTCCAGGCAAGAATGTTGGAGTGGGTTGCCATGCCCTTCTCCAAGGGATCTTCCCAACCCATGGATCAAACCCATGTCTCCTTCATCTCCAGCATTGCAGGCAGATTCTTTACCACTGAGCCACAGGAAAGCCCAGAATTTAGCATACTGCCTGGCAAATGGTAGGAACTTAGTAAATATGGTGCTTCTGTGCTCACTGCAGTAGTACCTATACTATATTTGGAGTGATACAGATAAGACTAGCATGGCCTCCAAGCAAGGATGACATGTAAATTTGTGAAGTGTTTAAAAAAAATGGTGCTTCTAAGTCCAGAGCCAGATATTAAGTATAAATTCTGTGTCTATGGTACTTGAAATTATGAAGGGACTAGGTTTCCTATAAGCACAGTTGCAGGACAGGGAGGGGGGGTGGTGGTGGTGGTGGTGGTGATGGTTAGGGGATACAATTTGTTGTTTGTCTTCAACTTAGCTCAATGTCTACAATAGTTTCTTATTACTGCTGTAACAAATTACCACAATCTTGGTAGCTTATCAACACAAGTTTATTATTCTGGGTCAGAAGTCTTGAAAATGTCTCACTGAGCTAAAATCAGTGTTGGCAGAATGGTATTCCTTTCTGGAGGCTCTGGGGTAAAATCCATTCCTTTGCCTTTCTAGATTCTAGATGCTGCCTGCATTCCTTTGTTTATGGCCCCTTCCTTCTATCTTTAAAGCCAGCAACTTGGGTCAAGTCTTTCTTACCTCATATCACTCTGACATTCTCCCTTCAGCCTCCCTCCTTCCACTTGTAAAGACCTTTGTGATTACATCCCAGGGAATCCAGGATAATCTTCCCATCTCAAGGTCAACTGATGAGCAACATTACTACCATCTGCAAGCTTCATTTCCCCCTGGCATATAACATAGCATGTTCACGTGTTCCAGGGATTAGGATGTGGACATCTTTGGGGGGGCATTATTCTGCCTACTACGAACTTGCACCAATAAAGCTGGTAAATGGACTCTACTGAGCTTTCTTTCAAGCCCAGAGCATATAAATTAGTTAACACAATTGTTGTTTAGTCGCTAAGTCGTGTCTGACTCTTTTGCAACCCCATGGAATATAGCGTGCCAGGCTCTGTCCATGGGATTCTCTAGGCAAGAATACTGGAGTGGGTTGACATTTCCTTCTCCAGGGGATCTTCTCAACCCAGGGATCACACCCCATCTCCTGCATTGGCAGGTGGATTCTTCACAACTGAGCCACCCGGGAAGTCCTACTTAACACAATACATTGGCCATATAGTAGAAGCTCCCTTGTATATATAACACTCTCTTGCATAACAAGTACTTGATTGATTAGAGTGAAGAATCATATAAAGTTATACTTATGGTCCTTAAGCACTTTATTTCAACCTAAAACACACAAATGCATATTCATTCAGCCATCTGGTGATGTGACGTAAGCAAGGTGCTTTTTCTGAGCGTGGGTCCTTTGGCTGAAATTTCTGACTCTTTCTTGCATAAACTACATCCCTAATACATCCCATTTGCTTTCCAGCTTCATGGTTTTTTTTCCCCTAACAATAGAGAGGTTTTTAAAAGTAACTTTTCTTTATCAAGTCTTTCCAAAGAACTGAACTTCATTCACGTGGAAACAGTGGCCTTCCTTTTGTATTCATAGTTCATAAATTTACGTTATCTAATTATATTAGCAAGTACAACTGGCAAAAATGGGTTTGGTGACAAAACAACTAAATCTTTTTTTTTTTTCCAGATCAAGCTAAATATATTTGTGACCTCATATGACAGAAATGATATTTAATTCACTGGCTATAGGGCAGTATGTTCCATGAACGGTGCCAGCTGATAATGAAAACAACTTGGTAAGCATCAACTTGACACATGAGAGCAGAAGTGTATGGGTCGACCGAAGGGTGACTTACTGCCCATAATCTTTCTTTGTGCTCTGAGCATTGGTCAGTATATATTTCAGTAGAAAGGAAAAGCATCAACTCAATCTACCATATTGGTTAAGTAGATGTTAGTGATGGGAGCTTTTACTATATTTAAGAGTTTACTAAAAAAGGGACACTTGGGGGTTCCCTGGTGGTCCACTGGTTAGGACTCTGTGCTTTCAGTACTGAGGGCATAAGTTTAATCCCTGGTCAGGAAACTAAAATCCCACAAACTGTGTGGCATGGCCAAAAAAAGAAAAAGAAGCACTCAAGAGGTATATCACAGTCCCAATGTATTCTTGTACTGAATTCCTTCTTGAAAATGCCCCCATCCAAAATGTGCATCAGCTAGTGTTAACAATGGTTAGTATTTATTTAGTGCTTATAATGGTGCCAAGAGCTTTAGAAACATTATTTAATCCTCATGACAACCATACGAAGTAGGCCGGATTATGCCCATTTTCTAGATGAGATAATTAAGCATTAAGAAATTCACTAAATGTCACACATCAGAAGACATTCAAGCCCAAGTAGTCTGGCTCAAGATCCCACACTTACTAATATTATACTCTGTGGTCAATGATTAGACAAGCCAGTCAGGAAGCATAACATATGGTGCCACCCTACCAGCCACCTCTTGCTTTCTGTTAATATTCCAATGGTGGGCTGTACCAACGAGGGAGGCAAAATATCTATGGCAGGACTTCCCTGGTGGTCCAGTGGTTAAGTATCCATTAGACAATGCAGGAGACACGGGTTTGATCCCTGGTTTGGGAACTAAGATCCCGCATGTTGTGGAGCAACCAAGCCCCTACGCCAGGACTACTGAAGCCCGTGCACCCTAGAGCCCATGCTCCACAACAAAAGAAGCCACCACCATGAGAAGCCTGTATACTGCAACTAGTGTGGTCCCCATTCATCACAACTAGAGAAAAGCCTGCACACAGCAATGAAGACCCAGCACAGCCAATAAATAAAAAATAATTAATTAAAAAATATATCTATGGCAATGCTCCTAACCAGACTTCTTTGCTTCTTTCTCTCTCTAGCACTGACCCAGCAAGATAAACAGGGACCACAAGGGGATATGTACCTAGTTTCTTTATGAGTAGCAGCATTTTTTTTTTTTTCAAACTTGTCCTTATTTACTTCTCTCTGGGTTTAGCTATCATCTCTGAAGGCTCCAGGACAACCATCATTCCCTCTTGGTTCTACCACTATAGAGGCTACTCACTTACCTTCTGCCTCCAGAAATTACTGCAAGTAATCTGTCTTCCAGTCTTCCATGGAAGTATGGGAAAAGAGATCAGGACTCTGCCTCGTTGCTCTGGCTAAGGCATGTTAGCCCTTAGAATCAAAAGAGATTAGACGGAGCCTCACTGAATGGTATAGCCAGACAGCCATATCAACCAGCTGTGGAAGTTAGGCTGCAAATTTTTTAAAAAAATGATAAAAGAGAACCATGCTAAGGAAAAGGAAGAGGCTTTCAGAGACTGGAGTCATGGAGACCTCTGTCTAGAAGGTTCATATAAGGCAAACACATTGCCAGTGCATGTTGGTCAGAAACCCCGAGGAGGAGAATTTGTCAGATGGTACCTTCTACCTTTACTATGCCAGAAGCCATAGTTAGCAGTGCAAGTGTATCAGAAGCCACAGACACAGGGTTGCCATGGAGACTCACACCTGAAAAAATCTTGCAGGCTGTATCAAAGATACCAGCTGACATCTCTTTAGGCTGGCTCTGAGCAGCTCAGATGAAAATTCTACCCAGACCAGATTGGGCAGGATGGGGCAGAGTCACGATTTGAGGGCAACCAAAAACTCTACAAAGGCAGTCAGGTAAGGGCTAGCCTGAACCCGTTAACATCTAAGTGAAGCTCAGAGTTAGTAAAAACCATGTTGACAGATTTCAGATTTCAGACACTTATAATCCTCCCATTCTTCAAAGAACCATGGTATATTGAGGTTTGATGTCACTCTGGTTCAACTAACATGGGATGTTTAGTTTAAAGATCTAATATTTTAAATTAATTTTTAGTATTTTTATTAAAAATGGAGAGATTGGTATGTCTGTTTCAGGGATGGGAGAATTTGTGTCTATGTATTTCAATAGAGGAACTTCATCCATCCTTCACCCCCAAACAGGTCCAAATGGAAGAGTAGATGGTGATGACTGTGAAGGAGGCAAATTCCAGGGGCATAAGAGAGAAGAGAAAATGAGTAGGCCATAAGGATTCCTCCTTGATGAGAAAAGAGCCATGGACCTTTACCTAGCCACATACGTTATGGGATCATGGAATTTAGCTTGCCAAAAAACAGAGAGGATTAGAATTTTCCATGTGACCTTGGGCAAATCATTTCAGTTCTCTGGGTCACTGGTTTCTCATCTATGAAATGAGAGCAGTTATATATGCCCTAGCTACCTGTGAAAAATTGCATTATTGACCCCTAATTCTTTGCCCCTGCCATCTCCCATCCATTGACTCTGGGTTTGATCATGGAACTTGCTTTGGCAAATTGGACAATGTGGAAATAACAGTAAGACAATCATGAGGCCAGGCCTTAAGAGGCATTACGGTTTCTACCCATTCTTGCATTTCTGCTTCACCACGAAAATAACAAGCTCAGGTTAGCCTGCGGTTCTAGGGGGAGGATGAGGAACACGTGAAACACAGCCACTCCCAGCCTAAACCAGGTAACTCCTGGGCTTGCCACAGAGTCATGACTGAGCCCAACTAATACTGGCCTGTGCCCAAGAAAGCTGCAGCCTGGTGAGAAATGTTTTAAGCCACTGGGTTCTGGGATGGTTTGTTACATAGTGACAGTTATTTAATATGTTAACTTGCAGATGTGATATGAGTCTCAAATGTGATAATATATGAGAGTAGAAAATCTCCAAGGTTTACACAAATGCAAGGGACTATTTTAGAGTGGTAGTAGCTTGAAGGGCTGGAATGCTAGGATAAAGTGGAATTTGGTCATGCTCTGTTACTGCAGTTCTTAATTGAAAGGGTCCCCTTTGCCACAAGTAAACGAGGCAGAGCTAAGTCCCAAGGTTCCACCCCAGCGACCTCATCCTGAAGTCGTTGCTGCCCATGAGTCCCTGGTCAGGCAGCTGAGGAAGAACAACAAAGCCTAGAGTAAAAGGAGATAGAAAAAGAATGGCTTAATGAGAAGCCTTGCAGACTTCTTCAGATAGCAGAACAGGATGCCAACAGCTCTTCCATGTGCCTCTTCAAATACTTGCTCTGTTCACTGAATTGGCCATAAAATTCATCGATGTTGGTGGAGTCTTGTGGGCTGTGGCCAGCAGGCTTGCTGGGCAATAATTCTGTCAGCTCTCTATTCCAAGCAACTGTCTCTGAGACTTCCAAAAGTTAAACACAGGAAAACCACACCAGCCACAGGCCTCATTAACCAATAAACCCTTGATGGAAAGCAGGATCTCACACGGTTGTTTCTGGTAAAAAACTCCCCCAAGGGAGGGGGACAGTTGTACTTAAAAATCCCACTGGGCTGACTAAAGATGCTCCCATCCTTCACAATTTACTTCAGAGTTTGGGTCAGGCCAGTATTTCTACCCATAAAATAAATATCAGAAGGGATATTTAGAAGACCTTGGCAAGAAAAGTATAAGTAAATATAAGAGCACAGGCAGGGGTATTTTGAGAAGTAATATTAACTGGGATCAGTGGACTAGAGAGTAAATTATTTACACTCCTAAAGATCCAGGGCAGACTGAGCCATTTAAGGGAAGGAGGAACGACCATCTGCTGCTCCAGCTACAAGTGACTAGCTTACATGTCACAGGCCAAGGCTTGAACCAGAGCCAAAAATATAAATTACAACCAGACACAGCCTTAGAAAGTGCCACCTTGGGGGTCTGTAAAGGGGAAAAAAATTGTGTGCTCTCTTTATTGGCAGCTGGGATTGCTGGTTCTCACCTGATGCAACTGTCCAAAGGGAGCTCTCTCCTTTATAAAGACTGAAAATGCGGATTTTGTCAAACCACTTCATTTCCACCATGTTTCCCTTGTGAAATCAATCTGTCACCCATTCACTCTGATTCAGCGAAAGCGTACAGTCGATGAATTCTCTTAGTATCCAGCTGCCCTCAGGGATACAGGAGAACTTGAAATCTAATTAACCAGTTTGAAAATGAAAGTGAAAGTCACTTAGTCGTGTCTGACTTTGCGACCCCATGGACTATACAGTCTATGAAATTATCCATGCCGGAATACTGGAGTGTGTAGCCTTTCCCTTCTCCAGGGGATCTTCTCAACCCAGGGATCAAACCCAGGTCTCCCACATTGCAGGCAGATTCTTTACCAGCTGAACCAATTAATCAATTTACCCTGCCTTTAACTACAATGCCAAAATAGATACACTTTGACCAAATTCCTTATTACTATCTTGCTAAGCCCAAAGCTTGGCAACCTGCATCCAACAGGTCTTTCCAATTTGCCTTTTATTCAGTTTCATCTCTGGATTTGTCCTGCTTCTCTCCCCTTCCATTGCTCTGCCCTATAAAAGGCTCCATTCCCCATGCTTTGCTTACTGCAACAGCCTGTGAGACCCCTGGCTTTTAAGTTTTCTCTGACTTTTCTTCATGTTGCACTCTGGTCATCTTCCCCAGCTATCATTTTGAAAAATCAGTTCATTCTCCTTTTTTTCACAGAATGAGAATGACTCCCAGTTTCTTACATCATCAGAGCCTCTGTGTGACAACCCTGTTGCTCTAACTTCACTCATTGCATCAACTACCAACTTCAGGCTTATACCTGGAACCCTAATCCCCTTCTTTGAAACTGCTCATAACATTTCCTTTGGTTGGAATGCTCCTTGAGACCTCCTCAACATTCCTGCCACACCATGCATGCATAAGCAGCCTCCAGTTTCTATCTTCCCATGAAAACTGTCCTAATAACACTGTTCAGTTCAGTTCAGTCACTCAGTCATGTCCAACTCTTTGCGACCGCATGGACTGCAGCACACCAAGCTTCCCTGTCCATCATTCCCTGTTCATCAATTCCTGACCCAGGGATTGAACCCATGTCTCTTACATCTCCTGCATTGGCAAGTGGGTTCTTTACCACTAGTGCCACCTGGGAAGCTTTCTAATGGAATGTCTATATATCTATTTCTATTTATCTATATATATGCAAACATATGGGGCTTCCCTGGTGGCTCAGAGGTTAAAGTGTCCGCCTGCAATGCAGGAGACCTGGGTTCGATCCCTGGGTCAGGAAAATCCCCTGAAGAAGGAAATGGCAACCCACTCCAGTATTCTTGCCTGGAGAATCCCATGGATGGAGGAGCCTGGTGGGCTACAGTCTACCGGATTGCAAAGAGTCGGACACGACTGAGCAACTTCACTTTCACTTTCACTTTCTGCAAACATATATGCTATATTAAAACAACACAGGTTAGAGAAGAATATAGTATGTTTAAATCTCAATTTTATGTGTATCTTAGTTTTTATCATTGCATAACAAATTTCCACAAACTTAGCAGTTTAAAACAAAACAAATTTATTAAGTCACAACTTCCATCAGCCAGGCCTCTGAGCATGGTTTAACTGCTGCTAAGAGTCTCTCTTGCGGCTTCCCAGGTGGCACTAGTGGTAAAGAACCTGCCTGATAATGCAGGAGACATAAGAGATGCAGGTTCAATGCCTAGGTCGGGAACATCCCCTGAAGGAGGGCATGGCAACCCACTCTAGTATTCTTGCCTGTAGAATCCCATGGATAGATGAGCCTGGCGGGCTATAGTCCATGGGGTCACAAAGAGTGGGACACGACTGATCTAGCATGCACACATGCACACGGGTCTCTCTTTTAAAATGTAGGTTTTATCATCAGTCAAGGATAGTGAGTGCAACAGATCAGATGACTGCCATTGAAAAGATAATTTGTTACTATAGATCCCAAGAGGAGGGACATAGCACACCACAGAGGGCCACATGAGAAGTGCCAGGATTGGCCAGGTGGCAGAAGAAATGTGGTAAAAGCATGGGCAAGGGCCTTTATTGTAGTTTCTATGAGAACAGCAAGGTAAGGTAGTGTAATCAAGTTTAGGACAGTTAGTTTGAAGAATTTTAGTGGGCTCTGGGCTACTGGAGCTATCACTAGTTGTCTGGTACCTGGCCCTGGGATGATTAGGGCAGAGGAATATTGCCTCTTAGAGGGTAGGCCAAATAGGGAAGTGGTTCAGATACCATCTCTGGATTGGTTGGTTTGCATATGAAAGGCACTCTTCTGGGCCAGTCATTTGCTATCTTTAAGACCTGGGTAGTCCTGAGAGGGCCAGTCTCTCCCTAGACAGCAAGCCCCAAAGGCCAGAGCATCAAGAAAACAGACAAGAAGAAAATATAGTTAGTACACTCACCAGGTTGAAATCACAGCATCAGCAGGGCTCTGACCCAGGCTCACTGCTTATTGGCAGAATTCAGTGCCTTGTGATCTCAAGACTAAGGTCCCAGATTTCTTACTGGCTGACTGTTGGGGAATCACTCTTATCCCCTAGAGGCCGCTCTCAGGTCCCAGCCACATGGCCCTTTCACAATGCAAATATTCTTCTTCCAAGTTGGCTGGAAATTCTTATATAATGTAATGGGATTACAGATGTGACTATCCTAACACCTTTTCCATAAAATATGACTTGATTAAGGGAGTGATAGCACATCATACTCACAGATCTGCCCACACTCAAGAAAAGGGGATTATATACAGCATATAGGCAGGGAACAGCCATCTTAGCATTTTGCCTTCCACAATATGGAATTATGCTTATGTATATATTTGGATGCGATAAAAGTCTGGAAAGATATATCTACATACATGGAGAGAAAGGGGGAGTATATTAACATGAATCATCTCTGCTGAGGTCCTTTGAGGTGGAATTATTTTTTCTCTTTTAGGTATTAATTGTTAGCATATATAGTACTTGGGAATTATGGCTGCCCAGCACTGGAATGAGATACCCCATGTCCAAGGGCAGAGAAGTGCCAGCAAGATGGTAGGTGCTGGAAGGGTAGCTGTGCAGTGCTGGAGTGACTTTAAGAAGATAACCCACGTCCAAGGGCAAAGGAGAAGCCCCAAGAAGATGGTAGGAGGGGCAAAATCTCATTTAGAATCAAACCCCATACCCACCAGAGATGCTCAGATGGCTCAAACAAACCTTGTGCACACCAGGACCCAGAGACCCCACAGAGACTGAGACAGAACTGTGTTTGAATGTCTCCTGTGGACATATGGGTCAGCAGTGGACTGCTGCAGGGGTAGGGGCTCTGGGTGCAGTAGACCTGGGTATGGCATAAGCCCTCTCAGAGGGGGTCACCATTAACCCCACCATAGAGCTGCCAGAACTTATATAGGACTGGGAAACAGACTCCTGGAGGGCACAAACAGAATCCTGTATGTACCAGGACCCAGGAGAAGGGAGCAGTGACCCCACAAGAGACTGACCCAGATTTGCCTGGGAGTGTCCAGGAATCTCTGGTGGAGGCGTGGGTCGGGGGTGGCCTGCTGCAGGGTTGGGGGCACTGAGTGTAGCAGTGCATGCATGGGGCCTTTTGAAGGAGGTCGCCATTATCTTCATTACCTCCACCACAGTTTGGCCCCAGGCAAATAAGAGGGAGGGAACACAGCCCCACCCATCAACAGAAAATTGGATTAAAGATTTACTGAGCATGGCCCTGCCCATCAGAACAAAACCCAGATTCACCCTCAGTCTTTCTCTCCCATCAGGAAGCTTCTGTAAGCCTCCTTTCCTTCTCCATCAGAGGTCAGACAGACTGAAAACCACAATCACAGGAAACTAACCAATCTGATCACATGAACCACAGCCTTGTCTCACTTAATGAAACTATAAGCCATGCCATGCAGGGCCACCTAAGACAGATGGATCATGGTGGAGAGTTCTGACAAAACATGGTCCACTGGAGAAGGGAATGGAAAACCACTTCAGTATTCTTGCCTTGAGAACCCCATGAACAGTATGAGCAGAAAGATAGGACACTGAAAGATGAACTCCCCAGGTTGGTAGGTGCCCAACATGCTAATGGAGATCAATGGAGAAATAACTCCCAAAAGAATGAAAAGACAGAGCCAAAGCAAAAACAACGCCCAGTTGTGGACGTCACTCGTGATGGAAGTAAACTTTAATGCTGTGAAGAGTAATGTTGCATAGAAACCTGGAATGTTAGGTCCATGAATCAAGATAAATTGGAAGTGGGCAAACAGGAGATGGCAAGAATGCACATTGACATTTCAGGAATCAGCAAACTAAAATGGACTGGAATGGGTGGATATAATTCAGATGACCATTATATCTACTACTGTGGGCAAGAATCCCTTAGAAGAAATGGAGCAGCCATCATAGTCAACTAAAGAGTCCAAAATGCAGTACTTGGATGCAATCTCAAAAATGACAGAATGATCTCTGTTCATTTCCAAGGCAAACCATTCAATATCATAGTAATACAAGTCTATGCCCTGACCAGTAATGCTGAACAAGCTGAAGTTGAACTGTTCTATGAAGACCTACAAAATCTTCTAGAACTAACACCAAAAAAAGATGTCCTCTTCATTATAGGGGACTGGAATGCAAAGGTAGGAAGTCAAGAAACACCTGGAGTAACAGGCAAATTTGGCCTTGGAGTACAGAATGAAGCAGGACAAAGGTTAGTAGAGTTTTGCCAAGAGAACACACTAGTGATAAAAAAACACTCTCTTCCAACAACACAAGAGAAGACTCTATACATGGACATCACCAGATGGTCAATACCAAAATCAGATTGATTATATTCTTTGCAGCCAAAGATGGAGAAGCTCTACAATCAGCAAAAACAAGACTAGCTGACTGTGGCTCAGATCATGCACTCCTTATTGCCAAATTCAGACTTAAATTGAACAAAGTAGGGAAAACTACTAGACCATTACAGTAGATGTGAGAAATAGATTCAAGGGATTAGATCTGATAGAGTACCTGAAGAACTATGGACAGAGGTTCATGACATTGTACAGGAGGCAGTGACCAAGACAATCCCCAAGAAAAAGAAATGCAAAAAGGCAAAATAATTGTCTGAGGAAGCCTTCCAAATAGCTGTGAAAAGAAGAGACGTGAAAGGCAAGGGAGAAAAGGAAAGGTACATCCATTTGAATGCAGAGTTCCAAAGAACAACAAGGAGAAAAAAGAAAGCCTTCCTCAGTGATCAATGCAAAGAAATAGAGGAAAACAACAGAATGGGAAAGACTAGAGATCTCTTCAAGAAAATTAGAGATACCAAGGGAACATTTCATGCAAAGATGGGCTCAATAAAGGACTGGAATGGTATGGACCTAACAGAAGCAGAAGATATTAAGAAGAGCTGGCAAGAATACACAGAAAAACTATACAAAAAAGTTGTTCATGACTCAGATAACCATGATGGTGTGATCACTCACCTAGAGCCAGACATCCTGGAATGTGAAGTCAAGTGGGTCTTAGGAAGCATCACTATGAACAAAGCTAGTGGAGGTGATGGAATTCAGTTGAGCTATTTCAAATCCTAAAAGATGATGCCGTGAAAGTGCTGCCCTCAATATGCAGGCAAATTTGGAAAACTCAGCAGTGGTCCCACGACTGGAAAATGTTAGTTTTCATTCCAATTGCAAAGAAGAGCAATGCCGAAGAATGCTCAAACTACCACACATCTGCACTCATCTCACACACTAGCAAAGTAATGCTCAAACTTCTCCAAGCCAGGCTTCAACAGTACATGAACCGTGAACTTCCAGATGTTCAAGCTGGATTTAGAAAAGTCAGAGGAACCAGAGATCAAATTGCCAACATCTGTTGGATCAGTGAAAAAACAAGAGAGTTCCAGAAAAACATCTACTTCTGCTTTATTAACTATGCCAAAGCCTTTGACTGTGTGGATCACAACAAACTGTGGAAAATTCTGAAAGAGATGGGAATACCAGACCACCTGACCTGCCTCCTGAGAAATCTGTATGCAAGTGAGGAGGCCACAGTTAGAACCGGACATGGAACAATAGACTGGTTCCAAATTGGAAAAGGAGTATGTCAAGGCTGTATGTTGTCACCCTGCTTATTTAACTTATATGCAGAGTACATCATGATAAACACTGGGCTGGATGAAGCACAAGCTGGAATCAAGATTGCTGGAAGAATTATCAATAACCTCAGATATGCAGATGATACTACCCTTATGGCAGAAAGCGAAGAAGAATTAAAGAGCCTCTTAAAGAAAGTGAAAGAGGAGAGTGAAGAAGTTGGCTTAAAACTCAACATTCAGAAAACTAAGATCATGGCATCCTGTCCCATCACTTCATGGCAAATAGAAGGGGAAGCAGAAACAATGACAGAGTTTATTTTGGGGGGCTCTAAAATCACTGCAGATGGTGACTGCAGCCGTGAAATTAAAAGACACTTGCTCCTAGGGAGAAAAGTTGTGACCAACCTAGACAGCATATTAAAAAACAGAGACATTACTTTGCCTCAAAGTTCCGTCTAGTCAAGGCTATGTTTTTTCCACTAGTCATATATAGTTGTGAGAGCTGGAGTATCAAGAAAGCTGAGCACCAAAGAACTGATGCTTTTGAACTGTGGTGTTGGAGGAGACTCTTGAGAGTCCCTTGGACTGCAAGGAGATCCAACCCGTCCATCCTAAAGGAGATCAGTCCTGAATATTCATTGGAAGGACTGATGCTGAAGCTGAAACTCTGATACTTTGGCCACCTGATGTGAAGAACTGACTCATTGGCAAAGACCCTGATGCTGGGAAAGATTGAAGGCAGAAGGAGAAGGGGATGACAGAGGATGAGATGGTTGGATGGCATGACCGAGTCAATGGGCGTGAGTATGAGTAAACTCTGGGAGTTGGTGATGGACAGGGAGGCCTGGCATGCTTCAGTCCATTCAGTCACAGAGTCGGACACGACTGAGCGACTGAACTGAACTGAACTGAAATGATAGTACTTTGGAAGCAAGGAAGGAAAAAAGGAAGAAGGAAATAACCCTCAGTTGCTTACTGAAATAAGCATAAATTTATCCTGTCAAGACAGGTTCCCCATATCATAATCGCAATTCTGCTTAAGGAATCATCTTCCAATTCCCCCATCAAATGACCCCATATTTTAGCCAAACTACCCTACCCTGGCCCATATTTTACCTTGTGCTTTTCTACCTGTGTGGTACACTGGTATTATTTCACTGCTTTGTTTCTGTTAAAATCTATCCCTCAAGGCCCATGGCTGTTTTCTCTGCAAACTCACCCTTGACTCTACCAGGCATGAGGTGCTTCCTCTTGATTTTGGAATCCCTGAGCAATAGACTGTAGGGGTTAAGCTCCTAAATTCTAAGGTTATATTGCCTAGATTCTACTCCTGGCTCTTGCTACTTTCTATCCAAGAATTCTGGGGTAAATTGCTTAATCTTTGATAAGTTAGGACCACTGCTCAGAAGAGATAAGGCAAGTAGGAGAAGAGGGGCTTTTTTCCACAATCCAAGGAGAACTAGCAGAGTGGGAACACTGGACTTGAAATATCAAAGTCAGCAACTCAAAGGAAAGCACATATGTCTGCAGAAGGAAATCAACTCTAGGGGTTCAAATGAGTGGAGCTTTGAAGTTCAAGACCAAAATGTAACCTTCACCTTGGAAAATTCCCCAGCCAAAGTCACAGAAACTAAACAGGAAGCAAATGCTCCAGGAAACCACAGGCAATGCCATCAATGATGCTTCCCAGGCTATGTCTCCAAAACAGAGGGTTCTTCCCATTTAGGTCTCTTTGCAGTAATGCATGAGTATGTTAACTGCAAGTGAGGAAATCCCTTCATTGTGATTTTTTTTTTTTTGAGAATTGATTTCATCCAAGAAAAACAACCATCCTTTTTGACAATTTTCTTCTCTATTTATGCCAGTCCAATTATGAGATGCAAAGCAACACATACTATTTTCCAGACCTGTGCTTTAAAGAAACATAGTATCACACCCTCTATTTAGCTCTCTGTCCTGGCACCGTTGGGCACACTACGATTGCCAATCCCTGCCAGGTTCCCTGAAAAGGGAAGGATGTGCCTTGACTCCAATAAATAATATATGAAATTGGCATCCATCTAGGAAACCAATTTAACTCAGCATGGACTTGGATTCTGGTTCACAAATCCTCATTTTCTTTGCCTATATAATAACTGGGAGCCACATCACTGAAAGATATCACTTTAATTTTTTTAACCATTAAAAATTATTTGTTTTTTATTGAAGGATAATTGCTTTACAGAATTTTGCTGTTTTCTGTCAAACCTCAACATGAATCAGCCATAGGTGTCCATATATCCCCTCCCTCTTGAAACTCCCTCCCATCTCCCTCCCCATCCCACCTCTCTAGGTTGATACAGAGCCCCTGTTTGACTTTCCTGAGCCATACAACGAATTCCCGTTGGCTATATATTTTACATACGGTAATGTAAGTTCCATGTTACTCTTTCCATACATCTCACCCTCTCCTCCCCTCTCCCCATGTCCATAAGTCTATTCTCTATGTCTGTTTCTCCATTGCTGCCCTGCAAATAAATTCTTCAGTACCATTTTTCTAAATTCTGTATATATGTGTTAGAATATGGTATTTATCTTTCTTTTTCTGACTCACTTCACTCTGTATAATAGGTTTTAGGTTCATCCACCTCATTAGAACTGACTCAAATGCATTCCTTTTTATGACTGAGTAATATTCCATTGTCTGTATGTACCACTACTTCTTTATCCATTCATCTGTTGATGGACATCTAGGTTGCTTCCATGTTCTAGCTATTGTAAATAGTGCTGCAATGAACAATGGGATACATGTGTCTCTTTCAATTTTGGTTCCCTCAGGGTATATGCCTAGGAGTGGGATTGCTGGGTCATCTGGTAGTTTTATCCCTAGCTTTTTTAAGGAATCTCCATACCATCTTCCATAGTGGCTGTGTCAATTTACATTCCCACCAACAGTGCCAGAGGGTTCCCTTTTCTGCACACCCTCTCCAGCATTTATTGTTTGTAGACTTTTTGATGAGGGCCATTTTGACCAGTGTGAGGTGATATCTCATTGTGGTTTTGATTTGCATTTCTCTAATAATGAGCAATGTCAAGCATCTTTTCATGTGTTTGTTAGCCATCTGTATGTCTTCTTTGGAGAAATGTCTGTCTAGTACACATAATAGGTGTTCAGCAACACTTGCTATGTACCTGTTGGTTCAAAGAGAATGTTTGCACTGGGGTGTCTTTACCTTAAGATGAACAGTCTCTTTTGTCCAAGCTCTCTGAAGTTTTGGGGGGAAGTGAGCCTCAAATGAGGCTCTCTTTTGAGGGTGTAAGTCTTTCATTCTTATTCTCTTCAGTAGCTGTAACTGACAATTCTGGGATCTGACATCCTTGATTACAGGTAATGGCAGGACGCAGTACTTTATAACTGGAGCACTTTAAAAAGCCCTTAAAATCTGCCATGACAAGGGCATAAAAGTGACAAGAATGTATTAGATATGGGCTCTCAAGAAAAAAGAGGGGAGGAAGGTAGAGCCTCTTTAATAGAGGGTGCTGGGGGAGGAAGATTGTTGGGTACTAATTTACTGTTTGAAAAGATATTCTGGTTATATAAGACAACATCTGAAGAAGAGCCACACTTGAGAAATGTGAACAAGATGAAGAAGCCCAAAATACAGACAGAATTGTAACACATTCAATAGGTTTAGTGTTATATTTATTGATTTGCTAATACTACTCTATTGCCCTGTCTGAATGGTAGAGGAGAGAGAGCTCTTGTGCTTTAGGTTTAATCCACTGAAAAGAAACATACAAAGACCTAAAGCTGAATTGTCCTTTTGTATATTATTGGGTGAAACTCTTAACAAGTTTTTTTTTTTTTTCAAAGACCACAAAAACCCTCTTTGATTTGCCTCATTTGTGGCAATTCACTATTTGGATCCAAAACACTTCACAGATCTGGAGCTAACCTGTTCAAAGAATGTTTTCCAAATCAATAAAACAGAGCGGTCAGAAAAACAGGTACTCAGCTAGCAAATGTTTGTGATTTATACACTGCTAATAATCATCAACAGTTCAAGTATTCACCCCAATCTTTTGATAGTACAGTCAATGAGGGCTTAGTTAGAATAAGTGGAACAAAGTTCTAGTTTTTAGAGCTCATAAAACATCAAGCTTCAAATACACCTCCAAGCCTAACAAAGGCTTCCTTTTCACCTTCACCTGGAAAACAACTTAACCTGTTAGTATCCATTTCTTGGGTGAAAACACACACCCAGTCTCATGAGTTATCCCCTTTACATTAGCTCTCCATCTCTACCCTTCATTTTATTCAAATATGAAGGTCTTACTGAAAATGAAATTGTACCTGACAAAAAACATTTTGTTAAGTCAGAAACCATCAGCTCTTTCCCAGGTAACCCAAATGGTATGCTCTGGGTCTAGTGGATGCCCAATGGGAAACCAAATTAGATAGGGTGCAGCAGGACTGTGTTTACTGAATATACTCCAGTGTGACCTCTTGTGGACAGGTTCACAGTGAGAGAGTCCAGGAGCAGCCAAAGTGGTTGTTGCCCCATTCTCCCAAAGATTTGGGGAAGGTTGAAACAGGAGTGGAGATTTCAACCAAGTTTCCCTAAAGCTGAGTTCCTCTGCTGGGTTTATGATTAATGTCTCTGCCCAAAATTGTCTTCTCTTTCTTGTCCCAAACTTGTTCCCCTCAAGATTCAGGAATATCAAAGAAAAGGGGGTATTGAAACATATACAAGCCCCAGTACCTCTGTCCTTTGAAGTAAAAGGCTTTTGCTTTAGTCTCTCAGGCCTCCCTTGAGTCTCAAAAGCCTGGCTCAAGAGTTAATGATTAGGAAATGTGAAGATGTATAAACAAAGAATACTTGTTGAGCCAGGAAACTGGTAACAATTTAGACTATAAATCTGCCACATAGAAGAATCACTGAACTCTCAGTTCCCTGAAAGATATAGATAAAGGTCTGACACACATTCCTAAGTTGTTTTACAGGAAGTAGACCCCACCAGAAGAAAACTGCTGACCGCAAGCACATAGACTCCAGACTGGTTGAAACCAAATTGATGATGCACAAAATTTCACCTTGATGCCAACCTACCTGAGAATTGCACACAAGCTGATCACATACCTGCAGCCCCCTCACTCACACTGTCTTTTACAACCCTTTCCTGAAAGCCCTCGGGGAATTTGGGTCTTTTAAGCATGAGCTGCCCATTCTTCTTGCTTGGTGCCCTGCAATAAACACTGTACTTTCTGTCACCACAATGTGGTGACAGTAGATTAGGCTTTACTGCACACAGGAGAGTGGACCCAAATTTGGTTCTGTAACAAGGAAAGAGTCTTCCCCTGAGGGTCACAATCGAGTCCAAATCAGCACTGTAAGTTCCATCTCAACGCCTTCCACCAAAGCATTTCTTTGGACTGTTAGTTTGCTATATGCAAACCCTATGCATGTTATACTTCAAAAATCACTATTGTTTAATGTAAATAATAATGATGCTAATAATAGAGCAGTGGTGTGATTATAAGAGGAGAGAGCTCACATGGGGAGAAAGTGGAAATATTACACTGCAATGTCTGAGTAGAAGGTTTTAAACGTTACCAACTGGATAGCACCCGGGCATGACTTCTTGCAGATTTTTTCATCTGTGTTGCTCAAGAAAGCACACAGAGCTAGTGCAAAATGTTCTGCGGGAAGACTCAGTGAGCCAGATATACATTTGGTTTGTATGGTACCTTGAAAGAACTGCCATTTTTCAGCAATAGTTTCTTGCCTGACAAAAACAGATCAATTGCATGTCCACCTACCATCTCTTGTGGAAGACAGATTGTATATATTGTGTGCTAAAACTTTCTCCATCAGGAAGAAGGCACAAGGCCCTGAGGTTCTGGGGTGAGCAATATGGATGCCCTTGTGAAAGTTAATTTCAGCTACAGGTGTTAGTGATTTTATTAGGAAAGAAAGAAAGTGAGCTGTTTCAGGACTAGGCCATAAACACAATGAATGACCCTGCTTTCTTTGCCAGGACAAATGCTGGCATAAGTCAAACAAAATGTTAAACTCCATCTCTAGCTTGGTGTCACTGATTGGGGAAATGGAACAACTCTGGCAGTTTGTTTGAGATAAGCTCAAAATTGTATGGAGGTATGGGGGCTGAAAGTCAAACAACCTTAAACCAAATTAATTAGATTGTTAATTTTTGAGGTGCTGTTTTATTTGGATTGTTTTAAAGCCAGGAATCATAATGTTCTTAAAACTGGATCAGGACATCTCCTGCATTGATAGGAGTCTGAACTTGAAAAGTGGTGGCTAGTTGTCCCCCTATTTTGGTTCTCCCATTCTTTACTAAGTGGTAAAACTCTGATATTTTAGCTGGGCACATAGTAACCCAGAATAAAAACTATAATTCTTGATCTCACTTGCAGAGTCTCACTTTCTGAGACTCAGTTCTGACCAACTGGATATAAGGGAAAGTGATGTCACGTGATTTCTAAGTGTCTTTAAATGGAGGGGCATACTCTTTTCCCCTAGTCTGCAAACTGACTGGTTGGAATGCAGATATGATGGCTGGAGCTAGAGTAGCCATTTTGGATCGTAAATTGGAAACCATATGTTGAAAACGGGAGAACATCAACACAGAAGGAACCTGGGTTCCTTGGTATCATGGAGATCCCATATAAGCCCTCAACTATGGACTTTTATATCATCTCAGACATTGAAGTTCTATTCTGGTCTTTTAAATGCCTCCCATGTCTTTATTTAACATGTTCAATTCTTCATCTAGCTTCTCGAACATATGGAAAGTAGTCAAAATAATTGTTTAAAAGGCTCTGTATACCAGTCCCATTATCTGTGTTATTTCTGAGTCAGTTTTGATTAATTTATTTCTCTCCTTATTATGGGTTATATTTTCCTTCTTTTGGATACCTAGAAGTTTTTGATTGGATGTCAGATGTGACTTTTATCTTGCTGGATATTTTGTATTTCTATAAATAGTCTTGGGCTTTGTTCTGGAACACAGTTAAATTACTTGGAAACAGTTTGATTGTTTCAAGGCTCTTTTTAAAACTTCATTAGGCAGTTCTAGAGCAGCCTTGAGTCTAGGGCTAACTTGGCACCATTATTGAGGCAAGACCCTTTTGAGAACTCTGATACTCTGAATTATGAGATTTTCCATTCTGGCTGGAAGGAACAGGCACTATTTATAGTCTTGTGTAATTGTATCTGAGGATTGTTTCTTCTGATCCTTTTGGGTGATTTTTTTCCTAGCCTCATAAACATGTGTTGATCAGAATTCAGTTGATGAATCAGGGGGGACTGTGCAAGTCTCCAAAGTTCTCTTTGTATACAGTTTTCTCTTCTCTGGTGTCTTGTCTTGCAAATTCTAGCTGCCCTAGTTTTTCCAATTCCCAGCTCCACATCTTCATCCACCTGGCCCTGCCCGGGTTCCTTCTCCCTCTATTGCTGCCTGGAAACTCTCTCCAGGCAGTAAGCTGGGGGAATCATAGGGCTCACCTTGTTTGTTTCCTGTCTCTCAGAAATCACTGTTCTTTGTTGCCTGGTGTCCAATGTCTGAAGACTACTGTTTTCATTTTGTCTGGTTTTTCACTTGTTTCAGGCAGGAGGGTAAATCCAGTCCCTGTTACTCCATCTTGGCCAGAACTACAGACTTTTACATCAGAGAGAAATAAATGACTGTATTGTTTAACCCACTGTTATTTTGGGTTTTCTGTCATTTGCAGCCAAGTCTAATCCTAACAAATGCAGGGCTGATCCTTGATTTATTTAGAGCAGTTTCTGACTTTAATATAGAGAAGCTAAGATTTTTAGAATAACCAGAGTCTTGAATAGTGCCTGAGTAAGGTCAAATACCTGGATGAAACTGAAAGCTCTGTCATTTCCCATGAGAAAAGTGGTGCTTAAGTAGCCAAATCAATTCCAGCTGCTGCCAGTTGAAAAAATAAGGTACATTTTTTTGCTTAGTGTGATTAATTTCTTGTTCATGGAGACAGTACAGTGGAGAGATATTTATTCCATAAACTTTCCCCGAGCACCTATGGTTGCCTAGGCACTAGACTACGTTCTAGGAACACATATATGTATAAATTGGAACATAAGCCTCCACCAGCAGTTCACAATTTAGATAAGGAACCCCTTATTTAGATAAGATCCCTCATCATGTGAATAGCTCATGAATTTGGCTAAGAGGTTTAGTGCCATTTAAAAAAAAATAAATCCCGTCTATTTTTTCCTTTTAATTAGGGAAAATGCCTTTTCAACCCATGGTTCTGCAGTGAACTATGTAATTTATACCTTGAGTAATAAGGTAATTTATACTTGTGGCATAAAGAAGCTTCTCCTTGAACAGGATATTCACACAAACTCAAAACTTGACTAATATCAGTGCAACGGAGAAATTGGACTGATACCACCAGTTGGATACCACCCTAGCCAAATGATTGAGTTTAACATTATCAATAATGGATGAAATGACATGTTCCTTTGTTTTGAGGCACTAAGAAGGATATAACATTATGGAAAACAAAAAAATTTAAGCTTAATGTATTCATTAGTTGCTCAGTCATGTCCAACTCTTGGCAACCCCATGGACTGTAGCCTGTCAAGCTCCTGTGTCCATGGGGATTCTCCAGGAAAGAATACTGGAGTGGGTTGTCATTTCCTCCTCCAGGGGCTCTTCCCAACCCAGGGATCGAACCCGGGTCTCCCGAATTGCAGACAGATTCCTTACCATCTGGGCCACCAGGGAAGCCCGAGAAATAATCAGAGGAAGCAAACTGAGAGACATTCCACAAAACATCTGGCCTGGACTCTTAAAAAAATCGCTGACATCATAAAAGTGGAGTGTGGGATTCCAGATTAAAGGAGACCCAAGATACTAAAAACTAAATGGAATTCGTAATATTTTATTGCATCAAAAAAAAAAAAACTATAAGGCATTATTGAGACAATAAGGGAAGTGTGAAAATAAACTTTATGGATGTGTGTGTGCTAAGTTGCTTCAATTGTGTCTGACTCTTTTGCAACTCTATGGACTGTAGCCCTCCAGGCTCCTCTGTCTATGGGATTTCCCAGGAAAGAATATGGAGTGAGTTGCCATGCCCTCCTCCAGGGGATCTTCCTGACCCAGGCATTGAACCCACATCACTCATGTCTCCTGCATTGGAAGGTGGGTTCTTTGTCTGTAGTGCTACCTGGGAAGCCCTATAGACTTTATACCTGTCTGTGTATCAGTGTTGTATTTGCTGAGTGTGATGACTATACTGTAATTACATAGGATAGTGCCCTTGTTTTTAGGAGACTCTTACTCAAGTATTTCAGGGGTGAAGAGTCAAGATATCTATAAATACCTCTCAAATAGTTCATAAGCCTTTCCCTGGTGGCTCAGACAGTAACGAATCTGACTGCAATGCAGGAGACCTGGGTTTGATTCATGGGTTGGGAAGATGTGCTGGAGAAGGAAACAGCAAGCCACTCCAATATTTTGGCCTGGAGAATCTTGTCATGGACTGAGGAGCCTGGCAGGCTACAGTCCATGGGGTTGCAAAAAGGAGGACACAATTGAGCAAATAACATACACACAAAATAAAGTAGATGTGGGAAAATATAAAGAATAGGTAAATCTAGGTGAAGGCTATATGGGTGCTCTTTGTTCTATTCTTGTAACTTTAATGAAGGTTTGAAAATGTTCAAACTAGAAAGTTGGTGGGAAAATGAAAAGCTTGACAAGCAGGGGAAAAAAATTCTCTCATCCTTAGGTGCTTGGCTTTACTGAGAGGTTTCATGAGTGGCCAGATCTGTACCTGCAGGAAGTAACCAGAAGCTTCTCTGTTCCCCTGGACCATCCTTTAAATTATCCCACTAGCTGGAGTATCATAACCCATTACCTTGTATTCCCTTCCTTCTCCCTTTTTCACATACTAAAACCAAGCTCCTTGAATAATGCCCATACCTGAATTCTCACTGGGTTTATATAAGCTCAGGAAAGCTACTGATTCAAAGTTAGTATTCTGCTTCTAGTAATGTGCTGGAACTGGCCTGCACTACTTCATACTGGCTAGCACTGGTTCACAGAAGCTAATCACAGTGGTAGCTTGAAACCAACCCTGGTGGAAATATTTATGATATGATGTCTGCACATGCTACAAATTAGGGTCCCTCTACCCCTTCTCTCAGAGCCAGTGGTTAAACATTTACTATAACACTACTGACTTTCATCCTTACCCTGTGAGAAGTCTCCTGCAGGCCTTGTAATTTACAGCTCTTCTAAAGAATCCTGAAGTTCTCTGAGGCTTGCAAACAAATATCCCATAGAATGTTCCCTGGTGGCCTGTATTTGGTCTAAGAGTAGACTTTGACTAAACTGAAGATTTAGGTAGGAACGTTGTCTACAGTAAAAAGAAAAAAAAAAACCTGTTGTCAGTGTTCTCAAAAAAGGCCAAAAAGCTTTTCACTGGGTGGCAGTTTAATGAAAGCGGAAAAGAATGCTGGTGCTCAGTCACTCAGCTGTGCCCAACTCTTCACAACCCCATGGACTGTAGTCTGACAGGTTCCTCTGTCCATGGGATTTCCCACACAAGGATACTGGAGTGGGTTGCCATTTCCTACACCAGGGGATCTTCCTGACCAAGGGATCGAACCCGCAATGTCTCCTGCATTGGCAGGTGGATTCTTTACTATTGAGCCATCTGGGAAGCCCAAAGAGTGCTGGAAAGAAAAGAAAGTGAAAGTTGCTCAGTCATGTCCGACTTTTTGTGACCCAATGGACTATACAGTCCATGGAATTCTCTAGCCCAGGATACTGGACTGGGTAGCCTTTCACTTCTCAAGGGGATCCTCCCAACCCAAGGACTGAACCCAGGTCTCCTGCATTGCAGGAGGATTCTTTACCAGCTAAGCCACAAGGGAAGCCCAAGAATACTAGAGTGGGTAGCCTATCCCTTCTCCAGCAGATCTTCCTGACCCAGGAATCAAACTGGGTTCTCTTGCATTGCAGACGGAATCTTTACCAACTGAGCTACCAGGGAAGAGCAGAGTGCTGGACCAGGGGACAGATGGTCCTACCACTTTCAGTTCAGTTCACTTCAGTTGCTCAGTCATGTCCGATTCTTTGCAATCCCATGGACTGCAGCATGCCAGGCTTCCCTGTCCATCACTAGCTCCCAGAGCTTGCTCAAACTCATGTCCATTGAGTCAGTGATGCCATCCAACCATCTCATCCTCTGTCATCCCCTTCTCCTCCTGCCTTCAATCTTTCCCAGCATCAGGGTCTTTTCTAGTGAGTCAGTTCTTCACCTCAGGTGGCCAAAGTATTGGAGTTTCAGAGTCAGCATCAGTCCTTCCAATGAATAATCAGGACTGATTTCCTTTGGGATGGACTGGTTGAATCTCTTTGCAGTCCAAGGGACTCTCAAGAGTCTCCTCCAACACCACAGTTCAAAACCATCAATTCTTTAGCACTACATTTTCTTTATGGTCCAACTCTCATGTCCATACACGACTACTGGAAAAACCATAGCTTTGACTAGATGACTTGGTCGGCAAAGTAATGTCTCTGCTTTTTAATATACTGTCTAGGTTGGTCACAACTTTTCTTCCAAGAAGCAAGTGTCTTTTAATTTCATGGCTGCAGTCACCATCTGCAGTGATTGTGGAGCCCCCCAAAAGAAAGTCTATCACTGTTTCTATTGTTTCCCTATCTATTTTCCATGAAGTGATGGGACCGGATGCCATGATCTTAGTTTTTTGAACGTTGAGTTTTAAGCCAACTTTTTCACTCTCCTCTTTCACTTTCATCAAGAGGCTCTTTAGTTCCTCTTCACTTTCTGCCATGAGGGTGGTGTCATCTGCATATCTGGGGTTATTGATATTTCTTCCAGCAATCTTGATTCCAGCTTGTGCTTCATCCAGCCTGGCATTTCGCATGATATACTCTGCATGTAAGTTAAATAAGCAGGGTGACAATATACAGCCTTGATGTACTCCTTTCCTGATTTGAAACCAGTCTGTTGTTCCATGTACAGTTCTAACTGTTGCTTCTTGACCTGCATACAGATTTCTCAAAAGGCAGATCAGGTGGTCTGGTATTCCAATCTCTTGAAGAATTTTCCACAGTTTGTTGTGATCTACACAGTCAAAGGCATTGGTATAGTCAATAAAGCAGAAGTAGATGTTTTTCTGGAACTCTCATGCTTTATCAATGATCCAATGAATGTTGGCAATTTGATCTCTGGTTCCTCTGCCTTTTCTAAATCCAGTTTGAACATCTGGAATTTCATGGTTCAGGTACTGTTGAAGCCTGGCTTGGAGAATTTTGAGCATTACTTTGCTAGCGTGTGAGATGAGTGCAGTTGTGCAGTAGTGTGAACATTCTTTGGCCTTGCCTTTCTTTGGGATTGGAATGAAAACTGACCTTTTGCAGACCTGTGGCCACTGCTGAGTTTTCCAAATTGCTGGCATATTGAGTGCAGTGCTTTGAGTCCTATCACTTACTGACTATATACACTTAGGCAAGGCAATTAACCTCTATGAGCCACAATTTTCTCATCTGTACTCTAGTACTATCCCATAGAGTTGATTTCAGGGGATTCCCATATCTGTTTTTTCAAATTGAGACATATAATCAGTCACATAGTATCATCAGAGCAAATGTTTAATGAGTGTTTACTAGAAAATAAACATTGTATTAATTTATTTAGAAATATAATATCAGACCTCAAGTTTGCTTCCCTGGTGGCTCAGAGGTTAAAGCATCTACCTCCAATGCGGGAGACCCAGGTTTGATCCCTGGGTCGGGAAGATCCCCTGGAGAAGGAAATGGTAACGCACTCCAGTATTCTTGCCTGGAGAATCCCACGGATGGAGAAGCCTGGTGGGCTATAGTCCATGGGGTCGCAAAGAGTCGGACACGACTCAGCGACTTCACTTTCACTTCTCAGACTTCAAAATTCTATATGTTGGGAATCATTAATACTCCCCTAATCTTAGAACAGTGCCTCAAAGTGATGTAGTGTGTGCCTACTACATGTTTATTGTTACTGACAATCCCTTGTATTTGAGAATAATTGAATTTAGTCTGTGGAACAAGTAAAGAAACAAAGGCAAGTGTTTATAGCCTTAACTAAGACTGAAATGAAGTACCTTGCTAAGAGGCATCAGAATAGCAAGTAGAATGAAGCCCTTTGAATTTCCAGCCCAGTGCTCTGCTTCCTGTGTGACTTTGGTCATGACACTACCCATCTCCCAGTCTCAGCTGGCTTGAGTCTGGGGTGACTAATGCATCCCAGTGTACACAGAAATTTCCTGGTTTAATGCTTCAACTCCCACTCTTGGGAAACCCCTTATTCTTGGATTAACCAGGATGATTGGTCATCCTACTTGAGTCTGCCCTCTGATTCACAGAATAGACCCAGGCCTCTTCCCAAGAAAACTTACTGGGCTTTGCTACTCATTCATCACCTCATTCCTTCAGATCTCATTAGCATCATATTTAGGAATACTTTCTCAGTCTTTTTAGTGGGCTCTTGTTTCTCTGCGTGTCCAAAATTTCCCTCACAATTCTACTTCCTGATGATAACCACTGCTAATTTTTTGTATACGTTCTTTCAGTATTTTTTTTTCACAGTTGGGTATACATTATAATTATCATTACAAACTTGTGATCATACTGTATAAATACTCATTTCCCATAATTCCCACTTAATGTTATATCATAAGCTTTCTTCAAAGAAACATACCAATGACTGTACAATACTACACTGCAAGGTATATACCATATTTCTTTACTTAACCATTCTCCTATTGTATGAAATTTAGGCTTTTCCACTTTTTACTGTTATAAACAGGGCTCTAATGAATATCTTCATTCATAAATCTTTCTGTACTGCTTTGCTTTATAAGAGTGGAATTACTGTGTCAAAGGCTGTGAACATTTTTAAGGCTATTGATACACATTGCCAAAATGCAGAGAGGATTAATTGGGAAGGGTAATTGGCAGTATTAATTTTAGAGACACATTTGGAAATTGTTTGAACAGTATCCTGGTGATTGTGGAACTTCATTTTATAAATGGCTCTGTGGAGAGAACTTGGATTACTTTGGAAAGCACTTTCAAGTTAACGTCTAAGAAGGTGAAAAAATTGTTAATAAAATGTTTAGTCAATGTATATTGTATTGTTTATTTTAGGTGAATTTTATAATTATATGAAAAAGGTGATATGGCATGCAGCATGGCTCCGTTTTGTAATAATTATGTAGACTGTATCTGTGTCCATTATAAGGTGCACACATTAATTTTATTATTTAGAATTATCATAGTCTTATTGTAAGTGTATCTGTGCTAATATGACAAATCGTTGGTCATAGTTTAAATTTATTGGATACAGTGTCCTTGGTTTGAAATATAGCTCCAATGATAACATTGTTCTTTTTTAATATTTATTTTTGATTGGAGGATAATTGCTCTACAATGTTATGTTGGTTTCTGCCATATAATAATGTGAATCAGCCATAAGTATACATATATCCCCTTCCTGTTGAATCTGTCCCACCTTCCACTTCATCTTACCCCTCTAGGTTGACACAGAGTATCAGGTTGAGCTCCCTGTGCTATACAGCAACTTCCCACTAGCCATCTGTTTTACAAACGGTAATGTATATGTTTCAAGGTTACTCTATCAATTCATCCCACCCTCTCCTTCCCCTCTGGTGCCGATAACACTGTTCTTAAGGAAGCAATCTTCTTTGGATATTATTTCCAGGATTGCATTTACAGTACAAAGTGGGCATCGCTTATACCACCATTCTTTCCTCCTTCCACTTACCACTAGAGGGGAGAAAACATTCAGAGGTAGCTCACAGCCTACCTCCACTTCCAAGAAGACCAAGGTGCTTTCCAATAAAGGCTCCAATAAATGCTTCCAATAGAGGCATTTACCACTCTCTTCAGCTCTTTCCTGCTGAAGCTGTTTCTGAGCACCCAAACTCCATCCAAGCATCTTCTCCTGCTTGTTGTATTTTGTTTATAGATCAAGGGAAACAGGTAAGACATTTAAAGGTAGAGTGATCGGAGCTATTATTCTATTTGTAACCACTGAAAATTAAAATATATGAGGCAATCAAGACATTTCCAGGGCACATCTATAAGACAAAGTGAACTTGTGTACAGCAGCAAATAAAGCAAAAGCCTGAAAAAATCATTTCAGTAACCCACCTCGGTTCAACCCAGACCCTGCCATAGCCCTTTCTTGATATTCTCAGCCCCACCTCAGACTCTCAGCCTACTACTCCCATCAAAAAGTAGGAAAAACCATGATCCTTCACTTCAGTAATTCTCTGGCTAAGCAGAAAATCAGCTTTTTTGTTGGGATCGTTTAATCCTTGTGCCTAAGTCTCCATCTCCACTGTATAATCATAAGGGATTTTATTTAAGTCATACCTCAATGACCTAGTGGTTTTCCCTACTTTTTCCAATTTCAGCCTGAATTTTGCAATAAGGAGCTGATGATCAGAGCCATGGTCAGCTCCAGGTCTTGTTTTTGCTGACTGTATAGAGCTTCTCCATCTTCAGCTGCAAAAAATATAATTAATCAGATTTCACTGTTGACCAACTGTTGATGTCCATATGTAGAGTCATCTCATGTGGTAAGAGGGTGTTTGTTATGACAGTGTCTTATCTTGGCAAACTCTGTTAGCCTTTACCCTGCTTAATTTTGTACTCTACGGCCAAACTTTCCTGTTACTCCAGGTATCTCTTGTCTTCCTACTTTTGTATTCCAATCCCCTATGATGAAAAGTACATTTTTTTTTGGTGTTAGTTCTAGAAGGTCTTGTAGGTCTTCATCGAACTGTTTAACTTCAGCTTCTTCGGCATTAGTGGTTGGAGCATAGACTTGGATTACTGTGATTTTGAATGGTTTGCTTTGAAAACGAAATGAGATCAAACTGTAGTTTTTGAGACTGCACCCAAGTACTGCATTTCAGACTCTTTTGTTAACTATGAGGGCTACTCCATTTCTTCTAAGGGATTTTTGACCACAGTAGTAGAAATAATGGTCATCTGAGTTAAATTCACCCATTCTGGCCCATTTTAGTTCACTGATTCTAAAATGTTGACATTCATTCTTGCCATCTCCTGAAATTAAAGATGCTTGCTCCGTGAAAGCAAAGTTATGACAAACCTAGTCAGTGTATTAAATAGAGACATTACTTTGCCAACAAAGGTCTGTATGGTCAAAGCTATGGTTTTTCCAGTAGTCATGTATGGATGTAAGAGTTGGACCATAAATAAGGCTGAATGCTGAAGAATTGATACTTTCAAACTGTGGTGCTGGAGAAGATTCTTGAGAGTCCCTTGGACTGCAAAGAGATCAAACCTCTTAATCCTAAAAGAAATAAACCCTGAATATTCATTGGAAGGACTGATGCAGAAGCTGAATCTCCACTACTTATCCACCTAATGTGAAAAGCCAACTCATTGGAAAAGACCCTGATGCTGGGAAGGATTTAGGGCAGGAGGAGAAGGGGAAAGCAAAGGATGAGATGTTTGGATGGCATCACTGACATTCCTAAAATGTTGGACATGATTTTGAGCAAATTCTGGGAGATGGTGAAGGACAGGGAAGCTTGTGTGCTGCAGTCTATGGGGTTGCAAAGAGTTGGACAAAATTTAGTGACTTAACAACAACAATAAAGTCTCCAGGTGTGTGGCCTGTGGTTACCATCAGTACTCTGATATTTTGGGAGGCATTAATATAACACAGTGATTGAGGGCATGTATATTGGACAGATATAGGATTCACTCCTGGCTTCACCACTTTTCAGTGCTATGATCCTTGGTTTCCTTAATTTTTAAAACAGGGAGGATAATGCTACTTACTCTTATAAGATGGTTGTAAGAATTAAATGAGATAATGAATGCACAGTAAAACCCATAGCGCAGTGTCTGTTATACGATATATAAACAGTGGCTACCATGATCATGAGTCAAGCTCAGGTCTCTGGCATTTATCTTAGATTGTGTCAGGGCATCCTGCTGTTTGGATCTCTGCTGACTGCTCACCCTGCTCCTATTCGGATTGTATGTTGGAAGTGACCTAAACCCTAACCTGCTAACCTGGCTTAAAATCTATATTCCAGATTCTCATCTTAACCTACTAACTCTAAAATAGCCCATAGGTTATACTCTTAACTATATTTGGGCCTTTGACCTCTATCCCACCATGTGGGGTCTGCCAGGACTACTTGATCTCTCAGGCATGTTGGACCCAACCAGATCTGTACCACTCCTGGCTATGCTCAATACCTTCAAGTCAAGTCAAGTTTTGCTTTTTGATGACAATAGGGAAGCAGTGTAGTTTCTTAAAGAGGGAAATGCCATGACTGCTGTGAGGAAAGCAGAGATTTAATGCTAAAAGGGATCTTTATGCTTTTAGTTGATTAAACTGGCAAGAATTTTCAGGAACTATTTAACTTGATTGGTATACTGCCTGATAAACTATCATTCATATCCTTGCATAATAAATGCTTTAAAAAAAGAGATTAAAGAGATTCCAGGCCATATATCTTGATGGGTACTCTATAATTCCCTATTCTACCCATTCGCTGAAGTCACCAAAATAACTACCACCATTTACTGAGTATGTACTTTATTTCAAGGGCTTTCCAGGTGGCACGAGTGGTAAAGAACCTTGCTGCCAGGCTCTCTTACGCTGGAGACATAAGAGACACAGGTTCGATCCCTGGGTAGGGAAGATCCCCTGGAGGAAGGCATGGCAACTCACTCCAGTATTCTTGCCTGGAGAAACCCATGGATAGAGGAGCCTGGTGGACTAGAGCCCATAAGGTTGCAAAGAGTCAGATACTCCTGAAGCGACTTAGCATGCATGCACTCTGTTTCAAGGCATTGCATTGTACATTTGGCATGTATATGTCATTCAGCTTACATAGTCCTGTGATGTGTGTACTACTACTATTATTATTATTTTTTTGTCCATGTCACGTAGCAGGTGGGATCTTAGCACCAACCAGGGATCAAACACATGCCTCCTGCATTGGAGGTCTTAACCACTGGACTGCCAGGGAAGTCCTGAGTGTACTATTATTATTTGCATTTTATAGCTGAGGAAACTGGGGCTCACAGGGGTGAACTGCCCAGAGTAACATATTTAGCATGGGGAAACCAGACCAGAACTTAAAATCTAAGCTTGATGCCAAAAGTTATGTTCATATCACTGTCCTAAATGATGGCTTGTGTTTGTGTGCTCAATCATTCAGTCATGTCAAACTCTTTGTGACCCCATGGACTGTAGCCTGCCAAGCTCTGCTGACTATAGGATTTTCCAGGCAAGAATACTAGAATAGGTTGCATTTCCTCCTCCAGGGGATCTTCTTGACTCAGGGATTGAACCCACGTCTCTTGAGTCTCTTGGTTTGGCAGGCTGATTATTTACCATTGAGACACCTGGGAAATCCTGTTAAACAAAAGTAGGCCTAAGAGAGTATAACAGGGACTTCTCTGGACGTCCAGTGGTAAAGACTCTGTGCTTCTAAAGCAGGAGGCACAGGTTCCATTCCTGGTTGGGGAACTAAGATCCTGCATGTTGTATGGCATGGGGAGGGTGGGGGTAAGAGGGTAAAACAAGTTAGTTTTATAAGTCTTTAAGACCTTAACTGCAAATTCAGATTACTAGTTGAGAAGAGATTTTGACAGGGGAACTGTGTGTTGTATATTCGGATGTACATGAAGGCAGTGTGGGGGGAGGAAGGTGGTTGCTAGGGATACCAAAGCCATCAATCCCATGAGAGATAAAGGAGAGGAGGGCAAGATGTGGAAGAGAGAAACAAGAAAGTTACAATTTTTCCCTTTGGTGTCCCTGTTAGTGGCGCCTATAATGGACTATGGTACAAATAAAGGACCAGCAAGGGGATAGAAAGAGGTACAGGTTTGTGGCCCAGAGAGATCAGCCTTTGACTCTCAGCTCCACCACTCACATGCTGTGGGAACTTGGCAAAAAACTTAACCTCTCTAAATCTTTGTTTCCCTATCTATAAAATGGGGTTTAAAAGAAATACCTACTCCCCAAGGCTACTGTGAAAATTAACTGAGACAGGGTGATGAAATGTAAATGGAATTAGAGTGGTGATGGTTGGGCAACCATCCATGATATTTATAACTCATTGAAAATATTAAATGAGATGACACATATAAAATACCCAGCACAATGCCTGGCACAGAGTAAAAACGTTTTAAATGGTAATAACTACTATTATCTCGTTGTTACATGTTATTTTTGCGATGACAATGATTAAAAAGATGACAATCATTTTCTCTGATAGCAATTCCTATATCTTAATAGGGAAAATATGTCTCTGTGAGCACATTAGTCAAGATGAGGAGATGAGTGGGTGGTTTCTGGATACATTTAGATCACAGATGGGATTCCTAGGCTAGGAGCTCATTTGGCATCTATAGGAGACTCAAGGGACTCGGGGCAGTTGGGTCATCTTTCCATAGTGAATCACACCCCCGCCCCCGACTCCCCGAGGGCTCTATCAACACTTCTTTCAAGAGCCTGGCTATCTGTGGGCCCAGATGGATATTGGAGGATCTTTGACAAATAATAATAGAACTTCTAAAAGTCGCCAACAGCCCAGTCAGTTGGAAAATCATGGTGGCCTTTATGTCACTTGTGTATTTATTAAGTGCCTATAGGAACCCTTAAAAAACAAGACTGTTCAAAAAGTTTACAAAAGTTTCAAACAGTTAATTTTTAGAAGATCTTTGAGTTGATGGCAAGTTCAAACTCAGAAAATAAATGCTGATTTGAAAATAAAGTTGCATTAATATAATTCCGTTTGAAGTCAAAAGTTTGAGTTTCGTGGATTAAAAAAAATCTTTGGTCAGTTGATGTAAAGCAGGTTACAATTTTTCTCTGCACCTGGGCAGGTCCCATCTGGAAAGTTTCAGATAGGCTGACCCATCTGTAAAGCACATTGGTTACTGCATATGAGCTATAATGCAAGTGAGCAGGAGTGTAGGTTTTAGATGGTCAGGGACTGAAAACATATGGGTATTATCTAATAGTATCTCTTAGGGTCCAATCTGTGGGCGTTCTGTTTGGAGTAGATGGTGAAGAAAAGGAAGGAACAGCTGTGACGGCACACATAGCGTGGCCGAGAGGAGCTACCCCACGTCCAAGGTCAGGGGTGGTGGCCGGGAGGAGCTACCCCCTGCCCAAGGCCAGGGGCGGCGGCCGGGAGGAGCAACCCCATGTCCAAGGAGCGGTGGCTGCGAGGGTGCAGGAGGGCCTAGAGGAGCTATTCCACGTTCAAGGTCAGGAGGACCGGCAATGAGGAGATACCCCTTCTCCAAGGTAAGGAGCAGCAGCTGAGCTTTACTGGAGCAGCCGTGAAGAGATACCCCACGTCCAAGGTAAGAGAAACCCAAGTAAGATGGTAGGTGTTGCAGGAGGGCATCAGAGGGCAGCCACACTGAAACCATACTCACAGAAAACTAGTCAATCTAATCACACTAGGACCACAGCCTTGTCTAACTCAATGAAACTAAGCCATGCCCATGAGCCCACCCAAGACGGGCGGGTCATGGTGGAGAGGTCTGACAGAATGTGGTCCACTGGAGAAGGGAATGGCAAACCACTTCAGTATTCCTGCCTTGAGAACCCCATGAACAGTATGAAAAGGCAAAATGATAGGATACTGAAAGAGGAACTCCCCAGGTCAGTAGGGGCCCAATATGCTACTGGAGATCAGTGGAGATATAACTCCAGAAGGAATGAAGGGATGGAGCTAAAGCAAAAACAATACCCAGTTGTGGATGTGACTGGTGATAGAAGCAAGGGCCGATGCTGTAAAGAGCAATAGTGCATAGGAACCTGGAATGTCAGGTCCATGAATCAAGGCAAATTGGAAGTGGTCAAACAGGAGATGGCAAGAGTGAACGTCGACATTCTAGGAATCAGCGAACTAAAATGGACTGGAATGGGTGAATTTAACTCAGATGACCATTACATCTACTACTGTGGTCAGGAATCCCTTAGAAGAAATGGAGTAGCCATCATAGTCAACAAAAGAGTCCGAAATGAGTACTTGGATGCAATCTCAAAAACGACAGAATGATCTCTGTTCACTTCCAAGGCAAACCATTCAATATCACAGTAATCCAAGTCTATGCCCTGACCAGTCACACTGAAGAACCTGAAGTTGTACAGTTCTATGAAGACCTACAAGACCTTCTAGAACTAACACCCAAAAAAGATGTCCTTTTCATTATAGAGGACTGGAATGCAAAAGTAGGAAGTCAAGAAACACCTGGAGTAACAGGCAAATTGGCCTTGGAGTACAGAATGAAGCAGGGCAAAGGCTAATAGAGTTTTGCCAAGAGAACGCACTGGTCATAGCAAACACCCTCTTCCAACAGCACAAGGGAAGACTCTACACATGGACATCACCAGATGGTCAACACCGAAATCAGATTGATTATATTCTTTGCAGTCAAAGATGGAGAAGCTCTATACAGTCAGCAAAAACAAGACCAGGAGCTGACTGTGGCTCAGACCATGAACTCCTTATGGCCAAATTCAGGCTTCAATTGAAGAAAATAGGGAAAACCACTAGACTTTTCAGGTATGACATAAATCAAACCCCTTATGATTATACAGTGGAAGTGAGAAATAGATTTAAGGGATTAGATCTGATAGAGTGCCTGATGAACTATGGACGGAGGTTCGTGACATTGTACAGGAGACAGGGATCAAGACCATCCCCATGGAAAAGAAATGCAAAAAAGCAAAATGACTGTCTGAGGAGGTCTTACAAATGGCTGTGAAAAGAAGAGAAGCAAAAAGCAAAGGAGAAAAGGAAAGATATAAGCATCTGAATGCAGAGTTCCAAAGAATAGCAAGAAGAGATAAGAAAGCCTTCCTTAGCAATCAGTGCAAAGAAATAGAGGAAAACAACAGAATGGGAAAGACTAGAGATCTCTTCAAGAAAATTAGGGATACCAAGCGAACATTTCATGCAAAGATAGGCTCGATAAAGGACAGAAATGCTATGGACCTAACAGAACCAGAAGATATTAAGAAGAGGTGGCAGGAATACACAGAACTGTAAAAAAAAAGATCTTCATGACCCAGATAATCACGATGGTGTGATCACTCACCTAGAGCCAGACATCCTGGAATGTGAAGTCAAGTGGGCCTTAGAAAGCATCACTACGAACAAAGCTAGTGGAGGTGATGGAATTCCAGTTGAGCTATTCCAAATCCCGAAAGATGATGCTGTGAAAGTGCTGCACTCAATACGCCAGCAAATTTGGAAAACTCAGCAGTGGCCACAGGACTGGAAAAGGTCAGTTTTCAGTCCTATCCCAAAGAAAGGCAATGCCAAAGAATGCTCAAACTACCGCACAATTGCACTCATCTCACACGGTAGTAAAGTAATGCTCAAAATTCTCCAAGCCAGGCTTCAGCAATACGTGAACTGTGAACTTCCAGATGTTCAAGCTGGATTTAGAAAAGGCAGAGGAACCAGAGATCAAATTGCCAACATTCACTGGATCATCAAAAAAGCAAGAGAGTTCCAGAAAAACATCTATTTCTGCTTTATTGACTATGCCAAAGCCTTTGACTGTGTGGATCACAATAAACTGTGGAAAATTCTGAGAGCGATGGGAATACCAGACCACCTGACCTGCCTCTTGAGAAATTTGTATGCAGGTCAGGAAGCAACAGTTGGAACTGGACATGGAACAACAGACTGGTTCCAAATAGGAAAAGGAGTACGTCAAGGCTGTATATTGTCACCCTGCTCATTTAACTTCTATGCAGTGTACATTATGAGAAATGCTAGGCTGGAAGAAGCACAAGCTGGAATCAAGATTGCCAGGAGAAATATCAGTAATTTCAGATATGCAGATGACACCACCCTTATGGCAGAAAGTGAAGAGGAACTCAAAAGCCTCTTGATGAAAGTGAAAGTGGAGAGTGAAAAAGTTGGCTTAAAGCTCAACATTCAAAAAACTAAGATCATGGCATCTGGTGGGGAAACAGTGGAAACAGTGTCAGACTTATTTTGGGGGGCTCCAAAATCACTGCAGATGGTGACTGAAGCCATGAAATTAAAAGACGCTTACTCCTTGGAAGAAAAGTTATGACCAACCTAGATAGCATATTGAAAGGCAGAGACATTACTTAGCCAACAAAGGCCCGTCTAGTCAAGGCTATGGTTTTTCCAGTGGTCATGTATGGATGTGAGAGTTGGACTGTGAAGAAAGCTGAGCACTGAAGAATTGATGCTTTTGAACTGTGGTGTTGGAGAAGACTCTTGAGCATCCCTTGGACTGCAAGGAGATCCAACCAGTCCATTCTGAAGGAGATCAGCCCTGGGATTTCTTTGGAAGGACTGATGCTGAAGGTGAAATTCCAGTACTTTGGCTACCTCATGGGAAGAGTTGACTGATTGGAAAAGACTCTGATGCTGGGAGGGACTGGGGGCAGGAGGAAAAGGGGACGACAGAGGATGAGATGGCTGGATGGCATCACTGACTCGATGGACGTCAGTCTGAGTGAACTCCAGGAGTTCGTGATGGACAGGGTGGCCTGGCGTGCTGCAGTTCATGAGGTTACAAGGAGGTGGACACAACGGAGTGACTGAACTGAAATGAGCCATTATTTACTGTCACAATTGGCAGTAGTTAATAGCATGAATATTATAAAAACTAGACATTCTATTTTTAATGGAAAAAAGAGTCTTGGTTCAAATAGACTATTTGGTTATTATCTCATTTTCACTCAAAATGCTGCCAAATTATGTTATTAGAGTGATCAGTAACACCTAATGGATGTTTTGAGTATTCACAAGTTTTCTAATACAATTTGGATTGTGTACTTTTTCTAACGGTGATCCCTAAGTGTCCAAATTTTCAGGCTAATATAAGTGCTACTTGCAAATTTGTACAGATGCTAATAGGAGTTGATTAGTGTACAAAGTTGCTCAAAGTTCAAGACGACTGAAAATGAAGTTCAACCAGTACTATGAGTCAAGTGAATTTATTTTGCTTACTCTGTCAAACCCAACAGATAAGCCCTGTTCATGCTAACATTTGGCTACAGTCCTGCTTCTCCCCCATACCTGGGAGGGAAGGAATTGAGATGATTAATGGGAGAGAACTGTTACTCCCTACCTTTTATGATCCCATCATTTATGAAGAGGGGAGTAGACATGGCTTAAGTGTGACTCCCTTCGGATGCCTACGAGACTCTAGCCATCCACCCCCACCCCCAATCAAGCTCTTTCAAACCTATTTCTCCTCTAAGGCCCTGCTCTAGGCTCATGCCTTCATCAGCTGCTCTCATCCATAGCAAACTGTTTTCTGGATATATATATCCAAGTTTGGATATATACTCTTCTTTATTGAATAAAGCTCCATATAAGAAAAGATCAAGATAAACTAAATGTTAATCCATGCTCACAAGGCTCACAGCCCTGGAGGGGAGAATGATAATAATAGCAAAAATATCAGTGGTAATAATTGCAGTTGTATTGGTAACAGGGGCCATTTATTAAGTGCTTGATGTGCACTAAGTAGTTTATACACATGATCTCATTTAATCCTTATAATAAATCAGATCAGATCAGATCAGTCGCTCAGTCATGTCCGACTCTTTGCGACCCTATGAATCGCAGCACGCCAGGCCACCCTGTCCATCACCAACTCCCGGAGTTCACTCAGACTCACGTCCATCGAGTCAGTGATGCCATCCAGCCATCTCATCCTCTGTAGTCCCCTTCTCCTCCTGCCCCCAATCCCTCCCAGCATCAGAGTCTTTTCCAATGAGTTATAATAAATAGTATTCATTAATTCATTCATTCAACAAAACAAAACAAATCAGACCAAGTACCTCTCCTCTTGGAGCAAAGCTTTCTACATCAAGGTAGGTGGAGAATCAAAGGCGTGCTGTCTTGGAAGCCAAGCAAAGAAAGTTTTTCAAGAAAGAAAGAGTGAAAGCCATTTAAAATTCTGGTGGCAGGTCAAGTAAGACAAAGACTGAGAGATGATTGTTGGAATTAACAAAGTGGATGTCATTGGTGACCTTTATTAGAGTGGATTTGAGAGAGAATGTGAAAAGTGGACATTTTGAGTATAAACGACTATTTCAGAGAGTTATGCTGTAAGGGGAATAGAGATACGCACAGATAACTATAAGAGAAGGTGGAGTTAAGGGACGGTTTGAGGAACTAATAGCTAATAATTAGTAAAGCACTTTGTGCCAAGCACTACACTAATTGGTATTATATATTTTAGTCTATTTAATTATTATAACAACCCTGTGGGATAGTTACTGTTACTCCAGGTCACAGATGAAGAAACTGAAGCTCAGGATGATTACTTGCCTAACACAGGGTTTCCTAACTTTGACATTATTGACATGTTGGGTCAGATACTTCCATGTTGTAGGGGACTGTCCTGTGCAACATAGGATGTTTACCAGCTTCTCTGTTCTCTATCGACTAGATGCCAGTAGCACCCCACCAGTTATGGCAACCCAAAATGTTTCCATACCTGGCCAAATGTTCCTTGGTTGGTAAGACTACCCCTGGTTGAGAATCACTGGGTAAAGCTTACATATCTAGTAAATAATAGAGCCAGATCTTAAAAGATGGGCTTTTAAAAGATCTGGTTCTAAAACCTGTGCTCTCAACCACTGTAATTTCTTGTACTACCAAGATGGAAAATTTTCCTAACCCTGTCCTGAGTACCTGTGGATCCCTGGGCAGTGGGAAAAATTTCTGGTCACTGGGGTGAAGGCATACCTGCTCACAAGTTCTGTGGTTCAGGATTGCAGCTCAGATAGTCTCTCTCTCTCTCTCTCTCTCTCTCTCTCACTCACACACACACACACACACACACACACACACACCTGGCCTTATAATCAAGGAAAACTCCCTAGAGTTTGCATCTTTTCCTCACTCTGGACCCCCATACGTAAGATTAAATGGTTGGACTACAGGATTCCTGAGGTGCTTTTGGCTCTGCCATCATGGAATCTAAGGTTCCCCCATTTTTTCATGAGAGGGCCTTTTATTGCGAGGGGGCAGACAAGGGATACTTGAGGACTTTCAGTTTGGAAGTTGGTCCAAAGTTCCCAGGTTGTCTTTGTTTTCCTGTTTGCTTCTTCCAAACTGGCTTTTCCCATTGCTAAACGCTGGCGGCCACTGGATTTGGGCCGAGTATGCGGTGGGGTGGTGGGTCAGTGGTTCAAGGCTGCCCTGGGCCGCCCTCTCTGGCTGCTGAGGCAATTCTGTGTCTCCTGCCAGAGACACCATCTCCTCCGGGCCAGGCCAGCCTCCTCCCCTCAGAGGCAGCCTTGTGAACCAACCCCAGAGGTCCCCTTGGAGACCCAGCCACCAGGCCCCTGGGGCTGGCTGGGTGTGGGAGTGGGAACTGGGCTGGAAGGGCCCCGAGGAGCAGGAACTTCTGGAGACCGTGTGAAGAGCTGGTGCCAAACCCCAGGATATCAAGTTCCTCTGGGATAGCTGGGCATGAGGGAGATCCCGTGGGGGCTGGTCAAAGTGTGGGTCTGGGGGCTGTTTGTTGTTAGGCTGTAAATGAGCCTATGGGGAAGGAGGGGGCCACACTGCATGCTCTGCTTCCTCCAAGGGACCTGGGAGGCCTTCAAGCCTGGCTCCTCATTTTACACAGGATGAGATGGAAGAGACAGGCTTCCATCCTGCTCTTAGAGCTAGAGCTAGGTTTGGACTTGATTTGGTAGGTAAAATTCAAAGAGAGGTTCATTTTTCTTACTCTGGTGCCAGTCACTGGAGGCTTGGGCCCAGGTGCCAGTACTGGATTTTATGATTTCATTAAACTCTGTTGCATGCCTCAAAAACCAGCCCACTGTTAGGCATGGTGGGAGTCCTGGTATTTTTGTGCTGCTGAGCCTCTCTGAGTCTGTTTCTAAGGGTGTGTACCCTTGGGGTTTCTGAGGATCAATATTAATATCTCTGTGGATCTACAGGTTTAGGTAGATTTCTAAATTCATGGAGTGTCTAAGTGGGTTTTAAGAATAATATTGTTCTATATGAACATGTGTGGCTTTTCTATGTGTGTTCAGTTAATCATTCTTCAAGTGAATTGCAAAGGCTGTGTTTAACCCCTGGCTCCCTTCCCTTCCTGAGCTTTGTGAAGTTTAAGGCTCTGTTCTTACAGCACAGGGGCCCTGTCTGGGGTGCCTGTTTAGACCTGTCTCTTCCTTTTGTTTGCTTTCTTTTTGTCTCTCTCTGGGGAAATCTGGCTCCTGAAACCTGGTTACCCCTCATTCCATTCTGGGCCCCACAGCCTGTTTCTCCCCAGATCCCTGGTTTACTCATAGCTTTATTGGCATTCCCCCAGCAACATATGAAGGGGGCTGCAACCACTGACTGGTGTCAGATCCAAGAGGAACCCAACTAAAGCAGAGGAATGCCAAGTCGCTCCAATTACTTGAACTAGCAAGGACATGTACAGGGACAGAGACCATGGTTTCTTTGATATGGCTCATAACCAAACATATACATTAATCTTCCTGGGGTCTAGAGGAATGAGCATTTTTAACTTTGGCTTTTCAAAAATTAAGGAGTAAAACTTAACCGTCCAAAAACTGTAAAAGCTGTCATTTGACTGTAAGCAAAATCAAGTGCTAAGTCCGCAGAGCCTGCTAATGTCCCAACTGGTAATACAGGATAAGGGTACCATTCTAAGGGATTCTGTAGATTTCTCTGCTGACCAAGCTTTAGGATCTGTCTTCTATGAACCAATGACTTCTTTCTTTCATGATTCCTCAAACTCTACCATTCACTCATAACTCCCACAATGAAATGTATCAAGTAGGAAACAGAAGCTCTTTCAGAACCCACTGAGCTGGCCTTTCTTGCTGGGTATCATAGTGACTGTTGGAGCTTTTAGCATCTGATGAAGAGAAGCATCATACAGTTGTTTCTGTAATCAAAATAGGATCATTTCAGTGCTGCTGATTCCACTTGGTTTGGGGATGAGTTTTTCTCAGTTGGGAATATCAGGGACTAATTAATGGAGATACTGGTTTCCAAGGAGTTAGATGAATGTGGTGGAAAGGAACTAGTACCATCTTTCAGTTAATTAAAAAGATAAAAAGGTGATGTGTGTGTGTGTGTGTGCTATATCGCTTCAATCGTGTCTGACTCTTCGCGACCCCATGGACTGTAGCCCACAGGTTCCTCAGTCCATGGGATTCTCCAGGCAAGAGTACTGGAATGGGTTGCTGTGCCCTACCTGGGAAGCCCCAAAGGTGAAGGTGATACCTTCACCTAAAATGAAGACAAGTCCTTGTCATCAAATCACTCCTTGAATGTGTATGTGTCTCTGTGTGTGTATTCAAGGTTGCAGAGAATCATTTAAAGAAAGACAGGATCTGAGCAGCAGAAAATGCAAAGTTTCCACTCTGTTGTGCTAGGGGATTTGCGACATGCCTCATAAGCTCTAAAAATGGACAGCATTCTATCTGCCTATCGTGTCTCTAACTCTAAGCCATTCTGCACAGCCCCCACTACATTCATCTTCCTAAAGAAACATTTTTGTCATGATAATTTAAAAAAAGAGTTTGCTTAAATTCATTCCAGTCCATACCAATACCTCCTTCTGAGGACTTGTGTTCTGCCATTCAGACTTACAATCAGATGGTGTAGTGCTGTATAATTAAGGGCTGTTGCTGTTACTAGCTGGTGTGTGTGTGTGTGTGTGTGTGTACTCTCCTTAAGTCTGGTACTTGTAATATGTCTATATTCTCCAGAGAGCAACACAATGAGAAAAATAAAACATAGAACATAGTCTAGGACCTCTACCTCTGTTAGTAAAGGTGGTCATTAAATAATTGGCCATCTGCTTTATTTGTTAAAATAAAAGCTCTTTTGAAAAGATGACAGCGAGGCAAATTTCTGCAAAGCAATGCATAATTTTTCCCATCGACTTCTATAGCTTAGGAGAGATGCCATGCAATTAATTTTGTTAAACATTCTTGGAAGACTTCCATTAATGCAAGTTTTCTCAGAACAGACACCATATTATTTCCTTGACATATAGTTGGTTGTTTCATCTATACACATTTCTAACTCCATTGCAGAGAATTTCTATACAGTGAGTGGCCTACATAAAGGGACAGGCCTGTTTCAGAGCTGTAAAAATTGATGTAATGCCTCAGAAGACTTGTAATCACAGATGAAAACCAGGCTTTCCTTATGCATGGATTTCAGTTCTTGTAACTTTTAAAAGACTGAGATACTAGGAAAACATTTTAAAACTCAGACAAGGATATAAACAGATGCTATACATGCGGTCAGGGGTTATTTCTCACGAGGTGGGGGCAGGATGATAGATTTGTTGATATCAGGTCTACATCTCTTTGGCAGATTTTCTTCACTACAAGTATTCTACCATTCATAACAATCTGGCTATGATGAGCTCAGCTGATTACGGCCATGAAATTAAGAGGACATTTGACATGGTAGAAAGAACACCAAGCAGGGGGGATAGAATAATTGATTCAAATCTGCTATGCTACTCGCAAGGGACCTTGGGAAAGTCTTTTCACCTCTCTGAAATGGCTTCTTCCAAAAGTCTTCATATTTAAAGAGAGGGAAAGAGCATTCATGTACATGCTGGGAAAGCCTTTTATAAACTATGATATGCCACTTGGGGCTTGGATCCAGTCTCCCAGGTTTGAGATTTTATGATCTTAAAATTTCTTTGCTGTCTCACTTCTTCCAACTCTTGACATCCCCATTTCTTTATTTTCTGTACAGTTGTTAAGGTGAGGCTCTAAAGTTGGCTGTATGGCTGTCTTCCTGGTTACATGCTTTGCAGTTAAAAAATATAGCATGCTTTATATGTGTACACACTACATTATTAGTAATTATATAAATTATATACATGTCCTATTCTGCATATATGTATATATGTACACACATATATATTATGAAACACACACAATAAATAGAAAATGAGATAAAGATGAAATATATGGTATGTCAAATGTCTTATTAATTGTGATGTGTTCCTTGGTGGCTCAGAGGTTAAAGTGTCTGCCTTCAATGTGGGAGACCTGGGTTTGATCCCTGGGTTGGGAAGATCCCCTGGAGAAGGAAATGGCAACCCACCCAAGTATTCTTGCCTGGAGAATCCCATGGATGGAGGAGCCTGGTGAGCTACAGTCCACGGGGTCGCAAAGAGTCGGACACAACTGAGTGACTTCACTCTCACTTTCATTATATTATTAGCTAATATTTCAAGGCAGCATATGCACTTAGGGCAAGATCTTTCATTACTGACAATGAGCATAAATCCATATTTCATGTAGTCTTTTTGATTATCCCTGAATTACTTTTTTGCTGACTTCTTGTCACATATGATTAGCTTGTCATGGGTTTTCCCTCACAGTGAGGCTGATGGAAAAATCCATTCGAGGAGTAAGAGAAATGTGAGCGCTGCCATTTTCATGTTCTTACATTATTGGCATTACCTTCAACACATGGCTTATTTGCAGGAATCTTCTTAAGCCACTTGCCCATTTTGTGAGGGTTAATGTAGTTAGACAGTATAATCCAGAAATCCACTTACCTGGACCCAAGGAGATAGCAATATATCTGGTATACATTCAGGAAAAAAAAAAAGTAAGGGGCCCAGGGTCAACCCTTCCACCTGTGGGCTCCCATTCTTCCCTCAGAATACCTTACAAAGCATATGCAACAGAGGGTACCAGTGGCAATATGTGTATTACATATTTGAAAGGCTGAATAGTAGTGATAATAATAGCTAATATTTAGACAGCTCTCAGTGTACTACACACTGTTTTAAGCACTTTACCTAAATTAAATCATTTAAATCCAAATCTTAGTTTCTTTCTGGACATTTTCAATTTAAATGGAAATAGGAGTCATAATATTTTCTTTTATGCTGATTTTACAGTGGACTGATTGTGCCAACCTCCTCTTCCCTCACCCCCACCAATTCTTGAGACCACTGATTCATATTTTGAGATTTAGAATCTCTGGAGAAGTGCAACTCCTCTGTAAAGTACATCTCAGCCTCTCTTTCCCATCTCCTGCTACTATCATGCCTGCTCCAATAGAAGAAAAAACTGGGACTGGTGACACAGGAAGCAAGCCCAGGCAACTGAAAGCAGAGGGAAGTAACTGAGGTGAGGAGGCCATGGTAGGGAAAATGAGAATGACTGATGGAGAGCTAGCGATGCTAGAGCCAGAGGGAGGGAAGACAGGAAGAAGAAAGAAGAAAGTTAGAGATCAGAAAACAGCAAGAAGAGGAGAGAGGATTACAGTAAATCCATTACATATGAACCTTCATGTTGTGAACTTTCAAAAATGCAAACGTGAGATACATCAGCATCAGGTGTAAGTGAAATTGCAGCTTGCCCTCCATCTCTATTTCTGGCTATCCTTCAGCTCTACCATCTCCCACCTCCTCTCCCTCCTCTAGTCAGTAACTCTTCTTACCTGTTCACTCCATGCCAGCCCCCTGTATGCCAGCTGTTGTACTGTTCTACTGTACTTCTCAAAGTACTGTACTGTAGGATTAAATTTTTTTTCTTTATTTTTATGTTTATCTGTTTTTTATGTATTATTTGGGTGAAAAGTATAATTAACCTATGACAGTACAGCACTACATAGCCAATTGTATTCTTTGGGTACCTAGGCTAACTCTGTTGGACTTATGAACAAATTGGACTTACAACGCACTCTTGGAATGGAACTTGCTTGTGTGTAGGGGATTTCCTGTATATGGCTGGGGAGGGAAGAGGAAGGCAGACTCCAGGAGGAGAAACCATGTCACACATCGGCGGGTGAGATGCTCACCCATGTCTTGATATCCAGTGTCTCTGACATATGGCTGAACAGGGCAGCACAAGGAAACTGAGAAGTCCCTAAAGATTTGTGCACACTGCTCCTCCCCAGGTATTCAGGATAAGCTTGCCTCCTCTGATCAGAGAAGCCTATGTAACAGATTCAAGCAATGCAAAGATACAGCCATGCTTAATGTAAGGAGTGGGTCTCTAAAGCTAGAATTGCAAACTGGCCAGGCAGGGAAGATATCGGGAGTCGGGGGAGGTTGTGGCAAGGCGACATCCCTGTGAGTCTCTTCATATCACACCAGCCAGATGGCCAAGGAGGAGAGCACAGTGCATTCCTGCAGGGAAGCAACTTCAGCTGTTAGGCGCTTCCAGCGTCTGAAGTAAAAAGCCATGGCAAGTGATTTCCGTCTGAGGCAGCTGCCAAGACACCCCTCCAGAAGGTAAAACACTGTCAAACATGGCCCTCCATATCTCACTGCAACACTAGAAAATGCGATAAGACACTTTAGGGGCAAGGAACTGTCACGGTACAGTAATACAGGGTCTGACTTGGATCATCAGAGCGGGTGAGTTCTTTGAGATCACCCCGCCCAAACCCCTCACTTTATTGATGGTTAAACTGGGACCCTGAGAGGGGGGAACACCAGCCTAATGTCATCCAGTTGGCAGAGTTCAGGCCTGGCACTGTTTCTGGGTATCTAAAGCAGTGCCCTTGACTCCACAGCTGTGTATTTATCTCCTCCTCCAGCTCCTTGGCTCCTCTCTAACAGAAGCCTCCCTCACTAGTACAGATAATATATTCCATAAATCCTATACTGTCCCTGTGTGATCAAAGAGAGGATTAAGATAACCACAAACATCTGCTGGTCTACGACTGCATCTTGACTCAGGGCAGAGACACTGACTTTTAACATTATCATCAATTATCCTTGACCTAAATAACTATATTTAAAATACTCAGGGATCTTTGTTTTTTTTTTTGTTTGTTTGTTTGTTTTTTACCTCCCTCCCCTACCTTTAAACACCCAGTGGTTACTTCCCTGCACAGACACTTTCCCGTTACCCCCACAAGGAAGAGCAAGGGCAACTGAAGACCATTACCACTGCATAAGGCTACGAGGCTGTAAGCAAAAGGTTTGGTGGAGAGAAGGGTGAAAGCAATGTCAAAACGAAAGTTTGCGATTATCTTTTACTCACAATTATTCATAAAGAGGTCCTCACCTTGGAAAAAGAATGAATTGCTGGTAGTTAAACAACAGCATTTTGCCAAGTCTCTGGCATTGCTAGACACAGAGAAAGAAGCAATCAGGCAGAAGAAGCAGTCAAGGTCAAAAACCCAGAGGAGTTAGGTAGAGCAGAATCCCAAAGCAAGCTATGGGAACCAGAGTGTGGGAAGGAGCTGCAGTGAACAGCTCACAGTGAACAGGACTGAGAAGAGATATGGAAATGACTGCCCTGGCTCTCTGCCTTCTTTTAGCAGAATGGATTCCTCCCTAGAAGAGACTCTCATCTACTTCATAGCAACTTAAGAGCTAATTCAGATGAGCAAGGCTGGAACCATACCCAAACAAATTGGCTGGTTGGTTGGTCAGACCTTTGTGAAACAGTTTGTAAGTGCCTACTGCCCCTGCAGAGTCTAAGGACACCAAGTCTTTTCCCTTAAGGAGTTCATAAAGATAACGGAGAGCAGACAAATCACTAGATTGCTGCAGTTCAGGATGAGAAGAGTGGATAACCGTTTATCATGGAGAGCTTCTCCAGAGGTGAAGTCTGTTCAGTTTCAAAGGATGGGTAGATAGAAGCAAGTCAGCAGAGAAAAGATAGAGCTAGTGGAAGCACATACAAAGTAGAATGACATGTAAAGGGAGTGGCAGGTATAAAACCTGGAGCACATTAAATAACATAGCAGGTACTATAGACTGTAAATAGTCCATTTTTGTGTATGGTTTTGTCTTGTTTCTTTTTCTGAAGAGGGAGGCTCCTTGTGATGAAAGAGAATGCTGAAGAGAAGTCAAGGGCCTGCCATGGAGGACTTGATAAGCCTGCTAGAGTTAAGATTTTATTGTGGGATCTATGGGGAGCCATTGAGAGATTTTAAGCAAGATTTTCATGATCATATTTATGTTTTAGAAAGATGATGACAGCAGAGTACAAATGGATGGGAAACAGTGGGACTGGAGGGTGGGAGAGCAGTCTGGAGGCCATTATGGGAACTCAGGCAAGAAACTATATAGCTCTGGATTGAAGAAATAGGTATGGAGAAACGTGGATGGATTTTCTGAGCTTGATTTAGAAAGATAAATAGATGGGATTTGATGATGAAATGGAGGTGATAGTAGGGGAAAGAAAAAGAAGATAAGAATGGTTCTGGGATTTCCAGCTTGAGCAATGGAGTGCTCGGTGGGGCCATGCACTGAGATGGGGAAGAAATAGGTAGGACTTAGGAAGTATCATGTCTGGTGGGGGTTACTGGTTGAATTCTGTGTGATACATGTTTATGGTGCCAGTGAAACTCTAAGCAGAGATATCCAGCAAGAAACTGACAGTGCTGACCTGAAGCTATGGATAAAGGTCTGAGCTAGAGCTAGAGACTGAATATCTATCATTGTATGGGTGGTAGCTGAAATCCCTGGAGAAGGGAATGGCAACCCACTCCAGTATTCTTGCCTGGAGAATCCCCATGGACAGAGGAGCCTGGTGGGCTACAGTCCATGGGGTTGCAAAGAGTCGGACATGACTGAGTGACTAACACTTTCACTTTTCCTAGGAGAGAGCTACATTGAGAAAAGAAGTAGGATGAAGATAGAACCTTGGGGAGTTCTAGTCGGAATAGGGAAGAACCGGGAGAGTAAAGCATGATGACATCCAAGGGCACAGAGTGTTTCAGGAAAGAAGGAGGTGTCTCATGCAGCAGAGAAGTCAAAGAAGATAAGAATGAAAAACATCCATTATTTTTGGCAACAGGCAGGTTAGTGGTGACCAATGTGAGCAGTGAGGCCGGCCTGCACAAGGATGAGGAGTCAGTGGGCAATGAAGGCAAGATGTCTGAGCGCAGGTAACTGGAACAAGGTCTGGCCACCCCAGGAGGTCATGCACATGAATTGCTGTCGCTTTGGACCCACAGAGGTTAAGGACCACGGTGTCTGTTGTAATAGTGAGTCGGGGCATGGGTGTGGGGGAGGGCACCCAGAGAGAAAGGAAAGATGTGCACAGCAAAGCCCTGATTCAGGGGAAAAAAAAAAAAAAAGAAACAGCCTCTCGGTAGCCATGGCACCAGTCAGCTGACACAGGGAACGCCAGCTGTTTGCAGGAGGAGAGTAAATTTAAGGGCTGGTGGTGAATGCATCTGAGCTCTGGAATCCATGGGAAACACACTTCGTGCCAAAGAAGCAGCATGATGCAAGCCAGAGATAAAGAATTAAGAAACCTGGGCTGTTTCACGTGAAACTCAGGCTAGCCGCATCAGCTCTCTAGCTAGGACACAGCTTCCCCGGCCAAAAAAGAGGGGCCAACAGCCCTTATCTGGGGGCATCCAAACATTTCCCATAGTTTGAGATTTTCTGCAATAATGCACCCTTAGGTGGCACGGATAAGTAGGAGCTCCCCACTCTGTACGCAAACACCAGAACACTGTTAAAATGGAAAATTCTGAAATGTTAGTAAGGAATAGTAGGCTTAGAATAAAACCAGCAGTCCTGCCTGCTCCCACCTCAGAAAACACACTGATGGAGTATAATGCAGGGACAGCTTTCAAATCCAGGAGGGAAAAAAGGGCAAGGGATGGAAATGTCAACGTACAATGATTTGATCAATCCAATGGCAGAAGAAAAAAAAATACAACTCAAAAGAATGTTTCTTTCATATCATATGACATCCCTTATATGTGGAATCTAAAAAGAAATGATACAAATGAATTTGCAAAACAGAAAGAGACTCACAGACTTATAGAATGAGCTTATGGTTGCTTGGGAGAAGGGATAGTTAGGGAGTTTGGGATGGACACATACAGAGTGCTATATTTAAAATGGATAACCAACAAGGACATACTGTATAGCACAGCAAACTCTGCGCAATGTTATGTGGCAGCCTGGATGGGAGGGGAGTTTAGGGAAGAATGGATACATGTATATGTATGGCTGAGTCCCTTTGCTGTCCACCTGAAACTATCACAGCATTGTTAATCGGCTATACCCCAATACAAAATAAAAAGGTTTTAAAAAATAAAATATGGGAAAAAAAAGAATGTTTCTTCCAGATAAAAACACTTACCCCCAAGAAAGAAAGCTGGAAGTCAAAGATTAAATCCAAATTTAAATGTCCAGGGGAGATGGGGAGAACAGCTTTATGTAACATTACCAGGCATGTCATTTTTAACTTTGCCGTTTTCGGGACCTCCTTGGTGGTCCAGTGGTTAAGACTCCGCGCTTCCACTACAGGGGGCATGGGTTTGATTTTTGGTCAGGGAACTAAGATCTTGCACAGCCAAAAAGAAAAAAAAAAGTTGCCATTCTCCTAAAGTAGGCTGATTTAGCCACCAACAGGCTAGTGACCTTGGACAAGTCACTTAACAGCTTATTTGTTGCATACAGATTATGATACAGACCCTGAGAAAAAGATGCATTGGAAAGTACAAAGTGGCACGGCAACATTGGGCAAGGACTTTTTACAGGTAGAGCATACCTTCGAGAAATCAGTTTGAGATGACTTAAGCCCCAAAGAGTTGGATCCTAGTCACACAGAAGTGCTAGGTGTTGTGTAAATGTCTTAGTCAGTTCAAGAGGCCTTTGGCAAAGAAAAAATACACACTGCCCAGCAAGCTATGCGCTTAATGTCTCCCCAAGGCAGGAGGCAGGCCCGCCAAGGGCTGTGGCATATCTTAGGGATGACCCAACATTCCGTTCCACTCCCAACCCACAGAGCTTGAGAGGAACAGCTTGAAATCCAAATGGGGCCCTCTTCTTGGCTAAGGAAAACAGTCTCAAATCTTTCTGACATCTGCACAAAAGGGGTACTGAGGGGCTGCCCTGCAGGGTCAATGGTTGTGGGGCTAGTTTAAACAATCCTGCTTGGCCCTGGGAATGCAGGAGGGTAGGGAGGATGAGTAAAAAGACCTGGCTGCTCGGGCAGCTTCAAGCACCCATGTGCTCTGGATCGGCCCCACGTGTGGTGCCCTCTTGGTCTCCTTGGGAAATAGGACATCCATGCTCTTGACTCAAGAAATACAGTTTGGTTTAGTTCACGAACCTCAACAAACATTCCCAGAAACTTCAGGCTTTCACAAATAAACTTTTAGGAACATATTTGACTGTGTGGATATCGAGTGTTTTAAATATTGAAGAAAAAAGTCTATGCAATGATATTCTATTTTTCTCTGTCCCACGCCCCTTCAACCACTCATGTTTTCAAAGGAAAAGCCAGATTAGGGCCCCAGATGTTTGGAATCCAGATGAGAGTTCCTCACAGAGGAAATCCACTGCCTTCCATCTTCAAAGATCAAAATCTCAGCCAGGGGTGAAACAATGAGGTCATCATAAGCATGTTCGCCTGGTGTAGGACTGACCTCTGTTCAGAATATACAAGAATTTCTACTTTTAAATTCTCCCCAACCCCACCAACAGTTCAGAACTATTTCTCAGTTTCTCAGGGTTCGAGCAACTTCCTACCCCCCACAATCCATCAGGAAATGCCCTTCTGTGTCAAACTTCAAATCTCATCTGCTTCCACTTGAGCCATTTTTATTTGCTGTATCTTTGCAGGGGTAAAATAAATCCATAAGAATCACCCCTTAGGAAAATAGGGAGAGGATATGTCCAGAAAATTCACATAAGAGATACAAACATGCAATGAATATGTGAAAAGATGCTTAAGCTTTTATATAGTCTGGGAATTGGAATGATTTTCACCCATATTAGCAAAAATGTCAAGTGCTGGCAAGGGTACAGAAACTTCGACACTCTTGAACAACAGTGCTGACGGAGTGTAAATAAATTAGAATAGGTAATCTGTAGGGTACTTGTAGCTTTGAAAATTTAAAATGCTCATTGCCCTAATATCTAGTAATTCTGATCCTTTGTATCTATATTAAAAATGAGTACAAGGAGGCCTGTTCATGGATTTCCACTGCAGCACTTTCATTTTTTAAAATAGCAGAAATTTGGAAACAATAAGTGTTCACCAAAAGAGTAATGGCTAGATTAAACTGCGGGGTAGAGGAAAAAGATCTTAAGGATATATCATTTGACCAAACAAACAAATGAAAAAAGCACAGAGTATACACATACCATTATATTTTGGAGAAAAACAGAAAATGAAACTATTGAGTTAGCCAAAAAAGTTCATTCCAATTTTTCCATAAGATCGTATAGGAAAACTTGAATGAACTTTTTGGCCAACCCAATATTTTTATACATATTCATATATATCTATGATCACACACAGGAAAGACCAGAAAGACAATTGTGGGACTGCGAGAACATCAAGGAAGATGTTGCTTTGTCTGTGTTGCTTGCTGTTGTTTAAGAACGTATTCACATATTTGTTGTAGAATTACTATTTTTTTCCAAAGTGTTCCCTGATTGTAGATCAGAGGCAAGAACGTGGGCCTCAGTGACTAGAGTGAACAAGACTTCCCTGGGAGACAGCAGTGGGTAAAGTAAATAGGCGAGAAATCAAAAGACCCAGGTAATAGTCTGAATCTGTCATCAATTTGCTGTGTGACCCTGGGAAGTCATCTTCCTTCTCAGAGTCTATTTCCTCTATACAAACTGTGGTTAAGATGAGAAGCTCATGAAGATATCTTCCCTTTCTGATATTTTATGATTCTCTGAGTCTGTGCCTTTACTATACAATAGGTCTGGCCCGTTTTGATTTAGAGATGGCTTTTTATACTTTTCCTTCAAATTCTGGCAGACTTTGACATTTCACTTTCCTGCAAATGGAAGATAATGAAAGAGGAGGTGGAGCGGTCACTCTGTTCTCTGTTCAGCTGTTTTTGAGGGTTTGGTTGACCTATTAATGCTACTTTTCTTTGACAATATAAGCTCTTAGGCTTGTTTGAGTGTGATGAGAGTGCAGATACAATGCTGGAAGTCAGAAGATCTGAATTCTACAGGGTGGCCATAAATTCAGAAAACATACTAATAGATTGGATTTTATTGTTTTATAGATTGAAGCCCCTTGAATCCTTTGGCTGAGTTATACTGAAGATGCAGGTTTTTTCAGTGCAAATCAAAAATACAAGTCACCCAGGGCAATACATCACATATGCATAGAGGATTGATAGAAATGCTGTGTCAAGGCACTGTGTTCATTGCAATCTGCACAACAGTTTGAACTGGGCATGGCTATTAAAGGACAATGTATTGAATAAATCACATAATGTTATGCAACATGTCCCATGCCTTAACATAATAGCTATAAATCATTCTTTATGTATAGTCACCTCTATTTTTAGACTTTATGGCTACCCTATACCCTTGATTTTGGATGAATCACATCCCTAGTCTGGAGATAACAATCAGACCACTTGTTCCCCAGAGTGGTAGGGAAGGACCAAGTGGATATAAATGAGCTATGGGAATTTACATGTATCTACAAACATATCATAATATGCACAACCTAATTGCCTTTTGGAAACAGTCCAGATGAAACCTGGAGGAAACCTTGGCATTGAGTCAATGAAAGAAACCTCTTCACGATCCCTCAGAGATTGACCGATCTAGTTCTGTCTATCATTAGTTCGCAAAGCTCCTTCCAGCTGGTCCTCATCACTTTGCTTGCTCCGTGAGGTCACAAGAGTAAATTCTAAGCAGTTTAATTCTAAAGAAAACATACACACTTCAGAAATCGGCTCCTGTGACTATTTGTCTTTCAACAATGAAAGCAGCAACTTACTCTGGCTCCTTTCTCAGGAGAGCACTTACAGCCCCCACTGCAGTCTTGGCCCCCACATGGCTTCCCATAGGGCTTCTTCTCTCCCTATTAAAAAGAAAATAAAAAAAAGTTAGTGCACCATGTGAAGCAAAAAGCAATGCTGCCCAGGGAGCATAATCCGCGGCCACACTCCTACTAACCAAATAAATCAGAGCAGCTTAATCATCTCACTTGATGGTGTCATGAGTCACATGAAATAAAAAGTCATCTTAAGCAAGCACCCTTTTAGGTCACGTCTAAGCCTCACTAAGGCTTCCCAGATGGCTGAGTGGTAAAAAATCCTTCTGCCAATGCAGGAGATGTGGGTTCAATTCCTGGGTCGGGAAGATCCCCTGGAGAAGGAGATGGTTATCCACCCACTCCGGTATTCTTGCCTGGAAAATTCCATGGATGGAGGAGCCTGGCGGACTATAGTCCATGGGGTTGCAAAGAGTCAGACATGACTTAGCAACCAAACCTCAACATACCTCATTAAAGAGCCAGTTTGATAGCTGGTTGGGGAACTGTGGCTTAAATACTCGCTCATCGGTAGACATTCCAGTCATAAAATACAAGAGCATTTCTCTATATGGGGCTGGAAATAGACTCTAGACATACCCTGTGTCCCACTGGACATATATCCTTGCACTCACTGAGAAAGCAGTGGCTGTAGCAGAGAACTTGAGAGAAATTCAAGTGCCAGCAATGTAATGGTAGAAGCAAGTGCCCACCTTGCACTCTGCCTTCAGAACTGTTTTCTTCAGGCCCCACTTTCAGCACAGCATTCAAACCTTACAGTGACGCCCCGGGGCCCAGTTAGTCAGATCCAAGTTCCTGAGGTGATATTGTACAGTATCCCCTCAAACTCGCCAACTTTCCTTTTCCTTCTTTGCTTTATGATGAATATGATTACTAGCTGAATTTCTACAAGCCCCTGCCCACTACATGACCTGCCAGGTGCTGACCCTCTCTGCTTTCTTCTCCTCTGCTCTCTCCCTGGCTCACTCTGCTTCAGTCACAGTGGTATTCAATCCATTCACCTGTTCTGCCTCAGGGACTTTGCCCCAGTTGTCACTTCTGCCTGGAATGCTCTTCCCGGAGATGTTTTTGATAGCTGGCCACTTTTTATCACCCAAGTCTCAGTTCAACTGTCTGTTCTCAGAGAGTCCTTTCCTTGCCACTCAACCCCAAGCGGCCCCTAGTTCCTTCCAATCATACCACAATGCTACCTTTCAACATTAAACATTCTGTCTCTCCCCATTAGAATGTAAGCTCCGTGTAAGTAGGGACCTTATCTGTGCTGTCCAACATTGCATTCCCAATGTGACAAATGTTTGATGACCTCATGGAGCTGGAATTTGAACACAGGTCTGGTTGACTTCAATGCCTTGATCTTAATCCTTATGTCTTAGTGTTTTCTAAGTCTTCTGTCTCAGTGCAAAGACCCCCAAATCAGGAAACTGCCATTCTGACCCTATCCACCTTGGGGAAAAAGCAAAACATAAATTCTAACTATTATCTGAAATAAGAACTTTATCTCTGGGATGGATTTAGTATCATCCAACTTTTTTTTTGTTTAATGTTGGCTGTTTTTTTTTTTTTTTCAAAAGAGAAAGGCATATTTATGAGCCAGCCTCACACTTAATCATTCTTGCCTCTTTGTACTGTGAGCCTTTTCCTGCTTCCCAGGGAGCACTGTGAATTTCTCAGATGGTCTCTTATCTCTTTAGACATTCCCGCAACCCTTTATCACCACAACACCTCGGTAATAAGGTAGTGATGGCAGAGCTATGACAAAATATTGCTATTTTAGATTCCAAACACCTTCCTGATATGAGATATTTTATCTCTCTCCTATGCCTTTGACATGGTAAGTGCTATTGTACACTTTCCAGTTTGCCCTCCACTTTATGGTATACAGGACAGGCAAGTTTTCATAAGGGTGAGATCAAGAGGTGCCGTGGGAGGCAGAAGCTGCAGGCTGGGATGGAATAGAGAATAGGGAGACAGCAACATTGAACTGAATCCTCACTGATGCTGTGCTCCCTTTGTCTAATGTTGAGTACTATATTTCCTGGGATAATGGATCATTTCTATTGGCTTTTCCATATAGTTCTGTATTTTCCAAGTAGTCTTCAATGAACACACATAATTAGTAAGAAGAAAATAAAACCAGTATGTAACCAGATAATACATTCATCACTTTCAAGGGAGTGGACTCAACAGGCATTGCCAAAGTTGAAGTGCTATCTGTTTGTAGCTATGGCCTAATTTCAAGCATTGCCCTTTATATGTCCCATAACATTTGTCTACTATGGACCCAAAGTTTTCAGATCTCTAGTATGGAGCAAGGAGGCTGGAGGCAAGGGAGCTGGACAAGACAGTGGGGGGAAATCCCAATAACAGGAGCTGAACAAAAATGTAAGGAGCAGAAGCTAAGGTTTCTTAGGAACTTGGCAGAACAAGGAAGCAAAAACACCCAGCTAACAGACAGGAAGCCGTCACTGTCTTCTGTCACTGAGGAAAGTAACCAGAGAAGCCCCACTGGCCACAAGGCAATTTCCTGTAATGCTGGCCCTGGCAGTTCCCGCAGGAGTCTTCAGTTACATTGAGGGGTGGAGGGAATAAAAGGAGTGGCTTCCAGGGAACATGGCAAGATCAAGCACAGAGGAAGTCTCTGCCCTATCCTGGCTTGTCTGTGGACATGCTAACCCCTGCTAAACCAGGCTACATCACTGGTGTCATTCCCATCGTGGAATGCTCTCTCCCTCTCTTAAAATCCAACCACTTCTTATAGCCACAGAAAATTAGAACCGGAAAGGCCCTGAGAGATCCCTGAAGACACTGGGTCTTAACTCTATCAGACCAGCACATCATTATTTATTTATTTATTATTAAATTTTTAACTAGAGGACAATTACTTTACAACACTGTGATGGTTTCTGCCATCCACCAACATGAATTGGCCATAGGTATACATAGGTCCCCTCCCTCTTGAAACCACCTGCCTCCCCATCCCACCCCTCTAGGCTGTTACAGAGCTCTAGCTTCGGGTTCCCTGTGTCATACAGCAAATTCCCACTGGCTATCTGTTTTCCATATGGTAATGTATGTGTTTCAATGCTATTCTCTCAAATTATCACACCCTCTCCTTCTCCCACATAGTCCAAAAGTCTGTTCTTTATGCCTGTGTCTCCTGTGCTGCCCTGCAAGTAGGGTTATCAGTACTATCTTTCTAGATTCTGTATACATGCATTAACATATGATATTTGTCTTTCTCTTTTTGACTTACTTCACTTTGTATAATAGGCTCTAGGTTCATCCACCTCATTAGAACTGACTCAAATGTGTTACTTTTTGTAGCTAAGTAATATCCTATTGCACATATGGACCACAACTTCCTTATCTATTCATCCGTTGATGCACATCTAGGTTACTTCCAAGTCCTCACTATTGTAAATAGTGCTGCAATGAACACAGAGGTACATGTGTTTTTTCAATTATGATTTCTTCAGGGTATATGCCCAGTAGTGGGACTGCTGCGTCATATAGTAGTTTTAGTCCTACTTTCTTAAGGAATCTCCATACTGTTCTGCATTAGCAGCACACCATATTTTATTATAAGTATTTATCATTCTTTCTTGATTCATGGAAAGAAAATCATAGGAATAAGTTATAATGAAGATGTAAGCATGGCGCAGGCGGCTGCGACAGCACGCCATGGCGTGGCTGAGAGGAGCAGCCCCACGTCGGAGGTCGGGCGCAGCAGTGGAGAGTACCAGACTGCGATGGCGCAGGAACCGCCGAGAGGAGCTACCCCGCATCTGAGGTCGGGGGCGCGGCCGAGAGGAAATAACCAGTGTCCGAGGTCGGGGGTGGTGATGAGAGGAGTTACTCTGCATCTGAGGTCAGGGGCGGCAGCCGGGAGGAAATAACCAACGTCTGAGGTCGGGGGTGGTGATGAGAGGAGTTACCCTGCGTCTGAGGTCAGGGGCGGCGGCCGGGAGGAGCTACCCCACACCCCTAAGCCAGAGGCCAGGGGCGATGGCTGGGAGGACCTACCCCACGCCCCCATGCCCAAGGCCAGGGGCGGCGGCCGGGAGGAGCTACCCCACGCCCCTAAGCCTGAGGCCAAGGGCGGCGGTGGGGAGGAGCAACCGCAGGACCAAGGCCAGGGGCGGTGGCCGGGAGGACCAACCCCACGTCCAAGGAGCCGTGGCTGTGCGGGCGCAGGAGGGCCTAGAGGAGCTATCCCACACTGAAGGTCAGGAAGGGCGGCAGTGAGGAGATACCCCTCATCCAAGGTAAGGAGCAATGGCTGCGCTTTGCTGGAGCAGCTGTGAAGAGATACCCCATGCCCAAGATAAGAGAAACCCAAATAAGACGGTAGGTGTTGCAAGAGGGCATCAGATGGCAAACACACTGAAACCATACTCACAGAAAACTAGTCAATCTAATCACAGTAGGACCACAGCCTTGCCTAACTCAATGAAACTAAGCCATGCCCGTGGGGCAACCCAAGACGGGCAGGTCATGGTGGAGAGATTTGACAGAATGTGGTCCACTGGAGAAGGGAATGACAAACCACTTCAGTATTCTTGCCTTCAGAACCCCATTAACAGTATGAAAAGGCAAAATGATAGGATACTGAAAGAGAAACTCCCCAGGTCAGTAGGTGCCCAATATGCTACTGGAGATCAGTGGAGAAATAACTCCAGAAAGAATGAAGGGACGGAGCCAAAGCAAAAACAATACCCAGCTGTGGATGTGACTGGTGATAGAAGCAAGGGCCGATGCTGTAAAGAGCAATAGTGCATAGGAACCTGGAATGTCAGGTCCATGAATCAAGGCAAATTGGAAGTGGTCAAACAAGAGATGGCAAGAGTGAATGTCGACATTCTAGGAATCAGTGAACTGAAATGGACTGGAATGGGTGAATTTAACTCAGATGACCATTATATCTACTACTGCGGGCAGGAATCCCTCAGAAGAAATGGAGTGGCCATCATGGTCAAAAAAGGAGTCCAAAATGCAGTACTTGGATGCAATCTCAAAAACGACAGAATGATCTCTGTTCACTTCCAAGGCAAACCATTCAATATCAGGGTAATCCAAGTCTATGCCCCGACCAGTCACACTGAAGAAGCTGAAGTTGTACAGTTCTATGAAGACCTACAAGACCTTCTAGAACTAACACCCAAAAAAGATGTCCTTTTCATTATAGGGGACTGGAATGTAAAAGTAGGAAGTCAAGAAACACCTGGAGTGACAGGCAAATTTGCTTGGAATACGGAATGAAGCAGGGCAAAGACTAATAGACTTTTGCCAAGAAAATGCACTGGTCATAACAAACACCCTCTTCCAACAACCCAAGAGAAGACTGTATTCATGGACATCACCAGATGGTCAACACCGAAATCAGATTGATTATACTCTTTGCAGCCAAAGATGGAGAAGCTCTATACAGTCAGCAAAAACAAGACCAGGAGCTGACTGTGGCTCAGATCATGAACTCCTTATTGCCAAATTCAGACTTAAATTGAAGAAAGTAGGGAAAACCACTAGACCATTCAGGTATGACCTAAATCAAATCCCTTATGATTATACAGTGGAAGTGAGAAATAGATTTAAGGGCCTAGATCTGATAGATAGAGTGCCTGATGAGCTATGGAATGAGGTTCGTGACATTGTACAGGAGACAGGGATCAAGACCATTCCCATAGAAAAGAAATGCAAAAAGCAAAATGGCTGTCTGGGGAGGCCTTACAAATAGCTGTGAAAAGAAGAGAAGTGAAAAGCAAAGGAGAAAAGGAAAGATATAAACATCTGAATGCAGAGTTCCAAAGAATAGCAAGAAGAGATAAGAAAGCCTTCTTCAGTGATCAATGCAAAGAAATAGAGGAAAACAACAGAATGGGAAAGACTAGAGATCTCTTCAAGAAAATCAGAGATACCAAAGGAACATTTCATGCAAAGATGAGCTCGATAAAGGACAGAAATGGTATGGACCTAACAGAACCAGAAGATATTAAGAAGAGGTGGCAAGAATACACAGAAGAACTGTACAAAAAAGATCTTCACGACCCAGATAATCACGATGGTGTGATCACTCACCTAGAGCCAGACATCCTGGAATGTGAAGTCAAGTGGGCCTTAGAAAGCATCACTACGAACAAAGCTAGTGGAGGTGATGGAATTCCAGTTGAGCTATTCCAAATCCCGAAAGATGATGCTGTGAAAGTGCTGCACTCAATATGCCAGCAAATTTGGAAAACTCAGCAGTGGCCACAGGACTGGAAAAGGTCAGTTTTCATTCCTATCCCAAAGAAAGGCAATGCCAAAGAATGCTCAAATTACTGCACAATTGCACTCATCTCACACACTAGTAAAGTAATGCTCAAAATTCTCCAAGCCAGGCTTCAGCAATATGTGAACCGTGAACTTCCTGATGTTCAAGCTGGTTTTAGAAAAGGCAGAGGAACCAGAGATCAAATTGCCAACATCCGCTGGATCATGGAAAAAGCAAGAGAGTTCCAGAAAAACATCTATTTCTGCTTTATTGACTATGCCAAAGCCTTTGACTGTGTAGATCACAATCAACTGTGGAAAATTCTGAAAGAGATGGGAATACCAGACCACCTGATCTGCCTCTTGAGAAATTTGTATGCAGGTCAGGAAGCAACAGTTGGAACTGGACATGGAACAACAGACTGGTTCAAATAGGAAAAGGAGTTTGTCAAGGCTGTATATTGTCACCGTGTGTATTTCACTTATATGCAGAGTACATCATTGGAAACGCTAGACTGGAAGAAACAAAAACTGGAATCAAGATTGCCGGGAGAAATATCAATAACCTCAGATATGCAGATGACACCACCCTTATGGCAGAAAGTGAAGAGGAACTAAAAAGCCTCTTGATGAAAGTGAAAGTGGAGAGTGAAAATTTGGCTTAAAGCTCAACATTCAGAAAACAAAGATCATGGCATCCGGTCCCACCACTTCATGGGAAATAGATGGGGAAACAGTGGAAACAGTGTCAGACTTTCTGGGCTCCAAAATCACTACTGATGGTGACTGCAGCCATGAAATTAAAACACGCTTACTTCTTGGAAGGAAAGTTATGACCAATCTAGAGAGCATAATCAGAAGCAGAGACATTACTTTGCCAACAAAGGTTCGTCTAGTCAAGGCTATGGTTTTTCCTGTGGTCATGTGTGGATGTGAGAGTTGGACTGTGAAGAAGGCTGAGTGCCGAAGAATTGATGCTTTTGAACTGTGGTGTTGGAGAAGACTCTTGAGAGTCCCTTGGACTGCAAGGAGATCCAACCAGTCCATTCTGAAGGAGATCAGCCCTGGGATTTCTTTGGAAGGAATGATGCTAAAGCTGAAACTCCAGTACTTTGGCCACCTCATGTGAAGAGTTGACTCATTGGAAAAGACTCTGATGCTGGGAGGGATTGGGGGCAGGAGGAGAAGGGGACGACAGAGGATGAGATGGCTGGATGGCATCACTGACTCGATGGATGTGAGTCTGAGTGAACTCTGGGAGTTGGTGATGGACAGGGAGGCCTGGCGTGCTGAGATTCATGGGGTTGCAAAGAGTCGGACATGACTGAGTGACTGATCTGATCTGATCTGAAGCAATAATTTGGAAAGCACCTATTATGCCATAATTATATTGCAAAGAAAAAACAAAAGTCATCTATAAGGCTCAAGACGGAGGGGATATACATATAGCTGATTCACTTTGTTGAGCAGAAAGTAACACAACATGGTAAAGCAATTGCATTTCAACAAAAAAGTCATTTATAATGAAACAATATGTATTTTCATATGTAAATGCTCATACATGGCTTTATTAGAAGATGTAATGAAGTCATCAGAGGCCCACAGCTAGATGCAGAATCATCAGGAATGTTACTGTCTGCTGAAGCAGAATGATTCTGGAATGTGGTATTGCTGATTCAAGTACTACAATTGGAGTTGCTATTAGTGTAGTGATTGTCTGAAATGGTGAATAACTCATGGGAAAGTTCTGGAGAAAAAAAATTCATTCTTTGATTACTGGGTAGTTTTCATTAGTAATAATAAAAAGATATACATCCATTTCAGTAAGTAAAGTGTGATTATGTTCAGAGTTTTCACCTCCATGAATATCCAGGGGTATTCCAAATGTAGCATAGGATGAAGGACAATTCTTTGTAGTGTATGGAACATCTGTCATACTTGGTGCCTACCTAAGAGCTTTTCCCAATCATTTTGACCAAAATTGCTCTCAAAATACCTCCTGGGAGTAGAATATTTCAATTAAGAACTATTCGTTTAATCCACGGAGAAGGCAATGTTATCCCACTCCAGTACTCTTGCCTGGAAAATCCCATGGATGGAGGAGCCTGGTAGGCTGCAGTCCATGGGGTCGCTAAGAGTCGGACACGACTGAGTGACTTCCCTTTCACCTTTCACTTTCATGCATTGGAGAAGGAAATGGCAACCCACTCCAGTGTTCTTGCCTGGAGAATCCCAGGGATGGGGGAGCCTGGTGGGCTGCCGTCTATGGGGTCACACAGAGTCGGACACGACTGAAGCGACTTAGCAGCAGCAGCAGCAGTTTAATCCAAATCACCCATTGTACAGATGAGAACACTGGAGGAAAGTACTTCGGCCCAGGTCACACTGGTAGAGAGTAGACCGTAGCACTTCTGATCCTAATTCCATATTTTCCCTCTATTCAATACTTCTCAAGACCAATTTCAAGTTCCATTTCTTTCATGATTACTCTAGTTCAGGGAAAATATATCCCACTCATTGGGCAAGTATCCTTACAATGTTCCTTAAGCTGAGAATCTTGTTTCCTCAACCAAACAGTAAGGCTTTATAAGGGAAAGGTCAACCTATTTTGCTGTTGTTGTTTAGTCACTAAGTTGTATCTGACTCTTTTGTGATTCCATGCACTGTAGTTCACCAGGCTCCTCTGTCCCTGGGATTTCCCAGGCAAGAATATTGGAGTAGGTTGCCATTTCCTTCTCCAGGGGATCTTCCCGACCCAGGGATCAAACCCATATCCCCTGCTTGGCAAGTTGGTTCTTTACCACAGAGCCACCTGGGAAGCCACTTTCTCACTTACTTCACTTTGTATGACACACTCTAGGTCCATTCATAACTGTACAAATGACCCAAATTCATTCCTTTTATGGTTGTGCAATATTCTATCATACATATGTACCATATCTTCTTTATCCTGTCAATGGACATTTAGGTAGCTTCAATGTCCTAGCTATTGTAAATAGTGCTGCAGTGAAACACTGAGATACCTGTGTCTTTTTACATTATGGTTTTACTCAGAATTTCTGTAACACTTTTGTTTCTCTCTAGAGCTGACAGTTAAGGGGTATGCAACGATATGGCCACAGCAGATTGTCTATGATGGATGTCTACTCTGCTTGGTTAGAACATCTATTTGGATTTGATGATGTCTGTGTAAATATTGTTAATGTTATTACTACTTCACACTTCTATCCCTTTGCTGATGCTGGTTCAATTGTCTAAAATGACTTCCCTATCCCTTTTCCCACTTATGACCGGCCGAACTTCTACTCATTCTTAAAGCCTAGCTTAAACACCATCTTATTGGTGAATGCACCCTCAAATTCTACCTTCTTGGCAATTTCAGGCAGAAGTTCTTACTCCTTCCTCTTTGTTAAGGGTGAATTGCCATATTTGCCTCAATCTTCTTGGTTCTGCCAATCAAACTGGGCACAGTACTCTGTTTTATTCTCTATAGCCCTTGCCCAGCAGATACTCAGGAAGGGCTGTGAAATGATCACTCTCAGAACAACTGAGTTACAAGTGTTAGACCAGGTCCACTTGGGCTCCTCCCTCTCTCTTTGGGTTCCTGAACTAAAGAATGACATCACAGTGTTCCCTCCACAAGCCAATGTGCTTTTCTAGGCATCACCAGTGTCTTCTGGCATGAGTGGTGGCAGGGATGATCACCACACAAAAGGTAACACAGGAAGCAAGATGGAATCTAAGAGCAGCCTAATTGGAGTGACTGAATGGTTGGCAAATGTGAGTTATCCTTGTGAGCAATTCCTCCAGAAGCTTAGTTCACAGAAGGTTGGCTGTGCAACATTATCTTTTGACCAATTCACTCCACAAGTATTTCTTTAGCACCTGGACCTGGCAACCCACTCCAGTATACTTGCCTGGAGAATTCCATGAACTGATGAGCCTGGTGGGCCACAGTCCATGAGGTCACAAAAGAGTCAGACACGACTAAAGCAGCTAACACTTTACTTTCACTTCTTTCATATGCTAGACACGGGAGAAAGAGGCTGCATCGTACAGCCACAAGGGAAACCAAATCCTTGTTCTCCCGGTGGTTTATCATCCAGAGGGGAACACAGAGAGGAAACAAATAAATATTACATCCATGTTTGTCAGATGATACATGTTAAGGAGGAAAATAAAGCAGGGTAAGAGGGATAGGAAGTATTGGCATCAGGTTGTTACTTTATTTAGGGAAGTCAGGGAAGGCTTTGCCCAAAGGTGACTTTGGAGCAGATAACCTTGCTTCTTAAAGCACAATTCTTGGTCCAGCATCAGCAGCACTGGAAATCTGTTAGAAATCCAATTCTTGGGCTTCCCTGTTGGCAGCAATGAGGCCAGAGTACTGGAAAGGAATGGGTAAGGTGAATGGGTTAGATGATGAGGCCAGAGCTGTAGCAGGGGCCAGAGAATGGAAGATTTTTATAGACAACTGTAAGAACCTATGCCTTTGGAAAAACACTGAATGGTTCTGAACATAGGAGTGACACTCTAGCTTCATGTGAACTGTGGTGGGGCAAGGATGGACACAGGAAGGCCACCTAGGAAGCTGTTGTGGTAGTCCAACAGCAAGATGATGGTGGCTTGGATCAGAGGGGTGGTTGTAACAACTGGCAGAAGTAGAAGGATTCTGGGTATGTTTTTAAGGCAGAATAGCTAGGACTGGCTGATGGATTGGATGTGGGATATACCTGAAAGAGAGGAGCCAAAAATGACTCTAAGGAATGGATACATGTATATGTATGGCTGAATCCCTTCACTGTTCACCTGAAACTATCACACCACTGTTCATTGGCTACACCCCAACACAAAATAAAACGTTTAAAAAATGACTCTAAGGTTTTTGAACTAAGCAACTAGAAACATGAAATTATCATTTATTCAGATGGAGAAAAAGCTTTTGGGGGGCATCAGGAATTCTGGTGTCGAGATGTCTATTAGACATCTAATGAGAAATCAAGTAGATGGCTGGAGTTCAAGGATGATGGCTAGCTTGGAGATATGCATGTGGTACCTTAGTATAGAACCGACTATGTTATGGTAACAAGCCCCAAATCTCAGTAGTTCAACACAACTAAGGTTCACTTCTTGCTCATGTTACCGATGAGGTAAAGGCAGCTCTCCTTAGTGGCTTTCTTTCAAGGGTGACTTGGACATCCAAGCTACTTTTGTCAAGCAACTCCACCATCTTGCTTTTAATTGCCCTGACCATGTCCCTATTTTCCTTAACAAAAACTAAACACATTGGACAACCTAATAGCATGGAAAATAGAAGAAAACAGGAATTATTTGGTGAGCACCATCTCTGCCACCACTGGTATGATATAAAGCTACAAGACTAGATGAGGTCACCTAGGGAATGAACACAGATAAAGGGGAGAGGAGACTGAGCACTGAGGTGCTTCAATGTTAAGAGAAAATGAGAAGGTACCAGAGACAGAGTCTGATAAGGAGGAGCCAGTGTGATAGGTAGAGAACAAATATAGGGAAAGGTCCCAGCAGGCGAGTAAAGAAAGTATTTCAAGGAGAAAAGGATGATACAATGTACCAAATTGTTGATAAGTCAAGTAAGGATGAGATAAGAATATACCAATGGATTTAGTAATGTGATCTGGACCAGAGAAATTTCAGCAAGGTGGTGATCTGGACCAGAGCAATTTAAGAAAGGAGAATTAGGGAAATGTGGGAGAATCGTGATGCAGTTCTAAGGCCCCCCCCCCCCTTAAGGGAGTGATCATGGACTTCAAGGAGCACCAGTTACCAATACTGTGAGGTTTTCTTTAGCCTTGTTAAGCCAGATGGGCACAGATGCAGATTAGCAGAAGACTTGGATGTAATCAGGGGTTGGGTTCTGCTAGGTGAGTATAATAAAGGAAAAGAGGAGCAATGGACTCAAAGGTGTATGGAAAGAAGTCATTGAAATAATGGACCATGGAATCGAGGCTTCCTAAGGAGGAAAATGAGCACAGGTGGTAAGATGCAGTTAAAAACATACAGATAGTAGATTTAATGGATGATTGATCCATTAATGGGTTTGGGAAGAAATGTATGGGTTTTAGGATTGTGACCAGATCTCAGAATAAAGAAGAGGTGGTGCTGTGAAGAGTCTAGGGGGACTTCCCTGGCTAAAACTTTGTGCTTCCAATGCAGGGGACCAGGTTCAATCCCTGGTCAGAGAACTAAGATCCGACATTCTGTGCAGTGTGACCAATAAAAGGGGAGGGTGCTAGGGCCAGAAGATATGGTACATATATGCAATGGAATATTACTCAGCCTTAAAAAAGAACACAATAATGCTATTTGCAGCAACATGGATGAAGCTAAATATTGTCATAATGAAGTAAGTCAGATGCAGAAAGACAAATATAGATATTGCTTATATGTGGAATCTTAAAAAACAGTACAAATGAACTTATCTACAAAACAGAAGCAGAGTTACAGATATAGAAAACAAACTATGATTACGAGGGAGTAAGGGCAGGGAGGGATAAATTGGGAGATTGGGATTGACAACTATACACTACTAATATATAAAATAGATAATTAATAAGGACCTGTATAGCACAGGGAACTCTATTCAATACTCTGTAATGACCTATATGGGAAAAGAACCTTGAAAAGAGTGGATATATGTATATGTATAACTGATTCACTTTGCTGTACAGCAGAACTTAGTGTAGCATTGTAAATCAACAATGAAAGTGAAAGTCGCTCATTTGTGTCCGACTCTCTGCAACCCCATGGACTATACATACAGTCCATGGAATTCTCCAGGCCAGAATACTGGAGTGGGTAGCCTTTCCCTTCTCCAGGGGATCTTCCCAACCCAGGGATCGAACCCAGGTCTCCTGCATTGCAGGCAGATTCTTTACCAGCTGAGCCACCAGGGAAACCCAAGAATACTGGAATAGGTAGCCTATCCCTTCTCCAGGGGATCTTCCTGACTCAGGGACTGAACCGGGGTCTTCTGCATTGCAGGTGGATTCTTTACCAACTGAGCTATCAGGGACGCCCAACTATACATCAGTACAAATTTTTTATAAAGAGGCTAGGGCCTGTTAATTCTCTACCTGCTACCAGAAAAGACAGCTCTAGGAATATAATAACCACTTCCTGAATTAGCTCAGTAAATGGTTGCTGAAATGGCTGCTCAATCCTGCTTTCATACAACATAAAACTATTCTGTTTTACTGTCAGATTTCCTCAAAAGACTTGTCACTCCAAATTTCATTTGATTTTCTACCACAAATCTGAACTAGGTGTTTTATATGTATGGGTATATGTAACAACACACACACAAACACAGTACTACAATGCTTTCTTTATATCTTCACCTATACCCCTAGATAGTAAGTTCATCTGAGATGATGTTGGTTTGCTCACCATAAAGCAAATGCATTAAAGAACCTTCTAAGCTTCAATTTCCTCAACTATAAAGTATGGATAATAATGTTTTACTTCTGGGTATTGGCAGGTTAGAGATAGTGCCCCTAGCAAAGTGCTTGGCACTTATAGTATGCTCAGTATAGCAATATGTTACCTGGTATTATTTATAACTATAACATCTAGTATGGTGCCTACATCATAGGTGAACACGTGATGACTAATTTGCATTTTAAAGATGAGAAAATGACGGCTCAGCTGTTAGGGACTTCCTCACCATAGGAAATTAGGTATCAGATTTGGGATAAGAAACCAGCCCTCACTCTCTTCCACTGAACCCACTGTTACCAATTCCAGGAATTAGCTTGAAATTGAGAATTCAATTCAGGAAAAGAAAGATGAGTGTTAGTAAGATTACTTTTTATTCCTTTTTTTTAAATCAAGATGAGTTTATTTACTTTACAATAACTTGCATTGCATGTACACTTTCTATAAACAACCTTCTTATAATTCTCATAACTACTTTTGAAACAAGGAAAAATTATATATAAAATTTCCAGATTAAAAAAAAAATAAACCTGACTCTCGGATTTGGTTATCACTTGATAGTTAAGTGACAAAGTGAAGATTCAAAGCAGGGCCTCTCTTTCCAGTGTACAGCTAAACTTTTAAAAAGGAAAATAATACAAGATACAGAGGTGCCCTTTTATAACCTTCAATCCCTGCCAGTTGCCTCAGAGTCCAGAAACCAAGAGAAGCCTCTTAGGCTGGATCATAACTAGTCTGGGGCCACATTAATAATAACAGGTACCACCGATGGGGTATCTGCTGTGTGCCTGCCTAAGTACTTCACATTTGGTATCTCACACGACTGTCCCAGCTACACACTGAATGGTAGGCACCATTACCACCATTATTTCACAGCTGAGAAAACTGAGGCTTATAGGGGTTTACTAGTTTGCCTACTCAAGGTCGTACAGCTAGGGAGTGGCACAAATTCAAACCCAGTGTTTGACTCAAATTCTTTGTGCTCTTCCACTAAGCCTGGCCTCCAGTTGCCTAATCCTAGGTTTCTGTACTTGGTGATAATAATACAGAATGTCTGGCCTTAATGGAAATCTACTGTGTAACTTAGGGAACTCAAACTGAGTTCTGTAACAACCTAGAGGGGTGGGAAAGGGTGGAAGGTGGGAGGGAGGTTCAAGAGGAAGGGGACATATGTATGAAAGTGAAAGTGAAGCCGCTCAGTCGTGTCCGACTCTTTGCGACCCCATGGACTGTAGCCTACCAGGCTCCTCTGTCCATGGGATTTTCCATGCAACAGTACTGGAGTGGATTGCCATTTACCTATGGCTAATTCATATTGATGTATGGCAGAAATCAAACCAATATTGTAAAACAACCATCAGTCATTAAAAAGAAATATAATTTTTTAAAAAGTCTAGTTTTACTTTGAGCAATTCTAAAACAAAACCTGTCCATTGAAATTTAAACACACACACAAACACACACTCACACACACACTAAACCAAGCGTAGTTGTGGTACTGTTGTTCAGTTGCTCAGTCGTGTCTGACTCTCTGTGACCCCATGGACTGCAGCATGCCAGGCTTCCCTGTCCTTCACCATCCCCCGGAGTTTGCTCAAACTCATGTCCATTGAGTCGGTGATGCCACCCAACCATTTCATCTCATCCTCTGTCATCCCCTTCTCCTGCCCTCAATCTTTCCCAGCATCAGGGTCTTTTCCAATGAATCAGCTTAGTCTTGTCCCATGTTTAATGTGCATTTCTATGAGTTTATGAATAAATGGCTCTGGGAAGAGAAGAAAAGATCTCCAGGAGCTGGCTCGCTACCAGGTGAGACTTGTCAGCCACACTTTAAGGATGAAGCTGACAACAGACATGGCTGAGTAGTTCAGGAAAGTATTTCCATCCATCTGTGAAACTGTGTTCACACACATACACACATGCCACTGATGGGGTCAGGGGATGGGGAGAGGAACAGGCATTTTGGGTTTCACTTGGAAATGGCCTAGCCAGCCAGAATGAACCAAGGCCTGAAGGGATGTACGGTCCTCCTAGACCTTAAAGAGCATTCACCAACCAAATGCTTGACACATAAATAGACAAACTAAATGTTGTCCATAATGCTCTTAGATCAAAATTTCTGAGGAGATGTGAGAAAAAGAAGTAAGAAAGATACTGGGAGAAAGTGAGGAATCTTTGAGCTTTAAGGCTGGAAGCTTTAAGGCTGAGCACAAGAGGTCACACAGTTCACATGTAGTTAGGGTGGCAAGTTTTAAGAAACAAAAATACAGGATGCAGAGTTCAATTTGAATTTCAGAAAAACCATTAAGTGTGTCCCAGTTAGCATATTTTTGTGTATGTCCCAAATTAGCATAAAGATATTCCATGCAATATTTGGGACATACTTATACTAAAAATATATTTGTTGTTTATATAAAATTTTAATTTAACTTGGCATCTTGTATTTTATTTGGAAATCCTACAAGTAGCATCATGACACACTCACGTGACAAGTTCAGTTGTGGAGTGCCTATAGTCACTAATTGTCAGTAATAACATTTAAAGTACAAACTTTGCAACTTACTTTAAAAACATTAGGAGGGTATTCAAATTTCTTTTTTGCAACTGAGTCTCTCTTACTTATTTGCTTTCTAATTTGGTTTCCAAAACAGGAAGGAAAGGTATACTTATCACTAACATGGGAAGGATTAGATTAATTCATTTACTCAACAAATATTTATTGTGTGCCTGCTGTGTACCAGGTACTGTGCTAGGTACTGGGGATAGCATGATAAAAAAATTGAATACGCCTTTTCCATGAGGATTCATAGCAGTTTTATTCCTCATAACCCCAAAGTTGGAAGGGCCCAAATTTCCATCAGTAGGTGAGTGGATAAACAAACTATGGTGCATTTGTACAATGGAATACTATTCAGGAATAAAAAAGGAACAAAATATTGATGCATGTAACTGCACGGATAAATCTCACAGATACTATGTTAAGTGAAAGAAGCTAGATGGTAAGACCATATTCAGTATGAATCCACTTATACAAAGCTCAAGAATAGGCAAATCAAATATATGATGATAGAAATCAGAATGGTTTCATGATGATAAAAATCAGTGGTTACCTCTGCAGGTGTATTAGGGTGAGGTTGACTGGGGGTATGGGTACTTCCTGAGATGATGGACATATTCTGTATCTTATTTGGAGAGATAATGTACACATTTGTCAAAACTTGTGAAAGTATACATTTACAATCAGCACATTTTATTGTCTGTAAAATATAATTTTATTCAAAAGTAAGTATAATCCCTACCATTATAGAGCTCATATGGGATATAGATAAACACACAAATATTTGAAAAATAATCATTTTGAAAGTGTGATGGAGGAAAATAGGGTTCTCTGAAAGTTTACAATGTTTAAGTCATTAAAACATAAGCATTACTTCTTCATTCAGCAAATATTGATTGACTGCCTCCTCTGTGCCAGAGACTGGATTATGTCCTGGGAGTGTTCTATTAAATAAAATAAGTTTGCTCCACTGCTCCATGTTCTTGAAGAGGAGATAGATGTTGGAAGAGTAAATAATAATCTTTTGATTATAATTGTGTTATATGATATGAAGGAGACCAATGGAAGGATATGAGAATGTAGAACAGGGACACTTGGCCTCCTTGATGGGATCAGAGAAAGTTTCTTTAAGAAAGTGCAGTTAAACTGAGGTCTGAAAAATAGAAACCATCAACTAGGTCAAGGGATAGGAGTAAGGCAGAGAATCTTCTAGGCAGAGGAAACGATCGACGTACATGCCGTGAGAGAGAACATGACACATATGGGAAGCTGAAGGAAGCCAGAGTGACTGAAACAGGAAAGGAAAGGGGAGAGTGACAGAAAATTTCGCTGTCTGGGCAGGCAAAGACTTTCTCGTGCAGAGTATTGTGGGCCATGTTAAGGAGATTTGGTTTAATTGTCAGAGTAATGGGAAGTCATTGAATAATTTTAATTGGAGAGTAATGTGATCAGATTGATATTTTAGAAAAAAATTTCTAGTGGCAGTATAGATAATGGACAGAGGGTAATAGTGAGGTGGGAGGACAATTAAGAGACTGCTGGAGGAAAGATGGTGGCCTGAACAAGGGTTACGGTGGTTGGATGGGAGAAGTGAATGAATCTAAGACATATTTAAAGATAGGGACACAATCAGAAAGGAATAAGACTAGAAGAACAAGGCTTTCTCATACCAAGTCCACTTCACTGATTTGAGGACAATCTTTAATGCACACCTGCTATGTAGTAATGGAGTAGGAAATGGCAATCCACTCCAGTATTCTTGCCTGGTGGGCTACAGTCCATGGGGTTGCAAAAGAGTTGGACATGACTTAGCGACTAAGCACACACGCACACTATATGTTAAGGCACTGTGTTGAGCACTATGGAAGAAAGACAAATATTTAGAAAATTTTCATTACATGCAAGGAATTTAAAGGCTAAGAACAACTATAATCGAATGAAGAAAAAGTGACAAGTATTATTGAAAAAGGTAAAGAGATATCTTTCTAAAACTTAGACGTGATTATGTCCTGTTTTCTTTCGAAAACCTTTAATGACTCTCTCTTAGCTTCAAACTTCAAAATTCAAGCATGAGATTTAAGAGCCTCTTTAAATCAGACTCAACCACCATTGTAGACCAACCTATCACCTCCAATATTCTACTAATAGAGCTCTATTTATCAGCAATTCCATATTTATGGAATGCTGTTCATATCCTACCCATTTCTGTGGAAATCCTAGGCACATATTTTCTTTGTCTTTTTTGTGGCAATTTTATTGAGATATAATTCATATACAATACATTCATTCACATTTCTTTTCTTAAATTTTACCTTGCTTTTTTTCCAACAACGGGGCTTCCTTGGCGGCTCAGACAGTAAAGAATCTGCCTGCAATGCGGGAGACCTGGGTTCAATCCCTGGGTTGGGAAGATCCCTTACAGAAGGGAATGGGTACCCAGTCCAGTTCTTGCCTGGCGAATTCCATGAACAGATGAGCCTGGCAAGCCACACAGTCCATGGGATCACAAAGAGTCAGACACAACTGAGTGACTGACACTTTCACTTTTCCAACAATAGCACTATTTCTGTTTCATGATGGTATTCATTGCCCACTCTAACAGCTTCTCCTTTTGACTGCTTCAGAGAAACCGCAGTGACAGTTTCTAATAAAAATACATAAGATTATTTTGAGTGGTCAGGCTGAGTATAAGAATCCTCAGCTGCTCAAAGCTTGTTGGGGCTGTGTGTCTCACTTTCTGTGAGCCTATTCTTGCTATTAGACTTTAGGCGTACAGTGTCATGAACTTTAGTGGCTTGGCCCAGAGCCTTAAGTCTTATTTATAATATGATGTCTTTAGGGAAATGATTCCAAGTTGACAAAAATCCCTTAGGATTTCTAGTTGGTAGCTGAAGTTAAGATGGAAAAGTCGGTAAGTTCTCTAAGAATTAGATCTACAGGAACTGGAAGGATTGCGATTCTAGGGCAGAGTATTCAGCTTGCTGAAAATATCCTGACAGACTGTCTCATCTATTATTGAGTCCAAAGGATCAAGGACACTGCCATTTCTTTCTTTTGTATTTGGAAGAGAGAATTTAACCAATGCTCAGTTGAGATGGATAGCAAGTCCATATGGAATTCACCAGAAGTAGCAATTACTAGAAGGAGATAGAATAGGCCACAAATACAAGTTGTTTCCATAAAGATAATTTTAGTTATATATTTAGCTCATGATACAATAGTCTGTAAGGTCTACTGATATAGATAAGAGTACAGATGTTTTGTTTGTTCATAAATGAGGAAAGAGGACATGGGGAAGAGGATCTAAACCAGGGAAATATAATGGTTCATAGCAAATCCATCCCTCATGAAGTGTTAAAGAATCTGCCTGCCAATGCATGAGATGCTGGAGACATGGGTTTGATCCGTGAGTCAGGAAGATCACCTGGATGAGGAAATGGCCACCCACTGCAGTATTCTTGCCTGGGAAATCCCATGGACAGAGGAGCCTGGCAGGCTACAGTACATGGTGTTGCAAAGAGTTGGACATGACTGAGCACACACGTACATACATGCATGACTAAAAGAAAAATGAGAGGGAACCCCTTCCCAAAGTACAGAACACAGTAAATAGCAGACTAGGATTGCTGTCTTCATTTGCCAAGAAAGGCATGTTACTTTTACCTAATTTTATGGCTGCAATTTTAAGCTGTAAATCCTTTCAGAAGTTGATTTTAATTTTGCTTGCAGGGTGAGTAAAACAAACCAACTTGTCACGTATGCCTGCATTTCTAAAATTAGGAAAAACAGCCCTAATCCCTTTTCATATGCAGAAAATAGAAACTAGTCGAGTAGTCTACTTGGTTGGTGGGAACAGACTTTAAAAAGCAACATGCTAAAAAAAATAAAATCAAAACATGTCATAAGCAAAGTTAAACTGCAGTTCAAACTTTTTGGCCATAGCCAAAAGCCACAAGCAAAGGAGTGTGACAGTATTTCTGTCTCTGATTCTCTTTTGTGACTTCGAAACTCATCTACTTTTTGTTTCCAGGCAAAATGACATGTAAAACTCATTTCAGAAAGCCCATCTACAGAAAAGCCTCAGCTACATCTTTGGTAATTCTTTTTCAATATATAACCTACCAAAACTCACTGAAGAAGAAATAGATCATTTGAATAGTCCTATATTGACTTTAAAAGTAGAATTTGTAGTTAAACCCTTCCCACAAAGAAAATTCCTAGGCCAGACAGCCTCCCTGGTGATTTTCACCAAACATGTAAGGAATAAATAATGCCAATCCTGTAAAACTCTGCCAGAAAATTGAAGATGAGGGATTACCTCCTAAATCATTCTATGAGTCAAGTATTACCATTACAAGCTAATATCTTTTGGGAATATAGACACAAAAATTCTGAACAAAAATTTAGGAAATTGAACCCAACAGTATATAAAAATGATGGGGCTCAGTGGTAAAGAATCTGCCTGCCAATGTAGGAGACACAAGTTTGATCCCTGATCCAGCAAGATTCCACATGCCCCAGAGCAGCTGAGCCCATGTGCCACAACTATTGAGCCTGTGCTCTAGAGCCCAGGAGCCACAACTACTGACCCCACATGCCGCAGCTACTGAAGCCTGCGCAACCTAGAGCTTGTGCTTGGCAACAAGAGAAGCCACTGCAATGAGAAGCCTGTGCACTGGAACTACAGAGTAGCCCCCACCCCGCTTCCCTGGTGGCTCAGAGGTTAAAGTGTCTGCCTGCAATATGGGAGACCCAGGTTCGATCCCTGGGTCAGGAAGATCCCCTAGAGAAGGAAATGGCAACCCACTCCAGTATTCTTGCCTGGAGAATCCCATGGAGGGAGGAGCCTGGTGGTCTACAGTCCATGGGGTCGCAAAGAGTCAGACACGACTGAGCTACTTCACTTCACTTCACTTCACTTCAGCAACTAGAGAAAAGCCCATGCAGCACCAAAGACCCAGCAGAGCCAAAAATAAATAAATAATTAAATTTAAATGATGATACATTATGACCAAGTACAGTTTATCTCAGGAATGATAGGTTGGTTTAACATTCAAAAGTCAATCAAAGGGGACACCCCTGGTGGTCCAGTCGTTAAGAATCTGCCTTCCAATGCAGGGGACTCGGGTTCAACTCCTGGTCAGGGTACTAGGATCTCACATGCTGGATGATGCAGCACACAAAAAAATGAAAGATCTGAGCCAAAGTCAGGTCCAAACTTATATGGATACAAAGCAGAATCGGACAAAGACTCTGCATTTGGAGAACTCACACTTTAGCCAAGGAGACATACTCAATTAAGCTCTATAGGCCTGGTACTGGCTTAGATACTGGGGAGAAGACAAACTTGAAAATACTCATCTACTGCCTTGGGCATGGCTCTCCAAGTATTTTATGGGCATTTATTAGTCTCTTCTCGCCTAAGCCTGTAAATGACTCCAGTGCAGAAAGTAAGAGAGGAGCTTGCATTTGGGGAATAAGTGGAATTTAGCAAACTTTAATGACATAAATCTTCTCTAAAAGACCAGGTAAGCCTTTTTGATGGGTGGCACATGCAAGTTAGGCACTGACAGAGCCTGAACATTGAAGAGGCAGTCCTGAATATGAGGAGGTGGGAGGCTGGTGACAGTTTACTGTCCCAGTCCATCGATGCACTAATTTGGCTCAAAGCAAGTCGCCAGAGAGACAAGTGTGTTGTCCAAGAGCTTCCATGTGCCTGGTTTTCACTGCACAGTGACATGAGGCAACTTCTCCATCCCTAACCTGCATTCCAGTGATTAGGACAAGATTAGGGAGAAGCTCTGGCAACCCTGAGGCTTCTTAGATCATCACACCTTTGCCATTACACACCATGTAGAGAGCCAAGATTCAATAAATGTGTATTGAATTAATACATTTAAACAGTAGCCTAAAGAGAGAAGCAGAACCTATTGTTGCCTAGTGGCAACGTTTCTCCTTCAGAATTAAGTCCATTGTCCATTTACAGATAAAGGCTGGGTGCCACTAGCATTATTAGTAGATGTAAAGGGCAGCAGGAAATACACCTGGGTACTTTTCTTTTTTTAAATTTATTTTTAATTGGAGGATAGTTGTTTTACTGAGTACTTTTCTTGTGGCTTTATTTTCCTACCTTGTCCTATCTTTGTCAATGTGCTTTGTCATATTTTGCCACATTGTATAAATCTCTTTGTACAGAGACCTTTTCTCTATATCCCCAGAGCCTAGCACTGTGCCTGGTATATTAGTAGGTGGTTGTATTAGTTAGGGTTCTCCAGAAAAAGAGAACTAAGAGGATGTGTGTGTTTATTGTATGTATTCATGCATGTATGTGCATCTATACATATGTCTGTACATGTTTAAAGGAACTGGCTCATACAATGAGGGCTGGCAAGTCTGAAATCTTCAGGGCAGGCTGTCAGGGTGAAGACCCAGGGAAGAGTTAATGTTAGTCTCAAGTCCAAGGCAGTCTGGAGGCAGAATTTCTTCCTCCTTAGGAGATCTGTCTTTTCTGCTAAGGTCTTCAATTGATTAAACAAGGCCCACTCATATCATGTAAGGTAATCTGCTTTACTCAAAATCTATTGATTTAAATGTTAGTCATATCTAAAATATACCTTCATAGCAATATCTAGACTGGTGTTTGAGCAAACATCTGGGCACCATTGCCCAGCCAAGTTGACACATAAAATTAACCACCATAGGGTTAATACATGTCTATAAAATAGAACTGAAATCACCTGTGGGCTGCCCACATTTGCATATCTACTTTTGAAAATCAAGTAGCAAATACAGTGGGCACACAGATATCAGGGAATACAGGTCACCATTTCATTCCTAACTGGACAAAACAATTTTTCAGTAAAGCCCGTGAAACATTAAATGGAACTAATTAAGGTACAGACAGAACTTAGTTTTAGATTCCAGTCAATCTTTTAATCATTTTGTAAAACTGATGCACCACTACATTATTCATTCATTTAGGTTTATGAAAGTAACATGAGCTGGCATTTGTGGAACTGGTTTCTAGTCCCTTCTTTACCATTAAATGGCTTACTGGACCTTGGGCAACTCACTTTACTTCTCTTGGTTTCTGCTTCACCAACAGCAAGATGACATCTCAGACAGTCTTTAAAGCAACTGTGGTACAGTAAATTGAAGCTTTCAGACAGATATGGGTTCAAATCTTGGTTTATGACACTTACTATTAATAGTTCTGGGTAAGCTGCTACTGAGCTCATTTCTGCAGCAGCAATGTGGGAATATGGAATAACCTCACACCAGGGTTGTTTGTTACAGATTGAAGAAAACAAATTGAGTGCACAGTATACAATGGATGTTAATTACTATCACTGCCCCTTCTCCTTGCAGCACAAAAACGATATGATTCTGTTTTGTGTAGGTGGAACATTAATCCCTCTTAGAAAAATACAGCTTCCAACAGAGAAACTAATCATAAGCAGGAAACTCAAAAGATATATTTGAGATTATAGAGTCTTGAGCTGCTTTTGTTCTGGTCTAATTTCATTTGGAAAGAATCTTTATGATCATTTGATATTCTTTCAAATCATGCTAAAGTCCCTTGATTCTTTAATTCCCTTGGGCCACGTCGATGGCTTAGGGGTGTGGGAAAGCAGGGAAAGGCAAGGTCCTGGGTATCTCTGTAGCAAGAGACAGAAGGTTGGGACTTCCCTGGTGGTCCAGTGGCTAAGACTCCATGCTTCCAATGCAGGGGACCCAGGTTGGATCCCTGGTCAGGGAACTAGATTCCACATGCCAAAACTAGGAGCTCACATGCCACAATGAAGACTGAAGATCCCACCTGCTGTAACTAGCACCTGGTGCAGCCAAATAATAAGTAAATATTGGGGGGTGAGTTGTGAAAACTTGCCATGTACTGAGTACTATGCGTGCGTGATCTCATCTAACATTCATAGCAAACCAAAAAATGTAGATACTATTACTGATATCCGCATGTTTACAGATGAAGAAATTGAGGCTCAGAGGGGTGAGGTAACTTTCCCCAAATTGTACAGCTAGAAACCATAGAATTAGAATTTACCCCTACATCTGATTCAGAACACATGCTCTTAACTAGTACACTGTCTCTTCTTGGAAAGTGTGTATTATATAAAAAACACACAGGCTTTTGACATTTTAAAGAAATTTAACAAGTAGAAAAATTAATATGTACATGTGTGTATGTAGGTATGTGTGTGGAAATTTTTATACATATACACAATTTAAATAATTAAAAATTGAAGGGTTCAGAAATCAGTGTACCTCATTCTTCTGGAAATTAATATCACTTGCTGAGTTCTACAAGGGGGCATGAGGGTAAGTGGCAAAGTCAATGAAAGGGCTGTGCCTCTGCTTATCTGTGATGTTGACTATACATCACATTCAGCATGAGATTTATATAGGATATTCCTAGTAGCTGCCATGTGTTTAGTGCTTACTACGTGCCAGGCACTGTGCTAAGTGCTTTATATGTATAATGCCAAGTAATCCCTCAAACAACGCCATTCAGTAGATGAGAAAACTTAAGCTCAGAGGTTATATCACTTGCTGAATACCATACAACTAGTAAGTAGCACTGCTAGGATTCAGCTCGAACTTCAAAACCTTTGTTTGTAACCACTATGCTGGATTTCGATGAAAAGCATGTCATTTCCTCAGTAAATTAAACACAGGTTTAAATGTGACCTGACAGTTCCACTATGAGTTATACCCCAAAGAATTGAAAAGGGAAGGGAAGGGAAGTCGCTCAGTCATGTCCAACTCTTAGCGACCCCATGGACTGCAGCCTACCAGGCTCCTCTGTCCATGGGATTTTCCAGCCAAGAGTACTGGAGTGGGGTGCCATTGCCTTCTCCAAAGAATTGAAAACTAGTGCTCAAAAAAAAAAAAATTATATACCAGCCTTCATAAGAGGTATATTCATAATAGTCAAAAAGTGTAAACAACCCAAATGTCTGTCAACAGATGAATGAATAAACAAAATGTGGTGTACACACACACACACACACACACACACAACACACAATGGAGCATTATGCCGTGCTGTGCTTTGTCACTCAGTCATGTCTGACTCTTTGCAACCCCAAGACCTGTAGCCTGCCAGGCTCCTCTGTCCATGGGGATTTTCCAGGCCAGAATACTGGAGTGGGTAGCCTTTCCCTTCTCCAGGGGATCCTCCCAACCCAGGGATCGAACCCAGGTCTCCTGCATTGCAGGCAGATTCTTTACGATTTGCGCTCCCAGGGAAGCCCATGAATACTGAAGCGGGTAGCCTATCCTGTCTCCAGGGGATCTTCTTGACCCAGCAATTGAACCCAAGTCTCCTGCATGGCAGGCAGATTCTTTACCAGCTGAGCTACCAGGAAAGCCCCAATGGAACATTATGCAGCCATACAAAGGAACAAAATTCTGATACATACTATAACATGAATGAACCTTAAAAATATGCTAAGTGGAAGCAGCCAGACACAAAGGCTGCATATTGTGTGATTTCCTTTACATGAAATATTCAGAATAGGCCAATCCATAGATACAAAGGAAGATTAGTTGTTGCCAGGGGCTGAGGAAAGGGGGGGAATGGGGAGTGACTGCTTAATGGATATGGGGTTCCCACTTGGTATTGTGAAAAAGTTCTGATATGAGGTAGTAGTGACAGTTGCACAACACTGTGAGTGTACTCATGTCACTGAACTGTAGACTGTAAAATGGTTAAAATGGTAAATTTTATGTGATACACATTTTACCACAATAAAAATCAATCAATTAACCAGACCATCTGTCCCTGGTCTTCCCTTTGTCTAACTGTGGGTTTTGCCGCTGAAAGTCTCTTCTCTGCTGGCTTCTCAACATTCTGGGTTCATTTCTCCCTCTCTGCCATAACTCCTACTGTCCCTTCTTGATTCTTCCTAAGACCTGGAGCCTCCTCCCTCTGCCCAAGCCCAACCAATTCAATTGTGACCAGCCCTTCCATGAAGACTTCCCCAGTTATTCTCTTTTTCTAATCAAGAAATCCAGAATGACCCAAGTAAGCCCACTTTATTTTAAAATTAATATTAAAAGTTAATATTATATGCTGCTGCTGCTGCCAAGTCACTTTAGTCATGTCCGACTCTGTGCGACCCCATAGATGGCAGCCCACCAGGCTTCCCCATCCCTGGGATTCTCCAGGCAAGAACACTGGAGTGGGTTGCCATTTCCTTCTCCAATGCAGGAAAGTGAAAAGTGAAAGTGAAGTCACTCAGTCGTGTCCGACTCTTATCGACCCATGGACTGTAGCCCACCAGGCTCTTCCGCCCATGGGATTTTCCAGGCAAGAATACTGGAATGGGGTGCCATTGCCTTCTCCAAACATTATATGACTGTTTCGAAAACAACACCTTTTGGCTGTTATACCAGTGCCCTTTCTATTAATACCTCACTGTCTCCCACAGCACTTAGAGTTATCACCTGAATGGGAATAATTATATTTTACACACACATATATGTATATGTTCTCAGTGGGGTTCTTGTGGGTTAGCCTTATATCTCTGGTAATACACTCACTTCCTGATGGTAATACCTGTTTCTCACACATCTTTGAATCACCCAACATGTGCTGGCACATAATAGATGCCTAATAAATATTGATGAGTGACCTACAAATTTTCAACATCTGTCTCAAACCCATCACTAACATATAAAATAGAACAATATAATCCATCATTTCATCAGAAAGGAAACATCTGTTTATTCTACTGCATTTTAGTTTCTAACAAATTAAAATCAGATGAGCTCTCACTAGTGAATCAAGGAACAGACAGATGCTTTTCAAGAAGAGACAATGTGGTGTACTAGTTAAAAGCATATGTTCTGACTCAAAACACATGGGAGTAAATCCCAATTCTGTGTTTACTAGCTGTGTAATCTTGGGTAAGTTACCATATCCCTCTGTGCCTCAGTTTGCTCATTTGTAAATGTGGGATGTTAATAACAGTACCTCCCCATGCTGTGTGTTATAAATATATTGATGTGGCTCAGACAGGAAAGAATTTTCCTGCAATGAGGGAGACCCGGGTTTGATCCCTGGGTTGGGAAGATCCCAGTTTAGTATTCTTGTGTGGAGAATCCCATGGACAGAGGAGCATGGTGGGCTATACAGTCCATGGGTTCGCAAAGAGTCAGACATGACTTGAGAGACTAAGCATGCAAAAAAAAAATATATATATACAAATGAACTTATTTACAAAACAGAAATAAGACTCACAGACATAGAGAACAAATTTATCTTACCAAAGGGGAAAGGGGAAAATGAGGGATAAATTAGCAGTTTGGGGATTAAAATATACACACTACCATTGATAAAATAGGTAACCAACAAGGACCCATTGTATAGCACAGGGAACTTACTAAATATTCTGTAATAACCTATAATAGAAGAGAATGTAAAAAAAAGTTCTCTCTTTCTATATATATATATATATAGAACTGAATCACTTTGCTATATAGCTGAAACTAACACAACACTGTAAATAAACTATATTTCCCAAAACAAGGTGAAACAATGTATGAGATAATGCAAGCATAGTGGCATATACATAGCAAGCACTCAACTTGTTAGAATTTATAATTATCGATTGCTTTCCTAAAACCCCTCCTAAGGACACAGTTTATTCATAGTTTTAGGGCTCAGGGAAGTAATCGGCCTAGTTATCCATCAATTCAATCATTGGGTCCTAAATGTGGAACCAGGACCCAAAGATATACATTAGGAAGGCTCAGTAATCAAATCCAGAAAAACGCAGGCTGATGCTGTGATACTGTAATTATGACCTAATAAGTCCAATTAACTGTGCCGGCCAGATTCCTTTTGGAATAACTGCAGCGTTCCTAAGCTTGAGAACAAAAGTGGGGCTTGAAAGAAGGGCTAGTTTGCATCCTGGCAGATGAACAAGGGATCTGCTTGTGGCTTACCAGCTGATAATAGAGAAATCAGTGCACGGGAATGAGATGGCATTCCCAGTGTTTAACCACAAGAATAAGCCTTTTAATTCCCTAAGCCCTATGGGTCTCTCGGACACATGGTTATTCATCAATTTTCTTCAAATATCTGATTGCCCATGCATGCCAAGACAGTTGCCCATGTTTCAGTAGACTGGCTCATGCCTGGGCACAGGGATTTGAGACTAAAGAGTGAAGTTTCATGAGGTGGAAAGAAAAAGAGGAGTCAGAACAAAAAAATAGCCTTGGGAATTAAAGAGCTGTAATCTTTGTAAAGAATTAGCAGTACACACACCACAGCACTTTCAGACTGGTCTTTCTCAGGAATCCAAATCTCTGACAATGTTGCTGGAGGGTATAGAAAGCCATTGAGAAAGATTTCTGGGATGGCAAACCCACTGTTGGCAGACAGTTGGCTGCTCTCAAGGTCAGCTAGATTGGTTTCCCCTTTGGGTGAACTGTCTCTAGCTCTTCTACCATCAGCTTTGCTCCTCAAAAGCCATGGTTAGAAATGAGTTTGCAATATTGTAATCAAGCGAATGAATAGAGCTTTGTTTCATCTGTTCCTAGAAGTTATACCTTGATCTGTTCTGAAGGTAGGTACTAATCTGGTGGAGTTTTCAAAATAACAACAGAAATCTGAGTTTGGACTATCTAGAGCATGTGAAAGGATGAGGGGTGGGCAGGAGAGAGGATTTTTATTGTCAAGCTAAGCTTCACAAGATTTCAGAGGGTGACATGGGATACCCTGCTCAACTCATGCACTTTCAAATGGCTGTTTCTTACTTTCCACTCAGAGTCCACTTCCCCCTTTGTCCACACACTTTGTCCCCTCCCTGCTGAAAATGTTAGGGACCAGAATTTTTTCATCAGTACCTCCAACTTGGGGAAAGTTGGTGGATTCGGGTGGGGATGGGTGGGTTTTTTCTGGAAAACCAGGTGTGGACTTCAAAGCAGCTCAAAAAGCCTGGGGCTAGAAGTGTACTTTCTGACTAAATCAGACCCATGGCTTCTGAATCCCACACCTCATTCCTGTGCTTATTTTTTAATTTATAGAAAGAACCCTACAATTAATTGAAAACCAGTATTAAGGCATGTATAATGCCCCCTCTTGTTGTATTCCGTCTTCATCTGACCCTTTCCCTTTTCATCCTCCTTCCTTTGGGATCTGCTTTTCTTTTATCACACCCGCTCTTTCCCTGGCACTTACTGCTTCCAGTGTATTTCCTCTCAGAATGCAGTTCTCAGCAGCCTAATCGGGCACCACCCTCACACTTCCAAATGTCCACAGCTACTTGTAGTGGGACCCCAATCCCAATCTTACTCCACACTCTTCCAGAAAACCCTCTCCTAACGGAGAGCTTTGCTAAAAGCAGACAGGCCTCCCTTCCTGTGGATGATGATAATCTGCTCAGGAAATGACAAGATTTTGATCTCAAAGCCAGGAGTGCTCAGGCTTCAGAGATCTTCACATTTTTCACTGCCTCTGTCCTGAACTGCTCTTTCTGACCTGCCTTGCACTCTACTTCTTGGCCTCCTTTTAATCTTCTTGGCTTCTGACCTCATGACTCATTTTCCCCACTTGCAGTCTTGCCTTGGATCTTATTCTTGCTACAGCTTCTCTATTTCTGAGCTATCTGATTTCCTTCACAATAATGATTCCAGCTCCTTCTCTCGCTATGTTGCACTTCACTGCCCTGGATAAACACCTTGCTCAATTCTCCTCCAAACTCGTGCACCCAGGTCTCCTGCACTGCAGGCAGATTTTTTACTGTCTAAGCCACCAGGGAGGCCGAACTCATGCACAGGACCTAGAAACTCTGCTCAAATTCCACCCCTTATAAACTTGTTTAGCTCTTATTCCTGAAACTCATTTAACAATTCCCATATAATGCCTTGTAATGCAAAATTTTCAGATTCATTCATTTCGTAGATATCAGATGCTTTTTACTTTCAGATTATACTGGGCATATGCAAATAAATCATTCTGCAAGGCAAAACTGGGGAATTCAATAGAACGTTCTGCAATGATGGAAATGCTCTATGTTTGTGGTGTTAAATTTAGCAGCCGCTAGTCACATGTGACTATTAAGCACCTGAAAGGTGACTAGTTCAACGGAAGAACTGATACTTAAATTAACTAAGATTGAAACAGCCACATATGGCTAATGGCTACCATACTGAATAGTCTAGACCTAGTGTATATGTCTAGGGATGGACTTGCTTGTGTTGAAGATCATATGCTTTTTGGGGGTTTGTTTTCTTTTCCATATATTGAGAGTCAATACATGGGATGACTTGGAAAAAATAAATTTTTAAACTTTTTATTTTATATTGGAGTATAAGTTGATTAGGGTTTTCCAGGTGGCTCAGTGGTAAGGAATTCACCTGTCAATGCAGGAGACACAGAAGACATGGGTTCAATCCCTGAGTTGGGAAGATCCCCTGGAGAAAGAAATGGCAACCCACTCCAGTATTCTTGCCTGGAAAATCCCATGGACAGAGAAGAGGATCTTGGAGGGCTACAGTTCACAGAGTGGCAATGAGTTGGATGTGACTTAGTGACTGAGCACACTTAGCTAATTAACAATGTTGTGTTCATTTCAGGTGTATAGCAAAGTGATTCAGTTGTACAAATACATGTATCTATTCTTTTTCAAATTCTTTTCCCATTTAGGCTGTTTCATAATATTGACCAGAGTTCCCTGTGCTATATAGAAGGTTCTTATTTAGTTCAGTCACTCAGTCGTGTCTGACTCTTTGCAACCCCATGGACTGCAGCACACCAGGCTTCCCTGTCCATCACCAGCTCCCAGAGCTTGCTTAAACTCATGTCTATTGAGTCGGTGATGCCATCCAACCATCTCATCCTCTGTCGTCCCCTTCTCCTCCAGCCTTCGATCTTTCCCAGCATCAGGGTCTTTTCAAATGAGTCAGTTCTTCACATCAGGTGGCCAAAGTACTGGAGCTTCAGCATCAGCCCTTCCAATGAATATTCAGGACTGGTTTCCTTTACGATTGACTGGTTTGATCTCCTTGCAGTACAAGGGACTTTCAAGAGTCTTCTCCAACACCACAGTTCAAAAGCATCAATTCTTCAGTGCTCAGCCTTCTTTATGGTCCAACTCTCACGTCCATACATGACTACTGGAAAAACCATAGCTCTGACTAGATGGACCTTTGTCAGTAAAGTTATATCTCTGCTTTTTAATATGTTGTCTAGGTTTGTCATAGCTTTTTTCCAAAGGAGCAAGTGTCTTTTAATTTCATGGCTGCAGTTACCATCTGCAGTGATTTTGGAGCCCAAGAAAATCAGATTTGTCACTGTTTCCATTGTTTCCCCATCTATTTGCCATGAAGTGATGGGACTGGATGCCATGATCTTAGTTTTCTGAATGTTGAGTTTTAAGCCAGCTTTTTCACTCTCCTCTTTCACCTTCATCAAGAGGCTCTTTAGTTCTTCACTTTCTGCCATAAATGTGGTATCATCTGCATATCTGAGGTCATTGATATTTCTACATGCAATCCTGATTCCAGCTTGTGCTTCATCCAGCCTGGCATTTCACATGATGTACTCTGCATATAAGTTAATTAAGCAGGGTGACAACATACAGCCTTGATGTATTCCTTTCACAATTTTGAACCAGTCCATTGTTCCATGTGTGGTTCTAACTGTTGCTTCTTGACCTGCATACAGATTTCTCAGGAGGTAGGTAAGGTGATCTGGTATTCCAGGTCCTTGTTTATTATCCATTTTTAATACAGTAATGTGTACATGTCAATCCTGGGCTTCCTGGGTAGCTCAATGGTAAAGAACCCACTTGCTAATGCAGGTGATGCAAGAGACATGGGTTCGATCCCTGGGTCTGGAAGATCCCCTGGAGGAGGCCATGACAACCCACTCCAGTATTCTTGACTGGAAAATCCTGTGGACCGAGGAGCCTGGTGGGCTACAGTCTATGGGGTTGCAAAGAGCTGGACAAGACTGAGCAACTAAGCACACACACACGTCAATCCCAAACCTCCAATCTGTCTCTGAGGCCACTGTTACCCCCAGTAACCATAAATTCATTCTCTAAGTCTGTCAGTCTGTTTCGTAAATAAGTTCATGTGCATCATATTTTAGATTCCACATATAAGTGATATTCTTTATATCACATGTATTAGAACACATTTTGACATTTCAAGTGCCAAGGCTTAGCCTGTGTGCAGTGATTAAGAGAGAATGGTCAGTAGTTGCTATGTCACAGGGTTTGGAAGGTCGGTTGAGAGCCACGGCACAGGGGATGTACCTGAGTCCTCTACCGGTGGACTTACCTAAACTTCCAGTGGGCTGTGTTTTATTCACCCTGATACAGAACAGTGCCTTTCAGGTATGCAATGACATTTGTACAAGTTGTTCTCTCTACTTGAAAATCACTATATTCTCCACCCTACATTCAAAGGTTCTAATTTGAGATGCAGTTCTAATGTCACTTGCTTTAGAAAGTCTTTTAAAACTGCCCATGACAAAATAATCACTTGTACCACTGAATAATCTTTCTTCCACCTGACAAAATGACAGTGACTCTTGGGTCACAAATGCATTTTGCTGTTCCATTTGAGAACTATACTAGATTATACAGCACAGAGGACCCAGAATGCACTCAACAAACTCAAGGAATTTCATGAATAAAATGAAAGCACCAGTATAAGATAAGACCAGTGAGATACAAAGTCATCTTAAAAGAGACAGTAGAGGTTCCAGGCTGAGAGTCAGTCCAGACAGTAACCCAATCAATGCTACTACAATATCTAAAGGACAGTCCATTTTAATTTTGTTTTGCAATCAGGTATCAGCTCACACCAGTCAGAATGGCCATCATCAAAAAGTCTACAAATAATAAATGCTGGAGAGTTTGGAGATAAGGAAACCATTCTATACTGTTGGTGAGAGTGTAAATTGGGGGAACCACTATGGAGAACAGTTTGGAGATTCCTTAAAAAAACTAAAATTTGAGTTGCCATATGATCCAGCAATCCCACTCCTGGGCATATATCTAGAGAAAACTAATTTGAAAAGATACATGTACCCCAGTGTTCACTGCAGCACTATCTACAATAGCCAAGATATGGAAGCAACCTAAATGTCCATCAACAGATGAATGGATAAAGAAGAAGTGGTATATATATACAATGGAATATTAATCAGCCATAACAAGAATGAAATAATGCCATTTATAGCAACATGGATGGACCTAGAGATTATCACACTAAGTGGAATAAGTCAGAGAAAGACAAATATATCGTATCACTTATATGTGGAATCTAAACTATGACACAAATGAACTTACTTACAAAGCAGAAACAGACTCACAGACAGAAAACAAGCTTATGGTCACCAAAGGAAAAAGTGTGGGGAGGGGTAAATTAGGAGTTTAATATTAATACATACATATATATTATGCATATGTACATATACATATATTAACATTTAACATATATGAAAGTGTTAATCACTCAGTCATGTCCAACTCTTTGTGATCCCATGGACTGTAGCCCACCAGGCACTTCTGTCCATGGAATTCTCCAGGCAAGAACACCGGAGTGGGTTGCCATTTCCTTCTCCAGGGAATCTTCCCAACCTAGGGATCGAACATGGCTCTCCCACATTGCAGGCACACCCTTTACCCACTGAGCCACCAGAGAAGCCCTTAAAACATATATATGTATAACTAAGTCACTTTGCTGTACACCTGAAACTAACACAACATTGTGAATCAAGTATACTTCAATAAAAGCATAATAAAAGAGAGTCCACTGGGAGGAAGGTCAGCAGGAAATATTAATAAAGGGGATTTTTCAAATGAAGTCCTTAGAAATGTAGAACATCCAAGGCTAGGAACAAACTTTGGCTCAAGAAATTTATTTTCCTTTCACTGAGATCAGCACATCCCCATCCTGAAGATGGAAAGATCACTTCATTAGAGTTGACTGCCAGCAAATATTAGGACTATACAACTAAGTCCCCTTGTTGTGGTGCCATACACACCAACCAACCTTCTTATCTCTTGGCTTCCTACGTGAGTTTTTCTACTGGCTGAAGACTCACTCATGTGACCATCTGGTTCTTTTCAGTAGTTATTTTTTTTAGGCTAAATTAATAAGAAGAAATTAATATTAATTAATTAATATATTATTAATTAATAGAATATATTAATTCTTTATATATAATATTATATACAATATATAATATTAATATAATATATTGTTCTTATTAGTATAATAAAAATTAATATTAATTAATAAATTAATAAGAAGAGGTGGCAAGAATACACAGAAGAACTGTACAAAAAAGATCTTCACGACCCAGATAATCACGATGGTGTGATCACTCACCTAGAGCCAGACATCCTGGAATGTGAAGTCAAGTGGGCCTTAGAAAGCATCACTACAAACAAAGCTAGTGAATTCCAGTTGAGCTATTTCAAATCCTGAAAGATGATGCTCTGAAAGTGCTGCACTCAATATGCCAGCAAATTTGGAAAATTCAGCAGTGGCCACAGGACTGGAAAAGTCAGTTTTCATTCCAATCCCAAAGAGAGGCAATGCCAAAGAATGCTCAGACTACCGCACAATTGCACTCATCTCACACGCTAGTAAAGTAATGCTCAAAATTCTCCAAGCCAGGCTTCAGCAATACGTGAACTATGAACTTCCAGATGTTCAAGCTGGTTTTAGAAAAGGCAGAGGAAACAGAGACCAAATTGCCAACATCCGCTGGATCATAGAAAAAGCAAGAGAGTTCCAGAAAAACACCTATTTCTGCTTTATTGACTATGCCAAAGCCTTTGACTGTGTGGATCACAATACACTGTGGAAAATTCTGAAAGAGATGGGAATACCAGACCACCTGATCTACCTCTTGAGAAATTTGTATGCAGGTCAGGAAGCAACAGTTAGAACTGGACATGGAACAACAGACTGGTTCCAAATAGGAAAAGGAGTACGTCAAGGCTGTATATTGTCACCCTGCTTATTTAACTTATATGCAGAGTACATCATAAGAAACGCTGGGCTGGAAGAAGCACAAGCTGGAATCAAGATTGCCGGGAGAAATATCAATAACCTCAGAAATGCAGATGACACCACCCTTATGGCAGAAAATGAAGAGGAACTAAAAAGCCTCTTGATGAAGGTGAAAGAGGAGAGTGAAAAAGTTGGCTTAAAACTCAACATTCAGAAAACGAAGATCATGGCATCCGTCCCATCACTTCATGGGAAATAGATGGGGAAACAGTGGAAAGAAAGTCAGACTTTATTTTTGGGGGTTCCAAAATCACTGCAGATGGTGACTGCAGCCATGAAATTAAAAGACGCTTACTCCTTGGAAGGAAAGTTATGACCAACCTAGATAGCACATTGAAAAGCAGAAACATTACTTTGCCAAAAAGGTCCGTCTAGTCAAGGCTACAGTTTTTCCAGTGGTTATGTATGGATTTGAGAGTTGGACTGTGAAGAAAGCTGAGCACTGAAGAATTGATGCTTTTGAACTGTGGTGTTGGAGAAGACTCTTGAGAGTCCCTTGGACTGCAAGGAGATCCAACCAGTCCATTCTGAAGGAGATCAGCTCTGGGATTTCTTTTGAAGGAATGATGCTAAAGCTGAAACTGCAGTACTTTGGCCACCTCATGCGAAGAGTTGACTCACTGGAAAAGACTCTGATGCTGGGAGGGATTGGGGGCAGGAGAAGAAGTGTACGACAGAGGATGAGATGGCTGGATGGCATCACTGACTCGATGGACGTGAGTCTGAGTAAACTCCGGGAGTTGGTGATGGACAGAGAGGCCTGGTGTGCTGTGATTCATGGGGTCGCAGAGAGTTGGACACGACTGAGCTGAACTGAACTGAAATTAATAAATGAGTATTCTGGTTTAGGTGCCCACTTCTTGTGAACTCAATTATAATAGGTTGTCCTAAGAAAATTATACAGTCCCCCTAGGGTGACAAAATTAAACTCCTAAGTGGGCAAAGCTTAGAGTCAAACCCAGAAATGTGGGGAACTAAGTAAGGTGCCATCCAAAGGGCCATGTAACCTTCCCTTGAAAATACTTCTAATCTATCACCCCTTTTGAACCCAAAACACACTGTTTTTTAATGACTGTGAATAACAATGGCACAGTCTATGAATAATTTAAGGCAGAAATCTTGATGCATAGGTGTGTTCTCCATCCATATTTAGACACAAGCTTTTCAAGTGCAGGCATGTTTCGTGAAATTCTTTGGGTGTGCAATAGGACCCAGCACAGTGCTTGGCTAGGTAAGTACCCAGCGGGTACTTAATGAATTAAATTTCGATTCTATGCCCTCTAAATGGTGGAATTAGAGAGTTGTCTGGGCTTGGTTTAAGGGCCAGAAAAGGGATTTTGTCTCCACTTATTCAAATATTTTAGAGTGCCTGATATATGTTAGACATTGTATTATATATTGAAGATAAGGTGGAAAATAAGACAGACATGGCTCTTGCCCTCATGGAAAGTGACTCACAGAATTGTTTAAGTGATATGCAAATAGAAAAGTACTAAGTGGTAGTTTTGTATGTATGTATGTATGTAGATATGCAGTTGGAGAAGGCAATGGCACCCCACTCCAGTACTCTTGCCTGGAAAATCCCGTGGATGGAGGAGCCTGGTGGGCTGCGGTTCATGGGGTTGCTAGAGTCGGACATGACTGAGCGACTTCACTTTCACTTTTCACGTTCATGCATTGGAGAAGGACATGGCAACCCACTCCAGTGTTCTTGCCTGGAGAATCCCAGGGACGGGAAGCCTGGTTGGCTGCTGTCTATGGAGTCGCACAGAGTCGGGCACGACTGAAGTGACGCAGCAGCAGCAGCAGCAGATATGCAGTTGGGGCTTCCCAGGTGGTGCTAGTGGTAAAGAACCCACCTGCCAGTGCAGGAGACCTGAGAGATGTGGGTTCAATCCCTAGGTCAGGAAGATCCAGTGGAGGAGGGCATGACAACCCACTCTAGTATTCTTGCCTGGAGAATCCCCATGGACAGAGGAGCCTGGCAGTGGTGGGGGGGTGGGGCGGGGGGCTACAGTTCATAGGGTCACACAGAGTCGGACACTACTGAAATGACTGAGCACACATGCATGCACATGTGCAGTTAGGTTTCTATCACTCTTCTGGGGACCATCTCTCTCCACCCCCTGATGCCTCCTAGAAATCTTGGCTTTGGTTCTTCAATTTATATTAACACTAAAGTTAACATACATGACAATAATTTGGTAAATATAAAGCCCAATTTAAAGGCATTATTACTGGTCATTTATTAGGGGCATGGCACTGTACTAGGCATTGTCTTAGATGACCAAGACTCACTTACCCTCAAGAAGTGTGTATCTCAGTGGAGCAAAAATCATACATATTCACTCACCAATTATCTATTTAATATCTACGGTGTATCAAACATTGTTTGCTGCTGCTGCTCCTAAGTCGCTTCAGTCGTGTCCGACTCTGTGCGACCCCATAGATGGCAGCCCACCAGGCTCCCCTGTCCCTGGGATTCTCTAGGCAAGAACACTGGAGTGGGTTGCCATTTCCTTTTCCAGTGCATGAAAGTTAAAAGTGAAAGTGAAGTCGCTCAGTCATGTCCAACTCTTAGTGACCCCATGGACTGCAGCCTACCAGGCTCCTCCGTCCATGGGATTTTCCAGGCAAGAGTACTGGAGTGGGGTGCCATTGCCTTCTCCAACATTGTTTGAGGTCTTGGCAATAGATCAGTAAACCAAAAAGACAGATCCCTGCTGCTCTTCCACTGCAGGGAACACAGGGTTGATCCCTGACTGGGGAACTAAGATCCTGCATGCCACATGGAGCAGCCAAAAAAAAAAAAAAAAACAAACACCAAAAACACAACAAAAAGACAGATCCCTGGCCTCATGGAGTTTACATTCAGTTGAAAATACAGCTTAATTTTCTGTATTCAGCTGAATACAGAAAATATACACAGAATACACAGTAACATGTCAATTGCCATAAGTAAGGTACAGAGACAACTCTGTGTGTTCAGACTTAACAGTAACCAAAGAAATAGCACAGGTAAGGGGACAATCACAGTTTTAGGGTTGATCTGGATCCAAGTTCCCTTTATGTTACTTCATTACCTATGGGCCTTGGGTAAGTAATTTTGCTGAGCCTCATCTTTAAATTAAGGATAAATGCTACATATGTTATAGAGTTTTGGTGAGATGTTTTAAACCATGCAGGACAGGCAAAAAACATTCAGTTCCTTTCTCATTCTAGACAACTAACTCCACACATATCTCATGTCTTTAGAAACTTTAGGTTTTTTAACTAAATGTCTGAAAAATAAGCAAAATATTTAATAACACTGAATTTTATTTTTTACCTATAAACTGGGGATTAGAACGATTACTTACTAGAGTGATTTGAGAATTAAAAAATCCTCTAGTAGAGACTTCCCTGGTGGTCAGGTGGTTAAGACTCTGTGCCACCAGTGCAGGGGGCATGGGTTTGATCCCTGATCAGGGAACGAAGATCCCACATGCTATGCAGTGAGGTCAAAAGATTAAAAAAAAGGCCTCTCATACAGTGCCTGGTTCATAGCAAGTAATCAATAAACGGTCATTGGCTTCCTTTATTATTCTTTCTGCCTTGTCCAGGTCACCTATATAGACTCATATCTAATGTCCAAAAGGGACTTAGAAAACTCAACTGTCAGGTATTTTTGATAATCTACATTGGCAGGGTTATTGTAATGATTAAAGGACACAACTCATGTGCCTGCCCCAGTATTCACACATAAAAAAGCTCATATTCCCCCTCCCCAAGAAGTCTAACTGAAAAAATATCCAAGCCCAGGATTTAACAATGGGTGATTCAGAAGAATTGGTCATACTCCATCAAAACCCACATGAGACTCTCTTTTCTGAGGAAGCAAAAGAACATAGTAGAAGAAGCAAAATAAAGGTGGACTAGGAGAGCAGCAAGATGTTCTCAGTAGGTAGAAGTTGGGAACTTTGGGTGATAGTTAAGAACATTTAACTTTTAAAATGTATGGCTGGTAATTTTTGCAATTGTGATAATTGTGCTATGGTTGTGTTAAAGTACTCCTTATTTTTTAGAGAGTAGGGGCTTCCCTGGTGGCTCAGATTGTAAAGAACCTACCTACAATGCAGGAGACTTGGGTTCGATCCCTGGGAAGATCTCTTGGAGCAGGTCATGAGAACCCACTCCAGAATTCCAGGCTGGAATTGAGAATTCCATGGACAGAGGAGCCCAGCGGGCTGCAGTCCATGGGGTCACAAAGAGTTGGACATGACTGAGTGAGTAACACTTTCACTTTTTTTAGCAATGCACACTGAAATATTTATGGATAAATTTTTTAAAGGTATCGAACATTTTTATTTAAATTGTAACAAACTTTATAATTTTCGGAATATGAATACTTTAGCAATAATCTGGTTCTCTAGCAAAGTATATATGACCCCATTGACACATCATAAACACACATGCTTATTTACAAATTATATTCTAAGCAAGGAAATTCTTCAATTCCTACTCTAATTCCTACCCTTTTTCAATTCAAACACACACTATGAACTCAATTCCCCCAGATTTATTAATATGTGTAGAATATATTAAGATTTATTAAGATACATACTATATATGTACAGAACTTGAAGCGTTGGCAACGTATGCATAAGCTACAAGGTACATACATTCAACAAATATCTGCTATGTGTAAGCCAGTAAAAGACGGCCCTTGCCTTCACAGCATATATTAATAAACCTGGGTGACAGTAGTATGGTAAGATCTGGGAAGCATACATAACAATCTAGGGCAGCAAAAAAAGTGATTGAGGTTCTTAAGGTTCATTTTTGGTTGGATAGGATGTCTAATTATAGAATGAAAGCTATTACATAAATAACAGCCTCTCCCAAGTATCCCTTAGAAGAAATGGAGTAGCCATCACAGTCAACAAAAGAGTCCAAAATGCGGTACTTGGATGCAATCTCAAAAATGACAGAATCATCTCTGTTCATTTCCAAGGCAAACCATTCAATATCACAGTAATCCAAGTCTATGCCCCAACCAGTAATGCTGAAGAAACTGAAGTTGAAAGGTTCTATGAAGACCTACAAGATCTTCTAGAACTAACACCCAAAAAAGATGTCCTTTTCATTATAGGGGGCTGGAATGCAAAAGTAGGAAGTCAAGAAACACCTGGAGTAACTAGCAAATTTGGCCTTGGAGTACAGAATGAAGCAGGGCAAAAGCTAGTAGAGTTTTGCCAAGAGAACGCACTGGTCATAGCAAACACCGTTTTCCAAAAACACAAGAGAAGACTCTACACATGGACATCACCATGGTGAATACCAAAATCAGACTGATTATAATCTTTGTAGCCAAAGATGGGGAAGCTCCATACAGTCAGCAAAAACAAGACTGGGAGCTTACTGTGGTCAGATCATAAACTTCTTATTGCCAAATTCAGACTTAAATTGAAGAAAGTAGGAAAAACCACTAGAACGTTCAGGTATGACCTAAATCAAATCCCTTATGATTATACATTGGAAGTGACAAATAGATTCAAGGGATAAGACCTGATACAGCACCTGAAGAACTATGGATGGAGGTTCATGGCATTGTACAAGAGACAGGGATCAAGACCATCCCCAAGAAAAAGAAGTGCAAAAAGGCAAAATGGCTGCCTGAGGAGGCCTTACAAATAGCTGTGAAAAGAAGGGAAGCAAAAGGCAAAGGAGAAAAGAAAGATATACCCATTTGAATGCAGAGTTCCAAAGAATAGCAAGGAGATAATAAGAAAACCTTCCTCAGTGATCAATGCAAAGAAATAGAGGAAAACAATAGAATGGGAAAGACTAGAAATCTCTTGAAGAAAATTAGAGATACCAAGGGAAGGTTTCATGAAAAGGCGGGCACAATAAAGGACAGAAATGGTATGGATCTAACAGAAGCAGAAGATATTAATAAGAGGTGGCAAGAATACACAGAAGAGTTATACAAGAAAAGATCTTCATGACCCAGATAACCATGACAGTGATCTTTCACCTAGAGCCAGACATCCTGGAATGCGAAGTCAACTGTGCTTTAGGAAGCATCACTACAAACAAAGCTAGTGGTGGTGATGGAATTCCAGTTGAGCTATTTCAAATCCTAAAAGATGATGCTGTGAAAGTGCTGCACCTAATATGCCAGCAAATTTGGAAAACTCAGCAGTGGTCACAGGACTGGAAAGAGTTTTCATTTCAATCCCAAAGAAAGGCAATGCAAAATAATGTCCAAACTACTGCGCAAGGGCACTCATCTCACATGCTGGCAAAGTAATGCTCAAAATTCTCCAAGCCAGGCTTCAACAGTATGTGAACTGTGGACTTCCAGATGTTCAAGCTGGATTTAGAAAAGGCAGAGTAACCAGAGATCAAATTGCCAACATCTGTTGGATCACTGAAAGAGCAAGAGAGTTCCAGAAAAACATCTACTTCTGCTTTATTGACTACGCCAAAGCCTTTGACTATGTGAATCACAATTGTGGAAAATTCTTAAAGAGATGGGAATACCGACCACCTGACCTGCCTCCTGAGAAATCTGTATGCGGGTCAAGAAGCAACAGTTAGAACTGGACATGGAACAACAGACTGGTTCCAAATAGGAAAAGGAGTACGTCAAGGCTGTATACTGTCACCCTGCTTATTTAACTTCTATGCAAAGTACATCATGAGAAATGCTGGGCTGGATGAAGCAGAAGCTGGAATCAAGACTGCCAGGAGAAATACCAATAACCTCAAACATGCAGATGACACCACCCTTATGGCAGAAAGTGAAGAGGAACTAAAAAGCCTCTTGATGAAAGTGAAAGAGGAGAGTGAAAAAGTTGGCTTAAAACTCAACATTCAGAAAACTAAGATCATGGCATCTGGTCCTATCACTTTATGGCAAATAAATGGGGAAACAATAGAAACAGTGATAGACTTTATTGGGTTTTTTTTTGGGGGGGGGGGTCTAAAATCACGGCAGATGGTGAATTCAGCCATGAAATTAAAAGACGCTTGCTCCTTGGAAGAAAAGTTATGACCAACCTAGATAGCATATTAAAAAGCAGAGACATTACTTTGCCAACACAAGTCATCTAGTGAAAGCTATGGTCTTTCCAGTAGTCATGTATGGATGTGAGTTGGATTATAAAGAAAGCTGAGCGCCAAAGAATTGATGCTTTTGAACTGTGGTGTTGGAGAAGACTCTTGAGAGTCCCTTGGACTGCAAGGAGATCCAACCAGTCCATCCTAAAGGAAATCAGTCCTAAATATTAATTGGAAGGACTGATGCTGAAGCTGAAACTCCAATACTTTGGCCACCTGATGTGAAGAACTGACTCATTTGATAAGACCCTGATGATGGGAAAGATTGAAGGCAGGAGGAGAAGGGGATGACAGAGGATGAGATGGTTGGATGACATCACCAACTCAAAAGACATGAGTTTGAGTAAGCTCCAGGAGTTGGTGATGGACAGGGAGGCCTGGCATGGTGCAGTCCATGGGGTCACCAAAAATCGGGCAGGACTGAGCAACTGAACTGAACTGAAGTCTTTCAAGAAAAATAAAACCCTAACAAAGGCACTATCTAGCAATAAATATTCCAGTCATAGCAGTATATAGGTTTGCGATAAACAGGATTGGGTATTGGGAGAGACCTTGACTTTGAGATTTGATTTCATTGTTGAATTAACTCTTAGTTTCAGTAGGATACAGAGCCTTCATTATCCAGACACTCAATAAAGTTTAGAGTCACTGGATGCCAAAAGTGACTGAGGCACCAAAAAGATTGCAGGAAAACTTTGTTTTTATCCTTCCATTCCAAATTAGGATGAGAATGAACATAATTTACTAGTTATTTTGGGCTGCAAAGACCAAAAGCCAAAAAAAAGCTGGGGTGGGGTAGGGGGAGGGCAAGGACAGGCCAGAGTTCATTTGCTGTCATTTAAACATACTCCACTCCAGTATTCTTGCCTGGAAAATCCCATGGACGGAGGAGCCTGGTAGTCTGCAGTCCATGGGGTCGCTAGGAGTCAGACATGACTGAGCGACTTCACTTTCACTTCTCACTTTCATGCATTGGAGAAGGAAATGGCAACCCACTCCAGTGTTCTTGCCTGGAGAATCCCAGGGACGGGGGAGCCTGGTGGGCTGCCGTCCATGGGGTCGCACAGAGTCGGACACGACTGAAGCGACTTAACAGCAGCAGCAAACATATCTATTCATTAACCAAAGGTGGTCCGATCAAACAACAATAGTTAAATTGATTAGACAACCTGTATATAATCAAATGGCAGGAATAAAATATAATAACTTGATTTTTCTTTCTTTTTCATGAATGTTTTGTCTATAAAGACCAACTTTACTGACTGTAGCTGGTTTGTACTATATCCATTTAATCAAACTCCAATAATAAAAACAACTCCATTTCAAAAACTACTATTTCTGGAAGGCTCAGATCTGCATTAAAAGTTTCAGGATAAAACTCTGTGTCTAAAGTCAGCCCCTTGAAACACCCAAAACTTTAGTTTCCACTTAGAATGTACTTAGAGACAACAAATGTTGCCTGTGTTTTTCACTTCGAGGGAGCAGACTAAAGATTTCAAAACCCTTCATTCGGTAAAGTAGTTATCCCAGCTGAAGAACAAAGCAGCCCAGGACCTCTCTCCCAGCCACAGCGAATAAACAAGAAAGAGGAACAGCTTTATAAAGAAAACAAACCCAACTATCCTCCCCTTCTGCTTTCTTCATCCTACTTGGCAGAATATCAGAGTTTTGAGGAAGATTTTGGAATATAAAAGATTTGTGCCTAAGATAAAACTTAAATTTTGCTGAGGCTTAGCACTAAGTCCCTTCCAGAAGGCAGTTTTTATTTTAACATTTCAGAAAGAAACTTCAAACTTTTCTACAGCAATTTAAATCACATATTAAAAACTGTATTATCAATAATTCATTTCCAGTGAATGTTCTTTCTCAGAGAATGCTTTAATTTCATACAATATTGCATGATCAATCATTTGTTTCTATTAAACTTTATTTTATATTTTAGTATAGTTGATTAACAATGTTCTGAAAATTTCAGGTGTACAGCAAGGTGATTCAGTTATACACATCCATATATCTATTCTTTTTCATTTTCCCATGTAGGCTGTTGCATAATTTTGAGCCGGCGCCCTGTGCTATACAAGAGGTCCTTGTTGCTTATCCATTTTAAATATAGCAGTGTGTACATGTCTATCCCAAACTCAGTAACCATCATTTGTTTCTGATTCGAGATCATCTCATTTCAAATTGATAAATTTATTTGCAACTGGTTTTTGGGGGCTTCAGACAATTACTTCATAAATCATGTTCCTGTGTAAAAACCACATCCATTTTCCTCCATCAAGAGCAATGAGATTTTTATAGGAAAGAATCCAGGCACAAAAGCAAGTATTTGAGTGATGATTTATATTTCCATTTTACATAGACATTAACTACAAACTGAGCTTGTTACCCAGTTGAACAGTAACCATAGAGGGTAAGGGGGGAATGACTATGCCTATATTACTAATAGGCCCCACCCTGGATTAAGTGTCTACACCAAGCTAGAATACATCACAGTCACATAGGGTGGAGACATGTTCCTAACTGCTGTCCTCTCAAGGTAAGTTTTTGTTGCCTGGCTTTGAGCCCTCTAAGCAAACAAAAGTTGTTCTACTTGTTTGTAATCCATGCTGAATGAAAACCTCAAGTACTATGTTCCTTTCCTTGTCTCCCCCATCCCATAAGACTTCATTAACCAAACAAACCTGTTTTCAGATGATTTTTAGTATGTAATAGGGAAGAGTGGATTTTACTACTTATCATCCACAAATGGGCCAAAATTACCAAAAGACTTGAAAGTTGGCATAATTACAGTTTATCTAAATAAAACACATGCAGTCATTTTCTGGAACCGACAGAAGGGCATGAGTTATAGCACCACCTGAAACTGTGGACAAGGCAGATACATGTTGAAGCCTAAATTAATAGATGCTGAGCAATAGCTAACAGCCCAAGCATAGGAGATCAGCTTTAACGAGATTAACTCTTAGACTACTGTCATACCTTTACTCAACTTAAACACAAGGCCAGGTGTGAGCTTTTTTAATCCTCCCTTATGCACATTGGACATATTAAAGGAAGAGAGGGGATGATATCAGGTAAATACAGGTGGAGCCAATGCAAATTTTGTGGATTGGTGATTACTGCCCTGAGTCAAAAGATTTGGAAGGAATACATGATCAAGGCTGCAGTGGCAGCAGTGGCTGTAGTGGCACTCTGCTCCCTTCCATGGCTTGATGCTGATTTTCATCATCTTTATCACAGATGTGCAGCATGTGCCTAAAACCAAGTGGTTCTCATGTCAACACACATTAGAACCACTTGGGGAGCTGTGAAATTTCCCATTCCCCAGGTGCCGCCACAGACGAATGAAGTCAATATTTCTGGAGGTGGGGCCCAGACATTTGTATTTTTTAAAAGTCTGCAGGTCATTCCAATGTGCAGCCGAGGTTGAGAACTACAGGTCTAAATGTTGTGATTCACAAGAATTCAAAGCAACATAATAAGGGGAAAGGGGAAGCTCCCCCTCCTCCCACCTTCCATGGAACTAACCGGAAGGTCAGTTGGCTTCCTGCCTTGGGATCGCTACCTTACAACTAGGGCTATGAGGACACTGGCTTCCCTTTAGAGAAAACAGTCAACATTGAATGGGCATTTACTGATACTTTGTGCCAGGCATTGTGTGTAAAGCTCTTCATGTGCTCTGTCTGATTTAATCCTTGTGACATCCCTATGAGATATCTATTAGTCATTGCCTTTTACTGAGGAGGAAACTGAGGCACAGACAGGTGAAGTGATTTTCCTAAGGTCACCCAGCTGCTACTCTTCACTCTTCTGAAACTAAAAAAAATACTTGGTCTTTCATGTACTGTCTAGAGGCCTGGGTTCTCTTTGGTCACATTGTTTTCCTAGCTAAAAAGGTTTCTTCTCTCTGAAGGGAGCCATACAGTCTACCCTCATCAATAATGATGCATTAGAACAAAAATGTCAGCATAAATCCACCAAATATCACCTATGTCTATATATGCAATTTACTACAACTTTAAGCAACTCCTCGTCACGAGTTACATTTTTCCAAACATTTTGCAGTTATCCATCTTTCAACTGTGGCCTTCGGGTAGGGAACCAAACTTGGGAAACATAGTAGAAAAGAATCTGTCAAGAAAATCCACATTTGAGATGGAGAGCTGAAAGCCAAGATTCCAGAGAGGTCGGTTACGTTCCCTTACCTTTTGGCAACTCTAACTGGCTACCAGTCCCAAACTTAATAATGAGAATCTATTGCAGAAAGAAATATTCATCTCCTAGAGTCAGTGATCTTGCATTGTTACAATGACTGGTAAATTTTTCTAGGATATTGTGTCCCGAAAATCAAGGCTGAAGCAGAGGGAATGAACAAATTCCATTTCTAACAGCACCCCACTGTGCTGGACATGTGTGAAGGATGGCCCCAGGATGCCAGATCAGATTGTTGTATGGTGAGTTGCAGTGAGGCAACCCCAAGCAGGGACAGCAGAAGAAAACCCATTAAAGCAGCTCTAAAGCCCCACTTCAAATAATGGGGCCGAGCTGCGGGCAGCAGGAAACAAACAGCAGGCAGGCTGGGCTGGCTAAGGCAATAAGGGAGTGCTGGAGGGGGTTGTTTTCTGAGCTCCAGGATGACCTCAGGTCTCAGAGGCAGAGTCCCAATCAACCACACTATCGGCACAGCTGCAATTGTGACTCAAAAACAGTCTTTGTGTGTACAGTGGTCCACGGACTGGAAAGGGCTGATGTTGTCACCCTGGTCTTTTGAGCCCCATCTGTGCTCACAGATAACAATCCCCATTAGTAATATTATCTTCAAATGTGTGTAGAACATCAGCATAAATATAGCTAACATACCATTTCCGTGAATACAAATAGAGTGGCAAGACCTGTACCTGGAGGATAATAATCTGTGATATCTTTTCATTTTGGAAATGGATTTCTTTTGCAGTACAGCCATTAAAAAAAAAATCTATCTGCATATAAGAGAAAAATATTAGCAGTAGGCACACTCAAATGTTAGCCATGTTTATCTCTGGCTCTTGGAAGAACAGATGAGTTTTAAACATATTTTCTTTTGTTTGCTTGTATTTTCTAAATTTCCTAAAAATAAACATGTATTCCTTAGGCTATTTTCTAAAATTTCAAAGAGTTTTTGGCTATCATAGATTTTTTTCCCCAAAATGAAAACAAACAAACAACTTAGGAGTGTCTTAATTTGTCCTCTAAGATGTCATTTGAGAAAGGGATTTGCATGTCTAAAGATAGAGCATGACACAATATATTCCTGTACCCTTTTGGGGGAAAAAGATTCTATAAATAAATCCCAAGACTCCCTTTGGCAGGGACTCAATATCACTAATAGAGCCAGTCCTAAACTCTAAAAGAAGAGTTGGCCAGAACACCAATTATATTGAATTTTAGAATCCTGGCATATAAGAAACATTCACTTTTTTTTCTTGACTATTGGAATCTTACCTTGGAACAATACCCAGGGTTTGGTTTGTCATCCTCTACAAAGAGGGAGGCAGTGGCATGCAAGAGCCAACTCAAGATTCTGGATTGTATGCATCTCTTCTGAACTCTGCATTTAGTGACATCACACTGAGAACTTGAAATCAGCTTTGGTGGGAGTATTTATATTGTGGAAATTGGCAAATGCTACGAAATAGGGCTTTCCCCTCTTTCCATAGAGAGCCGGTTGTTGTTAAACATGGGAATATCTAACCTCCCCTCCTAATTCAGCAGAACCATTGTTTGTCCAATGATTGAACTGGGAATGAAAACTTTTATGTGTATGAAAGCAAAACTACACTGTTGTAAAAGCTACAGAAGCTGAGTTCAACTCAAGTTGAGCTCTTGGATCTGCCATTAGTGAGCCAGAGCATGTCACTGCCCTTCCTGTACCTCCGTTCTTTCATCTCTACTGTAGGAGGACCAGACCATGATGTCTAATCTCTTCTAAACAGGGACAGCTTGTAATTCTAAGGTGAAGAGGTAGTGGCTAGAGGTTCACACTCTGGAGAGAAGACAGCCCTGGGTTTATTTTTCTCTGTTTTCTCTTTTATTGAATGACAGCCCTCAGTTTAAATCTTGGCTCCGCCTTCACTAGCATCTGTGTGACCTCAGGCAAGTTACCTAACCTCTCTGAGTCCCCATTTCCTCATCTGAAAAATAATGATGATAATAATAATACCTTCATTATAGGGCTGTTGTTAGGATTAGATGAGATCATTCTCAGCTGTCCTAGTAGTGGGCACCAATAAACTCTATTATTATTAAACCTGTTCCCACTTGGCCCTGACACAAAATGCCTTAGAACTATAGGGATTGCTAAGATATCTGTGAGATGGTGCCCAGGCTCCGTCAGATATTATAATCTGTTACAAAGCAATCAGTACTGGAAACAGTGGTAGAGCATCACTTGAAGTAATAATGTAGATAATAAATGGGAGATGGAGGCCTAATATTTATTGGCCCCATGCTAGGCCTTTCATGCATGCTTTATCTTGTCTAATGCTCACACTCCCTTGGGCAAACCAGGTGTTTTTCTGTTTGGGGTTTTTTCCTTTCTACAGACGTGGATGCATGCATGCATGCTCAGTCACTCAGTCGTGTCTGACTCTTTGCGACCCCAGGGACTGTAGCCTGCCAGGCTCCTCTGTCTATGGAATTTTCCAGGCAAGAATACCGGAGTGGGTTGCCATTTCCTACCCCAGGGGATCTTCCTGACCCAGGGATCAAACACACATCTCCTGCATTGGCAGGCAGATTCTTTATCACTGCTCCACCTATACTGAAGTTCAGAGATGTTAGATAACGCTCAAGGATCTACAGTTAATCATTGGCAGGGCCAGAAATCCTCTCTCCCAAAAACAAATAACCCAGATATCTCCTGAAAGTGCTGGAAGACTATATTTTTTCAGAAACATAAATATCAGAGCAATTTTGTTGATTAGAAGGTACAGAGGTAGATAAAAAGGAACTCTGCAACACAAATACTGTCATGGATCTGAAAAATAAAATCTGCAATATGTAAGAACTGGTGAAGTGTGGTGGTAGCTAATGCCAATAATTTTTCTAAAACATCGCCTAGGGACTTCCCTTGTGGTCCAGTGGTTAGGATTCCATGCTTCCAATGCCAGGGCCCAGGTTCGATCCCTGGTTGGGGAACTAAGGTCCCATGAGCCACATGGCAAGGCCAGAAAAATAAATATAATAAAATTTAACAATCACCTAATTCAAGAATAGTATTTTCGATAATTTGCAGTTTCATTTTCTCTCTAAGTATTTTGGGATAGGATCATTCCTATATATTTCTAGTAGGGCAGTGGTTCTCAGAATCTGGACCTTAAACCAGCAACATCAGCATCACCTAAAAACTTACGGAAAATGCAAATTCTCAGGCCCCCAAAATTGGGAGCAAACCCCCTTCTCCTCTGTTCTCCCATGTTCAGAGTGTTTCTGAGGCATATGCAATCTGAGAACCAGAGCTGTAGGTGTAGGTGGAAAGAATGAAAAACAATTAAAATGTCTCAAGAAATCTTTACATATAAATATATTGCCCTGACATGCTTATGGGTGGTGACAGTGTCTTTAAAGTGCTACAGCTTCAAGAAAGATTTAAATCACTCATTGTTCTATAGTAACAACTAAATCTTGCTGAACACTGAGCTTCCCATCTTTCTGCCACACATCCCACTCTCCCCAAAAGCACCTATAATAGATTTTTTTGAAGGAGTGGTTTCTGAAAATAAGTGATGTTCAAAGGACCTTGGTACTCAGTACTGACGTTGTCTCTACTCTGGGGGCAATGAGAAGGCGAAGAGCACCTGCAGGTGACTGGCAAAACAAACCCCGCCTTTTCACGAGCGAGACCTCAAGGCTTTCACCAGCAATGAGCTGGGAAAGTTTTGCTTACATTACAGAGCCTTAGCAGGGACTGTCAATCCCTCTGAAATGGCTTCTGTTCTGACACTTAGTTCTCCATTTCTTCCACAAGGAGTTCTGCTGCAGCCAAGGTGAGCCTCAGGGCACTCATAAGTTCTCAGGTGCACATTCTAGCACCTTGACGTTGCTTCCAGTCACATGACTGTCATCCCCTAAAGAATTGTGCCCTATTGACAGCTTATTATTTGTTACAAAGGTGAAATTAAATGAATCTTTGTACTCAAAAAATATAATAACCACTGTTAGAGATGTCAACAGTGGCAGGGGATCGTCCAGTGGATATGACTGTGCCCTTCCAATGCAGGCGGCCTGGGTTCCAGCAATGGTTGACAAATTAAGAACCCGTGTGCCATGGAGCGTGGCCAAAAACAAACAAAAAATGTTAACAGCAGCTATTTGGTGGGGAGAGGGATGGTCTTTTTTTTAATATATATATTTATCTGCATTTTTTGATTTAAAAATATTTTGTAACAAGTATAATTTAATTTTTAAATCTGAGGTTTAAACATAAAAATAAGCAGTATTCAGGAATTCCCCAGTGGTCCAGTGCTTACCACTTGGTGCTTTCACTGCTGAGGGCCCAGGTTCGATCCCTAATCTGGGAACTAAGATCCTGTAAACTATGCAGTCCATAGGGTTGCAAAGAGTCAGACACTACTGAGTGACTGAGCACACACACACACACACACACACAGAAGCAAGAGAGTAAAACAAGATATCTATATATTTATTGCACAAGGCTTGTAATCAGAGATCATTTCTGCCAGAGAGCACATGGCAGGTAAAATATGCTTTGCAAATTGCCTGGATAATTGCCATCATATTATAAGACCTCTTCTTCCTTGATCAAGGTGGAATGGTTTTTGGTACATAGGAATCATGGTCAGAACCCTCTGGCCTGTGGTCCTTGCTTTGCACTTAGGTGAGCACAGGCATTAGGAGGAGTATTTATAAGGCTGTCATGGAATGCATGTGAGCATGTGTGCACATGTGCATGTCTGCCTGCATACATGCATGCATGCTTCTTATGTGGCTGTCACTCCTGTCTTCTTTCCTCTATCTCAGGATAGAAAGGGAGAGACACACTTCACCCATAAGAGACAAATTCTAAAATGTGTTAATGTGAATGCAATTCAACATTTTACTCTGGAAGATGTGAATAATAAAGTGCTACCCTAAAAAGTGAACTTTTACTTGGCCAGGAATCAAGGAGTCAATTTGCTTTGTATCCATTCCTCACAGAATCCTCATGACAAAGCTTTGAGGAAGATGGTAATCTCCTAATGGCCAAAAAACCATATTCCTAGAGGAATTAACTATGAACAGGTCCCATATGTAGAGCACTTACTATCTGTCTGGCATTGGGCTACATGCTTTCTATATATTATCTCATTGAATCCTCACTATTCCAATCTGGGTTGAGAATAGTCTGGAATGTTCAGTGGTATGCCAGGTAGTCCCTGAAAGTCCCAGCAGCATAAACGTGGTACCCTCTTTGGAGAGGTGACTTTGACTATAATCATTATTTTAAATACAAACACAGTTACATTATGGATGAGATTACAGAGCAGGTCTGCATTTAAAGCATAAGCATCAAACTTATGGGAAGTGCTTTGGGCCACCATGCCATGGTCCCTAAGGAATATATATATATATATATATATATATATATATATATATATATGCTTACTAATCTCTGCTGTTGGCATCACACTCTGCCATACTGCTTCTAAACAAGGCAATTTTTGTCTCTCATTTTATGTGATTTGCTAGAACTTGGGTTCCTTGTGAGAATGTCTTAATGAAGGGAATATGTATGGTTTGCTTTCCTCTTATCTATTACTTCCCTGTGGAATCCTATAGTTTCCTTGGCATCAGAGTGATGGCCACTGATTGAAGAGGTGATAAGTTTTCTGACAGGCTTGTTGAGCTGCACAGCATAGTGGTGGCAAGAAGTAAAAAAGACCAGACAAAGCCACAGTCCTCAGTGTTTCTAGATCCCAATGCCTTTCCCTCTAAGGCTTATGTTGTACTCCTCAGGGCAGCGACAAGTCAGGTCTCCTGAGAAGTTCCTTCTCAGTTGTAATCAAGTAAGCCTCCTTCTCTCTGCCTGATTATCACTTCCCAAACAACCCCCCAATTCATCTTCTCTTTTTATTAAGGAAGGCAATGAAAACAGGCTTTAGTATATAGAATACCTCCTGGCCAGCCTTGCTAGATGGTGGTCATTTCTGCCTCTCTGGCCCTGGGATACATGTGAATCAACCTATAGTTCATTTATGAGTCTCCAAATATTTGAATACCTGTATGGAGGCTTTGTGTTGAGCCTTAGCAGAATGAAAAGAAGATTAGGATAAAAGGCTAATGGAATTCGCAACACCAAGAGATCACTTCCCACCGAGGTGGCCTTTCAATGGGCTTTAAAGGATGGGAAGAATTTCATTAGCTAGAGATTCTAGGGTGAGGGAGAGGCATTCCAGAGGGAAGGAACAGCATAAGCAAACATTTGGTGGGGGAAGGGTTGGTGGGAAAGATTGAACCAAAAAAGCACAGGGAATAACCAGGAAATGCAAGATAAGTACTCCAGGATGTCTGAGATTAGGGTATATTTTCGAATGGGTGGGAAAGCAAACTAAAAGATAGATCTTGAAAGGGTTTTAGTGTCAGGCTTAAGGGTTTGACTGGCAAGGAAGCACCATTAAAGGTTTGGACAGAAAGCAATGCTATCAGAGAGGTGATTTAGAAACATTAATACAAGAGAGTGGGAAAATGAGAGAAACCCCATTTTCTCAGATGAGACAGGGCAACATGCTATATAGGATTCAAAAGGAATGTTAAGATAGGGTCTTCTCCCTCAAGAAGCATATACTCAGATAAACTGAAACTAACAAACACCATTAAACAATTCCACGCTACTCAGTTCACTTCTACCATATAAGTGCTTTATTGTAGAACACTGACTGTAACAACTTCTGAACACACATTTTGCCCCCACAAATGTTATTTTATGACAACTATTACAAGCACATTGCAGCTCTGACATTTTTAAAATATTTAAATTTGTTTATTTTTAATTGAAGGATAATTGCCTTACAGTATTGTGTTGGTTTCTGCCAAACATCAACATGAATCAGCCAGTCCTGACTTTTGAAACTTGCAACCTGGAACCCTTCCTTCTTTCCTCATATTAACATATCCTTATTCATCAGAGAGGAAAAGAAAGACTTTCCAACAGTAGCCTTGTTTTTGTTTTTTTTTTTTTAGGATGATCTTTAGCTTCTCTTTCCTCACTACATTTAACAAACTAGACCTTTATAGGGTAGCAAGACCTCGAAGCTGCCATAGTCACCCCTCTCCACTCTTAAATCACCTGTGCTAATTTGCTGACCAGGCTTCTGAGGTTACAAGCAAATATCATTCAGGAAGAAAAACATGCCATCTCTATGGAAACCTGAAAGTTTGAGAGGGAGCCCACCTTAAAATAACCAAACAATGGTCTCTTTGAGAAGTCTCCAAGGGCCTGAGTTAGAAAATCTGTATTAAGAGTTTGGCTGTTGTTAGTGTATGCACTTCTCAAACCCACAAGTATAAGCCTTAACTCTTGAAATTGCTATGCAAATGGTTTCTTTTCTTTCCATATCTCATTGACATATAGAGTTTTGATGACAAAAAAAGAGTAAGTTCATTCATATAGTGGATAATTATTGAGCACCTGCTGCGTGCAAATCATGTGCTAAATGCTCTTGAGATACTATAATAAAAATGGCAAGGTGTGTCCAGAGAGGGGAGCAGGAGGCAGTGACCAACATTATCAGGTACTCATTTGGCAAAGACCCCTGTAGGAGACACTGGCATTGCAAAAATCATATGCTTTGATTTTCTAAGCCAGTGCTAATGACATTCTCTCTTCTATTCCCACCTAAACCATTGAAAATGTGCAAAACACTTCAGTATTTTAGGATCCAAAGTGTATCTTGCTACTGTTTCTTTTACCTTGAAGCACATAAAGGTTCTTTGACAGAAAAGGTTGCTTGAAAATAGAGTAACTGTATTTGTTTATTCATTCAACACATATTAATTGAACTCTGCCTTGTGCTATGCCACCTGATGCAAAGAACTGACTCATTTGAAAAGACCCTGATGCTGGGAAAGATGGAAGGCAGGAGGAGAAAGGGATGACAGAGGATGAGATGGCTGGATGGCATCCCTGACTCAATGGACATGAGTTTGAGTAAATTCCGGGGGTTGATGATAGACAGGGAGGCCTGGCATGCTGCAGTCCATGGGGTCACAAACAGTCAGATATGACTGAGCGACTGAACTGAACTGAGTGTGCTATGCAGTACCAGACAGATACAGTGGTGAACAGGGCAGATAAGGACCCTGGCCTCATGGAACTTATGTTCTAGTGAGAATATTCAGATCATATGTAAACATGGAAACCAAATGGTTTCAGAGAGTGGATATAGACAGTTAAGGGAATCACACGGTGATATAATAGTGCATGGCAGGGAGGGACCTAGCATACAGCAGGTGGACAGGGGAGGTATCCATCAGGGATGACATTAGAATGAACATGTGTATGCTGTAAATAGTCAGCCATGAATATCATGTAGGAAAGAAAGTTATGGAGACAGGAAAGAGCAAATACACAGTTTCAGAGGCAAATAATAATATTAACTCTGGGACTGGCACTGTTCAAATGCTTTACTGTTGAAATCATTTAATTCTCACCAGAACACCCTGAGGTAGATACTATGAATAACCCGTTTTCAGAGATGGAAATGAAGACAAAGAGAAGTTGCAAGACTAGCCTAAAGTCAATAGCTATTATAGGGGAGGGTTGGGTTGGGAGTTTAGGGTTAGCAGATTTTGCAAACTATTGTCAGGGGAGTGTGTAATTCCTTGGTTCTGTCTTGTCACAACAAAAATTTGAAGCAACAGACATTAAAGCCCTCAGAAGGTGTCCCAGGTCTTGGACAGACCATGTTATAGTTCTTGGACAGATCAGTGTTACAGCTTCATGTTAGAGCTCAGTTTTATTTAGAAAATAAAAGGAAAATACATCCTTGAGGCATGAGAGCATGCTGACTCAAAAGACACGAAGAGAAGAGAGCCCCGGCCCGTTGGCTCCTCTTTTTATATGTTTTTTCCTCCCCGTGGGCCTGCCCTATATAAATTGGGCTAGCCAGGAGTGCTGTTTTTTCTACCAGAGGTCCTCACTCCGGTCCTCAGACCTTCCTTTGTTCTATTTTTGCAGGCTTTTCCCTTCCTTGTCTTTTAGCCACCGCCATTCTGGACTCCTTTCTCCTATTCTAACTACCTAACTACCTATCATATATAGAATGAATGAATAAACAATATAGAATGAATAAACAATAAGGTCCTATAGTATATAGCACAGGGAACTATATTCAATATCCTGTGATAAACCATAATGGAAAAGAATGTGAAAAGAATGTATGTATGTATAACAATCACTTTGTTGTACAGCAGAAATTAACACAACATTGTAAATCAACTATATGTGTGTATGCTCAGTCGCTAAGTTGTGTCCAACTCTTTGCAGCCCTATAGACTGTAGCCTGCCAGGCTCTTCTGCCCATGGGATACCAGGCAAGAATACTGGAGCCAGTTGCCATTTCCTTCACCAGGGGATCTTCCTGACCCAGGGATCAAACTCGCGTCTCCTGCATTGGCAGATATGTTCTTTACCACTGAGCCACCAGAATCTGCCTGCAAATGTAGGAGATGCGGGTTCAATCCCTGGGTTGAGAAGATCTCCTGGTGAAGGAAATAACAACTTGCTCCAGTATTCTTGACAGGGAAATCCCATGGGCAGAGGAACCTGGCAGGATACAGTCCATAGGGTCACAAAAGAGTCCAACATGACTTAGTGACTAAACAACAACAAATAAACTATACTTCCATAAAATAAAAGCTTTGAAAAAGTCAGTACCTATTAAATGACATGACTAGGATCGAAATCTAGGCAATCCTGCTCCATAGCCTATATCTAAACCATACGGCGGGGGATATGTGCAAGCAATATAAGAATCTATCCTTAAGAGTTTAAATTTGCATTAACACACACTGAAAAGTCTTACAAAGCAAGCTAGGAAGTTATGGGGATAGCCCAAGTAGCTGGGATCCTAAAAAAAATGTTTGAACTACAAAATAACTCACTTTATAGTGAATCAGATTTAAAATGTGCGATATTGATCTATGGAGTTGTGCCTCAGCATCCAGACTTAAACTTTTCTAAAACATTCAGAAGTATCAGAAAAAGGGCAGGAAATACCAGAATATAGGAATATTAACCCTTTTCACAAACAACAACCATAAAACCCAAGCTCCTATCACCTGGCTGAAGAGCTCTCCAAGAAAAACAGCCTGATTAAACGAGATAAGTGTAAAGAAGCTGGCAACGTGTCATCAGTGCAGACAGTCAGTTCAGGGGTGTAACTGTCATTCTTCATTTCCCTGGAATTTTTCATCTGCAATACTTATCTATTAAAATAGTAAGAGCAGAAGTAGCAGTTTTTTGTCTGAAAAAACTCAAAAATGCCTGCAAACATGAACATACTGTCTTCATGATATAATATCAAAGTATAGAAAAGTCTTTTCAATTCCTTTAGGAAAAAAAAAGTTTTCTTTTAAATTTATTTTTAATTGGAAGAAAATTGCTTTACCATGTTGTGTTGGTTTCTGCCATACAACAATGTGAATCAGCCATAAGTATACCGAATCCCCTCCCTCTTAAAAGAAGGTTTTTGAAGTCTAAATACTTTTGTCCACATCACCTCATACTAGACTGTCCTTTATTCCTTTTCAGTTGTATCATGCTCTTTAGTATTATCTTCTAAATGTACATCTATACAAACAGACAAGTCTCAATAATTCATTCAGTGAATGCTTACAATGATGGGCAGAGAGTTTGAAAATACACAGGACTGGGACAAGAGTAAAAGGAATGTTGGAGCTGGAAGACATCTGGTAGTTTTATCATTGTACACCCTGGGAACTAGATTATACAAGATCCAAAAGGCTCCTCTACTGGCTGTTTCACAGTCTGTGGCCTGGAGCTGGGTGATTTCTCAATAAAGACCTGATAGACTGATTTCACTCCATGCTGGTTTTGGCCCTCAAATGTCATTCCAACAGATTCTTTACCGTCTGAGCCAGTTAGCAGATCTGTAATTAAATCAGCCAAACCTGGAAAAAATTATTAAGTGCCTACTAGGTGCCTGTTCTGTTTCAGAACTCAATACAAGTTCATAGCTTGAAGTGGGAGCAGTGTATCAATATGGAATGCAAGATGGTGGGGAGTAGGTATGAGTGAGCCAATGTATACTATTTATTTCAAATGCACACGTGGTCAGGAAAATTAAAGGACAGAGGCTGTCATCATTTGCCTCTGGGAAGTACAAGTTTCAGGGAAACACTACCTGCATATTTGGAGTCAAGGAAATAAAAGAATCCCCATGTTCATATCTTCCTTGTGTCATCAACAGATGTGACCCAGAAGTGCTATATTCTGAGCAGCTGCTAGAATACTCGACACAGCTGGACAAAATCCATTAAACTTCAAGAGCAAAGTATTTCTGAGCACCCTAACCAGCTGGGCCAATCATATTTGGAGGCAACCAGATGTTTTGGTCTGTGTGCTGGCTACCATAAAATACCCCTACCCAACTGTTAAATAATCCCAAATTCTAGAGATCTATCCCATTTTCATTTCAACTGCTTGTGTCCCTATATCCTTTCATTCCTGCCAATTGTGAGTCTCATTTTTCTACTCTGCTTAACTACAACTCTCCTCAACATGAAGTTCTCAACTGATTCATTTACTATCTCCTCTGCACATGGTGCTGTTGGGAACACAATGATACATAACTTAAAGCAGTACTAGGCTCTGTCTCTCAGGAGCTTGCAAACTACTAATATTTGGGAGATAAGAATGACTCACACGAGAAGACTATTTGAATTTACTGCCCTGAAGGATGACATGCCAAATGAGAATGCAGGCAGGTATATAAGATTTCAGAAAAGGAAACAGATTGATATTTGGGGGTAAATATAGTCAGGGCAGTTTCAAATTGGAGTTGTCACCTGAACTCTGGAAGGACCAGTGGGTTGTGATTAAAGAAGGAGGAGGACTTTATAAGCAAGGAGGGATGAGAATGATTCATGGGAGAGAGAAGGAACGGATGAGTCTGGAAAACTAGTCTGGGGCCAGATCAGGGAGGTCTTGTTTTCCTGGTAAATGATCTGACTCTCATCCTATAGGAACCTGAAAAGTCAGGGTTATCAGGACAAGTCTCTGGGATTTTCAAACATTGCTTTATTATTTTTAATTTTGTGGAAACCAGTCCCCATGACCTCTCCATGCAGTATTTAATCATTTTTATGCTGTCACTTTTAATTCCATTTTTGAGGATATTTTCCCCTCTGGTTGATGAAAATAATATATTTATGGTACAAACTCTCAGCTTCAATGCCTTTATCCCTTAGCAGTCACAACCTGAAAAGTTGCTAATGTCTATTACACTGCATTCAGTTTAATTAACTGTACAAATAGATTGATTCTCTAATACAAAATATTATCTGGAGAGAGAAATAAAAGGATAGGGAAGGAAGCTATGAGAAGCAGAAGCCAGAAGACAAATTTATCTCACTCAGGAAGCCATACTGGTTATCATAACAATAACAAATATTTATAGAGGGCTTTCATCCTGAAGAATCCCAGAGCCCCAGAGCAATGAACACTTGGAATAAATAGATTAAAGGAGCTACTCAGCCATCCAAGAGAGGAAGCCCTCTCTCCCAGGCCCAGTGCAGTAAGTCATTCCTAGGACAGCACTTGATTGTAGCCAAGGGATTTTAAAGGAAGCTGGAGGAACTTCCAAGTGATAAAACCTGGACAGCATGCATAAAGAACACCCCAGAATCTTTCACAGGAGAGCTCCTAAGAGCAACAGGCATGCCCATAGTCAGCTTAAGTCTCTTGTGTTAAGATCACAGCAGCTTCAGAGGCAAGTAAAACTTCACTGATTTGAGATAGATGCAGTCACAAATACCATGAGATACTGTTTTATATTGTGAAACCATAGATTTACCTTACTAACACATACTTCTCAATAAATTAATAAAATAAAATATTTGGTGGAGGATATTAGAGAAGGGCTTACTATCTCTTCAGAAATTCAAGCCACACCATTAATAATGAAGTACATGTTTTTCTGGTTCCATTCCTTGATCTAACGTAAGTAGCCATGTGATCTTGGACAAGTCATTTGGCATCTCTGTATTTCAATTTCATCAAACTAGTTGTGTGTGAGAGAGAGAGAGAGAGAGAGAGAGAGAGAGAAGGGGAGGGTGGGGGAGGAAGAGAGGGAGGAGAGAGGGAGGGAGAGAGAGAGCGAGAACGAACACGTATTACATAATTCTAACTCTTTTTCCTGCCTTCATGGAGTGGCCACAGGTCATTTGGCTAAAGGCCCCCTTTGGAAACCTGAGAAATACAATTTACTAGGAGGCACAGAGCTCCTTACATAGAAGTTTAAGAAAAAAAAATTTAAAGAGAAGCAGATTACAAGACTGTAGAACTTCAACCAATGGGTAAAATCTACAGACGTTAAGACACTGATGTGTGAACGTGGGCATAAACTAGACAGTAAATGTCACTTAGTCCAGTGATTTTACAATGACTCCTTGGAGAATCAGGCTTCTTCGAGAGCATCTCAGGGGTCACCAAGGGAGCCAATCTAATGCTGAAATGTCCTCTACAACATCTTCCCTGCTTTTGAAAAACATCCAGCCTATGTTGGCATCACTGCAGTGACTGAGAGCAATGGAATTGTACTCAGCTACAAAAAAGAACAACATAATGCCATTTGCAGCAACATGGATGAACCTAGAGGCTATCATACTAAGTGAAGTAAGTCAGATAAAGACAAATGTCATTTGATATTGCTTATATGTGAAATATAAAAAAAATCATGCAAATGAACTTATTTACAAAACAGAAACAGACTCACAGACATAGAAAACAAATTTGTTTGTAATTACCAAAGGGAAAAGGGAAGAGGGGAGAAATAAATTGGGAGTTTGGGATTAACAGATACCAATGACTATATATAAAATAGGTAAACAACAAGGTCCTACTGTAAAGGACAGGAAACTATATTCAATATCTTGTAAGAAACTATAATGGAAAAGCATATGTAAAAAGAGGGCCTTCAAGTGCTCTTCACATCAGATATTCTGTATGGGTTTCAATGACATAATAACCCACATTTTATACAGATCAATTTATTCTGAGCCTTTAAGTTGTGCTTTAAATTGACTGTTCTGATTGGAAGCTCTCTTCAGTCAGGCACACTTTCCTTCCCCACCATGGCAGCCTCTTGACAATCCTAATCAAGACTGCAGAATCCAGAGCAAATAAAAGGTCATTTTGCCTAACCCTTAAAGAGATTCCTCTCTCTCCTTCCACAATCAATTCAAGGAAGTTTTATTGAGTACTTGCTATGAGATGATAGTATCTGAAAATCACTAAGAACTCCCCATTGCAAAATGAAAGGAAAAAAAACCCCACAAGTTTCTCAGTGTTACACATGTTATACAGGACCTTCAGTATTGTGACTTCCAGCCTAATTTTGAGCCTTATTTCCAGCTATTCAGCCTCCTCTGCCCTCATCCACCCCAGCATGCACACATGAGCCCACATGATATAGGCACACCTGACCGTTTGCTCTTCTCTAAATATATCATGTTATGTGTGTGTGTGTACACATGTGCATGCATGTGTGCAAGTTCCCTTGCACACATGTGTTCATGTGTTCATGCTGTTCCCTCTGTGTGGGAAACTTCAGTCTACCTGGGGGTTCAAAGTCAACTTCCAAATTTAACCCAAATTTCTACCTGAAGCCTTTCCTGCCTCCTCAGTTCCCAAATCAGTTAATCAATCACTCAAATCCACTCCCAAGGCAATACTATTAGAGCATTGAGACATTTATTAGAGAGAAGTGCTTACATGGCAAATGGACTTGTGGGTGCCAAGGGGTAGGTGGGAGGGGGAGGGATGGACTGGGAGTTTGGGAATAGCAGATGCAAACTATTATATATAGAATGGATAAACAACAGGGCCCTACTCCATAGGACAGGGAACTGTATTCAGTATCCTGTGATAAACCATAATGGAAAAGAATATGAAACAGAATGTGTGTGCACATACATAAATAATGGGGCTTCCTTGGGGCTCAGATGGTAAAGAGTCTGCCTGCATTCCAGAAGACCCAGGTTCAATCCCTGAGTCGGGAAGATCCCCTGGAGAAGGAAATGGCAACTCACTCCAATATTTTTGGCTGGAAAATCCCATGGATGGAGGAGCCTGGTGGGCTACATACAGTCCATGGGGTCACAAAGAGTTGGACATGACTGAGCGACTTCATTTTCACTTTCATATATAACTCAGTTACTCTGAAGTACACCTGAGGCTAATGCAACATTATAAATCAACTATATTTCAATACAATAAATTTTTTAAAAAGATACTTGCTTACAGTTATCTGTAATCCCACTAGACTCAAAAGCAGAGGCTTTGTCTTCACTATCCTATATTCCCACAACTAGCAGTGTCTGCAACACAGTAGTGTGTGGAAAATGTTGAGGGATGGAAAGAAGGAAGGAAGGAAGGGAGGAATTCCTCCCTTTACTAGACATTGAGCTCCTTCAGGGTAGGGTAGGTACTACATCTTACTCATTTTTGTACCCACAATGGCTTGTACACAGGAGTGTCCATGCATGCGTGCTAAGTCACTTCAGCTGTGTCCCACTCTGCAACCTATGGACTGTAGCCCACCAGGCTCCTCTGTCCATGAGATTCTCCAGGCAAGAATACTGGAGTGGGTTGCCATTTCCTCCTCCAGGAGATCTTCCTGACCCAGGGACTGAACTTGTGTCTCCTACATCTCCTGCACTGCAGGCAGATTCTTTACTGCTGAGCCACTGCTGCTGCTGCTGCTGCTGCTGCTGCTTAGTCGCTTCAGTTGTGTCCGACTCTGTGCGACCTCAGAGACGGCAGCCCACCAGGCTCCCCCGTCCCTGGGATTCTCCAGGCAAGAACACTGGAGTGGGTTGCCATTTCCTTCTCCAATGCATGAAAGTGAAAAGTGAAAGGGAAGTCGCTCAGTTGTCTCCAACTCTTAGCGATCCCATGGACTGCAGCCTACCAGGCTCCTCCGTCCATGGGATTTTCTAGGCAAGAGTACTGGAGTGGGGTGCCATTTCCTTCTCTGGCTGAGCCACTAGGGAAGCCCTATACACAGGAGATCTCTGTGAAATTGAAAGCAGGTTAAAAAAAATTATTGTTAAATACAAAATCACTAAATAGCTACACCCCAAGTGCTTACAGCCTAAAAGTAGAATAGTTTAACTGGGAAGGAAAATAGACAACCAACTCCAAGTGCTCTAGAAGTTCATAGAAGGGAGAAGTAAGTGAAGGCTGGATCTGTGTAGGACAACATTTCTCAGGCTGTGATGTGAAGTGAGGAGTTTGTTCAAATGGAGAAGCTGACTGTTGGGCTGCACTCCATAGGCCTGCAAGCCCTGTACTTGCCCAGCTCCATGGCCGAAGAAAGGCCCCGGAGTCAGTGACAGAGGCATCAGTGGTTTAATGGATGGGGAATTTTCACACATCTGAAGAAAGGTCCTGGAGCAACACCTCACTGTGTGGGACTGACAGTGGACAGGACATGGGAGTAGTCTTCACTACCAAGAGGGTGTGTGTGTGTGTGTGTGTGTGAATTGATGTCAAGTTGGCTCATGAATTACCAGGGAAACCAGCAGAGGGGCACTGCACCTTTGATAAGCTCTCCTGGTAGAGCTAAAGGTTAGGACAATCACTAGGTACAGTGATTGTCACTGTGTCACCCCAATCACTAGGTGGGGCCCGAGGCAAGTAGGTAGGTTGTGTACTGGTTAGACTGTATGATTAAGAGGGAAGGTCAGTCATGTGAGTAGGGTGGAGCAGGCACTGGTGGAGCAGGGGATGTACAGAGAGAAAGAGAAGAGCCATCTTGAATGGCCTGATCATAAACCAGTTGAGTAGTCTGGGCGGTTCAGTAGTCTGAGCACCAAAGAATTGATGCTTTTGAACCGTGGTGTTAGAGAAGACTCTTGAGAGTCCCTTGGACTGCAAGGAGATCCAACCAGTCCATCCTAAAGGAAATCAGTCCTGAATGTTCATTGGAAGGACTGATGCTGAAGCTGAAACTCCAATAATTTGGCTACCTGATGTGAAGAATTGACTCATTGGAAAAGACCCTAATGCTGGGAAAGATTGAAGGCAGGAGGAGAAGGGGACGACACAGGATGAGATGGTTGGATGGCATCACTGAACTCAATGGACATGAGTTTGAGAAAGCTCTGGAAGTTGGTGATGGACAGGGAAGCCTGGCATGCTGCAGTCCATGGGGTCTCAAAGAGTCAGACACGACTGAGCGACTGAACTGAACTGAGTCTGGGAGGTGCCCATAAATCAGCATTTCTAATAGACTTCTAAGCAATGCTGATCCTGCTGTGTGGGCACCATACTTGGAGTAGCAGTGAAGATGTAGAAAGCCTTCTTGGAGGAGGCACTTCTTATGCTAGGTGCAACGGGAGGAGCTAAAGTCAGGAAGAACAATATAAGCCAAGTAACAGAAGCAGGAAAGATCAAGTTTAATTAGCAGAGGAGTAAATGGAACCAGGTAAATAGAGCAGAGAGTTCTTATAAGAGCGTAATGAGTGAGAAGGCTAGAGAGACTGAGATCGGACCACATTATTAGCTTCATCAAAGCCTCTTTTGAGGATTCTGGACTTGCCATTGTAAATTCTTAAGAACCTGATGTATCATCTTCACACCTTATATAATTATATAAATGTTTGGTTTATAAAACACATTTCATACACATTAAGGTCATCTGATCCTCACAATAACACAGGGAGTTAGGTTTTGTTTTCATTGCTATTTTACAGGCCAAGGAAACTGAGGCTCACAGAAGTGAAGTTACTTTTCAAAGTTTATCCAAACTTGGATTAGAGACAGTAGCCAAACCAAGTTTTTATGACACCCACTCCAAAGTAATTTTTCATCACATCATGTTGTAGATTGCCACTTTAAAACAGAGGGTCCTGAAAAGGGGCACTTGTGAAATTATCTTCACATTATTTCAATCTTCTCTTTAACTGCAGCTCATTATCTGACTAAGGAAAATCTGCCTTTAGAATTATAATTCTCTGACCCAAAAGGCTATTAATTTCCTTCTATTTAGTAACTGAAGGATTTCTCCCTGTGCCCTCCATTCTCATTGTATGTTAAAGAATGAAATTATTGGAGGAAGAATATGAGGAGGTCCCTGCTAATCTATTTTGTTTGAGAAAATTAAATGGAACCAGTGGGAATCTCTTAATGATAGCATCAGAGTCTCCTCCCACGGGCCTTCTTTTGTACTTTCACTTGCTGTGCATCTTTTGTTTGTATCTCCCAGCCTGGAGACCTGATCACTCTGTTGTTGCTTATTGTGATCTTACAGGAGTCTATTGTTCCCAAATTTCCCTTCTTTAGTGACTTTTTTTGAGACTTGTAGGGCTAGGGGACTGATGCTGTGACATCAGTGTCATCTTTTCCGATGTTTTCTTTTCAGTTGGAAAGAATGAGTTTTGCCATGTTGGAATTAAATGGGTCCAAATTCCATCTAAGCAGCTCAGGAATTAAGAGGCACTTTTTCTAGGAAGGAGAGAGAGAGAGATGGACTCAACTGAAAGGTCTACAGAACTTGTATCATCAAACAGGTGATAGAAACCTAGGAGGTTCTTGAACTTATGGTTGCTGGAGAGGAAGGCATAGTTAGGGAATTTGGGATAACCAGCAAGGACCTTACTGTAAAGTACATGGAACTCTGCTCAATGTTATATGGCAGCCTGGATGGGAGGGGGTTTGGCAGAGAATGGATACATATATATGCATGACTGAGTCCTTTCACTGTTTACCTGAAACTACCACAATATTGTTAATCGGCTATACACCCGTACAAAATTAAAACTTTTTTAAAAAAGAAACCTAGGAGGTTCTTAACCAGCATTTCAAATTTGACTAATTTCTAACTTATCAGTTAAATGTTCAGGCAGTACCAAATTAAGCTCATTTGTGTTCATTTTGTTCCTAGCTATTTAGGCAAGAGAATTTTACTGGCTGTGTGGCCATGGGCTAGTCACTTAACCTCTCTGAGCTGCAAGCATCATTATCTGAAAAGGCGATAATGAATTGTGCCTCTCTCGTAGGATAGCTGTGAGGATTAAATGGTATAATTTATACAAAGCACTGACTGGCACCAAAGCAGGAGCTCAGTAAATAATGGCTCGTGCTCTTTTACTCACTGTCATGCTTTCTCTAAAAAGGACATGAAAAGAAACAGACCTGAAGAACACATCCCTCTGACTTTAAAGGCAGGAAACTAAAGAACAGAGCTGTTATCTGATAAATTGCAACTTTAAAGAGCCAAAGCAGATCCTTCTGATCAGTGACTCCTACTTTCTGGACTGACTCATAGTAAGAAATGCACTTTACATAGTTTCACAGAATAATTATTTCCAGCAATGTAATATGAAAGTTTCACTCATCCTACTCCTCTTATCCTTTCCACTCTATTAGGAAACAAATGTTGGTCAGGGTCCAAACAATTGATCAAAAACAAAACAAAACAGGAGGGGTTTCATTCAAACTTTAGTTTGAAAAATACTGATTTAAATGCACCCAAACCAACAACCCAGAAAGAAACAGTTCCCACTAGCACTAACTAGATTATCAGTCTTACTCATCCTTCAATTTTAGCTGAAATGCTTCCTCAGAAATCATTCTCGACCTCTCCAGTCTAGAGCATGTTCCTTTGTTATATGCTGCTGTAGGATCATGTTCCTCAAGCACTCACTGCAGTTAAAAACTGTATATCAGTGATTTTTTTATTATATATAATCCACAACAGAATATAAGGTCCACAGAATATAAGCAACTTTGTCCATCTTTTTCGTTAGTACATTTCAGTATATAACCCAGTCCAGCACCTGGCACATAGTAAGAACTCTATAAATATGTGCTGAATTAATGAATGAATGAGCAAACTAATAAATAAGTGAATGAATGAATGAAAATGCTCATAAATCCACATGTAAACCTAGTAAGTTATTAACCTACTATGGAATAATTAGTTGGCTTTACTTTCCAAAGTGAAAGATGTTGTGAAGAGGTTCTGTTAAAAATTGTCTCTTCTAATAGACTGTAAACTCCATGAGTGCCAGAATCATGTCTGATTTTGCTCCCTATTGCACCCCAGAACCAGTAGAGTCTGTGGCAAACAGAAGATGCTTCAAAAAGTGTTGTTGCATTAGTAACAAATTTACAGATGAGGCCTCTGGAAAATTTCCAAATTTCATGGAAGTTTTCCAAGATGAACCTAGTGACTGCCAATGGTCTCATGCATTAAGCCTTTAGCAGTACAGATATCACAGAATGTCAGAGGTGGAAGAGATGTTATACAAGTACCAGCAGTCAGCTAGCTTTTTGTTTTTTACAAAGGGTCAAATGGTCAATGCCTTCAGCTTTGTATGCCATACGGTCTCTGTCACAACTACTTAACTGTGCCATTGTGTGCAAAACAGACCATAGACAATACGACATGAATAGGCATAGCTGTGTTCCAACAAAATTTTACTTACAAAAAACAGGTGGCAGACTACATTTGGCTGCAGTTTGCTGACCTTAACTAACTCAACTGTCATATTCTATAGGTGAGAAGAGAGAGGGGCTATTTCTCCATAGGGAAATGGCTTGTTTAAGGCCACACTACTAATAAAGGACAAAGTGGGGACTTTCGCAACTTTAGTTCTCAGGACATCGCAGCCATGTTTTAGGGTCTGTCTGCTTCAATCCTGGTGTTGGTCCTATACTGCTTTGTTTATTGAAGCTAACAGACTTTGCCTTAAATTTGATTTGCACTGGTGGTTTTTCATCTTTGTTGTTGTTTAGTCGCTGAGTCATGTCTGACTTCTGCAGTCCCATGGACTGTAGCCTGCCAGGCTCCTCTGTTCATGGGATTTCCAAGGTAAGAATACTGGAGTGCAGTTGCTGTTTCCTTCTCCAGGGGATCTCCCCGACCCAGGGATTGAACCTGGGTCTCCTGCATTGGTAGGCGGGTGCTTTACCACATTGGTTGGTAGGTGGGAGCCACCAGGGAAGCCCAGTTTTTCATCTTTACTCTTTATTATATCATCCATGTAGTCTAAAATCCTTGGGAGTGATCAGCTTCATAGAAAGATTTTACAACTCCTTCTATTTTATTTAGGTGCCTGGAGTTCTGCCTCTTCACGTTTTCAGAGAGTATATACTAGGTTCTCTAAGGCAAAAATTCTGACATATGGTATTAAAGGGCTGGATGGGCAATTAGGAGACAAGGGCTCTGTCACGTCATGTCCTACCATACACCTTACCCAATTCTCACAAATTGTTCAGTAGCTGAGATTCACTGAGTTCCTACTGTATACACAGTACTCTGGTAGGCTTGGGAAGGGAGGAATGATGAGAATGAGAATATTAATACCAGTCAACTTGTCTAGGTTCTGACTATATGTCAAGGGCATTATATACAGCTTTGTTAAAACCTCATCAAGGGATTTCCCTGATTGTCCAGTGGCTAAGACTCTGTGCTACCAATGCAGGGGGCCTAGATTCGATCCCTGGTCAGGGAACTAGATCCCACACACTGCAACTAAGAGTTCAATGCTGCAACTAAAACATCCTGCATGCCGCAATTAAGACCTAGAGTAGCCAAATAAATAAAAATATATTTTTAAAAACCTCTTCACAACTCTTTAAGGAAGGATCAGATAGACTAAACTGCTTGGATTGAAACTCAGCTTGGTTCATGTTGAAACCCTGGGCTGTCTTTACCACATTTCAAGTCCTCAAGGCCATTTATTCCTTTGTCGTTGTTTAGTTGCCAAGTCGTGTCTGACTCTTTGTGACCCCATGGACTGCAGCACACCAGGCTTCCCTGTCCATCACCAACTCCCGGACTTTACTCAAACTCATGTCCATTGAGTCGGTGATGCCATCCAGCCATCTCATCCTCTGTCGTCCCCTTCTCCTCCTGCCTTCAATCTTTCCCATCATCAGGGTCTTTTCCAATGAGTCAGCAGTTCGCATCAGGTGGCCAAAGTACTGGAGCTTCAGCTTCAGCATCAGTCCTTCCTAAGAGTATTCAGAATTGATTTCCTTTAAGATTGACTGCTTTGATCTCCTTGCTTTCCAAGGGACTCTCAAGAGTCTTCTCCAGCACCACAGTTCTAAAGCATCAACTCTTAAGTGCTCTGCTTTCTTTATGGTCCAGCTCTCACATCCGTAATGGCTACTGGAAAGACCATAACCTTAACTATATGGACCTTTGTTGGCAAAGTATTTATTCTTTAATATCCTTCTAAGCATTGGAGGTGAAAAACTCAAAACATCTAGCCCAGTGTCCAGCACACAGTATACACTCATCTGTTCTCATTACTCATCATGCTCCCTCATCCACAGACAGTCTCCAACCACATGGAACCTTCCAACACTCCTACAACTAGCAATCTAGATCACTGTGCCTTTACACAAGCTGTCTATTCTTCTTGGAATGCTTCCACCACATATCCTCTGCTCTACCAACCCTCAGCTCAAATGTCTCCTCTTCTGGGACACTTTCCTGACACATCTGGAGACACTGAATCAGATTCCCTTCATCTTCTCCCATTCAGCACTTCGTTCAGATCTCTATTATTGGACCTAGTAAAGCATTTGTTCTCTGGTTTATCACATTAAGAACTCCACTGAGACAGGGATTGTCTTACCGGTTTCCTTTTAAAAATAACATCTATTGTGTGTTTTGATACAGAAAAGTATAAAAAAGGGGCAAATAACCATAATTCATCTCTCAGAAACCTCTTTTGGTTTTTAAGAAAATAGAGCAATATGGGAACAAACTTGGAAAATGCAAACTCTACAAAAAAGGTACAAAATGACAAGTAAAACTCTTCCAACACCCAACCCTCACCCTAAAAGAATTCTTTAATAACAGTTGCTTACATAGCCTACCAAAAATACATTTGTATGTATATGTCAGAATATATATATATATATATATATATATATACACACACACACACACACACACATATACATATATGTGTGTGTGCTCAGTTGTATCCAACTCTGTGACCCCAGGGGCTCTACCCACCAGGCTCCTCTCTCCATGGAATTTTCCAGGCAAGAATACTGAAGCAGGTTGCCATTTCCCTCTCCATGGGATGAATCTTCCTGACCCAGGGATTGAACCCGTGTCTCGTGTCCCCTGCATTGGCAGGTGGATTCTTTACCACTGTACCACCTGGGAAACATATATATATATATATATAATTGAAATGTCTTTTTTTCACAAAAGTTTTCTAAACACAATATTATATACCTAAACTTTCCCCCTTAATTATGTATCTCAGAAAATTTTTTTTCAAATCATCAAATATAGATCAAGCTTATTTTTTTAAGTAGCTGTATGTGATATTATTTGGGATGAATGTAAGTTAGCTAATCAGTATTCTATCTATGGGCATGCAGGTTTTCCTTGATCTTGCTGTTATAAGTGACACTGCAATAAAAATCCATATGGTAGCTTCTTGTGATGTGGGGAAGTACCATATTCCATTGAATCAAAGGTGCATCCCAATCGCACAAATATTAAAATGTATATAAAATGCATATATATAAGTGTGAAAATTTAGAATTGATGCAATATGGTATATTTGTGGAATAGTCTCCAAGAAGTGGAATTGACGGGTCAATGAGTACATGAATTTAAATTTTGACACGTGTTGCTAAATTTCCCCCACAAAAAGGCTACATCAATTTTCACTCCTACCAGCAAGGTCTGAGATCTACCATTTTCCCACACGCTTGCCAACACTTGGCAGTAACCAATGTTTTAATTGCCAAAGAAAGTGATTGTACCTAACTTACATTCATAAAGTGCGGTTTGAGAATTGTTGCACTAAATGCCCTCTCAAACTTTCAACCTTGAAATACTCTGACTTCCTGTGAAATTTCAACCACTAATTGGCTTTAGCAAATTAGAAGTTTACAAGTAAAGCCATTCAAGGAGAAAGTTTTCTCTTCAAAGCAGCATCTGTGAGCCAAAGCACAGCAAGATAGACAATAAGGCCAGATGCAGGGTTGGAGATTTTATGCAAGAAAAACACTGCCTTCTTCCACAGGAGCAGCTGAAATCACTCAGATTTGAAGCAAGAGTTCAGCTCTCTCTGCCCCCTCTCCTAACCTTGCTTAGCTGATTGTCTTCTCAGATTTCTGGACCATTGTTTCAGCCAGCCCACAAATCTGCCCCCAGTCAGGCATCTTCTGGGAAAGGATCTATCGTCTCTAGAAAAATGCTGTCTCATTTTATCCATTGCTCTGGACATCTAGGTAACAAAAACCCGCACTTGAGAGCAAGGTGCTTTTAGGTGACTTCTTAGCTTTGAGCTGTCATTGGCACTGTTGTCTCCTTGGTGTGGAGGTGGGTGACTTTTCATCTTCCCATAGGTCTTGGTTGATACCAAGAGTAAGATAGCAAATGCGGTTCCTCACTTGAGAGGAGTGAGTTCATTGAGATCTTCAGCAGAGTGTCCACATAATCCAATGGCCCAGAGAAGAACAGACAGACAGAAGCTGCTTATTTTATTCAACACATACATATTGAGCAACTACCAAGTACCAGGCTAGTGGTGCAGCATTGAACACCCCAAGCTCCTGCCTCTGTGGAGCCTATATTGTGTTTGTAATGGGAGGACCTGGGGGTTAGGGGGCATGGAAAGGATACAACAAAGAAACTAACTCAAATATATAGTATGGCAGATGGTGACTAGTCTTAGAAAGTAGGGGAAGGGCATAAGGACAACCAGGGGTTGGTTAAGTGTTAGTCGCTCAGTCCTGTCTGACTCTTTGTGACCCCATGGACCATAGCCCACCAGACTCCTCTGTCCATGGGATTCTCCAGGCAAGAATACTGGAGTGGGTTACCATTTCCTCCTCCAGGGGCTCTTCCCAACCCAGGGATCGAACCTGGGTCTCCTGCATTGCAGGCAGATTCTTTACCATCTGAGCTACCAGAGAAGTACAGGGGTTGGTTAAGTTATTTATTTAATATTATGCCTGGCCCAGTGCCAAGTATGTTCCATACATGATGAAATGAAAGACAGGGAAAAGAAGAAGACAGGATGGGGGAGGAAGGGAGCTACTCTGCTTAGCTTAAGCTTATCTTTTAGAATCAGTTTGAGGGCTGACACTGTCCAGCTTCAATACAGAGTAGGGGGACACACAAAACAGAGAGCACCGAGAAGTGAACCACTTCTCAGGTTTTCACACATTTAGGTCTTCCTCATAGTATATCCTGTGAATTTATCTTCGTGGCTGTTTCAAGATCAGACATACTCCTACTCTGATATTAAGCACAATGCAGATCCCAAATACAAACCTATCCTCTTCAGGATTATATAATTTCTTTTCTTCCAATCACACAAATAACTAAGTATATTAGTTACTGAGAAGAAAAACTTGAATGCAAGAGGTATATACAGTGGTAGAGGTTGCATGTGTCAAAAAAAATAAATAAATAAAAAATAAAATGGGTGAGTAGCATAGAGAGCTATGGGTTAGATTAATGTGGACCATGACCGAGGTGCTGTTTGGAAAAAAGACCAGCATGGGAGGTGAGGAAGAAGAGTGTGTGACTAAGTGTAAAAGATGAAAAAAAGAACAAAAGCTGGGGTTGGAGGGGCGGGGAATCAGTTGAGCTGCCACTGAGATCATGGGAAACAATTAAAAAAGTGAATTCTCCTCTTTGCTTCCTTTGCACAGACCGAAACCCCCACCCTCAAACAAGCATTATACAAAACAAGCGAAAGGGTTAGTTAATGCGCTTTTCAAGTGATTTGCAAATCAAGGAAACTAATAGTTATTTTTCTCATTGAGGAAGGCTGGTTCTCTCAACATCAAAGAATGGCCTCTCTTTTCAACGAGGCAGCTTCCCACAGCAGTACCTGGCTCCCTTAATCTCAGTAACTACAATAAATGCACAAGCCCCCTTTTGTGTGGAACTCCTATCTAATCAAATGAATCACCAAACAGATCTTTGCCTAACATATCTGAGTAACAGAGCCAAAGTCTTTACCAGAGCAGAGGCCCCCCAGTAAGCCCCTGTGAGCAAGAGGAAGAAGGGCGGTCAGGGCTGCCTGGCTATGGGAAATGGCTTCCTCAGTATCCTCTGAAAACTCTTTATACTGACAGAAATTAAATCAGTTATACCCACAGGCATTTGAAGGACAAGGATATGGTCCAACTCTCTCCATTTAGATTGACTAGGACCAGGCAGATCCAGATACTGACAAATTGAAAATAGCAGAGATGCTTCAAAACCTGTTTTCTGGGGAGCTGAGGAAGTCTAATTGTGTTGGGGGAGGGGCTGTTGTGTAAGCTGACACGGAGGCCCTCAATTTAAAGATGATAAAAGCTCAGTCTCTAAGGAGGAGCTAAAGAGGCCCCTTTGTGTAATCTAACTTGTCTAGCAAAACAGTCAAGACAAATCAGGGCTTCAGTAATTGGGAGCTATAAATGACCACCATTTATTGAGTGCTTATGGCAAGCCAGGTGGGTACAATGTGCTTTGCTCAGGTTAACTCATTTAGTTTTCAAAACAAGTCTATTAAGAATATAGTATTGTATCGGTTTTGCCATATATCAACATGAATCTGCCACGGTAAAATAAAATAAAATAAAATAAAATAAAAAGTTTTGGCTAAAAAAAAAGAATATAGTATTATGATTCCAGTTTGAGTTAGAAAGTTTTGGCTCAGAGGTTATAAAACTTGCCTGAAACCACAACCAAGTGGATAAAATGGGATTCAAACCCTGGCCAGGTATAGTCAATTGCAAAGCTTATGTCCCTTCTACTACATAATACCACCTCCCCTTAAATTTAGTTGATTTGATACAGAATTTTCTCTCATGTGTTTTTTCTCCATGACTGGTTTGCCTTATTCTGGTCCTGAGTTATTTTAAAAAATATTTATTTGGCTCTGCTAGGTCTTAGTTTCAACATGTGAGACCTTTAGTTTCCACATGTAGGACCTAGTTCCCAGATGAGAGATCAAACCTGGACCCCATGCATTAGGAGTCAGAGTCTTAGCCGCTGGACCACCAGGGAAACCCCTGGTTCTGGCCATTATAATGGAGGTGCCTTCGTGATGTTCATTCCTCTGCCTTGTATTCTTTCTTTCTTCAGCCATGAAACCTATTGAGAACTTGAGAACCTGACTGGATTTAAATTTTTAAACTCACATCTCTGAGGAAGCTTTTAAATCCTAGAGTGCTGTAGTTGGAAGTCCCTTATGTGGTCCCAAGGGCTTCCCACATGGCACAATGGTAAAGAATCTGCCTGCAATGCTGGAGACCCAGGTTAGATCCCTGGGTTGGGAAGATTCCCTGGAGAAGGAAACAGCAACCTGTTCTAGTGTTCTTGCTAGAACACTAGAAAACCCATGGATAGAGGAGCCTGGCAGGCTACATACAGTCCATGGGGTCACAGAGAGTCGGACAAGACTGAATGACTGAGCATACACATGTGGTCCCAAACCTTGCAATGTGGAGGGGTGACCTAAAATTCTGAGTGCAGAATAAAGTTTGCATCAGGACTAAACCCAGTTTTACTGAATCCCAGTCCATAACTCTTTTTCCTACAGTCTCCTCCTCCTCATTTCCCCACCCTCTTCCTTGATTAAGCTCTCCTTCCATGATAAAGCCCATTACATGTCCCTCCGAAGTCCATCCTACACATTTCATCTTGCTCATTACCATCCAAAGCAAGACCTCTACATCAGTCAAACCTGTCACCTTGTGCCCACTTCACTGCTCATTTACTGGAGAGTCCCTTCTCACATATGCATAATGTTTGTGGCTTTCAATTTGTTTTTTATAACTAGCTTAACCTTCTCAGGAGAAGGCAATGGCAACCCACTCCAGTACTTTTGCCTGGAAAATCCCATGGACGGAGGAGCCTGGTGGGCTGCAGTCCATGGGGTTGCGAAGAGTCCGACACGACTAAGCAACTTCCCTTTCACTTTTCACTTTCCTGCATTGGAGAAGGAAATGGCAACCCACTCCAGTGTTCTTGCCTGGAGAATCCCAGGGACGGGAGCCTGGTGGGCTGCCATCTATGGGGTCACACAGAGTTGGACACGACTGAAGTGACTTAGCAGCAGCAACCTTCTCAGATCCATTAGCTCTTTTTAAAAATGCTCTTTTGTATTCTTCCATAGCCCCATAGGCCTTAAAAGTGCTTAGTAAACATAGGTTAAATCAACAAATATTGTCTCCTTGGGAAAAACAAATGTTGGCTAAAATAATGTATCTCCCCCTGAGAGAAAAGAAAACCGGGTAAAAAGACTCCTTATCACTTCTCATTAGAATTTGACAAAATATACACTAATTAGTCCTTCAAAAAGGTGCAGATAAGAGCTTGTGGATGCTAATTAACCTCAGGTCCCACACAGACTAAAGGCAGAGAATTGGGAAAATATCTCAAGCAAATTTTGTTTTCAAGAGTGTATGGTTACGTGAAAACCAAACATAACGTGTTTACCATGTATATTTAACTGCTGTAGTGAGTGAGCCAGACTACAAGCAAAGAAATTATGAAAACAAGGCAGTTCATCTTTGAAGCAGCTCACTAACTGCTTCATTCTCAAAAGACCTTTTTGAGGTAGGAAAGTATTATTATTCCATACTTGAACAACTGGGAAACTGAGACATCCAGGTTAAGTGACTTGAGGGGCGAGGGGCAGGGGGGTGGTGCTAACCTTAGCTGATGAATATATACCCAGCAAGGATACCCTACACATTTGTTTACTGTTCATAAATCACTAATAGGATGGTCCCTAACGTACAGGTGTCCTTGACATTTCAGTCTTGGAAAGTAATTGTCAAGGGGTATAAATCAAATCCTATTTTCAATACAGAGAGAAGGTTCCCAGTGGTAACTGAATTCTTTACTAAACAGCCCCCTCATTTATTCATTTGGTAAATAACCTCCTGCCTTTTTAATCACAAAGTCCTTGGATGAACAGTCTGACCAAAGAAAAAGAGCTACAATCTACCAGTATAATTCACAAAAGAGCAACAATTTCGGGTGTTTTTTCCCGAAATGTTAATAACTACTTCATTCATTATACTGATTAGAACCTCATGCTTGCTCTAGGGTGGGAGTAAGGGTTGACCAACCATAACACAGAAGGATTGTTATTATTAGCACTTGGCAGAATTTCATTCAGCTATTTGAAATCAGGAGAGAGCTCTCTGATCCATTTTAAAAAGGCTCACGCCTCTTTAATAAAATTTCCAAAAGTATTTTCAATGTGTTAAGTAAGTAAACTGGAAAGAAAGTGCAATGAAGTTATCTTTTTGAAGTTGTCTGTCCCCTGGAAACCATTACCATCCATCTAAGTTAGCTCAAGGACTTAGTATCATTTTAAATAATCAAGGGAAAGGCTTGGGCTTTTTAATCTAATTGCCATCTCCAGGGAAGTGCCTTCTTCACTCAGTTAGGTCGAAAGAGAAGAGCATCTCTAGAGATTAAGATGTGAATGATTTGGGCTGTAGAATTTTCAATCATTTTGATGGTGCTTGTCTCAGGAATTAGGGAGAATTTCCCCCCAAATTTGGCATGTAATGAAAAATGCTGACCTGTGTGGGCAGGTGTAACAATCTACTTCGTTGGGGAACGTTACTAATCTGTGATGCCTGGTATGCTTCTCCTTAACATTTTAAGGGCTACAAATTGCTGATCACAAGAATGTGGACTAATTTGACTGGAAAATGTAAGAAAGAATATTATTCCCAAAGATTTTTTCTGAGCTGTCTGGGGAAGAGAATTTTTATCATCAGAATCAGTGAGATTTTATAAACTTAACATGCTATCTGAGATTCTTGGGAAATTCTTGCTTTTAACACCCTTATTTGTATTCTGGTATAGAATAGTTGCCACTACTTATTCCAACACTATCTTTTCTTCAGGTATCTTACTATACCAGTCAGGCCTCTCCCTGGTTTCCAGCCTTTGCAGTTTTCCCTTTTGTGGCCATTTACTTATCACCTGCAGCTTCAGCCAGGCTCCAACCCCTAGGATTAATCTAAATAATAGTTGAGAAAGAAGGAGCATTTAAAGAGCCCTAACTCAACTCCTTCGTCTATAGTCATTACTGGGTCACTGTCATTGCCAGTCTGGCCCTAACTTTGTATCTCAGTTCTTACAGTTTGATGACTCTGCTGTTAGGTTCACTCCAGCAAGCTTCAATAAGCATCTATTATGTGCCAGGCACTCTAGTTAGGCCTTGGAGATAGCTCAGCTTAGGTTTCAGATGTGAAATCTTAAAATATCATAGAATTTTTTTTTCAGAGCTAGGGTGCCATGAGAATCTAAAAGATAACTGGTCACCACCTCATATGCTTGTTAATAATAGAAACTGGATTCCTCTATCCTTTCCTGGATTGTTCATGTTGCCTGAGTTTCCTAGTTCCCTTAGCTCAGTAACCTATCTGTAGGATTGCAGCCATGCTCTGGGATGTATATATATATTCTTGATATGTATATATATTCTGGATATGTGTATATATGTTCTGGATATGTATGTATATATATTCTGATATGTATGTATATTCTGATATACATATATATTCTGGATATGTGCATATATATTCTGGATATATATATATTTTGTGGATATATATGTGTATATTCTAAATATGTATATATACTCTGGATATGTATAGATATATCCTAGATATGTATATATTCTGGATATGTATATATATTCTGGATATGCGTGTATATTCTATATATATATATTCTGGATATGTGTATAAAATCTGGATATGTATATATATATTCTGGATATGTAGGAGTTCCCAGGTGGTGCTAGTAGTAAAGAACATTCCTGCCAATGCAGGAGACTTAAGAAATTCAGGTTCAATCCCTGCGTTGGGAGACAATCCCCTGGAGGAGAGCATGGCAACACACTCCAGTACTCTTGCCTGGAGAATCCCATAAACAGAGGAGGCTAGCAGGCTACAGTCCATAGAGTCACAAAGAGTCAGACATGACTGAAGTGACTTAGCATTCATATTCTGGATATGTGTATACAATTATTCTGGATATGTGTGTACATATATTCAGGATATGTATATAACTTCTGGATATGTGCATCTATTCTGGATATGTATATATATATACTCTGGATATGTAGGGCTTCCCAGGTGGTGATAATTGTAAAGAACCCACCTGACAATACAAGAGACTTAAGAGACAAGGGTTCAATCCCTGGGTTGGGAAGATCCCTTGGAGGAGGGCATGGCAACCCACTCCAGTAGTCTCGCCTGGAGAATCCCATGGACAGAGGAGACTGGCAGGCTACAGTCCATGGGTGACAAAGAGTCAGACACAACTAAAGTGACATAGCACTTATATTCTGGATATGTGTGTGTGTGTGTGTGTATACATACTCTGGATATGTGTGTGTATATATATAATATATACATATACACACTCTGGATATGTGTATATATATCTTGGACACATGTATATATATTCTGGATATGTGTATATATATTCTGGATACATATATATTCCAGGTATGTATGCATATTCTGAATATGTATATATTTTCTGGATATGTGTATATTCTGGAAATCTGTATATATATTCTTGATATGTATACACATATTCTGGATGTGTATATATACTGGATATACAGATATTCAGGATATCTGTATATGTCATATATGTATATGTGTATATGTACCTTCAGAATACATATATCCAGGATATATATAGGACTTCCCAGATGGTGCTAATGATAAAAATCCCACCTGCCAATGCAGGAGACTGAAGAGATACAGGTTCAACCCCTGGGTTGGGAAGATCCCCTGGAGGAGGTTATGGCAACCCACTCTGGTATTCTTGCTTGAGAAACCCATGGACAGAGGAGCCAGGCGGGCTACAGTCCATAGATTCACAGAGTCAACATGACTAAAATGAGTTAGCATTCATATTCTGTATATGTGTACACATATTCTGGATATGTTTATATAAGTATTCTGGATATGTTTGTATATATTCTGGATATGTGCATATATTCTGGATATGTGTATATATAATATGGGCATGTGTGTGTGTATATATATATATATATATATTCTGGATATGTGTATATAAATATTCTGGATATGTGTGTATATATATTATTGATATGTGTATATATATTCTGGATATGTGTGTATATATTCTGGATATATATGTTCTGGATATGTATTTGTATATATACACATACAGACTCCTACCTCTCTCACAGATATATTCCTGTCTCTTTCCTTGGAACTAGCCACTCAAATATTTTCTGTGTCATACATGTGAATTTTCATCTGATGTCAAAGCTAAGGGAAAACAAGGTTGAGAAGAATGCTTGAAACTTGGAGTTTCTAAACCTAACAAAACATCAGAGTGACTTGAGTTTCTTTTCAAATAATAAATGTTTATTTTGTCTTACAGTTTCTGTGAGTCAGGAATGTGGGGGCAGCTTATCTTGGTGGTTCAGGCCCTGTGTCTCACATTTGACTGCCATCAAGATGTCAGCTGGGGCTGCAAGATTCCCTTTCAAGGTGGCTCATTTTATAGGATTGACCAGATGATGCTGGTTGTTGACAGGAGACCTCAGTTCTTCCCATGTGGGCCTCTCCACAGGGCTACTTGAGTGTCCTCCTGACATGGCGCCTGGCAAATGTCTTTTATAACTCAGCCTTGAAAATCACACCCTGCCACCATTGCCATATTCTCTTGGTCATACAGATGGATTCTGAGCAAAGTGGGAGATGACAACATAAGGATGTTAAAGGCAGGAGCTGAGAATCACTAGGTGTCATTTTGGAGACTGGCTATCATGGGTAAGAGCAAAGTGAAAGCTGGTATAGAGTGAGATGGTGGGAATGGGGAGGTAGTGGAAATCAGAGAAAAAACAGCCCTCTTCATTGCCCAGTCTAGTTAAATTATTAGATGCATTCCTGACATTCTGGGCCCCACTACTCTGTTTTGTTTCTTTTTGTCCCTAAGACCTAATGCTACCTGTGTGCATATGTGGATGTTCAGTACCTCAGTCATGCCCAACTCTTTGTGACCCCATGGACTGTAGCCCACCAGGAGTCTCCTCTGTCCATGGAATATTCCAGGCAAGAATACTGGACTGGGTTGCCATTTCCTTCTCCAAGGGATCTTCCCAACCCAAGGATTGAATCTGCGTCTCCTGTGGCTCCTGAACTGGTAGGTGGATTCTTTACCACTGAGCCACCTATAATGCTACTTGCCATATTATATATTTATTTGTTAATTGTTTTACTTGCTGGTTCCCCTACTAGAATACAAACTCCATGAAATAAAGGTCTATTTTGTTCCCAGTTGGTTCTCAACAACCTTTCATTAAATATTTATGTTTCTGAAGGTATAAGAATTGAGTTTTTCAAAGTTCCAGATTCTCTGATCCCATCCTTAGAAATTCTATTTCTGGAAAGCTGGAAATCTACATTCTCCTAAAAGTTCCCTGGGTGATTTTTATAACCATCTAGGTTTGTGAATCACTGCTCTAAACAAAAGGGAGGCTGTGTTTGATACCCTAAATGACCTGTCCTAAATTGAGGGTGCTTGAAACTGGAACAGACTATTGGATGGAGATATACATAGGGATATATATATAGAGAGAGAATACACTAAGTCCCCTACATACAAACCTTCAACTTGCAAACTTTCCAAGATGTGAACATGTGTTCCATTAACATCAGGCGTGAGTGAAATTGCAGCTTGCTCTCAATCTCCCATTGCTCATTATTCTCAGCTCTATCATCTCTCACCTCCTCTCCCTCCTCCAGTAAGTAGCTCTTCTTCCCTGTTCATTAAATGCCAACCCCTGTATGCCAGCTGTTGTACTGTACCACTGTACTTTTTAAGGTACTGTACTGTAAGATTACAAATGTTTATTTTTTTGTGTTTGTTTTTTCTGTATTTACAGTGAAAGTGTTAGTCGCTCAGCCATGTCTGATTCTTTGCAACCCCATGGACTGCCAGGCTCTTCTGTCCATGGAATTCTCCAGACAAGAATACTGGAGTGGGTAGCCATTCCCTTCTCCAGAGGATCTTCCTGACCCAGGGATCAAACCTGGGTCTCCTCCATTGCAGGCAGATTCTTTACCATCTGAGCCACTTATTATAAACCAATTACAGCATAGTACTATATAGCTGATTGTGTTAGTTGGGTACCTAGGCCAACTTTGTTGGACGTATGAACAAGTTGGACTTATGAATGTGCTCTCAAAACAAAACTTATTAGTAGGTAGGGGGACTTACTGTAGATAGCTGTAGGTACTAAGAGGAAATCTACTCTACCAGACAGTACAAGATTTCAGTTATGCAGCATTTATTGAGCACCCATGCCTGTATGTGTTCAGTTGCTCAGTCATGTCCGACTCTTTGCAACCCCCATGGGCTATAGCCACCAGGCTCCTCTGCCCATGGGATTCTCCAGGCAAAAATATCGGATCTGCTCCAGGGGATCTTCCTGACCTAGGGATGGAACCCACATCTTTTGTGTCTCCTGCATTAGTAGACGGATTCTTTACCATTGTGTCACCTGGAAGACTGATGGATCATGCACTATGTGTCAAATAGTATTTTAGGCGTTGGAGATACTACAGTGAGGGATAGAACAGACAAATGTCTTTGGAATCAAAATTAAAGCTGAAGGTGAAGGTGGCCTGATGGACAACATGCCAGAGGCATGAGGAAGAGCATAGAAATAGACCTACAAACATAATATACAGAAATTGAAGTAAGCAAGTAATTGGTATAGGTGGTAGAGAAGGATCAAAAGGAATCTTACTTTTATTTTTAACTATGTGCATCTACTGACTTTACAGTTAATTTTTTTTAAGTTTTTATGCATGAGGAATTCCCATGGGCACCTCTGGGACTGAAAATAATACCACCAGCATTACCTGGAACTCTGCTTCCTTCATCTCTCACTCAGAATGCAAGTGAGTATCAGTGACTTCATTATAAAGCAGCATTTACCAAAGTTTTTTTTTTTTAATTTTATATACTAAAGGATTTTTCAGAGCCTTTGATGTACTAATATCCATTATAAATCTCAACGCATAGGGGGAATCTACAAAACATATTTCCCAGTTTACCTGGCCTCATATAAATTGGGAATATGGCCTCATTTTTCCCCCTAAGAGAGTCTCCAGTACATGTGTTGCACACATGGAACATCCTTTGGGAAACAACAGTTTACAGCAAAGCTGGAAGTAATAAGCCACCCACACAATCCTCCACATACTTTCTCTTCTCTTTTTTTTTCCCTCAGATGCAGAGGATTCTAAGAAAGACGTGATGCCTTGGACTAGGGGTGGCAAACTATGGTCCAATGGCCAAATCCAGCTACCTATTTTTTGTAAATAATTTTTTTTGAATACAGCTATACTTGTTCATTTAAGTATTATCCTCAGTTGCTCTTTTGCTACAATAGTTGTTGCATCTGTGACAGAGACTGTATGGCCCACAAGCCTGAAGTATTTACTACTTGGCTATTTACAGAAATTTTTACTGACCTCTGCCTTAGGCTACTTATGGAAGGGACCTGGGTCCTTGATTATGTTAAGCCCTTGAAATTTGTGGTTTATTTATTGGCCTAACATATTGTTAGGGGAGAGGCGCTAGTGGTAAAGAACCTGCCTGCCAATGCAGGAGATGCAAGAGATGCAGGTTTGATCCTTGGTTGGGAAGATCCCCTGGAGGAGGAAATGCCAGCCCACTCCAGTATTCTTGCCTGGAAAATTCCACGGGCAGAGGAGCCTGGTGGCTACAGCCCATTCCATGGAGTCACAAAGAGTTCAACATGACTGAAGCGATTGAGCACACATTGTTAGGGGATGTGCTAGACATTCTGCTTGCTCCTCCAGATCGACTGTCCACATTTTTCTACTCTGTTTTATATCCAGAGAGAACACTTACACTTTTGTGAATAGCCACTTTATTAAATTGTCTTTTATTAGTCTTTTGAATGTGCCATAAGCTTTTTGCTGGGATCATGACTGATACAAGAAATAACCTCGTCTGCTTTATTTATATTAAGAAATTCACAAATTTTAGTATGTTATTATTAATATATACTTGTGCACTTCATAGCTGGTGGAGACACAGGAGTAGTGTTACAGCACATATGGTGAAAAAACACTAGGTTTGTCTCCATATCACATTTCAAATAAATTAATATTTTTAAAAAGCTATCAAGGCTGGATGGTACAGAAACAACATCCTCCAAGGATGTGGCACTATTTGCTCTAACTTCTGCTTCCCTTGGTGTGTGCTCACCTCCGGGTTGCCAACAACTAGAGGTCTTCAGAGCTCCTTAGAAGAGGTGAACCTGGTGCTCTGTCTTATAAATCTCTCTGCTCTCAGTATTTGATAATGATCCCAAGAACCCACCCACTAACTAACCCAACACACTAAGAACTCAGCATGGAATCTCCTGGGTTTATGCGTAATTGAGACTTTTCAGCAGGGGAGTTTGTGCTTACCACTTAGTTAACCAGGTAATGGTGTCAATCCACTGTTTTAAGAACACAAGCTAATGGAGATGTTAATATATTTAATTAATATGGATTAAATTTAAGAAGGCTATTTTTTCCTTCTGTGAATCAAGAATGTTGTTAATATTCTTTCCTGTATAAATTGCTCTCTACAGCTTAAGGGGATTATCTCCATAAAGTAGTTCATAAATAGCTGAATTGCCATTAAAAAAAATTTAACTGAATCACTTTTTAGAAACTGGATTTCTTCAGGGCTGGAGACATAGATCATGCCCTGGCCAGAGTGAATAGTGAAGTCTCTATTGACCCACAGGTTATTTACTGAGCTTCATAATAGGGGATAGGATACACTTTGGACTTAGGAGCTTTTCCACAGGCAATAACATCAATTTCAATCCAGAACAATCTGTGATATTGATTAACTTTGGGGATCTCTTTTTTTTTGGGGGGGGGGCGGGAATCTCTTTTACCACTACTGATCTGTCTCATCTTTTTTTCAATAGCTCCTCAAAAGACATTTAGAGGCAACTGTGAAACACCTGAGGTAAATCCCACTTGCAAATTCTTTGCAACACCATCACCTCCTCAGTTTACAAACTGTCCTTAAAGAATGGGGAAACTGCCCAGGTTTTCAGCTCTTTCTGAAACTACTCTATAAAGAACTATTTTTGTTATTTAGTCACTCAGTCATGTCTGACTCTTTGCGACCCCAAGGACTGTAGCCTGCCAGGCTCTTCTGTCCATGGGATTTCTCAGGCAAGAATACTGGAGTGGGTTGCCATTTCCTTCTCCAGGGGATCTTCCTGATCCAGGGATTGAACCCGCGTCTCCTGTGTCTCCTGCACTGGCAGGCGGTGGATTCTTTACCACTAAGCCACCTGACCTACTCGGTTTACAAACTCTCCTTAGAGAATGGAGAAACTGCCCAGATTTTCAGCTCTTTCTGAAGGTATGTATGAAGGATACTGAACCAGAAATCAGGAGCTCAGGGTTCTTGAGTCACTGAGTAGCCGTGGGTTCTTAAGCAAATCACAAAACTAGTAGGGGTGTCAGTTTCCTCATCCAAAAAAGAGGATAATAATCATCTACTTCATAGGGTTCTTGAAAGGATTCAAAGAGATATACTCACATAAATATTTACTCAATGCCTAGGACATCGTGAACACTATTACTGGAGTATTATTTTCAACAAAGTAGATCAACCCCACCTATGATTCTATTTTCACCCACTCTTCAAAATAAGTCATCTGCTGTAAGAATGCCCAGTTCTTACCTATACCTTTAAAATGTGCCTTCAATTGTAGGTCTATTATTAAGTTATAAGTTGTAATATTTACTGTTTTATCTATGTTTGTACCCCTCCAAAATTCCCTGAGAACTGTAGGGATGTCTCACACCTGAAGGACTAGGACTCATATCCCTACGAGTACATTCAGATAACATAAATGAGTTAGGCATTGAGGTCCAAGACAGCCTATGGCCTGTCTAAAGCAGAAACTCATTAAGTCCAGCTGAATATTGCCATGTGGGCAAAACATGCCAAGTGTAGCTAGATTTTAGCATATATTTTAAATGAACCTGAAAAATCTATATCTATTTAAAATATGAATTGTCTTGCTCTTTACATGTTGAAAACAAATTAATTTTAAAAAAATTGTACAGACCAAACAAAAGATAGTTGCACCTACAGAGTAGATAGGGCTGCACTACTGGCTAGGTTGTGTGACTTTGTGCAGTTACTTAACCTCCCTGTACCCTAGCTTCCATAGCTGCAAAATGAGAATAATAGTACCTAGTTCATAGGTGACTGGACTCCCCAGGTGACTCAGTGGTAAAGAATCCACCTGCCAATGTAGGAGGGAGACACAAGAGATGCAGTTTCAATCCCTGGGTCAGGAAGATCCCCTGGAGAATGAAATGGCAACTCACTCTAGTATTCCTGCTGGGATAATCCCATGGACAGAGGAGCCTGCCAGGCTACTATTCCTGGGGTCGTGAAGAATTCTGACAGGACTGAGCAACTGAGCCCACATACATAGGCTATTATGGGGGTTAATTGAGGTAATGTAAAGAAAATAATTACAACAGTTCTAAGCACTTGAGTTGTTTAGTCTTTCCATCGTGTCTGACTCTTTGTGACCCCATGGACTGCAGCATGCCAGGCTTCCCTGTCCTTCACTATCTCCCAGAGTTTGCTCAAACTCATGTTCATTGATTTGGTGATACCATCCAACCATCTCATCGTCTGTCACCCCCTTCTCCTCCTGCCCTCAATCTTTCCCAGCATCAGAGTCTTTTCCAATGAGTCAGGAGCACTTAGGTAGCACTTAGTAAATGTAAACCATTATCATATTCATTTAAAAGGTTATTGGTAACAAGGGTATCATTAAAAACAACAACACTAATGTTATTAATGACAACAGCATTAGTATACACTCTAACATATGTCATTTGCAATTGATGATATTGTTATTAATAACTGATATGATTACTTATTCTTTCTTCCTCAGTTTCACACAGTAATAGAGGCATAAGGTAGGGTAGGGACTTTTCAATTCTTGATTCCCCCCCCTTTTCTCTCTCCTTATGTATCAGGTCATATTGGCTCTAATATGTACATTTCTCTTTTTCTCTTGAATTTGAATTTCTACCTCCAGAATTACTGTCTAATTTTATACACTTGTCATTTCTCACCTAGGTTGTAACAATAGCATCTATTGGTTTCTCAGCCCTCATTTTTTGTACTCTCCAATCCATTTCCGATACAGTAGCCAGAGTTATTTTGCTAAAATACGAGTCTGCTCACATCTTACCTCTACTCAGAAGTCTTCAAATGTACTCCAACAATAATATATAATTTCCCTTTCATCTCCACTATGTCTGCCAGGGTTTTAATTCTATATCTGCTTCTTACTTGGTATGCGACCTTTGGAAAGTTACTAAGTCTTGGTTTTATCGTATCTACTTCATTAGGTGTTTGTGAGGATTAAATGCTTTAGTTTACTGTGTATCAAGCAGTCAACACAGTGCCTGGCATATAATAAGTAATTGATAAGTGGAAATATTATGGTCATTCTAGTCTGATTAATTGGTTATATTAACCCCTACATTGATCTCTGAGATCCAGGTTCAAAGACCATCTTAGTTTCAAGCGCACATGAAACATTTCCCAGGACAGACCACAAGAGAAACTTTGGAACTAGGGAAAGAGTTCAGCAAAGTTGCAGGATACAAGATCTATATATGAAAATCAATTGCATTTCTATACACTGGCAACAATTTGAAAATAAAATTAAGAAAGCAATTCCATCTGCAATAGCATTAAAGACAATAACATGTGTAAGAATTTACTAAAAGAAGTGCAAAATTTATACTCTGAAATTTATAAAACATTTTGGAAAGAAGTTAAAGAAAATCTAAATAAGTGGGAAAACATCCATATTCATTCATCAGAAAATAATATTTTAAGTGGCAATACTCCCCAAATAGGTCAACATATTCAATGCAATTCTCAACAGAAACTCATCTGACACTGTTATGTGGCAGCTTGGAAGGGTGGGGAATGGAATTTGGGGGAGAATGGACACATGTATATGTATGACTGAATCCCTTAGCTGTTCACCTGAAACTATCACAATATAGTTTGTTAATAGGCTATCAGTTCAGTTCAGTTCAGTTGCTCAGTCATGTCTGACTCTTTGCAACCACATGAACTGCAGCATGTCAGGCCTCCGTGTCCACCAGCCACTCCCGGAGTTTACCCAAACTCATGTCCATTGAGTCAGTGATGCCATCCAACCATCTCATCCTCTGTCGTCCCCTTCTCCTCCTGCCCTCAATCTTTCCCAGCATCAGCGTCTTTTCAAATGAGTCAACTCTTCGTATCAGGTGGCCAAAGTATTGGAGTTTCAGCTTCAACATCAGTCCTTCCAATGAACACCCAGGACTGATCTCCTTTAGGATGACTGGTTGGATCCCCTTGCAGTCCAAGGGACTCTCAAGAGTCTTCTCCAACACTACAGTTCAAAAGCATCAATTCTTCTGCGCTCAGCTTTCTTTATAGTCCAACTCTCACATCCATACATGACTACTGGAAAAACCATAGCCTTGACTAGATGGACCTTTGTTGACAAGTAATGTCTGCTGTTTAATATGCTGTCAAGGTTGGTCATAACTTTCCTTCCAAGGAGTAAGCATCTTTTAATTTCATGGCTGCAATCACCATCTGCAGTGATTTTGGAGCCCCCAAAAATAAAAGTCAGCCACTATTTCCACTGTTTCCCCATCTATTTGCCATGAAGTGATGGGATCAGATGCCATGATCTCAGTTTTCTGAATGTTGAGGTTTAAGCCAACTTTTTCACTCTCCTCTTGCACTTTCATCAAGAGGCTCTTTAGTTCTTCTTCACTTTCTTCTATACCCAATACAAAATAAAAAACTTTTAAAAAAAGAATCCCAGCTTCCTCTTTGTAAAAACTGACAAGTCAATTCTAAAATCTAAAGAAAATTTAAGAATCCAAGAATAGCCAAAACAGTTTTGAAAAATAAGATCAAAGGTGGAGGATTCACACTTTCTGATCTCAAAACTTGCTACAAAGCAACAGTAATTAAGACACTGTAATATTGGCATAAGGATAGATACTTATATCAAGAAAACAAAATCAAGACTTTATTGAGAAATAAGCCTACACATCTCATCTTGATCAACTGATATTTTACAAGGGTGCCAAGGTAGGTCAAGGGAAAGGAAGTCTTTTCAACAAATAATGATAGGACAACTAGATACCCACATGCAAAAGAATGAAGTTGGATCCTTACCTTGCATCATATATAAAAATTAACTCAAAATGAATCAAAGTTCTCAATGTAAGAGTTAAAAGTCCAAAACTCTTAGAAGGAAACAGGGATAAATCTTTGGTTTTGGCAATGGATTCTTATGGTGCTCAGTTGCTAAGCTGGGTCCAACTCTTTGCAACCACATAGACTGTAGCCCACCAGCTCTCTGCAGCCCACCAAGCTCTCTACCCACTGGAGTGGGTAGCTATTTCCTTCTCCAGGGGAATCTTCCCAACCCAGGGATTGAACCCATGTCTCCTGCTTTGCCAGGCAGATTCTTTACCACTGAGCCATCTGGGAAATCCAATGGATTCTTATAACTTCAAAAGAATGGGCAACACAGGGAAAAAATACAGTAGACTTTATCAAAATTAAAAACTTTTGTATCTTAAAGGACATTATCAAGAAATTGAAAAGACAATGAGAGACATTCATATATCTGATAAAAAATTGTATCTAGAATATTTAAAGAACTCATGGTTGAATTGCATCACTGACTCAATGGACACAAGTTTAAGAAAACTCCAGGGAACAGTGAAGGACAGGGCAGCTTGGTACGCTGCAGTCCATGGAGTTGAACATGACTTAACAACTGAACAACAACAATTCAGTAATAAAAAGACAACCAATTAAAAATGGACAAATGATCTGAATAGACACTTCTCCAACAAAAATATGCAAATGGCCAATAAGCACATGAAAAGATGCTCAACATTATTAGCTATTAAGGAAAAGAAATCAAAACCACATTGAGATACTATCTCACACCTGCTAGGATACCTATAATCAAAAAGACAATAACAAGAACTGATGAAGATGTAAGAAGTTAGAACCTTCATACACTGATTGTGGGAATGTAAAATGGTAAAGCCACTTTGGAAAACAGTCTGGCAGTTACTTAAAAGGTTTGTATAGAGTTATCATTTGATCCATCAATTCCACTACTAGGTATATACCCTAGACAAATAAAAACATATCTACACAAAAACTTGTACATGAATGTTCTTAGCAACAATATTCCTAATAGTAAAAAAGTGTAAAAAATCCAAATGTCCTTAAACTGATGAATGGATAACCAAATGTGGTATATCCATACAATGGAATATTATTCGACCATAAAAAGAATGAAGTGCAGATACCTGCTACAAAGGAACAAACCTTGAAAATATCCTAAGTGAAAGAAGCCAGTCACAAAACACCACATACTATATGATTGTATTTGTATAAAATGTTCAAAATTGGTAAATTTCTAGAGAAAATAAATGGTTACTTTAGATTTAGGCAGATGAGGTTATGGGGGGTGGTGACTGCTTATGGGTACAGGATTTCTTTTTGAAATGGTGAAAATATTCTAAAATGGTAGTGATGATTTGTACATATCTGTGAATATACTAAATATTATTGAATTGTACACCTTAAATGAATTTAATGTTACCAATTAACTATAAAGACACAGACAGGTTAAAAGCAAAATAATGAGAAAGATAACCCTCAGAAAAATTAGTCACAAGAAAGTGGGTGTGGCTATATTATTATTTTTAATCTGTCCATCTTACCTTCTAAAGTTCCCTGAAGGCAAGAACCACATATAACTAGGCTATGGATTCCTAGCACCTAGCACATTGCCTGGTAATATGAAAGGCATTCATTATCTACTTGAAGAATTACTGAGCTGTTCACTAATCATAAGTGCTGCTTGCAACAACATGAATGAATCTCATAGATCTGATGAGACAAAAAAGCTAGACATAAAAGAATATACACTGTATGATTCCATTTTTATGAAGTTCAAAAACTGTTAAAACTAATCAATGGTGACAGAAGTTAGATAGAAAGAAGTCCGATGCAATTCTGGAAATGTTCTATATTTTCATCTAGGAGGTTGTTTTTTATACATTGAACTGAACAACTAAGGTTCATTTTTGTACTTTATCGAATGTGTATTACTACTCAATAAAGAATTGACACTAAAATGATCCATATATGAAAAGAAATTCTGGGGTTCAATGCTGCCATTTATCAATTTTTTAGGAAGGTATATTTGTGTAGCTTATTTAGTGAAGTTTGTTCTGATATATAATATATAAAAATATATATTCATATATAAATATATATATATATATAATTTTTTTCGTGGCCATGCCACGCATCATACAGGATCTTAGTTACTGTACAAGTGATGAAACTCATGCCCCTCTGCAGTGGAAGAGTGGAGTTGTTTTTGTATTAATATCGTCACCATCCCATCCCAACCTCAGCCAATTTACCACAGTTTGCCTTTGTCTCGGTGCATTAAAGAAAAATGAAACTAAAAACAAGGACAAGAATACCCTTTCCTGCAAAGTTTATAAACAGCTCCTCAGCAAAGGCTAAATGTGTGTTACTGCATGGCTTTCCACATGCTATGTCTGGAACATCAGATTCTGATTCAATATTTAGAATGGGAAGAACTTATCAGTTTGAGGGCTGAGGGAGACTATCCTCCATGACAGTAGATTCTGTGTGCACTATGAAATGTACCCCCTCAATAAAAGGATGATTCTTTAAGTAAGGAGCAAATGCCCCCTGACAGTATTCATCAATCTCAAAGGAGAACTATGACAGAAAGAAAAATCATGAGTGTAAACTATAACTATAGGTATCTCAGATTTTTCCTTAACTCAGTATCTGCTGCTGCTGCTGCTGCTAAATCGCTTCAGTCATATCTGACTCTGTGTGACCCCATAGATGGCAGCCCACCAGGCTTCCCCGTCTCTGGGATTCTCCAGGCAAGAACACTGGAGTGGGTTGCCATTTCCTTCTCCAATGCATGAAAGTGCAAAGTGAAAGTGAAGTCGCTCAGTTGTGTCCGACCCTCAGCGACCCCATGGACTGCAGCCTTCCAGGCTCCTCCGTCCACGGGATTTTCCAAGCAAGAGTACTGGAGTGGGGTGCCATTGCCTTCTCCGAAATCAGTATCTAGAGTGCATTAAATCTGATAAAATAGAATGGACTTTACTTTGGTTTATCCTGTTAATCTGATTATGCACGATCCACATTCCCTTCACCTTTTTAGATGCCCTGAATTATATTTGGTATTTTCCCTTAGAGTTTACATGACAGTTTGAACAAATGCACTATGCTTGTTACAGTATGTATGTGTGTGTTAGTTTTGCTCAGTCTTTGTGACCGTGTGGACTGAAGTCCACCAGGTTCCTTTGTCTATGGAATTCTGCAGACAAAAATACTGGAATGGGGAGCCATTCCCTTCTCCAGGGCATCTTCCTAAACCAGGGGTTGAACCCAGGTCTCCTGCATTGCAGGCAGATTCTTTACTGTCTGAACCTCCAGGGAAGCCCCTTGTACCAGAATATGTTGTGCATTTTGTGAACTTAACTTCTATTCCAAGAGTCTCTCACTAAGGCAGTCCAAAATACATTTAACTAGCTTTTCCAAAAAATTTCATAATAAGAGGGGGTGGACCACAATTTTTCTCCTAGTTAATCACTCAGTCAGTAAAGAATCTGCCTGCAGTGCAGGAGACCTGGGTTCGATCCCTGGGTTGGAAAGATCCCCTGGAGAAGGAAATGGCAACCCACTCCAGTATTCTTGCCTGGAGAATCCTATGGACAGAGGAGCCTGGTGGGCTGCAGTCCATGGGGTCACAAAGAGTTGGGCATGACTGAGCAACTAATACTTACTTACTTAATCATCTTGCAGTTTTATGATGCATCAGAACAAACTCAGTTCATATTCCTTGTATTCCTCATTTAAACATGGTAGATCCAGGACAGCTTTCACCAGCATTAAACCATTCATGCTGTCATTCTGGATATCTCTGTAAGTGTTTTAAAATGTTAATTGTCTCTCCTTTTCCATGCTGTCCCTCTCTCATTCCCCAAACTCTGAAGAAAAGCAGAAAATATTAATATTAAGGTTAATTCTCCAACATTAGTCTCCATTTAATGTTAATTCTGTCAACTGTCTATGGAGGAATGGGGGTTGGATAAAAATTGCTTTCCCCAGGTATGTGAGAGCACTAGCCTGTACCTGTGCCTCTCACTGCTCACACATTCCTCTGTTGAGGAATTCAGGTCAGAAACTCTGTATCCCCCACCTCCACTCCTCCTCCTCCTTTTTCTACTCTCCCTTCTCAAGGCCTCACAAGAATGAATTCACAACCTTGGAATGAAGAAGGTGAACGGAGCTTTTTCTTTACTCATCTTAATGTCTGTGCACTGGCTTGGGTTTTCCCAAATTGAGTGAATTCATCAAATGCGTCGGGACAGAGGCGCTGTCTCTAGTTAAGTGCACTCCAGCACAAAGACATTCTCTTATCTAAAGTCTGTGGCCCAGTGCCTGAACTCCTGGCAGTGAGATACCTATAGAAGCTCTGTTAACTATTTCAGGACAGCACCACCTCACAATGCTAAGTAACCATTTAACAGGCTGGTTGGGGAAATAGGCTTACAATTCAGAAACAATTCAAAGTACTTTTCACTTAAGATTTATAAAATTATGCCACTCATGAGTTAGTCACAGGAAGAGAGTTCCATGCGACCAGGAAGTCAGGGAAGACAAATCATTGTCATTCTACATGGGTTCCCTCTTCTTTGTGCCTATCCAATTTCGACTTTCAAGGTCTAACTCAAGTCCCATCTGATCCAGGATGCTTTTCCTGAACACCAAGGCAAACGCTGAGCATGCTGTCTTTTGATCCCTCATTGCCTGAACTTGACACTTATTTGAAAATTATTTCTATTTGTAGTTAAATTTGTATTTCTACTATTTCTATGTATGTAAATCATTCCTCTCCATGTAGGTTGCAACTTTCTTGAGAATAGGTACCTTGTGTTACACCTTATGTCCTTAGGCAGTTAGACACACAAGAGATTCTTAATCTTGACCAAGAAGACCCTCTCCTCTTCACCAAGCCAGACCCCATCTATTCTTTAAGATCTAACACAAATAGACATATAGTCTACAGTAGAGTTATGTGTTTTCTAACATAAATGTAACTTCCAGATAAGTCCTTCAGCCCTCCTTTCTAATCAGATTGCCATCCCCTAAGCCTCTCCTATACAGAAATTCTGAACCAAACATAATGGTGACGATCTGTTTTTGGGACTTTCTCTAACCTCTCCAAAGAGAAGTTACATTCAATCATTTGTATTGTCTTTACCATTTACTATGGTTACTTAAACATAGTCAGCCTTGCATCTTTTTAGCTCTCTTACTATCATATCTTGTTTCTCAAACTAGTTATTAAATTATAGAATGATGGGGATCACTGTATTATATTTGTTTCATCTGTCACAGCCTTTGAAAGCAGTGCTGTGTGCATAGTAAGCTCTCAAAAATGACATCAAATGAGCAGAATAGATTCAGAACAATAAGATGCTAGGTGAAAGAACACAATTAGGGGTAGGTCAGCCTCTGCCCATACTTGGACGGCTATGTAGCATTGTTCACCTTCAGTGCAAACATATCTCCCTACAACAGACACCAAGCAAACACATTCCACTGAAGCTTGTTTAAAGACTGCCAAGTAGAAAAGATGTACCTTTTTGAAAGAATTAATTAGCTGACATTTTGTTCCAAGATGGCCAACTGAAGCACAAAATAAGGAATCAGATGTTTACTGAGTTCCTTTTACATGCAGGACCCTGTGTTAGATGATGTGAGAGTTCAGTCCACAAAGCAGGTGACTATCCTGTAACTTATTTCGAAAAAGCAAAACACAATGCCATGAGCAATATATGATAAAATAGTTAAATAAAGCTCATTTTTGTTCAGTCAAAAAGTACTCTCCCCACCCTGCCCTCACAGCAAGAACTGACTAATGATGAATCAATCTCTGCAAACCTTCGGCACTGCCCATCTATTTTAGGCATTATCAGATTCTGAATCACTTTACTCTTGCTATTAGGTTTGCACATTTTCCCTCATTTTATGTAAAGAATCAGACTCTTAGAAATCCCAGATCTGGAAAGAGTGGAGGGGTTGTCCAGGGGTTTTGTACTTTTTGTGTTTGTGTATATGGGTGAGGGCAGGGGTGCCACGGACATTTTAGCAGTCTGGTGAAGGCTTTGGAGACAGAATAAAGTCTTTAAATGCATAATGTAAAACACATAACAGTGAATTTGTACAGTTTAAAGTTTGTTGTTGTTGTTCACTTGTTAAGTCATGTCCAACTCTTTGCAACCCCATGGACTGGACTCCATCAGGCTACCCTGTCCTTCACCGTCTCCCAGAGTTTGCTCAGATTCATGTCCACTGAGTTGGTGATGTCATTGAACCATCTCATCCTCTGCCCACCCCCTTCTCCTTTTGACTTCAATCTTTCCCAGCAGCAGGGTCTTTCCCAATGAGTCAGCTTTTTGCATCAGGTGGCCAAAGTATTGGCACTTCAGCATCAGTCCTTCCAATGAATATTCAGGATTGATTTCCTTTAGGATTGACATTGATCGGTTTGATCTCCTTGTGGTCTGAGGAACTCTCAAGATCTTCTCCAGCACTGTAATTTGAAAGAATCAATTCTTTGGCGTTCAGCCTTCTTTATGATCCAACTCTCACATCCATACATGACCCCTGGAAAAACCATAGCTTTGACTATACAGACTTTTGTCAGCAAAGTGATGTGTCTACTATTTAATACACTATCTAGGTTTGTCATTTAAAGTTTAAGAACAGGTAAAACTAACCTAAGGTGTCCGAGTCCTGACAGTGTTACCCTTAGAGGTTCTGACTGGAAGGGGGCCTGAGGGGCCCTTCTGGAGTGCATGTAATCTGCTTACTCCTTATTTTGGGTGCTAATTATACAGTTTTGTTCACGTCGTAAAATTTCATTGAGCTGCACCCTATGATTTGTGTACTTTTCTGGATGTATGTTCTATTTCAATGAAAATTTTTTAAAAATAAATAAGCATGTAGGATTACAAAGAAATCTATTACATTGAAATACAGTTCTATCCACTGATTTTTAAGGGATCCATTCCTTAGGTTAATAATCCAGACAAAAGAGATTTAAGACATTTCTAGGAGTGAAAAATCTAGTTGACAAAAAAAGACTGACTAACTTGAAATATGAAGAAACTGATAAGTATACTTGATAAGCCAAACTAGAGGGGGAGCCAAAAGAGAAAAGTGGGAACAAGTACTTTGGAGGTAGTGTCAGGGCAGAATAATTTGAGGATGTGGAACCCAGGTTGTAAGTGGAAGGGTGTGAACTGTTTGGTTAAGTTGAAACGAGAGCATTCCTCTTGTAGTATGGGTAGTCAAGAGCGTGGGGGGCCTTTTATCTCTTTGGCCATTGTGAAGGAGAAATGACAATAGGTAGGATGAAATAAAGCTGGTGACTACTGCTGGCTACAGAATGGAAAGATTTTGAACTAGGATTCCTCACTAACAGAGGGCCACTGAAGATAGTTTTAGCTGAACAGTAAGAAAGAACACTGTTTTATGAAACCATTCAGTTCAATTTAACGAGCATTTACTAAATGCCTACTAGGTTCAATGTACTATATTAGAGTCTGCCCTGGTTGATGGTTTTAAATATTCTCTAAGATTCTCTGTTTTATGTCTTTTGTAAATACTAGACCTGTCTAATTTATAAACTGCCAAAGTACATTTACAGTCTAGGTTGGTTTAAATTAGACTGCAACTTATTCAAAACTGCAACACTTCAGATATTACAAATCAAGCAAAACTGGGGCAAAAAGACAATAGGATATGTTCCTATTTGGGTCAGGAACATGCCTCAAAGTTTTTAGTTGGATTGTTTCCAAGTGTACTATTTGTCCAAGTGTTTCCCCTTCAGGCAATGTTCTTTTCAACACACAAAATGCTAGGGCTGGAAGAGACACCCAGGGAAGGCAGCAGATTTTAATAACCATTGAATAGCCCAATGATTCACCCTAACATCTTTCATTATTAACCATTTTGAAAGTTTGACAATGAAAAAGAACCATGGAAAAGTCCATCCAAGTATATAAACACAGATAATGGAGAAACTTCCAACTTCTCAGCCCATTCTATTTTTCTAATTGTCTAACATAGAGGTCACACTGAGTTTTAAGTTGTGGAAAGTCAGTTTCACATTGAGGAAGAAAATTGAGATGGCTAATTTTAGGGAGTTTACTGTGTTCCTTTTAATGCCTGAAAGCTATTCTATGTTTGTCATCATGACTACTAGTCAAGGCATGCTTTATGATTTCTATAAGACATTCTATCTAGACTACATGGCTGCCAATAAAAACTTTCTTTTCTGAAGACCAACACTAAACTTGTTTATTGTGAGGTGAAGGTTAGTAAAGATTAGTATTTGCTAGGAAAATGCATCTATGATAATTCTACATGAAATGAGTTCTCTACCACAATTACTGCTGGGCTAATATTTAGCCCTTACTATGTCTTGGAAATAAAAATCCCTAGGTTTATAGTTTAATTCTGCCTTCTCTCTTTCTCTTATCTCTTCTCTTTTCCTCTCCTCTCGATCCCAGAGGGTCTTAAACTATAAGATTTCTTTATTACAATGGGCTTCCCGAGTAGCTCAGTGGTAAAGAATCTGCCTGCAATGCAGGAGACACAGGAGACCCAGGGTTCAATCCCTGGGGTGGAAAGATCCCCTGCAGGAGGGCATGGCAACCCATTCTAGAATTCTTGCTGAGAAAATCCCATGGACAGCAGAGCCTGGTGGGCTACCATGTGGTCACAAAAAGTCCGATGCAACCGAGCACAGCATGGCATAAAGGCTTTAGTCATACAAACCACACACACGTGGTACTGTCTCATTAAATCATTTCAAAACCTTGGAATAAGTTGCTTAAATTATCAGCATGTTAATAGTCATTCCCAGATTTTCATAGCCCTCTTATTTTCTTCCCTTAGCTCAAGACTAGAGCTGCATCTCAGAGGCATGATGGAAGGAATATGCCTTCTATCTGGGATCCAAGTATAGCAGGGTGAAATTGCTGTCTCATGTCCCCTGAACTACAATAGTCATTTGATATAATTCAATACAGCGACTAAATGATAATGTATAGAGTTGTTAGGGATGTGTCATGACAAATATTTATGATTGATAAATGCAAATAAGAGGTTACAAAAGAGTAGAGTGCATAGTATAGTCACATTCATGTAAATTACATAAATACACACACAAACAAAACTATTGGAAGGATATGCACAAAAATGTTAGGGGTTGTGGAATTATGGATAATGTTCTTTGTGCTTTTCTGTATTTTTTTTACTTTCTACAATGAAGATATATGTATATATATATATAATTTTTCAATAAGGAAATTATCAGTTTTAATGTTAAATAAAATTAAATTCACAATATCTTCATATTAACAGGAAGGAATGAAAAGGCATGAACAGTATGAAAAGGGAAAAGATATGACACTGAAAGATGAACTCCCTAGGTTGGTAGGTGCCCAATATGCTACTGGAGAAGAGTAGAGAAATAGCTCTAGAAAGAATGAAGATGCTGAGCCAAAGTGAAAACAAAGTAGTGGATTTGACTGGTAATGGAAGTAAAATCTGATGCTGTAAAGAACAATATTGCATAGGAACCTGGAATGTTAGGTTCATGAATCAAGGTAAATTGGAAGTGATCAAAGAGGAGATGGCAAGAATGAATATTGATATTTTAGGAATCAGTGAACTAAAATGTACCAGAAAGGGCGAATTTAATTCAGATGACCATATATCTACTACTGTGGGCAAGAATCTCTTAGAAGAAATGGAGTAGGCCTCATAGTCAACAAGAGAGTCCAGCAGTCTCTTGTAGAGAGAGAAGAGTACTCTCTTCAAGAGAGAAATACAGTACTTGGATGCAATCTCAAAAATGACAGAATGATCTCTGATTGTTTCCAAGGCAAACCATTCAATATCACAGTAATCCAAGTCCATGCCCCAATCACTAATGCCGAAGAAACTGAAGATGAACAGTTCTATGAAGACCTGCAAGACCTTCTAGAAGTAACACCAAAACAAAGGATGTCCTTTTCAATATAGGGGACTGGAATGCAAAAGTAGGAAGTCAAGAGATAACTGAAGTAACAGGCAAATTTGGCCTTGGAGTACAGAATGAAGCAGGGCAAAGGCTAATAGAGTTTTGCCAAGAGAATGCACTGGTCACAGCAAACATCCTCTTCCAACAACATAAGAGAAGACTCTACACATGGACATCACCAGATGGTCAACACCGAAATCAGATTGATTATATTCTTTGCAGCCAAAGATGGAGAAGCTCTATACAGTCAGCAAAAACAAGATTGAGAACTGACTGTGGTTCAGATCATGAACTCCTTATTGTCAAATTCAGAATTAAATTGAAGAGAGTAGGGAAAACCACTAGACAATTCAGGTATGACCTAAGTCAAATCCCTTATGACTATACAGTAGAAGTGAGAAACAGATTTAAGGGACTAGATCTGATAGACAGAGTGCCTGAAGAACTATGGACAGAGGTTCCTGACATCATACAGGAGGCAGTGATCAAAAACATTCCCAAGAAAAAGAAATGCAAAAAGGCAAAATGGTTGTCTGAGGAGGCCATACAAATAGCTGAGCAAAGAAGAGAGGCGAAAGGCAAAGGAGAAAAGGAAAGATATATCCATCTGAATTCAGAGTTCCAAAGAACAGCAAGGAGATAATAAGAAAGCCTTTCTCAGTGAACAGTGTGAAGAAATAGAGGAAAACAATAGAATGGGAAAGACTAGAGATGTCTTCAAGAAAATTAAAGATACCAAGGGAACATTTCATACAAAGATGGGCACAATAAAGGACAGAAATGGTATGGACCTAAGAGAAGAAGAAGATAGTAAGAAGAGGTGACAAGAACACACAGAACTATGCAAGAAAGATTTTAATGACTAAGATAATCACGATGGTGTGATCATTCACTTAGAGCCACACATCCTGGCATGTGAAGTCAAGTGGGCCTTAGGAAGCATCACTACGAACAAAGCTAGTGGAGATGATGGAATTCCAGCTAAGCTATTTCAAATCCTAAAAGATGATGTTGTGAAAGTGCTGCACTCAATATGCCAGCAAATTTGGAAAACTCAGCAGTGGCCACAGGAGTGCAAAAGGTCAGTTTTCATTCCAATCCCAAAGAAAGGCAATGCCAAAGAATGTTCAAGCTTCTGCACAGTTGCACTCATCTCACATGCTAGCAAAGTAATGCTCAAAATTCTAGAAGCTAGGCTTCAACAGTATGTGAAACAAGACCTTCCAGATGTTCAAGCTGGATTTAGAAAAGGCAGAGGAACCAGAGATCAAATTGCCAAAATCCATTGGGTCACAGAAAAAGCAAGAGAATTCCAGAAAAACATCTACTTTAGCTTCATTGACTATGCTAAAGCCTTTGACTGTGTGGATCACAAGAAACTGTGGAATATTTTTCAAGAGATGGGAATACCAAACCACCTTACCTGCCTCCTGAGATATCTGCATGCCGGTCAAGAAGCAACAGTTAGAACTGGACATGGAACTGGTTCCAAATTGGGAAAGGAGTACGTCAAGACTGTGTAACTGTGTAACTTATATGCAGAGTACATCATGTGAAATGCTGGGCTGGATGAAGCACAAGCTGGAATCAAGATTGCAGGGAGAAATGTCAACAACCTCAGATATACAGATGACACCACCCTTATGGCAGAAAGTGAAGAGGAACTAAAGAGCCTCTTGATGAATGTGAAAGAGGAGAGTGAAAAAGTTGGCTTAAAACTCAACATTCAAAAAAATAAGGTCATAGCATCCAGTCCCATCACTTCATGGCAAATAGATGGGGAAACAGTGGCAGACTTTATTTTGGGGGGCTCCAAAATCACTGCAGATGGTGACTGCAGCCATGAAATTAAAAGATGCTTATTCCTTGTAAGAAAAGTTATGACCAACCTGGACATCATACTAAAAATCAGAGACATTACTTTGCCAACAAAGGTTCATCTAGTCAAGGCTGTGGTTTTTCCAGTAGTCATGCATGGATGTGAGAGTTGGACCATAAAGAAAGCTCAGCACCGAAGAATTGATGCTTTTGAACTGTGGCATTGGAGAAGACTCTTGAGAGTCCCTTGGACTTCAAGGAAATCCAACCAGTCCATTCTAAAGGAAATCAGTCCTGAATGTTCATTGGAAGGACTTATGCTGAAGCCAAAACTCCAATATTTTAGCCACCTGATGCAAAGAACTGACTCATTGGAAAAGGCCCTGAAGCTGGGAAAGATTGAAGGTGGGAGGAGAAGGGGATGACAGAGGATGAGATGATTGGATGGCACACTGACTCAGTGGGCATGAGTCTCAATAAACTCTGGGAGTTGGTGATGGACAGGGAGGCCTGGTGTGCTGCAGTCCATGGGGTTGCAAAGATTCCGACACGACTGAGCTACTGAACTGAACTGAACCAAACTGAAATATGAGACATAAAATTTATTTATTATTTCTTTAAAAATGTTTCAGACCCTATGGAGATCAAATTAATTGTCAGAGAGTTATTGATGTACTATTCTGTGAAATGCTCCTTACTGAGAGGAGCATAAGTTTTTCTTTTCCTTGAATCTATTAATATGGTAAATTACATTTATACAGATGTACCTTGCAGGCTTGTTTCCAGAACAATACAATAAATTGAATATCTCAATAAAGTGAGTCACACAAATTTTTTGGTTTCCCAGTGCATATAAATATTATGTTTGGGGACTTTACTGATGGGCCAGTGGTTAGGACTCTGCATGTCCATTGCAGGAGGTATGGGGTTTTGATCCCTAATCAAGGAACTAGGATCCTGCATGCTCTGTGCCATGGCTAAAAAAATAAGTTACGTTTGCACTCTACTATAGTCTATTATTTTAAATTGAAGTCTATTAAGCGTGCAATAATGTGTGGGTTCTTGCATTCAGTCATGTCTGACTCTGTATTGTAGGCTACCAGGATCTTCTATCCATGGGATTCTCCAGGCAACAATACTGGAGTGGGTTGCCATGCCCACCTCCAGGGGATCTTCCTGACCAAGGAATTGAACCCATATTGGCAGGCAGGTTCTTTACCACTAGCACCATCCGGGAAGCCCCAAGTGTGCAATGGCATTATGTCTTAAAAAAATGTACATTCCTTGATTTTTTTTCCTTTATTGTATTTTTTATTGTGGTACAATTGATGCACAATTTTGTGTAAGTTTCAGGTATACAACATAGCACCTCACTAGTTTTAAAGGTTATATTCCATTTATTGTTAGTTAATATGAAATATTGATCATACTGCCTGTGTTTGTACATACCTTAATTCAAAAATACTTTACTGCAGGTCCAGTGGTAAAGAATCTGCCTTCCAATGCAGGGAACATGAGTTCGATCCCTGGTCAGGGAACTAACATCCCATATGCTGTGCAGCAACCAAGCCTGCTTGCCACAACTGGAGAAGCCTGTGGGCTACAGCACTGAGCCCACACTCCACACAACTAGAGAGCCTGCACACCACGACTAATGAGCCCTAGCATCACAGCTTGAGAGCCCATGAACCACAACCAGAGAAGACTGTGTGCCTCAAAAAAGAGTCCATGCACCGCAACAAAACCCCAGCATAGCCAAAAAAAAAAAAAAAAACTTTTATTGCTTTAAAATGCCAAAATAATTACAGTAGTAACATCATAGATCACTAATCACATATTACCATAAAATATAATAATAATGAAAAAAATGGAAATACTGTGAGAATCACACAATGTTACACAGAAACAGGAAGTGAGCAAATGCTGTTGGAAAAATGGTGCTTGTAGACTTGAATGATGCAGGACTGCCACAATCAACTTGTAAAAAATGCAACAAAGTGAAGCACAATAAAACAAGGTATGCCTGTATATGTCCTAGAGTTATATTCCTGGAATTAACCCAACATGTCATGATAGATTTTCCTTTTATATATCCTGATGGATTTATTTCTCTAATATTTGTTTAGGCTTTTAATGTCTACATTCTCAACAGAAACTATCCATTTTTTTTGTCATTTTATTGTTTAAAGTTATCTCTATTTCAAAAAATGAGTTGTGTGGGTTGGGGGAATACACCCAGTTTTTCTACTCTCTGGAAGAATTTAAGATTGCAATAATATGCTTTATGAAGTTTTGGTAAACTTTTAACTACAGAATTCACTTATTTAATAATTATCCTTCTAGGAAAGCACAAGATGGTGGAGCAGTAGCTGGACGTGGAGTACATCTCTTTCCACGGATACATCAGGAATACACCTTCAGACACAGAAGTGCATGCAGACCACCAGCTGAGAGCAGACAGGAGTACCTGACCAGAGAAAAAGAATAAATAGACCCACACAAAACTTGGTAGGACAAAGGAACTAGGGGGGGAAACAGGAGTGTTAGTAGAACTGGACCTGCCCTCGGTGGGTGGGGGAACTGAAGCAGGGGTCCGATCCCTACATCGGGGCAATTATCTGAGTCAGAGGAGAAACATTTAAGGCTGAGAGTGAAACAGCTGATCTGTGGCAGCCTAAATGGAATGAGACTCAGATAGTCCTTGATGTAGCCATACATACCCCAGACAGGGACACAGATCCCCTGGAAGGTGCAGGGGCTGGGAGCTGGATTTTAGGGATTGTGGAGCAATCCCCGGGCAAGGACTGCTGTTGACTGTGGAGAGACGGATCAAGGGGATGTGAGGGAGGAGACTGTGGTGGGAAATGCCTGTCGAGGAAAGCGGGGCAGCCATGTAAGAAAGGTGATACTGCTGAGTCACGTGTAGGGGGTGGAGCCATGACCATAGCCTCTCTCCCTGCACACGCCAGCATTGGCAGCTGAACAACAGAGAGGCTAGCCCATCAAACACATGATGCACTGAACTGCAGAGTAGGACCCCACCAATGGTGCCCCTTTAAGTGCCTGACACACCAATCTACAGAGTAGGACCCCAGCCAGGGGGGGCCCCTATATGTGCCTGACACGCTGAACAACAGAGAAGGAAGGAAGCCCTATAAGGCAAGGAAGCCCTATAAGGGCCTGAACGGGCAGAGCTATCGAGAAAGACTGGCCAAAGAGGCCTTCTGATCGCCGCCAGCTACAAGAGGCTCAATAAAAGACTCTGATAGGGCCATAATTCTTGCAGTGGAGGCAGTCCGTGTCCCTGCACACTTAGCACAGCCAGGGTCCTTGCAAGCCAAGCAGCTGTGCCACCTTCACACTCAACTTTCACTGGGACAGAGCTGCCACAGGCAAAAAATGTCTTGCACCTATGCACACAGGATGGCTTCAGTAGTGTTTAACTCTTTGCGACCCTGTAGACTGTGGCCTGCCAGGCTTCTCTGTCAGGGAGGGGGTTCTCCAGGCAAGAATGCTGGAGCATATTGGCCAACACTGGTTGCCATACCCTTCTAGAGCACTATATTTCCTGCTGCCCTGGCCGCCAACCCCCCTGAGTACCTGGTGCTGCCAGAACCCATGTGACCCAAAAAGCTGCACCACCTCCACACCTGGCCCTCACAAAGGCAAACCCAAGTCCTCCAGGGAAGCCTCAGGAGCAGAACCCAGGTGGATGACTCACATGCAGAGGTGGAAATAAAACCACAATTGAAACCCAGGGGCAGTGTGGCTAAGGAAGAAGACCCAAAACATTCCCACCAGCCATACCAGCTGCAGATTAAATCCACACAATCAACTAGGCAGAATCTGTGTCTATGGAATATAAAAAAAGGTCACTGAGCGCTCTCACAAAGGAAAATATTCTAGTTCTGATAGCTGTGGACATTGGGGAATACGGAAGAGTAGGGCCAGATTAGAATCTAAGCTGCCCAAACAGCAGGTCCAAAGATCAGCATAGTGTGAGAGGGCATCCTAGGGAGGTGAGGCGAACTGTGACTCCCAGCGAGGGAAAGGACTCTGACAACAGTGACTCAAGAAAAACATTTATTATTCTTATGTTTTAACTTATTCTGTAGATTCTTTTGGATAGTTTTTTCTTTTCTTTTTTTCCTCCCCCCCCCCGCCTCTGTTGTAGTTGCTGATTTTATTGGCATTATGGAATCTAATTAAGCTTTTGAGGTTTTCTTTTTTTCTTAGTAACATTTTTTATTGTTATTATAAACCTTTGCCTCTATGTTGGGCTTTGCAGTTCTGGGTAGATTTCCTTTTTTTTTTTTTCTTTTCTCTATTTTTAATTTTTGAAATCTATTATTTTTTCTACATTTATTCCTTTGTTTGCTTTCCCTATTGTTCTTTTCCCCTTGCAGATAATCTTTAATATATATATCAATTCAGTTCAGTGGCTCAGTCATGTCCAACTCTTTGTAACCTCATGGACTGCAGCATGCCAGCCTTCCCTGTCTATCACCAACTCCCGGAACCTACTCAAACTCATATCCATTGCATTGGTGATGCCATCCAACCATCTCATCCTGTCATTCCCTTCTCCTCCCACCTTCAATCTTTCCCAGCATCAGAGTGTTTTCCCATGAGTCTGTTCTTTGCATCAGGTGGCCAAAGTATTGGAGTTTCAGCATCAACATCCCTCTTTCCAATGAATATTCAGGACTGATTTCCTTTAGGATTGACTGGTTGGATCTCCTTGTAGTCCAAGGGACTATCAAGAGTCTTCTCCAACACCACAGTTCAAAAGCATCAGTTCTTCAGTTCTTAGCTTTCTTTATTGTATAGCTCAGTTGGTAAAGCATCTGCCTGCAATAGGGAAGACTTGGGTTCAGTTCCTGGGTTGGGACGTTCCCTTGGAGATGGCAATATATATAAATCTTCTGTATCTACTTTTGAACTGTGGTGTTGGAGAAGACTCTTGAGAGTCCCTTGGACTGCAAGGAGATCCAACCAGTCCATTCTGAAGGAGATCAGCCCTGGGATTTCTTTGGAAGGAATGATGCTAAAGCTGAAACTCCAGTACTTTGGCCACCTCATGTGAAGAGTTGACTCATTGGAAACGACTCTGATGCTGGGAGGGATTGGGGGCAGGAGGAAAAGGGGACGACAGAGGATGAGATGGCTGGATGGTATCACTGACTCGATGGACGTGAGTCTGAATGAACTCCGGGGGTTGGTGATGGACAGGGAGGCCTGGCGTGCTGCGATTCATGGGGTCACAAAGAGTCGGACACAACTGAGCGACTGAACTGAACTGATTTAACTTTGTATATCTATTCTTTCTTTCCTTTCCTCTCAACATATTTGTTAGTTTAATTTGCATTGCTCTATTCCCCAATTAGCACCTTGCTTTAGTTCTGTTTCCCAGTTTGTGCTTCAGTTGGTTTTGTTCTGGTAGGTAAAATTTTTGGTTTCCTTTGTTCCCCGGGTCAATCTATTGTACTTTCTTTTTGTTGGACTGTTTTGATTTTGCTTATGGGTGTATATGTATATGTGTATATTCAGTCACACTTTTTACTGTTGTTATAAACCTTTGCATCTATGTTGGGCTTTTGCAGTTCTGTGGAGTTTTCCTTTTTTCCCCCTTTTTTTCTTTTTCTTCCATTTTTTTTCCTTTTCTCTTTTTTATAATTTTAACTTTTAATTTTTAAACCTATATTTTTTCTACATTTATTCCTTTGTTTGCCTTTCATACTGTTCTTTTCCCTTTGCAGTTAATTTTTAATATATATAAATCTTTCTTCATCTACCTCTATTTAACTTTGCATATCTATTCTTTCTTTCTTTTCTTTCTTTCCTTTCCTCTCAACATATATGTTAGTTTTGTTTTCATTGCTTTATTACCCAATTGGCACCTTGATTGGTTTTGTTTTCCAGTTTGTGCTTCAGTTAGTTTTGATCTTAACTGGTAAATAAAATTTTTGATTTCCTTTGTTCGCCAGGTTGGTTTACTGTACTTTATTTCTGTTGGACTGTTTTGGCTTTGCTCATGGGTGTATATGTATATTCCATTATTTTAATTACTATTTTCCTGATTTTGTAACTGCCGTTCGTCTGGCATTCATCTTCGGTTTCTCATTTTTGTATATTTGTTTTAATCTCACTTAATGCCATAACAAACCACTTGTGGAATCTTTGTTCCTGGCCAGAGATCTAGCCCTGAGCCTCTAGAGTGGGAGCACTGACTCTAGGACCCTAGACTACCAGGGAAATAACCCTAGGGGGTATCAAATAGTGAGAACTCACACAAAGGAAAACACTGGAATACAAGACCCAGCATCAACCAACCACCAGTAGCACCCTGTGCAGGATGCCTCATCTAAACAACAAACAAAAATACAAGCCCAATTGTCAGCAGACAGTATTACCACCTCACTCAGCCTTGCCCATCAGAACAAAAACAAACAAACAAACAAAAACTAAGCACAAATCTAGCCCTATACAAACCTTACATAGACCACTGGACCAACCTTAGGAGAGAAGAAACCTAAAGGAAGAAAGAATTCAACCTTGAAGCCTGGGAAAAGGAGACCTCAAACACAATAACTTTAAAAAGGGAGAGAAATACTACACAAATGAAGGAACAAACTAGGAACACAGAAGTCCAAATAAATGAAGAGGAAATAGGCAAACTACCTGAAAAAGAATGTAGAATAATGATAGTAAAGATGATCAAAAACCTTGAAAACAAAATGGAGAAAATGGAAGAATCAATTAACAAAGACCTAGATGAATTAAAGAATAAACATGCAGAGACAAACAACACAATTACTGAAATTAAAAATACCTCTAGAAGGAATCAATAGTAGAATATCTAAAGCAGAAGAATGAATCGGTGAGCTGGAAGATATAATGGTGGAAATAACTTCTGAAGAGCAGAATACAGTAAAAAGAATGAAAAGAACTGAGCATAGTCTCAGAGTCCTCTGGGACAATATCAAATGCACCAACATTCGAATTATAGGGGGTCTCAGAAGAAGAAGAGAAAAAGAAAGGGTCTAAGAAAAATTTTTAAGATTATAGTTGAAAATTTCCCCAACATGGAAAAGGAAATAGTCAATCAACTCCAAGAGGCACAAAGAGTCCCATACAGGATAAACCCAGGGAGAAACACACCAAGACACATACTAATCAAACTAACAAAGACTAAACACAAAGAAAGAATATTAAAAGCAGCAAGGGAGAAGCAACAAGTAACATACCAGGGAAACCCCATATGTTTAACAGATGATATTTCAGCAGAAACTCTGCAAGCCAGAAGGGAATGGCAGGATATATTTAGAGTACTGAAAGGGAAAAATCTACAACCAAGATTACTGTACCTGGCAAGGATCTCATTCAAAATTGATGGAGAAACAAAAAGCTTTCCAGACAAGAAAAACTTGAGAGAATTCAGAATCACCAAACCAGCTTTACAACAAATGTTAAACAGACTCATATAGTCAATAAATACAAGAGAAGAAAAAAGATCTACAAAATCAACCCCAAACAATTAATAAAATGGCAATAGGAATATGTACATCAATAATTACTTTAAATGTTAATTGCTTAAGTGCTCCAACCAAAAGACACATACTGACTAAATGGATACAAAAACAAGACCCATACATATGCTGTCTACAAAAAATCCACTTCAGATTTAATGACACATATAGACTAAAAGGGAGAGGATGGAAAAATATATTCCATGCAAATGGGAAGCAAAAGAAAGCTGGAGTAGCAATCCTCATATCAGACAAAACAGACCTTAAAATAAAGAAAATTACAAGAATGGATCAGTTCTTCTCATTAGGTGGCCAAAGTATTGTTTTCAGTTTCAGCATCAGTCCTTCCAATGAATATTCAGGACTGATTTCCTTTAGAATGGACTGGTTGGATCTCCTTGCAGTCCAAAGGACTCTCAAGAGTCTCCTCCAACACCACAGTTCAAAAGCATCAATTCTTCAGCACTCAGCTTTCTTTATAGTCCAATTCTCACATCCATGCATGATTAGTGGTAAAACCATAGCTTTGACTAGATGGACCTTTGTTGGCAAAACCTATGGGATGCATCAAAAGCAATCCTAAGAGGGAAGTTTATAGCAATACAATCCTACCTCAAGAAACAAGAAAAACATCGAATAGACAACCTAACTTTATACCTAAACAACTAGAAAAAGAAGAACAAATGAAAATTAGTGGAAGGAAAGAAATCATAAAGATCCAAGCAGAAATAAATGAAAAAGAAATGAAAGAAACAATAGTAAAGATCAATAAAACTAAAAGCTGGTCCTTTGAGAAGATAAACAAAATGGACAAGCCTTTAGCCAGACTCATCAAGGAAAAAAGAGAGAAGAATGAAATCAACAAAATTAGAAATGAAAAAGGAGAGGTAACAACAGACAATGCAGAAATACAAAGGATTATAAGAGACTATTATGAACAACTATATGGCTATAAAATGGATAACCTGGAAGAAATGGGCAGATTCTTAGAAAAGTTCAATCTTCCAAGACTGAACCAGGAAGAAATAGAAATTATGAACAACCCTATTACAAGCACTGAAATTGAAGCTATGATCAAAAATCTCCCAAAAAACAAAAGCCCAGGACCAGATGGCTTCACAGGAGAATTCTATCAAACATTTAGAGAAGAGCTAATGCCTACGCTTATTAAACTCTTTCAAAAAATTGCAGAGGAAGGAACACAACCAAACTCATTCTACGAGGCCACCATCACCCTGATACCAAAACCAGACAAAGACAACACAGAAAAAGAAAACTACAGGCCGATATCACTGATGAACATAGATGCAAAAATCCTCAACAAAATTTTAGCAAACAGAATTCAGCAAACCATCAAAAAGCTCATACACCATGATGAAGTTGGGTTTATTCCAGGAATGCAAGGATTCTTCAATATATGCAAATCAACCAATGTGATACACCATATTAACAAATTGAAAGATAAAAACCATATGATAATCTCAATAGGTGCAGAAAAAGCCTTTGACAAAATTCAGCACCCATTTATGATTAAAACTCTTCAAAAGAGGGACATAGAAGGAACCTACCTCAACATAGTAAAGGCCATATATGATAAGCCTACAGCAAACATTATTCTCAATGGTGAAAAACTGAAAGCATACCCCCTAAGATCAGGAAGAAGACAAGAGTGTCCACTTTCACCACTATTATTCAGCATAGTTCTGGAAGTCCTAGCTACAGCAATCAGAGAAGAAAAAGAAATAAAAGGAATCCAGATCAGAAAATAAGTAAAGCTCTCACTGGTTGCAGATGACATGATACTATACATAGAAAACCCTAAAGATAGTATCAAAGAATTACTAGAGCTAATCATTAAAGTTAGCAAAGTTTCAGGATACAATTCAATACACAGAAATCACGGCATTTCTACATACTAACAATGCAAAATCAGAAAGAGAAATTTAGGAATCAATCCCATTCACCTTTAACAAAAAGAATTAAATATCTAGGAATAAACTAACCTAAGGAGACAAAAGAACTGTACACAGAAAATTATGACACTGATGAAAGAAATAAAAGATTACATAAACAGATGGGGAGATATTCCATGTTCATGGGTAGAAAGAATCAATGTAGTGAAAATGACTGTACTACCAAATGCAATCTACAGATTCAGTGTGATCCCTATCAAATTACCAATGGCATTTTTCATAGAAATAGAACAAAAAATGTTATAATTCATATAGAAACACAAAAGACCCCAAATAGCCAAAACAGTTTTGAGAAAGAAGAATGGAGCTGGAGGAATCAACCTTCCTGTCTTCAGATTATACTACAAAGCTATACTCATCAAGACAGTATGGTAGTGGCACAAAAACAGGAATACAGACCAATGGAACAAGATAGAAAGCCTAGAAATAAACCCATGCATGTATGGGTAACTTATTTTTGACAAAGGAGGTAAGAATATATAATAGGGCAAAGACAGCCTCTTCAATAAATGGTGCTGAGGAAAACTGGACAGCTGCATATAAAAGAATGAAATTAGAACACTTCCTAACACCATACACAAAGATAAATTCAAAATGGATTAAAGACCTAAATGTTAAGAGCAGAAACTATAAAACTCTTAGAGGAAAACATAGGCAGAACACTTGATGACATAAATCAAAGCAAGATCTTCTATGACCCACCTCCTAGAAGAATGGAAATAAAAACAAAAATAAATAAGTGGAACCTGATTAAACTTAAAACCTTTTGCATAGCAAAGGAAACTATAATCAAGGTACAAAGACAACCCTCAGAATGGGAGAAAATAATAGCAAGTGAAACAGCTGACAAAGGACTCATTTCCAAAATATACAAGCAGCTCATACAACTCAATGCCAGAAAAACAAACAACCCAATCAAAAAGTTGGAAAAATACCTAAAGAGACATTTCTCCAAAGAAGACATACAGATGGATGGCTAACAAACACATGATAAGATGCTCAACATCGCTCATTATTAGAGAAATGCAAATCAAAACCACAATGAGATATCATCTCACACCAGTCAGAATGGCCATCACCATTCTGGCCATCACCAAAAGTCTACAAACAATAAATGCTGGAGAGGGTGTGGAGAAAAGGGAACACTTTTGCACTGTTGGTGGGAATGTAAATTGATACAGCTACTATGGAAGACAGTATGGAGATTCCTTAAAAATCTAGGAATAAAACCACCATATGACCCAGCAATCCCACTCCTAGGCATATACCCTGAGGACACCAAAACTGAAAAAGACACATGTATCCAATTGTTCACTGCAGCACTATTTACAATAGCTAAAACATGGAAGCAACCTAGATGTCCATTGACAGATGAATGGATAAAGAAGTTGTGGTATATATACACTCAGCCATAAAAAGGAATGCATTTGAGTCAGTTCTGATGAGGTGTATGAACCTAGAACCTATTATACAGAGTGAAGTGAGACAGAAAGAGAAAGATAAATAGCATATTCTAATGCACATATATGGAATCTAGTAAAATGGTACTGAAGAATTTATTTACAGGGCAGCAATGGAGAAACAGACATAGAGAATAGACTTATGGACATGGGGAGAGGGGAGGAGAGAGTGAGATGTATGGAAAGAGTAACATGGAAACTTACATTACTATATGTAAAATAGATTGCCAATGGGAATTTGCTGTATGGCTCGGGAAACTCAAACAGGGGCTCTGTATCAACCTAGAGGGATGGGATGGGGAGGGGAGATGGGAGGGAGGTTCAAAAGGGAGGGGATATATGTATACTTATGGCTGATTCATGTTGAGGTTTGACAGAAAACAACAAAATTCTGTTAAGCAATTATCCTTCAATAAAAAATAAATTAAAAGGAAAAATATAATTATCCTTCTAGATAATTGTCCACTTTCAAAATTTACTGCCATGAAGTTGTGCATAACACCCTTATTATATATTTTTAAAATAATTTTATTTATTTATTTTTGCTGTGCTGGGTCTTTGTTGCTGCATGGGCTTTTCTCCAGCTGCAGTGAGGAGGGCCTACTCTTCATTGCAGTGTGCAGGCTTCTCATTGCAGTGGCTTCTCCTGTTGCAGAGCACAGGCTATAGGGCACATGGGCTTCAGTAGTTGTGGCATGTGGCCTCAGTAGCTGCGGCTCCTGGGCTCTAGAACATAGGCTCAGTAGTTGTGGTGCATGGGCTTAGTTGCTCCATGGCATGTGGGATCTTTCTGTAACAGGGATCAAACCTGTGTCTCTTGCATTGGCAGGTAGATTCTTTACCACTGAGCTACCAGAGAAGCCTCGTTATTGTATTTTTGATATCTATTACATGTGTATTTTTATCCTCTTTTTTTAAAAAAGTTACTCATATTGATTATTTGATTATGACCTTATTCTTCTGTCAGAGGTTTTCAGTTTTATTATTCTTTTCAAAGAATCAACTTTTGATGTTAATGATGCTTTCCACTGCATCTTTATTTTCTATCTCATATTTTAATTTTCTTCAACATTTTAGATTTATTCTATTTTTATAACTTCTTTTAAGGGCCTATACTATTAATTTTCAGCCTTTCATTGTTATAAGCATTGAACACTGTATGTTTTCTTCTCTATATACCTTTTACTGCATCCCACAGTTTTGATATGTGGAATTTTAATAATTCAGTTTCAATGTTTAATTTGCATTTATGATTACTTTTTTAATGTGTGATTTTAATGTCTAAATGCAAGAGGATTAAAATTTTTTGTTATTGATTAACTTAATTTCAATGTGGTTAGAAAACATACTCTGTAGATATAGACTTCTTTGAATTCTGTTGTGATTTGCTTTAGGGCACAAGACATGGTCAACTTTGATGTATGTTTCATGTGTGTTTGAGAAGAATGTATATTCTCTAATTGTTGGGTACTATGTTCTATATATTAATACATTCATTATATCAAGGTTGATTAACTAGGTTGTTCAAATATTCTATAGCTTTTTAATTTTTTATCTGCTTTAAGGATAGTGAAAGTGAAAGTCGCTCAGTCATATCTGACTCTGAGACTCCATGGACTATACAGTCTATGGAATTCTCCAGGCCAAAATACTGGAGTGGGTAGCCTTTTCCTTCTCTGGGGGATCTTCCCAACCCAAGGATCCAACCCAGGTCTCTTGCGTTGCAGGCGGATCCTTTACCAGCTGAGCCACAAGGGAAGCCGCTTTAAGTATAGTATCGATAATTGAGGGCGGCGCTTTGAAATCTCCCTGTAAGATGACAGATTTGTTAATTTCTTCTTGCATTAGTATTAAACTTTAAATTCCATTGTGAGTGGTAAGGGATTTGCTACCAGTTTAACTGCAATTCCTTTGTAAGTGATCTTTCTGCTTTTAAGATCTTTTTGTTGATGGGGTCCTAGAAGTTTCACTACATTTGCCTAGGTTAGGATTCTCTCTCTCTCTCTTTCTCTTTCCAACCCTAACTTTCTATCTCTGTCTCTTTCTCCCTCATCCTGTTTGGTATATGTTGTGCTTCCTGAATATGCTGATTCATGTATTTCAGCAGTTCTGGAAAATTCTCAGTGATTATATCTACAAATAGTGCCTCTCTTCAATTCCCTCTACTCTTCCTTCTGAGGCACTAATTAGATATAACTCAAGTGTTCACATTCTGTACTCCATCTCTCTCTATTTTTAAAAATATATTCTATCTCCTTGTATTTTTGTCTCTATTGTAGGTAATTCTAGATTTTCTTCTAGCTTACCAATTCTTTCTTCACTTGTGGCCTGAGGTATTATTTTAACCAGTCACTGCATTTCTTATTTCAATAAATACATTGCTCATTTCTAATAAATAAGTTCTATTTAATTGACTAGAATACAGGATTTCCACCAATGGAGGGGAATCTGGGAGCTTTCAGGATAATAATTCAATAAATAAGCACAATTATTTTATTTTAATAGACCAATTATACCTTATTTTAATAAAGAAAAATAATGACTTGAAGAAGCACTTCATTTTTAACTTTTAAAATGTATAAACATTATTAATTCCTTCCAATCAGAACTATAACATTAATCATCTTTATATGCTTGACTTCCAGGAATTTACTTCCTTTGCTGATAACTCATAAACCTGATAAAAGTTTAGTGCTTAATTATTGGCATGGGATGGAGGAGAGACAGAAGCTATCATCCTCATATGTAGATTATCCTTTCCCAGGGTTTCAGAAGAAACATTGACCATCAAACTACCAAAAGTTTTAGTTTGTAGAAATTTCATCACTGAGTAATGGCGATTATCAATTCACCTCATGTGTCATATGTGATGAGTGAAAAGGTTGAATGGCAGAAGCCCACTGAAGAACAATGGCTTCTAATTGCTCATTTGATCATATCCAAACTCGAGAGCACACTATTTAAGAATCTTTTATTTAGCCTTGTCTCATTATTTAGCCTTGTCTCAGTACCCAATACCTCATCTGGCAGGCATTTTCTAACGAATAGAAATTCCAATTTCCCATCTATTGGCTCATGCTTAGCAATATGTGATGATTTAATGATGTTGAAGTGAATGACACAGAACTGAACACTGGTCATATATCATTACCAATTTTTCAATGCTGATCTCATTCCTTGTTTTCACCAAAAGTAGAGTTTGAGCCATTAAATTAATCCCACATGTTTTGGTTTTTGATTATATTTAAATCAGTCCTTTAGAGAAGTGTTTGCCAACTGCTCTTTTTTTTAACAGTAAGGTCCTTGCTCACCCCTACCCAGAGTAGAAATGAAGGTGCTCTAGTTAAGCATGCAGCTAGTGAAGCATGTTCTAGCATGACTGAAGTGGCTGCACAGCCTCTTCCTTGCAGCAGTCTCAACAGAGCTTCTCAGAACCCTGGCACTTTGAGGAACAGTTTGAAATCCAGTATTATCTTTAAGTATGTTGTAAAGTGCTTGAGGTCAGGGCCCTCTTATATTTAGCATGGACAGGAAACATTTGTTAAATATTAATGTACCAGTGTTCTATTCTCAGATCTGTTCTTTTTATTCCATATGTTTTCCTTGAGTAAGCTCATCCATTCTTATAGTTTGAACTACCATTATTATATCCATTATTTACATATATATATATATATGTATATATTGTTTTTTGTTCAGTCATTGTGTCAGACTCTTTGTGATCCCATGGACTGTAGTATGCCAGGTTCCCTGTCCTTCACTATCTCCTGGAGTTTTCTCAGATTCACGTCCATTGAGTTGGTGATGCTATCTAACCATCTCATCCTCTGCATATCTAAGCATCGAACCTCTACCAAGAATTAGTACATCCAACTGTCTCATGGTTATCTCCACTTGCACGGATCAACGGACACTGGGCACCTCAAACTTAAAACATCCCAAACTGATGTCAAGTCTAATTCCTCCTAAATTTCTCCCTCTTCATGTATTGAATCAATCATTGCCATCACTAGACACCTAAGATGTGAGGTTTCCTGAGTAATTCATCTTTTTATCATCCCATGTGCACCAAATAAAAAATACTATCAGTTTTATGTCCAAAATAGCTCTTGTGAATATGTTTTTTCCACTCCACTTATACAATTCTTGTCCTGGTTCCTGCCCTTATCACTTTTTACTCACTGTACAACTCAGAAAAACTGTCACCCAATCATTCTACTAGGCACCTAGTATCCACCTTTATGCTAGAATTTTCAAGCAAATTATTATCACTTAGATGATACATTTCAGGCTTCCTATGTTATTCAAGATCCTTCTTGATCTGGCACTTGCCTATCTTGGGTTTGTTTTCATTGATTTCTACCTGGCACATGGTGCTTTTCTAACACTGAACTGTTTAGAGTTTTCCAAACACACCAGGCTGGCTTTTGCCTTGGTTCTATGCTCAGTTCAGCAACCTCTGCTTTAGTCTTTCTTTCCATCTTCACCTTCTTCCCTGGAAAACTCTTTTCTATCTTTTAGGATGTCCTAGCAGCAGCAGCATGGAGACTTAATTAAGTGCTTCTCTTCTCTTTGCTCTCATTATATTCTTTGCATATTTCAAATAGTGAAATTTGCTCAATCGTGTCTGACTCTCTGTGACCTCATGGACCATACAGTTCATGGAATTTTCCAGGCCAGAATACTGGAGTGGGTAGCCGTTCCCTTCTCCAGGGGATCTTCCCAACTCAGGGATCGAACCCAGGTTTCCTGCATTGTAGGCAGATTCTTTACCATCTGAGCCACCAGGGAAGCCCAAGTAGAATGTTATGCAATAAATGCAATGGAAATCTGTTTGTGTGTCTGCTAGATATTTAACTCCTTGAGGGCAAGGACTGATCATGGTGGTGGTAATGATTGTGGTTACAGGGTATTGGGGAAGAAAGGAAGGCAACAGTCATCTCTGTAAGGAATGGCAGCCTAAATTTGCCTGATGGATTTTTAAGTACAGGTGGTATTAATATATAGCTAGTAGTCATGTACAGATGTGAGAGTTGGACCATAAAGAATGTTAAGTGCTGAAGAATTGATGCTTTCGATTGTGGTGCTGGAGAAGACTCTTGAGAGTCCCTTGGACAGCAAGAAGATCAAACCAGTCAATCCTAAAGGAAGTCAACTCTGAATATTCATTGGAACAACTGATACTGAAGCTCCAATACTTTGGCCACCTGATGTGAAGCGCTGACTCATTGGAAAAGACCCTGATTCTGGGAAAGATTGAGGGCAGGAGGAGAAAGGGGTGATAGAGGATGAGACGGTTGGATGGCATCACCGACTCAATGGACATGAGTTTGAGCAAACTCTGGGAGACAGTGAAGGACACAAAAGCCTGGCATGCTGCAGTTCATGGGGTTGCAACAAGTCGGACATGACTTAGCAACTGAACAACAACAATCAAGGGTTTATGGCATCTGTGATTTTAGTACAAGAAACCTACCAGTGAATTATATGTAATCAAATGGCTTTGACTATGCTGTGACTGCTAATGATTTTTAGATGGCTGCTAAAAGTAATTTTTACAACCAGAAACTGTCAAGCCTAAAATCAATTGTTTCTTGCCTCTCCTATGAGAGATTAATGCTAAAATGCAAGCTCTCAGGAGGGCCCCAAACTGTGGTTTGAGAAGGAGGGCCAGTGACCTCTTAGTGACTGTTGAACAGGAGTAACTCACTTTCTTTCTTTAGTGGATATTAAGTCCTTCAATATCTGAAGGTTCTAATTGAGAAGCTGAGGATCTTCTTACCTATGTAAAAGTTGGGACCCTTAATTAAGGAGATAATAAAAGAATACCAATGTTGGATAAAATTGAGTGGAAGACCAAGAAGAAAATTAAATTTTATGTGGGAAGGGGTTTAGGGGTGATGGGATGTTCTTTCAAGTCCAGTAAAGTGAACTTGAATATAATACAAGAAATAGTTTTTGAACATCTGCTATCCTAGGCATTATAAAGAATACACAGATAAATAAAATATAACCTCTGGGGACTTCCCTGGTGATCCAGTGGTTGGGACTCTGCACTTCCAATGCAAAAGGTGTAGGTTCAATCCCTGGTCAGGGAACTAAGATCCTGCATACTATGCAATGTGGCCAAAAAAGTATCTATCTATCTATCTATAGCCTCTGTTTTTGAAGAGCTCATAATCTGTCAGACAAGACTTTACAGAAACCTAATAAGATGTCTAGACCAGTGCTTTCCAAACTGTGTACTATAGCACGGATCCCCAAACCCAGGGCCATAAACTGGTCCCAGATCATGGCATGTTAGGAACCAGGCCGCCGCACAGCAGGAGGTGAGCAGCGGCCAAGCTAGTGAAGCTTCATCTGTATTTATAGTTGTTCCCAATCACTCACATTTCAGCCTGAGTGCTGCCTTCTGTCAGGATCAGCAACAGCATTAGATTCTCATAGGAGCATGAACCCTACTGTGAACTGTGCATGCAAGGGATCTAGGTTGTGTGCTTCTCATGAGAGTCTAAAGCCTGATGGTCTAATCAAGCATTATGGTGTGTTGTATAATTATTTCATTATATGGTACAATGTAATAATGATGGAAATAAAGTGCATAATAAATGTAATGTGCTTGAATCATCACACCCCCTACCCCTATCTGTGGAAAAATTGTCTTCCATGAAACCAGTCCTTGGTGCCAAAAATGTTGGGGACTGCTGTACTATAGAACCTAGAGTGAGTATTTGACACAGATGGACATTTAAAATGAAGCATTTTATGATGTTGTAAGATACACTGGAAAAGGTATTTCCTACCAAACAGAGAAGATGCAAGGACCTAAGGAATATATTGAATAATTCTATCACTATATGATTTAAGGAATTCAAGCAGATGCTGCTGCTGGTGGTGATCACAGCAGTGCAAGTTAGTATATACTAATTGCTTGCTATGTTCCAGGCATTCTGAAAAGTCTGCAAAATTCTTTTTATTTTAATTTAAATTTATTTATTTTAATTGGAGGCTAATTACTTTACAATATTGTATTGGTTCTGCCACACATCAACATGAATCTGCGACGGGCGCACACATTTCCCATCCTGAACCCCTCCTCCCACCTCCCTCCCCATACCCTCCCTCTGGGTCATCCCAGTGCACCAGCCCCAAGCATCCTGTATCGAACCTGGACTGGTGATTCGTTTCTTATATGATATTATACATGTTTCAATGCCATTCCCCCAAATCATCCCACCCTCTCCCTCTCCTATAGAGTCCAAAAGACTGTTCTATACATCTCTGTCTCTTTTGCTGTCTCGCATACAGGGTTATCGTTACCATCTTTCTAAATTCCATATATATGCGTTAGTATACTGTATTGGTGTTTTTCTTTCTGGCTTACTTCACTCTGTATAATAGGCTCCAGTTTCATCCACCTCATTAGAACCGATTCAAAATTCTTCAGAGATCTTTACATACAATATCTTATGTTCTCTCATAAACTTTTGAGCTAGGTACTATTATACAAATGGAAACCAAGGTTCAGAGAAGTTAAGTAGCTTATACAAGTCCGTGCATATTTTTTCTATTAATAATCTTTTAAGTGTTAGATTAGTTATTAAGACAAACTCTGCAACTATTTTTGATTACTATATGTGAACTTTACTTTTTTAATCATGTGGAAAATAAAACACAAAACAAATTGGATTACATTGATAAAAGACTACAACTGTCATCCTTAACACCTAGTTTGATTTTTTGCACTGAATATATAAATACATAAATATTATATACATTAACATATAAAAATTTCAAACTAATAAAACCTTTATTTAAAAAACCTTTGTATGTTTTCCATATTATGGCTCTTTGTATGATTTCATGTGGGTGAAAAAGAGGTAAGTTGCTATTCAACAAGTTTTGAAAACCACTGTTCTAGAGCATTTGAGGACTGCCCTTTGGGAATTAAGAAGAGATACAGCCTAACTGAAATATTCAGGATCTTTGGTGTCTATAATTGGGAACCTAGTGGTTACAACACCTAGCTTTTTAAGCAGTCTATATTCACAGAAGGCATAATCACCTTAGGTAGAAGGAACTTGGTCTGAGTTTGTAAGGAGAAGAATTTAGCAAACTCTTGTTCGTGAGCTGCGGCCCACAGAGCTTTCCAGAGACCTATTATAATGGCCACAAAGACAGGAAGTTGCTATTTATTAGTATAATAATTATAACAAAACTATGACATTGGGAACAACAACCAGCAATCACGTGAGTACTATGCTGTGCATGTGCTAAGCTGCTTTAGTCGTGTTCAACTCTTTGTGACCCCATGGACCCCAGAGTAGCCTGCCAGGCTTCTCTGTCCATGGAATTTTCCAGACAAGAATACTGGAGTGGGTTGCCACTTCCTTCTCTAGGGGATCTTCCCAACTGGGGGATTGAACCTGTATCTCTTGCATTGGCAGGTGGATTCTTTACCATTGTGCTACCTGGCACATGTATTATTATTACCATTTCATTTATTTCTCAAAACAATCCTAATATATGGGTACTACTATTCCTATTTTACTAGTGCAAAAATTCAGGCTTGAGTAAATGTGAAGGGGTTAAATTATTTCAACAAGTTCCCACTGCTAGGAAGTAGAAGAACTGGAATTGAACTGAGGTCTATTTAATACTACCTCCTGTGTTTTCACAACTATGACAAACCCTGCTGCCCCCAGTTAGCTCTGTAAAAACTCCATCCTGCTGTTCTCTTTATGTCTTCTATATGCGAGACAGCAAAAGAGACACAGATGTAAAGAACAGACTTTTGGACTATGTGGGAGAAGGAGATGGTGGGATGATTTGAGAGAATAGCATTGAAACATGTATATTACCATATGTGAAATAGATGACCAATCCAAGTTCGATGCATGAAACAGGGCAAACAAAGCCAGTGCACTGAGACAACCCTGAGGGATGGGATGGGGAGAGAGCTGGGAGGGGGGTTCAGAATGGGGAACACATGTACACCCATGGCTGATTCATGTCAATGAATGGCAAAAACCACTATAATATTGTAAAGTAATTAGTCTCCAATTAAAATAAACAAATTAATTTAAAAAAAAACAACTCAACATTCAAAAAACTAAAAAAAAATAAAAAATAAAGTAGTAGGAAAGGATGGCAAAGCATCAGGCAAAGAAGGGGGTTGGATACCAAATCTCGTGCTGGAAGCTATGACCCTAAAGCTCAACAGCGGCACTGTATGGTAAAGGGCAGAGGATAGTCTTCATTTTTCCATTGAATAGATAATGAGACAGCCCCCAACAATGTTTCCCCTGAACTGAGCATGATCAACACTTCTGTGTATCTCAAGCAGCTCATTCCAGGATTGTCCCCTGAAGTCTTCTCCAGGATCCTCCTCCTATCATCCAGAAAAAAGATCCTTGGGGAAGGTGAGAAATTGAGAATAACGAAAAAGTTTCTCAGTGGTTGTCAAGCATCAGCTCTGAGGGTGTTTGGAAATTGATCAGTATGTTTTATGAAGGTTGTGCATGCATACATAATTAATATAATTCATCAATAAATATCTCTTCAATGACTGATTATCATAATATCATGGTCAATAAGACTTACTTTTCACTGTCCTAACAGAAGTCCCCAAATTCATGTTACTTTACTACTTCATATTTCCATTTTCTTGGTGACCTTTGCATGAATAACTCAATTTCCATCTTGTATTAAACACAAATGAGTTGTGTGTGTATTTTTTTACGCTTAGACAGAGAATGTTTTCTCCTAAACAAACTCTACACTGGGCCACCTAGGACAATATTTCCCCAACTTTTAATAACTGTTATCTGTCTAGACATCAACTCATACTAGAAAAGCAGAGAAAGCTGTCAAAGGGTAAAACAATCAACATCTGCAAAGATGAAGAATTTGGGCACAGTAGAGGTAGATTAAAAAGTAAATAAACTGCACTTCAAACAGTGATTAATGCACAAGAAAGATAAGCACAGAGGTGGGCTAAGCCAGGCACAGTAAATATCTTTTCTTAAAAATCTTGCCAGTAAATCATAATTACATACAGGATCATCAAGTCTTTTTGAGAAGGTACCTTTCACTTGGTAAGTGGATGCTGCTGCTGCTAAGTCGCTTCAGTCATATCTGACTCTGTGCGACCCCATAGACAGCAGCCCACCAGACTCCGCTGTCCCTGGGATTCTCCAGGCAAGAACACTGGAGAGGGTTGCCATTTGCTTCTCCAAATGCATGAAAGTGAAAAGAGAAAGTGAAGTTGCTCAGTCATGTCCGACTCCTTGCGACCCCATGGATTCAGCCGACCAGGCTCCTCTGTCCATGGGATTTTCCAGGCAAGAGTACTGGAGTTGGTTGCCATTGCCTTCTCCGTTGGTAAGTGGACAGTGTCTTAAAAATATAAAAAAACTACAGAAAAGATTGATGATTATAGTAAGTTCATGTTGCAATTTCCTCTGGCTGCCAATTGATAGGAAGTGGTAATTAGTTTTGGCTCCTCTGTGATAGGGAAGGAAGATGTCTGAAATAATATAATGTTCATGTTCTGTGCGGCCTTGTGTACACATTCACTATTATGTGAGAAATTGGCTACAACCTTGTGAGATGTACAGGGCAGATACTCTTATCACCATTTTGCAAGTGAATAAATTCAGGAAGAACTGAAGTGAAATACCGAAGGCCACAGTGGTAGGGCCAGAAGCCCTCCAATTGGTACCCAATGAGTTTCCATTACTCCTATCCCTTTGAAACAAACAAAGCTTAGATAAAAGTACTAGGTTATCTATGAATTTTTTAAAAAAATTTTATATGAATGTAGTTTATCTAGGATATTCTAATCTAATGGCAGAACAGAGATGTACTTCAATTGCCTTAGAACTGTAAGTACCTGAGACCTGTAAATGCAGGGCACCTGTGCATGCCAGTGTTGAACATTAAGCTTTATTTTAAAACCTGCAGACATTTCAAGTGCATCTCTTTAGTTTCATTTTTCCCCCCACTGCTACTGGGAGGGAGGTGATACTCAATGTTGAGGGCAGGGGTGGGATCAGAGGGAAGAAGAGAGATTTTTGGAGACCATGAATGTGAGGGGTTTCCCAGGTGGGTAGGTGGTAAAGAATCTGCATGCCAATGCAGGACACACAGAAGACTTGGGTTTGACCACTGGGTCAGGAAGATCTCCTGGAGAAGGAAATGGCAAACACTTCATTATTCTTGTCTGTGAAATTCTATGGACAGAGGAGCCTCCAGACTACAGCCCATGGGGTTGCACAGAGTCAGACATGACTGAGCACACAGGCACACATGCAAGGGAGGCCATAGCGGTGCCTGTTGTGCTGGGGGCTGCCTTTCACATGCTACAGTACACATTTTCACAAAAGCACACCTAGGTCTTAATGAAGAGGAGCATGAGATAAGCCTTATCAGGGGAAAAAAAAAACCTTACAGGAATAATATTAATGTTTGTTTTAATAGAAAAGCAGGAAATGTATTTTGGGACCCATCCAAAAGGCCTGCCCAATAAAAGGAGTGAGAAATGGTGTCAGTAGATTTGTAGGCTTATCTAGCTTTCCCCAAACAAGCATTGCATGTAAATACTGGTTTATTACTACTCACTCTCATTATATCAGTTAGATGATCTGGCACAACTGAGGACCAACAAAGATTTATATTCTCTCAGAAATATCAGATGCAGGACAGTGCACTGGCTAGAGTTTCTGTTAATATATCCCTCTCCCAAGAAGCCTGAGAACAGAGGTAGTCTCTTGCTGCTGAACATGTCTTAAGCCTACTGCGTGAAGGAGCATTCTGCTTAATCCAGCACTGTCATAAATTCAGAAAGGATGGGGAAGCAGAGGTGAGGGGTAAGGGTGCATCATTATCATAATGTGCCATGAGGGGCCATTTTCTGTGTGTAGGAGATCTGTGGAGGGATCTCACCATCCTATCCCTGTCCCCTGTGAATGAAAAATGTGGCCTGCCATATCATCAACCAAAGGATGCTGCGGCCATCAATCCGTCAGTCATGACTTGCCCTGAAAGTGGACCTGAGGGAACTCAGGATGAAAACCAAGGGCTGCCAAGCTCTCAGCCACTGTACCATCCCCAGTGGTGCACCTTGGGGGCACTCAGGATGGGAAAGAACAGGATACAGGCCCTAGATAGCTAAGGTGCATATCAAAGGAATGATTTCAGTGAACCCAGACTCTTGCATTTTCCCATACAAAGAAAAGCACTAAATCCATTAACTTAAAGTATCTGGTTTTCTTTAATTAGCAGTGATAATCTTTTGATGTTCCAACTACTAAGTCTTTCTAGCCAAAACCCCTATATATCTGGCTCCTCCCTTACCTTTTTGGAGCAGTTCCTCAGAGCTGTCCAAGAGGCTGCCTCCCCAGCTTGAGTCCTCAGGCAGTAAGCCAAAGAAACATAATTCTCAACTTTCAGGTTGTGCTTTTTTTTTTTTAGTCAACACCCTACTAATTTGATAAAAACACTAAACTGCCTTTGCCTCTCCTGTGACTTTTTGGCACCCAACTACACTGAATGGAAAGGGTGTCCAGTTGACATAGGAAATGCACCGGGATTTTGATAGCCAGTGCATAAGGATTTCAGGTACACACCTGTTAGCTGAACAAAGGCATTTCCCTGATCCAGGAAATAAAACATTGAATTTCACGTTCAGCTAATTCAACAAAATTCTGGCACAATCAGTTTGCACAGCCTGGAGTACTGTGAAATTGACTTGGTATATGCGTGCCAAATAATCAAAGCTAGGGAAGTGACTTTCTTTTGAAAGGTCTTCTTAGTTTTTGCTGGGCAGTGTATATCATTTGACACATCTGCTGTTGTTTGGGGAAACTGAAGGTTGGGAATACATTCTTGTGGAATTTGTAGGTTATATACCCTGAATGTTCAGTAGTATTGATGGCATACAGGAGGATTGCTACCTCAGTTAAAGTAATATGAGGTAAAAAGACTCAATTTGGGATCATCATGTTAGGGAGTTGGCACCATAGTCTCACACAAAGTTGTGTAAAGATGTGAATCTCCAAATGAAAGTACTAATGTTAAAATCTGGGTGTAGAAAGATGACAGAGTTAACGTTCACACATTTTAAAAGAAAAGAAATAGGCTATAAGATGTTTCCTTGGTGGCTTAGACGGTAAAAGAATCTGCCTGCATTGTAGGAGACCCAGGTTCAATCCTGCAGGAGACCTGGGTTTGATCCCTGGGTTGGGAAGATCTCCTGGAGAGGGGAATGGCTACCCACTCCAGTATTTCTGCTTGGAGAAACCCCATGAACAGAGGAGCCTAGTGGGCTACGGCCCATGGGGTTGCAAAGAGTTGGACATGACTAAAGGAACTAACATTTTCACTTTTTCATAGGCTAGAACTGAGTCAGTGGATTGCCTGGCTTACAAAGTTAATCATAACACTGGGGGCTAGGGTCAGTCTAGTGCATTTGAGCTGATTCAGGACCCCAAAGGGAAAAGATAACCACACCATGCTTATAGCAGCATTCAGGCAATTCCCACTGCTTTGCTGGAAACAGGATGCACTGGATTTGCCTGGCTTCTAGACAGTTTGTTCAGAACTAGTTTCCCAGCCTAGGTCCATGGCACTCTGGAGGTTCACAGAGACTGAAGGCAAGGTAGGAGTTAAACATCTATTACTACTGGTTTTCAGGGACCATGTGGATAATATCTAATGGTTCTCACTATGCAAAGCTGTTCACAACCATTACATCCTCAAGAGATACTAATTAAAGGTTTCATTCTCTCCCTATCTCATGTGTTACAAAATTCATGGGTTGAGGGTTAAATCTATGGCCAGTGCACTGAGCAAAGAGAAATTCATAGAGACATGGAAAATGCAGTGTATGACGATTTTTAATGGAACTCTCTAATCAAACCTCTCAGAGTTATGCTCAGTAGTCAGTGACTAATAGGTTGTGGAGGAAAAGATTATATTCAATCTGCCTGTTAACTACAAGACTTTAATCAATTTCAGTGGAAAATGCTCTGAGGCAGAAAGAAATATAATAGGGCACTGACCTAATCTCTCAGAAGGCTCAGTGCCACTTTCTCTTTTCTCTCCAACTGGGGAGATGCATTAGTTGAGACCATTCCTAAGTGTATTCTACATCAGTTCTGAGGAAGAAGAGGGCCATCTTGCTCAATGAACCACACATATCCTTAGCTACGAACTGCTGAAAGCTGACTCTCCCAGTATAGTTGTATTTCATCACACCAGAGCATCTGGAGGGCCTCGTTGAGGGGTTGTGGCAAGCCCAAGGGCTCAAAGTTCTGCCCTCTTCTCTAAGAAAGCCAATAAAATCCTACCTCTAGCATACAGCATGATGAAAACAAAACACATCTTTGAGCCAGATTTGGACCATGGGTCACCAGTTTGTAACCTCTAGTCTAGACTGTAATTATTAGAGGATTTTAAAGAAAAGGGAGATTAATGGAGGCCAGAATGGTAAAAGCATGCTTTGCAGAAGTAGTGCAGTTTGAATGCACCTTGGTAGGTGAGCAGGATTTCTCTTCTTCCAACTCTTTCGTTTCATGTAAACATACTTTTGAAAGGCCTACAAACAACACCCCTCCCCACACAATCACCATTCTCTATCTGTACATATCTATACCTCCATCAATTTAGAATCAGGAAAACATATCCTTTTTCCCACCTATGATATTTTTCAAATAAGGAGGGAAATTGATTCACCATCTTGCAACTCAAATTTATAAGGAAACTTTCCTGATTATCTTCTTCTCAAATGGGCTCTTTCCTCAACCACCCCCAACTGACTACTCTAGGACTTAATGTCTATACCATTTATTTGGTTCACAGAAGAGACTTGCAATAAAATAGCAGATCTCTTCTTAAGATGGGATATATCAAGTCACAGGATGGACAGAAAAGCAAATAATGTGGGACTGTTGGAAGACTGCTGAATTCAGGTTGTAGCTGTGTGAATGAGTTTTCTACTTATGAACCAGGTGATCACCTAAAATCAGTTAGCTTCAGTCCCTTTCATATATAAAATGGATATAATAATTCCTACCTCTCTCATATTAACTGCTGAGTGTGTGCTAAATTGCTTCAGTCGTGTCTGACTCTGTGATCCTATGGACTATAACCCGCCAGGCTCCTCTGTCCATGCGGATTTTTTTGGCAGGAATACTGGAGTGCTTTGCCACTTACTTTTCCAGGGATTGAACCCAAGTCTCTTATTTCCCTGCATTGGCAAGCGGGTTCTTTACCACCAGTGTCATACAACTGCTGAGTAGCTCATATGAGAGCCCTAAACACAAGTGTAAAAGTAATGTCATCATTATTATTCATCAATCCAGCCTGTGAGAATGGGTTGTTTAAAGTTCACTCTGGAAGAATGATCAATCTTTCTATTTACGAGTTGTAAAAAGCAACTCTCATTACATATTATTCATTATTCCTAGTAGCCTTGCATGACAAGAATTTATAAGGAACACACTTGGAGCTGCACATGGGAGATAAGATTTATGTAAAGAATGTCTGACTATATGGTTCAGGCACCTCTTGAGAAATAATAACAATGAAGACTGAAGAGAGTAATCAAATAAACGCAAGTAAAGGCAAAGTAGCCAGTAATGCTGAATGAAAGGAAGGTGATTATCCAGGGGAATCCAGGCCAAAATAAGTGTCATAGAACTATGAGCCCACAGATTTGAAGTCTTCGTTGTGACTTAAGTAAATGTTTGGCTTGGGCATCTTCCTAGCAACCATTTACACATTCTTTTTCATTTTTCTTCCTTTCTCTTCCTTACTCCCACTGATTGGGTAGTACAAGTTATTGGTTAAGAATGGGAGACTCGGGTTTAGTCAGACCTTGGTTTAAATCCCAGTTTTGCCATTTGCTTTTCTGAGTCTCAGATATCTCATTTGTAAAATGGGATGATAATAGAAATTAAGGCACAGAGTCTCTCTAGTAGTGATCCATGCTCCAAAATGATCCTTTGCCTCTTTCAAAGTTACCCTGGCCAAACCCTCAGCAAAGATTTAAAAAATATATATTTTACACTAATGTGTAAATGACTTGTACTTTCTAGAGATATATGTAATTAAGGATAATGTCTAGGAGTATCAATGGCCAAGGGAATGGATCTATAGGAGTTTAATTTTATAACGTGATAAATAGCAAGTAAAACATTTAGACCCCTCTGTAGCAGGAAGTTCTTAGGAAGGTTTAGAAGATTATATAGCTTAATGAATAGCCATATACTAAAAGCAAGTCTTATCTCAAATTTATTTTATTTTCCTAGCTCTTCCTCTATTTAAGTATAAACTCTTAACAATCCAAGTCAACAGGCATTTATCAGGTGCCTACTGTGTGCCTGATATCATGTTAGGTGAAAGATATACAGTAACTGAGGATTAGTTTCTGTCTCCTTTGTAAGCAATATATGTATATATGCGTGCATGCCAAGTTGCTTCAGTTCTGTCCAACTCTTTGCAAGCCTATGGACTGTAGCCCACTAGGCTCCTCTGCCCACGGGATTCTCCAGGTAAGAATACTGGAGTGGGTTGCCATGCCCTCCTCCAGGGGATCTTCCCGACCCTGGGATTGAACTCACATTTCCTGTGGCTCCTGCATTGCAGGCGGATTCTTTAACACTTTATCATAGCCACCAGGGAAGCCTGTGTGTATATATATATACACACGCACACACTTTCAACTGTTCAAGAGGAGTCAAGGCTGAATACTATAGTAGCAGAAGGTGATGTGAAGAAGTCTTATACCTTAGGCAAGTAAGAAGTATGTGAGCCTGCATTTTTTCATCCTCAATGAGTATAATATTGTACAACATGTTTCCTTCCTATTTCATGGTGTTCCTGCTAGGATCAAATGAGATAGTACACATAACAGAGATTTGTTAACTGCATGCAAATATTAGATACTGATGAAGTTCTCATACTGTGATGGGAAAAAGACAAAGCAGAAGCAACTGTGAATGAAAAATGTCACCTGCCATATTAGCCAAACAAAGGATGCCCACAGTCAAGGCAGCCACCCCCAAGAGTGCACCTGAGGGGACTCAGGATTGGAAAGAACAGTACACCCACCCTAGATAGCTGAGGTGCATATTAAAGGGACGATTTCACTCAGCCCAGACTCTTGCATCTTCCCATAGACAGAAAAGTGCTAAATTCATTAACTTGAAGTATCTGGTTTTCTTTAATTAATAGCAATTTTTTGACAGTAATCTTTTTGTTGCAAAATTCCTATATATCCTGGTTCCTCCCTTACCTCTTCAGAGCAATTCATCAAAGCTATCTGAGAGGCTGCTTTCCAGGTTTTAGTCCTCAGAAATTTTGCCAAAAAAAAACACACATAATTCTCAATTTTTAGGTTGTGCATTTTTTCAGTCGACACAATCCACTGCAAGATGGAGAAAGTGCCCAGAGGAATAAAACAGATGAGCTCTAGGGCCTTTCACCAAAATGCACTACCTGATACCAACAAACAAACCTTGAGCAAACAGGGAAGGAAGATCCTCTCACCCTACTATCCTTGGGTTGTTGTGAGGATGAAATAAAATTGTAATTAAGATACTTAGTACCAAGACTGGCAGAGGGCATTATCATCCTCTTTTGCTATTGTTACTGTATTATTGGTGCTAGCAGGAAATAATTACATACAATAGCTTAAGCTATGGTCATGCCTTTCAGAGCTCTGGAGTGAGAAATGAAAGCACTAGTAAATTTTCATCACAAAGCCTGCTAAGTAACCTGTAAGAATTCTCCAAAGCCAGTAAGTAACCTATATTTCAGCAGACAGGAGTCCTCCCCCTAGCAGCTGATTGTTACATGTACTATAGGTATGAAATTAAAATAATGTTCAGTTCTGCACAACAAAAAGGATTAAAACTTCACTGCTGTCAGTTTCAATGCTTATTAGGAGATGAATGTAGAGAGAATATTGTTTTGCCTAACATAATACTAAAATCCAGTATAAAATCCTACCTTGATTTGGAGATAGGCTAATACAATGTATATGAGAGCAGAAAATTACTTCTAAAATATTCTCCTACTGAGCCTGCCAAATTTATAGAATCCACATTTACAGAAGACAACATTCCTAACCTCACATAAAATAAATTTATACTGACAAAAACAATAAAAGTGCAGACTTCTTAACCTTACAGTCAGGTATTATGTTTTAACTTAAATAATCTTGTTCCAATATACATTTATAATGTCATTTTCCACTACTAACTTTTTATCCTAATATTCTTCAGAAAGGTTTTTTCTCCACCAGGATGTCCACATATTATTCACTGAGGGCACAACTGGTGTAACTCTCAGGGCCTATCTATTTGTTTCAATGGTAACTTATGTGATTAAACTCTCAAATTTTCTTGTGTTTTTAATTCAGAGTAGTATCTTATATCCTTCAGAACTCTAAGGAACTCTAGAATGGATTCATGGATCTATCTGGGAAACACCAGCATAAGAAAGTGAGATCTTATTTTATAATGCCTTCTGATAATAAGGCATTGCCATTTTTTTGGAGTTTGACTTTCTTTTTTATTTAGTTTTCAAACAATTATTTAAAGTTTTTTTCTATTCTTTTTCAAATTCTTTTTCCATTTAGGTTATTACAGAATATTGAGCAGAGTTCCCTATGCTATACAGTAGGTCCTCGCTGTTTATCTGTTTTAAATATACCAGTGTATACACGTCCATTCCAAACTTCTAGTCTATCTCTTCTCCCATATCCTTTCCCACTGGAAACCATAAATTCATTTTCTAAGTCTGGGAGTCTGTTTCTGTTTTATAGTTAAATTCACTTATATCATTTATTTTAGATTCTCCATATAAGTGATATAATATGATACACAATGGAATATTGCTCAGCCATAAAAAGAATGACATAATGCCATTTGCAGCAGTATGGATGGATCTGGAGATTATCATACTAAAGTGGAGTGAGTCAGACAGAGAAAGACAAATATATGCACTGCCATTTTAAAAGATAAGCATTGGTAAAAGAATTCATTAGTATGAGTGAATACTCAGAAGGATTATTACCAGTTTGATATAGGAAAATGTTTCTTAAACTTAAGAATTTATAGATTCCCGGGAATACATTTGGTGTTGCCATATGTTGCCACATTTGGTGTTGGAGAAGACTCTCGAGAGTCCCTTGGACTGCAAGGAGATCCAACCAGTCAATCCTAAAGGAAATCAGTCCTGAATATTCATTGGAAGGACTGATGCTGAAGCTGAAACCAGTACTTTGGCCACCTGATGAGAAGAACTGATTCGTTGGAAAAGACCCTGATGCTGGGAAAGATTGAAGGTGGGAGGAGAATGGGACAACAGAGGATGAGATAGTTGGATGGCATCACTGACTTGATGGGCATGAGTTTGAGCAAGTTCCGGGAGTTGGTGATGGACTTGGTGTGCTGCAGTCCACGGGGTCACAAAGAGTTAGACATGACTGAGCGACTGAACTGAACTGAGGAATACATTTACTGATACTCAAATGTTGATAGACCACAATATGAGAAGCAGTGGTGCTTTTCTAGCTTTTCAGTGATTTGATACAATGTATTAGATCCTAATGGAAGGATTCTGGCTCCCTTGACTCTAAGAATGTCTTAGGAAATTCTTAGTTGTTTCTTAGTTGACAACATCTGCAGTTGACATAAATATTTTGAACACTATTTTTCTAGTCATGTGAATAAATCCACTTTCTTTATGTAAAAGTCTACTATTTATACTTACAGTTGCCATAAAAAGGGCTTCCCAGGTGGCACTAGTGGTAAAGAACCCACCTGCCAATGCAGGAGATGTAAGAGATATGGGTTCAATCTCTGGGTTGGAAAGATCCCCTGGTGGAGGGCATGGCAACCTGCTCCATTATTCTTGCCTGGAAAATTCCAAGGATGGAGGAGAGTCCATGGGGTCGCAAAGAGTCGAACACGACTAAGCACACATATGCAAATACCATAAAAAAGTGAAAAGTCATTAAAAACCAGTTCATAGGCATGAAATGCAAATGATTATGATTATCCTTATAAATTTCTCATAGCAGATTGGCCATGAATTGATACAACAGTTATTGAAATTGGGTGATATGAACATGAGGGCATATGATACTGTTCTCTCTGCTTTATTCATGTATAACATTTTCCATGAGGAAAAAAAAATGACCTAGTAGCTAAATGACTATGGCAAGGGACTCTGAAAAAATATTATGGAAGATATTATATCACCACAGATAGAACGTAAGGGAAATTGGCTTTGACCTTGCACCAATGGCCAGTGTCCTTAGATAGCTAGCCTTGTGCTTCTATTATATGACAATAATGCTGGGTTTTAGTGTTCAAAGAGTAATCAAGATCACTTGATGCCAGAAGACAAATTATTGGAACAATTCAGAATATTGTTCTAATGAGTACTGTGTGGCACTCTTTAAAAAAGCTATTTCTTCCTAAGTTACAATTTATATTATTGAATTTATATAAAATGACATATTCTTCTGTTAAGCCTAGGCAAAGGTTCATGTTACCTGCAGATACTCTGAACCACCTATGTCATATTTGTTCATATCTTAGCAGGATTTCTGTGCCTGGGTGTTAGGTCTTGTCTTTGTATTAGAGATGCCTCCTTTATTATCCATGACTTTTAGTGACAGTCTCATTGATTAGGGCTTTTTATTAAACCACTAGCAACAGTAAATTTGGTTAATACAAGAAGTGCCATTGAAGAGCTTAATAGTAAACTATACCTGAGAAAAGCCCACAGTAGTTCACACAAAAACTAACTCCAAATTTAAATAGGTTGACACAGTTTGTGCAGTAATGCTTTCACCAGGAGATATGGATACCATTTGTAATTTGAAGACTTGAGCATCGTCTTGCATTCTAAATACTAGTGAGAAACAAATCTGTGACAACACAATACATGTAATGCGTTATTCTAGATTGAGATAAGGTGCAAGTCATTTGTTTGGGACTTACAGATAGTCAGGATCATGTGTTTGATTCATTCAGGGCCAGTTGTTTATTTGCTTCAAGAAAGAACACAAACTTATTGGCATCAGAATCCCAGGAATCTGATTTTATGACATGGAATTCATCAAAAGACTCAAAAGGAGACACTGAAATGGAAAATTCCTTCTGTTCAAGATTAAAGACTAGAATCCGAAGTTACCAGTCATCTCTGGTAGTAAATTACAGAGTTGCCAGTTAGACAACTTTCTTTATAATAGGGCCTGGTGTAATAAAAAGAAAACAGACTCTGAGTCAGAAAACCTGAGTTCTAGTTTGGACTCAGTCATTCAATCCCATCTTTATGGTTAGAGGATTACAGAATTAAGCGATTCTGTTACTTACAACTGTAAACAGCAGGTGGTGAGGGTGAGTCCAAAAGATAGCATTTTATTGAAACAAAGCTATTCCAAGTTACTACCTCTGTATATCACAGCAGTGTACAACTGCAGAAATACCAAAGAAGCTGAAGGAATTCAAATCAAGGGGGAAAACATCCTTGCATTAAACAATACAGCTTTCTATGCTATGCATAATAATTACCAAACTGATAAGAAGTAGCTTGGTTTTTGCAGAGTCAAATAAACCAGAATGAGTGAAACTGAAGGGAAGTGACTTAGCAAGATGTCCCAAGGGAAGGGGCAGAGCTAGAGACACCAGTGATGTCCTTCTACGGGGAATATTAAATAACGGTGTGACTGAATATTTCCAGCTCTCCACCTTCAGGGCACATGGTAGAATTGCCCTTCTCAGCTTCCAGTTGGTCTCTGATCAAGGTTGATCAATGGTATATGAAAAAAATGACATGTTCCATATTCAAAAATAAGATTTAATTGGTAGCTCCATGTGAGACCCCCAGAGCTTTCTTTCTTTCCCTCTGCCACAATGATCAGTAGTGTCCCAGATGGTAGCTGTTCCCTCTGGGTCCTAGATTGAGTACCACGCAATGTCTCACAGATGACCCATGATGGACTTACAGTATGAACAAAAAATAAACTTTTGTTATTTTAAGCCACTGAGATGTTGGGAGTTGTTTGCTATAGCAACATAACTTATCCTATGCTGACTGAAGAGATGGCAGTTATGAGGTCAAGCACTTTACCAAACAGAGGGCAAAAATAACTTTACTGATAGGCCTCAGTAAGGGCTTTGGCCCTACTCAGAGGTTTGTGCCCTCAGATATTATAAGGTTCTGTTATGCATATAAACAAAAGTATGTCACCGTTACTGGCAGCTAACAGAGAATGTGAAAAATAAAGAGGACAGTTCAGGACAGAGCAGCCTCAGGGGACTGGTAACTTGATAGAAATCCTTCCTCTCATTCTGTTCCAAGTAAATAGTAACTGAAAGTCATAAGGTTCTTCAATGGCCTGTCCAGGATAACTGGCCCTAGGCCAGTTTAAAGCCAGCAGGTGCCCTTCGTAATACAGTTGGCACCTACAATTTTTAGTCTATTTAGTAGCAAAGTGGTAAAAAGCTGAACAAACAAGGAAAGGAGAACTATCCTTTTACCATCTGAGGTTCTTAAAGGAGACCAGGCTGAGAACAGTGTTACAAACTTTAGGGGATAAATTTGAAAACTATATCCCTATGTAATTTAAGGCTACCTTTTCACTTTCATGCATTGGAGAAGGAAATGGCAACCCACTCCAGTGTTCTTGCCTGGAGAATCCCAGGGACGGGGGAGCCTGGTGGGCTGCCATCTACGGGGTCGCACAGAGTTGGACACGACTGAAGCGACTTAGCAGCAGCAGCAGCAGCAGCAGCAGCCTTCACCTAAATTATTTTTACCTAAAGACTATTAGGATCACTGATCCTGCCCTAACCAGAACTACTCATAGGTATAGGGCTACTACGAGGCTAATGAACAGCACTACAGAGAGCTGAGGCAGTAATTGTCTCTGTCCATTCACAACACCTTAAACAGGGGGCTGGGGATGCACCACAGTGGTATGAGAATTGTTGTTTTAGTTGCTAAGTCGTGTCTGACTCTTTTGCGACCCATGGACTGTAGACTGCCAGGCTCCTCTGTCCATGGGATTTCCCAGGGAAGAACTCTGGAGTGGGTTGCCATTTCCTTCTCCAGGGGGTCTTCCCAACCAAGGGATCAAACATCTTCTGCCATCTTCTGCCAATAGCTACAATATACTGAGCACATACAACCATCAGGCACATTATGAACATTACAGCTAACCCTCATCATCATATGAGGTAAGTATTATACTTTTTGAATGAGGAGATTGAAGAATGTCAAGATAGTGCAGAAGCCAAGGTGAGGGAAAGAGTCTAGAAAGAGAAGGGCATCGAGTAAGATACTACTGGTAGTTCAATGAGGATAGGGACTGAGAAGAAGCAATTGAATTTGGTGATTAGGAAGTGACCTTTAAGAAATCAGTCTCAGTGAATTTGTTGGGGAAAAAGCCAGAAGACCAAGAGCTGAACAGTAAATGGGTGGCAGAAAAAGATATGCATTAACTGTAGACTATGTTTTCATAAACTCTGGTACTTCACATACAACTTACTTTTATGCATGTAAATCTCATCAAAGCTATGGATCTTTTCCCCAGAAAAATATATATGCATACCTAATTTTACACACAATTTCAGGGCACTTATAGACCCACCTGAAACCCATTTAGAAACTCCATCTTAGGAATGAATGATATATATTAAATTCAAGATGGTGGAGATGGAACTGGAAGTAATAAACAGGTGGTTTCAACTGCATTGGTAGTATTTTATTTCTTTTTGGCCAATCCAATATATATATATATTGGATTGGCCAAAAAGTCCATTCAGACTTTCCCCAAACCTGAATGGACTTTTTGGCCAACCCAGTATCACATTTCTGTTGCCTAAAATATTTCATAATAATCTTTTTTAAAGAGGAAAAAATGAGTACATAACAGAACATCTCTGTTTGTAGGAAATATACACTAAAGTATTTGGGAGTGATATGGTATCAGATGGGCAACTTAGTCCTCAAATGGTTGAAGAAAAAAAATTTGTAGCATACTTGAAGCTTTCTGTAATTTTGAACTTTTTGAAACTTTTTGAAAACTGAAAAAAAAAAAACAGTAAAAGACACAACACAAAAAAAGAAAAAAATGACTAACAAAAAATGTTAATGAACATACATTCTCACAGGTATATGGGAGGGCATAACCAAACTTACAGAGAAATGTACACACAGAAATGCATAGGGAGATCCTTTAAAACAGACAAAGGAAGTTCTATCAATTTGGCTCTAAAGTGCAATGTTTTATGTCAGAGCCCTCTTTTTCTTGCTGACTTATACTCTGACTGGGATAGTATAACTGGGACTCAGTTGACGGAGAAGCAGCCATCTCTCTGAGCACCTCTGATTACCACAATCGTCAGGGAAACTGGGAGCCGCAAGCTAGTCTCAGGGATTCGAGACTGGAAAGCACAGGCTGAGGGCTCTAGAGAGGTGCTGGACACTAAACCAGAGAAAGCGTACAGATCTCTTACAACTTGACCATTGTGCCTCCAATTCTTCAGGTAGTCTAGTAGGAAGAGATTTGGGGGTAGAGGGAGAAGTACAACTCCACTTTTAATGGAACAGGCATCTGGGTGATGGTACAACTAGTTGAGCAGGGGAAGGATAAAGTGGTGATTTAGGAGAAGATAGTGAGGGAAAGGAAGGCCTAGTGTGCTGCAGTCCATGGGGTCGCAAAGAGTCAGACATGATTGGCAAGTGAACAACAATAAAATAGAAGGCAAGAAAGTAAAGGCAAAGACTGGGGCTAAAGCTAGAGTGTTAGTTTTTACAATAAAAAAGAGACCAATAGAAAGAGCAGACTCTTGGTCTGCTGGTCTTGATTTTCTCCATCAACTGATTCCCAGTGACACTTTTGGTATGTGTATGTGTATTTATGTTTGATGTATAGGATGTAGGGAGTTTTATGCACAGGCACTTGTCTGACATAAGAAGAGTGGGCAAAAGACCCACTGATCATGTCAGTATTTCCCTCAAATAACAATCAATAACAGTGCTTTGTAGCCAAATTCTTCTCTCTGCTTCACTTTTAAGACCTCCATAAACCTAACCCTACTCCAACTTTACATAATCATTTCCTTCTACTCTTGTGCTTTAGCCAGGAATGTCTTCTTCCATTCAGTCATATTCATTCTTGCTAGTGTTGCAGTGTATAACTGTTCATACGGTTCACTACAAAAGGAAATTGACTGAGGGGCCATGTGGGAGTTGAAATCTACACTGCTTTCTGCTCACCAAGGAGTGAGTCATAGCAAGGAACTCTGACTGCCGGGACGAAAGTGTGCTTTTTTTCAAATTTCCTCAAGGACGCTTCACGTTAATACCTCCTCTATGTTTTTGCTCATGCTCTGATCAGCTTGTTTCTCTGATATTTAGTAGGACTACATTTAAAAAGCAAAGATAGGGATTTTGCTGGTTGCCTAGTGGTTAAGACTCCACACTCTGAATGCATGGGGTACAGGTTCAATCCTTGAGGAACTAAGATCCCATACATTGCACAGTGTGACCAAAATGAAAAAAAATCAAACATAAAATGAACCCTCTTACACTGTTGGTGGGAATGCAAACTAGTACAGCCACTATGGAGAACACTGTGGAGATTCCTTAAAAAACTGGAAATAGAACTGCCCTATGACCCAACAATCCCACTACTGGGCATACACACCAAGGAAACCAGAATTGAAAGAGACTCATGTAACCCCAATGTTCATCGCAGCACTGTTTATAATAGTCAGGACATGGAAGCAACCTAGATGTCCATCAGCAGATGAATGGATAAGAAAGCTGTGGTACATATACACAATGGAGTATTACTCAGCCATTAAAAAGAATACATTTGAATCAGTTCTAATGAGGTGGATGAAACTGGAGCCTATTATACAGAGTGAAGTAAGCCAGAAAGAAAAACATCAATACAGTATACTAACGCATATATATGGCGTTTAGAAAGATGGTAACAATAACCGTGTATACGAGACAGCAAAAGAGACACTGATGTATAGAACAGTCTTTTGGACTCTGTGGGAGAGGGAGAGGGTGGGATGATTTGGGAGAATGGCATTGAAACATGTATAATATCATATATGAAACGAGTCGCCAGTCCAGGTTTGATGCAGGATACTGGATGCTTGGGGCTGATGCACTGGGACGACCCAGAGGGATGGTATGGGGAGGGAGGAGGGAGGAGGGTTCAGGATGGGGAACACGTGTATACCTGTGATGGATTCATGTTGATATATGGCAAAACCAATACAATATTGTAAAGTTAAAAAATAAAATAAAATATAAAAAAATGATCCGTCCCGATAAATACAAGTATATTTATAGAGTCCTAGAGACAAAAACTTGAAATCTCAGAGATGTCCTGGAAAAATCTAGAATATTTTAAATAAATAAATAAATCTCCACATTTATAATTTATTTTGAGTCCTTCAAGGCCTAGGACAAATTTTGCTTCTGCAAGTTTCCCAAACTACAGTCCTTATTGACCTCTTCCTTCTTTCACCTTCTAGAACACTTCATTCTGATCCATGATGTTTAATGCTGGATTATCCTATAATCCAGTGTTTTAAAATAGTGGTAGTAGTTCAACAGTTCCACATCTGATTTTAATTTCAGTTAAAAATATATGTTAAACTATTTTAAGACTGTAATAAAACACAGCATGTCCCATTCAAATGGGTTCCACACCAAACATTCACACATCAGAAACCACCACTACTTGTGCCGATGCATGCTGCCAAGTTAACAATGTGTATTTAGGTAAGAAAGAGAGAATGAAAGTGAGAGGAGAGGGTAGTATATGTATACCTAGAATATAGATTTTACTGCCTTGTCCTTTTAACTGAAGAGCATCCTGAGTTGACAATCCAAACAATTAAGCAAAAAACAACTACTTATTTCAGTACATTAGACTTTTATCCAGGCAGGAATAAACTGGAAACTAAGACTTTCATAGTCTTCAATTTCAGATTTTATATATTTTTTTTCATTCTCTTCCTTCTTACTTACTTTACAAATAAATAAATATTAAAAACTTTGACTTATTAACAAAACACTCAGTTTGGTCTGGCTTTTATGTTGGAGGAGTCATAAAAGATTTTTTGGGGGGAGAAAAGGGTCTACAGCTGTAAATTTTGAAAAGAGCTCTAATCTTTGTCATCATTATCAGCATCTACACCAACATTTTTATCTATGAACATGCTCTGGGTATATAGATGCTGGTAAGTATGCAATTTAATCTTATCGCCAAGGCAAGGACACATAAATCTTTCTCAAGTTGATCCCCATCCTCAAGGGATTTGCTACACTCACAAACAGAATTTAGAGATTCTAGGCATTTCAGATTTTCTCTGCCAACCCTCTTCCCTTCGGGTGAGGGAAAACAGTCACAAAGCTTTACAGAGCAAAGGAGAAATACTGCTTAACTTTGCTTCTGTCCCCTAGAGAAAATCTGTCTCCCAAAGGACTGACTCAGCCTGTTGGCCAGAAATCCCAGACATTTATGGGAAAGCCTGGTCTCTCTGAGGTAAATACAGTTAGAATTTTAGGGCCAGGGAAATTTCCACTAAAGAGTACCAACTCCCCCTCAGTAAGAGCAACCAGATTGAAAGATAATGGTGAACTAGCCCTATTGTTAGACTAAGGGGAACTGGGACTTCAAAGATACCTGAAGAGGTATCTACAGACACAATCTTTAGTGGATATCCTGATCTCTACAGGATGTCACAAAGGTAGGGGAGCAGAGATAGAAGTGGCTTTGGAGAAACTGGAACAAAAATAACAATTCTAATGCTTTTTCTCCCTCTAGGAAGCTTGAAATACAAACTCAACACATAATTAAGCAATTTTCTCTAAAACATCCCCAAATGGGCTCACCACTCATTTTTAGTACAGAGGCAGTCACAGTGAGTGATGGGAACAGAATAACAACAACAGTAACCATTTTACAGCTAATAATACAGCTAGTGATTTGTCCTCAGGCCATAGTTAATGATGGTGTCTGTATCAGCACCGAGAAACATTTGGCTCCAAATATGGAGGTTTCCCAGGTGGCGCTAGTGGTAAAGAACCTGCCTGCCAATGCAGGACACATAAGAAATGCAGGTTCAATCCCTGGGTCAGGAAGATCCCCTGGAGGAGGGCATGGCAACCCACTCCAGTATTCTTGCCTGGAGAATCCCCATGGACAGAGGAGCCTGGCTGGCTATTTGCCCATAGGATTGCACAGAGTTGGATGCAACTAAAGTGATGTAACACACATGCACATGGAGCTCTGTATTTTTTAAACCACACTATCAGGAAATAGACCTCCAGACATAAAACATGGAATCCCCAAAAAGCTGGAGGAAAGACACATACTTCATGGCCTCCCTAAATTTTATTTACTTTTAAAATTAATTTTTATTGTAAGCTAGTTGCTTTACAGGGCTTCCCTTGTGGCTCAGCTGGTAAAGAATTTACCCGCAATGCGGGAGACCTGGGTTCAATCCCTGGGTTGGGAAGATCCCCTGGAGAAGGGAAAGGGTTGTTTACCATGTAGTGTTAGTTTCTGCTGTACAGTAAAGTGAATCAACTAACATATACACATTGTTGTTGTAATGTAGCTCAATCATGTCCGACTCTTTGGGACTCCATGGACTGTAGCCCACCATGCTCCTCTGTTCATGGAATTTTCAGCAAGAATACTGGAGGGGGTTCCCATTTCCTCCTCCAGGCGATCTTCCCGACCCAGGGATCAAACCCATGTCTCTGGCAGTGGCAGGAAGGTCCTTTATCACTGCGCCACCTGCGAAGCCTGTAATATATTCACATATCCCATCTTTTTTGGATTTCCTTCCCATTTAGATCACCACAGAGCACTGAGTAGAGTTCCCTGAACTATACAGTAGTCACCTCAGTTTTATAAATCTGGAAGGGATAGATATGTGCCACAGGAGTGAGCCCTCTGGGCATAAGGAGGAACAAAGACACAGAGTAGGTGACCAGCAGTAACTTATAATGTCTACTACACTCCATCCGGAGAAATACACCTTGTGTATCCCTGTGCTCATGCTCAGTTGTGTGCAAAGGAAATAAAATAATTATTTTGAAGAGACATATGTTCTCTTATGTTAACAGCAGCAGTTTTCACAATAGCCAAATTGTGTGTATATTTGTTGTTTAGTCGCTAAGTCATGCCTGACTCTTTTGAGACCCCATGGACTGTAGCCCGCCAGGCTCTTCTCTCTGTTCATGAGATTCTCCAGGCAAGAATACCGGACTGGGTTGCCATTTCCTTCTCCAGGGGATCTTCCCAACCCAGTGATCAAACCTATGCCTCCTACATTGGCAAGCAGATCCTTTACCACTGAGCCACCAGGGAAGTAGCCCACACCTTTAGTACAGGCATTAGATAAATGCTCCAAGGAGTCATGAGACAGTAAGAGTGCAGGACATGTCTGGTCCTTTCTTGTTCCTCCAGCCTCATCTCACATGGTGTTCTGACTCTTTCCCCATGCTTCCCACTCTGTGTTCCAGCCACACTGGCTTGGTACTTGCCATGGTTCTTCAAACACCAAGACAGTCACAGTGTTTAACACATAGAAGGCACTAAATAAATATTTGTTGAAGGAAGGAAAGGGGAAAACAGAGTGGAGACAGAAGGCTAGAAAGAAGGGGGGACTTCTAGAAAATATTCACTAAAGTGGGCCTTAAGGGAAGAATGCTAAGTCCATCTTCAAAGACAGGAGGAAGGAAGGGATGAGAAAAGAAGGGTGTTTCAGGCAGAAGGAAGAGTAGGGGTGACTATGCATGGCATGTTGAGCCAACATCAAAACCGTAACACAGTCTAAACATCAGTATGAGGACAATAATAGGAGACAGAGTTAGATGAGTAGGCAGGGCCAGATGCTGATGGGTGTGGGGAGCTCGGGGTGGCATGATCGGATCTGTGTTTTAGAACAGGCCCCTTGCTTGCAGAGAGGGTGGAGATCAGGAGAGAGGGGTTGGGAGGCAGGGGAATACTGAAACCAGAAGGACAGTCAGGTCTATTTTGGAGTCTAGATAAGAGATGATAAAATACCTGAATTAGAGAGACAGCCCAGTAGAGTGGGTTTCAACTCCAAATCTGCCATTTGCTGGATCTTAGATCACAAATCTAGTTAATCTCTCTGAGCTGAGTATTCACCTTATATATTGGGTTGGCCAAAAAGTTTGTTTGGATTTTTATGTATGATGGTATAGAAAAACCCGAGTGAACTCTGTGGCTAACCCAATATTTCTTAAGGTAGTCCTGAGTTGCTAATAAATTAATATTGAGAAAGTGCTAGTAATGACATGTCATTATTAAAGTGGTAGAAGAGGGAAAAGCCCCTTCCCATTGGCACCAGTGGTAAAGAACCCACCTGCCAATGCAGGAGATGTGGAAGAGATGCAGGTTTGAACCCTGGGTGGGGAAGATCTCCTGGAGGAGGGTATGGCAACCCACTCCAGTATTCTTGCCTGGAGAATCCCATGGACAGAGGACCCTCTTCAGCTACAGTCCATGGGGTCGCAGAGTCGGACACGGCTGAAACAACTTAGTACACACAGAGAAGAGGAGAAAAAGAGCTGAGAGGGACAATTGAGAAATATTACCATCTTTAGACAGAAATCTACAAAGTGAGACTCTTATCTGACATTTCCCTTTTTCTCATCTTGTCATGAATCAGTTGTCAAAACTGGGAAACACTTAAAAATTTTTCCTCAGCATTGAAAGAAATAGAAAATACTTGTAGAGAGATAGAGTGAGGATTTAGCACCTTGTGAATGGTATAACTTGCACATAAATTCTCTCTTTTAATCTCTCAACTTTCTAAGACAGAAGGTATTATTATCCCTTTTGTACTGATGAGAAAATTGAGTCTCAGAGAGGTAAAATGAGTTGCCCTAAATCACAGAGGGCAGAGGCAGCATTCAAACATAAGTCTGATTCCAGAGTTCTTTCTCTTAAATATTATCCCACTGAACAAGGTTCTTATTTTTCCATCAGAGCATTGTTATTAGAGTCACCATTCATAATTTTTTAAGATAGACAGGGACAAGGTAGTTGTTGCAGGCCATTAGGAGTAGATCTGTTTACCCACTTGAAAGGCATCTGTCGTTCACTTCCCATATGCTTGGCAGTATCCTGGACATTATAATTTAAAGAGGGGAACATGACATATAAACATAGGAATTTCACAACTACATGGTAGATGCCACCAAAGGGGCCTAAAGAACTTTGGAAGCACAGGGCAAGGAAGAATAAATTCTTTCTGAAGAGGTCTGGAACTGTTTTACAGAGAAAATGACATTTTTTCTTGGTTTTAAAGGTTGAGCAGGAGTTTACTAGGAAGAGAATGTGTAAATGGTGGAGAAAGCCATTCCATATGGAGACAATGGCATAAGCAAAAGCAATAAAATGTGAAAGAACAAATGTGAAATAAAATGTGAAAGCAAGTGGCTTGCGAATGGAGACAAGTTCAGTCTCAATGAAGTGTAATGTATACTATGAGTTTGAGAAGGAGAGGTGGCAGGAAAAGAACACTTAGACATGAAGCTGGAAAGGTAGTTCGGGCCTGAAAATGAAGGCCTTTAATGTGTCAAGTCAAGGAGTATGTATATTAATCCTGGAAGAAAATAGAAACAAACAAAACTTAAATCTCGAAATAACATAATTGGGTTTGTTGTTAACAAAAGAACTCTGGTGGCAGGATAGAGATCAGAATGGAGTCAGGAATAGAAAAACTAGTTACAAGGTTATTTATATATGATGATGAGATTTGGAGCCACTAGGATATGACTAGGAAACTAGATGATGCAGGTTTTTGGTAAAACTAAAGGAACTTGATAGAGATGGAGATAATGAGGGTCGGTGCCTGATTCTATAGTTTCTCACTTGAAACTGGGTGGATTGTGATGACACTGAACAAATACAAAAAAGATAGCTGGTTGGAGTGCCATCATAAGGACCAGAAAATATTTCATTTTTGGATATACTGTGTTTTGGGGTAATACAACACAATTAGAGCTGGCATTGGTTGAGTGCTTATACTAAGCTCTAGGCACCATTTTAAGTGCTTTGTATGTATCCACTAAATGAGATATAGGTACAAGGGCTTAGCTGTTGTTGTTCAGTCACTCAGGCATGTCCGACTCTTTTGCAATCCTATGGACTGCAACCCTCTAGGCTCCTCTGTCCATGGGATTTCCCATGGAAGAATACTGGAATGGGTTGCCATTTCCTTCTCCAGGGGATCTTCCTGACCTAGGGATCAAGCCTGTGTCTCCTGCATCTCCTGAATTGGCAGGTGAATTCTTTACCATTGAGCCACCAGGGAAGCCCACAGGGACTTAGTAGGTAACTGGAAATAAAAGTTCGGACCTACAAAGAGACACCTGGCCTGAAAATTCAAATTTGATAGTCATCAATGTATAGGAGGCATAGTTAGAACTGTTGGAGCAAGAAGAAAGAAAGGATAAAAATACTGAGTAAAACCACCATTTTATGAGCAGGGGGTGATGAAAACTATGAGTTTTGTGATGGCAAAGATCATGCCTGACTTGTTAACCACTGTGTCACCAGAGCATGGTATACTAGTTAGAATACAGTGGCTGCTCAATAAATATATGTTGAATGAATAAAATAAAAATATCAGAGTGAATTTCCTGGTAGTCCAGTGGTTAGGACTCTGTGCTTTCACTGCCAATGGCGAGAGTTTAATCCCTGGTCCTGCAAGCCAGTGGCACAGTGTCCACTTCCTCCCACCAAAAAAACAGAGAAGTGTAATGAGAAACAATGAAGCATCATGACTCAGAAGACAAAAGGGGAAAGGTTGTTTGATTGGAAAATGCCAAGCACTAATTCAACAAGCCAGATAGAATGGGGACTACAGTGAAATCTTTGGGCTAGGCAGTTAGATATTTATTAAAAACTCAAAAGAGGGCAATTTTGGTAGAATAGCCTCATTCCAGACTGCAATAGGCTTAAGGGTAAATGGTTGTTGAAGAAGAGTAGACAGTGACCAGGAATTTGGCAATAATGTGATTGAGGGGGTTAGAGTTACAGAGGAAAATGAAGCCATAGATTTAAAATTTTTATTTGTTTTTATAATGGAAGAGATTTCAATATTGTTTGCAGAACCAAAAAATTCCTAGGAGAGGGGTAAATTACAGATGGTAAAAAAGTGGATAATTGTTCTCTGTTAATTTCCCCATCACTGTAGTCTCTTGGACATGCTTATTGGTCTGTATTTATATTTAGCTAGACTTTAAAACAAGTTAGAGCCCTATGATATGCCCCACTGGAATATTTGGTCAGCTTAAAAGGACTTCATAGTCCTTTTAAATACAGTCCTTTAATACAGCATGGTGTTTTCCTAATATCTTCTTCTATATGCGTATGTCTTGTCATTTACACAGAATAGGACAAGTCTATACTCTAAGCATGGTGGTGAAATCACAGAATTATGCATAAACAGAAGCAAGCAAAACCCAATATGTATTGATAACTGAGGTCAATCTATTTGTTTCAATATTATATTAATGAATTAATTAGGGGAAGGACACACTTTGCTCCTGCTTGACTATGATCTTATAAAATACAGGGGCATATTTACTAGAAATACCATAATATGCCTAGAGTCTAAAAGGTTGTTGGCACTTGTAGTCAATACAAATGCCCTCACATCTGAAGATGCCTTCATGCTCGTGCTCAGTCATGCAGTCTTTGCAACCCCATGAACTGTAGCCCGCCAGTCTCCTCTGTTCGTGGAATTTTCCTGGCAAAAATACTGGAGTGGGTTTTAATTTCTTACTCCACGGAATCTTCCTGACCCAGGGTCAGTCACAAATTGTTTATTGTAAAAACCAATTCATAACTAGAGAGTTTCTTTTTCAATACCATGAATTACTCTGGCAGTCAAGTGAAGCCTATCTACTGACTCCCTCTCAGAATAATATTCTTAAACATAGTCAATAAAATACATGGGATTACAATAGAAACCAATCATACTGAAACAGAATCAAAATATATAGTGAAACAAATTTGAGATAGATAGTAATATATCTGTTTCTTTAGTTGTTGTTATTCATTCGCTAAGTTGTGTTCAACTCTTGGCGATCTTACGGACTGTAGCCTGCCAGGCTCCTCTGTCCATGGGATTTCCGAGGCAAGAATACTGCAGTGGGTTGCCATTTCCCTCTCCAGGGGATCTTTTCGGCCCAGGAATCAAACCTGGATCTCCTGAATTGGTAGGTGGATTTTTTACCACTGAGCCATCAGGGAAGCCCAGTCTCTTTAGTTACACATTAAATATCTATTTTCCTCTTTACTCCTATTGGAAATGTTTCTTTTGACCTGTCCATAATGTAACTACATGACCATCTATCGTTACCTATTTATGTAGTCCTTTGATGATTGCTTCAGTTCTGTCTGACTCTCTGCAACCCCATGGACTATAGCCCACCAGGCTCTTCTGTCCATGGGATTCTCCAAGCAAGAATACTGGAGTAGGTTGCCATATTCTCCTCCAGGGGATCTTCCTGACCCAGGGGTCAAACTTTTATCTCTTATGTCTCCTGCATTGGCAGGCATGTTCTTTACCACTGGTACCACCTAGGAAGCCCCCCCACATAGTGGAATACCAATACCAAATACCAATAACAATACCAAAAAATAAGAGTAAAATACTGATACATGCTACAACATTAATGAATTTTTAAAATATTAATGCTAAGTGAAAAATGCCAAATACAAAAGATTATATATTATATGGTACCGTTTATATGAAATGTCCAGAAAAGACAAATCTATAGAGACAGAGAAGAGATCCATACTTACCTGGGCTTGCAGGTAGGAGCAGGGATTAATTCAATGGATATGAAGGATCTTATTGGGGGTGATGAAAATGTTCTAAAACTGGATATAGTTATGGTTGTAAAACTTGGCAAATTTACTAAAATTCATTGAATGATATACATAAATGAGTGAATTTATAGTATTTAAATTATATCTCAGTAAATCTGTTTTATAAAACAAAAAGCAAAAGAAATCTGAGAGCCCCAAACAAGGCAAATATTCCTCTTGATCCCTAGTTAGGAAGGGATTTTCTTCATCTGAAAAACCTTAACACTCTATTCAATACTTTGATGACTGTGATTATGGCTGAAAATCAAATTGGAAAGGACCAACTTGAGCAAGTTACTACAACTTTAAGAAGTTTGTATTTCAATCAGACTGTGATTTGAACATGGCTAAAGGCGTGGCAACCCACTCCAGTGTTCTTGCCTGGAGAATCCCAGGGACGAGGGAGCCTGGTGGGCTGCCATCTCTGGGGTCGGACAGAGTTGGACACGATTGAAGCGACTTAGCAGCAGCAGCAAAGGTGCTTTACCTGTGCTCTAGGCAGAGTTGATAATAGACAGAGGTGTTTTCTCCCCTTTACCCCTTCGCCACTCAAATAATTCTCCTACTGGGCTTTGACTTATAAATACACTTGGTTGTATTGCAGCGTTTTGTGTAAGCAGATTTGGGGCAAAGTGGGAAGAAAACATAAGGATCCTGACTAATTTGGGATATATTTTAACTCTTAAACATATCAGCCTATGATGAGACATGGAGTTTTTTAGTTTCTTCTCTAACAAGATGCAGATAATAATTTATCAAGTATCCTATCCCAAATGGCTTCCATGATTTTTCAGTGGTAAAGAATCAGCCAGTGGGTTTGATCCTTGCATCAGGAAGATACCCTGGAGAAGAAAATGGCAACCTGGTCCAGTATTCTTGCCTGGAAAATCCCATGGACAGAGGAACCTGGCAGGCTACAACCCATGAAGTCATAAAAGAGTCAGACATGACTTAAGACTAAACAATAACTATAACAATCCTATCCTTTAAGGAACATAATGACTACCATTGCCTGAGAAAGTGAACTCATACAGAGTTAGAGACAATTTTTAAATAAATCTTTGTGTGTTGTGCCTTAGGAACTTAATAACCAAAAATGATTATGGATATTTTGAATTTCTATGCTCTATCTCACTCAGATAAATTGTGAAAATATTTCACATAAATAAAGATCAACACTGTTTTAAATGAAATTTAATGAAAATTCATTATTTAACTCTGGGTTTTAACATTTTGCATTCCATCCCTTCGAAAACACTGCTTAATAAAGTCTGACAAAGAAAGAACTCAAAAGCATCTAAATGGCCCTATCTCCAATGCTCACCAATACTCCATTATAGACAATGTAATTCTCACAGTGAAGAGACTTCCTCATACTGAAGCACAAAATAGTTCTTATCAATCTATTTATGTTCTTTTTCATTAATATAAGTCAGAAAGGTATGGAGAATTCAAATATTTAAAACCATCTGAAAGGTGAAAAACATTATAAACCCAGAGGATGAACTGAAATTGAGAGTAAAATTGACTATTCTCATCCAGCCAATATGGATGAGAATCCAGTACAAAGAGCATAAACAAAGTTCAGGATGGGGAACACATGTACACCCATGGCTGATTCATGTCAATGTATGGCAAAACCACTACAATATTGTAATTAGCCTCCAATTAAAGTAAATAAATTAAAAAAATAAAGAACTTCCCCTTAGAAGAGTCACCTTCTGAGAACTCACCCTGTTAACTCTCCTCTTTCTCTTTGACATTTTTCCAAAAATTAAAAAAAAAGCTTTACAATGTCAATGATATTATGCAGAAGTAAACAATAGGTCAGTGAAGCAGTTATGAACTTAAAGCAAAATATAAAGTATTGTCAGTGCATCTCAAGGTTTATTTTAGTCTTTCCAGGGTCAGTCACACTGACAGAGCAGGTGACATTGTAAAACAATGGGTCACAGTCTAAAATCCACACACCAAAGTAGTGCTTGAGTTTGGAGACATGCTTTAATATTTCTGAGAAGTGAAGGCAACATCCTCTAGTGACTTTCAAAGATTTCAAGTGATGGGATGCCATCTTTGGATAGTCTCCAACTATATAGAATGATTTGTTAATGTTTTTCCCAAAAGTACACTGAATACCATCAGCCAGAGTCTGAAATAAAGGTTTTGCTGGAGGGTATCCTGCCCATGCATGACATTTTTATAAGTGCCAAGATTCCCAGACAAATTGTTAACTAATCAAAACCTGGCATTTTCAATAAATGTAGTATTGAGCCCCAAGGTAACACATAACTAAACTTGTATACTAGAGGAATCAGAAAAAGAAGAGTGTGGAAACCTAGATCAATACTTCTGCTTACAAAGTATTGAATTCACTTAAAATAAAAGCTGATGTTCTGAGTTAAAGGGTCACAAAATGTTAAGAGTCAAGATTTCTTTAATCATCCTCTTTTCATAAGGGAAGTCATTTCACTTTATTCCAAAATTTTCTTAAAGACATATACCATGACAAGTAAATCATTTTTTCCCATAAAAGTATTAGGGGATTTTATTGGGTTGACTGAAGTATGGCTTTCTAAATAGTATTTTTAAATATTTAAAGTATTAAAAATAGAGTCAATCAGTTAAACTTGTCAAAACTCAGAAGGTAAAGATTTGGAATATATATTTATCTGTCATATATACACACATATATATTTAGAGTACATGTATGACTTTGGCTATTATTAAGAATTTTAAAAAATAGAGCAGTGAAATAGTACTCAATAGTTGAACAACTTCATATTTGAACTCAACAGTTTATTTCTGTGGGCGTAAGTTGCTAGTGAGTCTGGAAAACTGCAGCATCTCTGATTGTTAAGGTCTCGCCACCTTTGGTAACTTATCCGAGTAATTTCATTGGAATTACTCCTTTCTGGGATCCATTAAACTTTTCTTGACCAAATGTCTACAGAAATTCCTTTGCCTGCAGTCCCTGGCCGATTTGATGGATATTATCTAAACAGCCTATGAAATGTTAAGTTTTAGATTTTTTTTTCTTTTAAAACCGCTTTAACTTTTAACTTTCCGATGAGAGAGAAAACCAGTAAAAGGAAACATAGGGCAGAAACTGAACATCATCTAGTAGTATCAGTGCAGTTTAGCTGGTTAAAGAGCCCAGATGTTGTCACCTGGTACTGTCAAATGACTCCAAAGAAAATACTTAAGTTTAACTTCTATAGCATTCGCCGTACTTCCAAGTCCCATTTCTTGTGTACTCCTCCCACTTTCAAACGTGTGTGCCAATTCATGTTCCTGTAGACCAGGGAAAAACACATTTCTTCTGCCTTGTAGATCGATATAGAGAAAGGGATCAGATGTCAGTCATATCAAGTCGTCCAGGAAGACGCTCAGAAATGTATGCCTTTTGTGTCTTTTACTTTTATTTTCTCAACCCCTTACGAAGTTTTGGGACAGAATGATGTCTGAGTCCCAAAGGCATTAGCCTGACACTGTGCTATTCCTCTCTAAGGACCCCACTAACTCCCAAAAGAAGTGAGAGTGATGTGAACTCCGTTTCACAGTGTAGCCCCTTAACACAAACATGAGAGTTGTGATTGTGTTGAGGGATGCCGAGGGGGTCAAAGGAGAAGGAGGGAAGGGGGTCGACAGAAAAGACTCACCGCTCCTGCCAGTTCCTCGGTCAGGCACAAAGTAACCAGAAGCAGCCACAACCTGAAACGGGAGGGAGGGTGAATAACATGGGTTTTCTCCGGGATCCTGTGTCTGTCCATAGACCCCCGACCCCTTTTTGCTGACTACAGCCACTTTTTCTGCAGTGACAGAAGTACAAGTACAGTGCAGGTCCAGCAAAGTAGCCCAAAGTAAGAAAGAGGAGGGGAGCTCGTGATAGCAACAGCTCACCCAGGGTGCATGCTTGCGGCTCCTCCAGAGCTGGGTCCCGGGAGACTGCTAAGCGGTTCCGCGGCCCCGGCTCATCTGGGCTCCGCTGATGCTTGGCGGCTGTTTCCTTATTCAAGAGGATGGAGTAGGGGGGCGGAGTGGCTCACTTTGGAAGAAACTGAACTCGGCTTCTAGATAAAAGGTGCCCCAAAGGGAAACACGATCAGCGGTGCCCGCTACAACTTGCTGCACTCAAGGGATAGTTCCATGCACCAGGAGAGGAAGGAATGGAGGGGAAGGGGGCGGGGCTGTCTGCTGTCAATCATCCCCCTACCTTGGGCAGCCAGTCGTCTTTCCCACTTTCAGGCACCTCCACCCATAACATTCCCACGCATCTCCACAGACCCACAGACCTATACACTAAGACACTTCCTTAAACCACTAAAAACTGTTACAAATACACAGATTAAGGCATACAATTCCCACAGAGACAAATGGGCCCCAAAGTATCCTTGCACACTTGCTCAAATGCATACCAGTTACTCTAATTGATTGTACACTAAGCTCTTGGGGTGGTGGTGGTAGTGGTGGTTTCTGGAGTTGTAAACCTACCCTTACTTGAGTGGAACCTAAGGATAAGTGGGTGCGCTTGAAACAAGTCCAAAGCCCCGAAAGACTGTAAAGTGGTAAATTCTAGGGTCTAAAATAATAACTGTTCTGAAGAATTCCTCCAAGGAGTTCACATAAAGCATTTTCTGGGCCTGTTGGTGCTTTTAAAAATCTATATATCAGAATTACCAAAGTAACGTTCAAGTCTCATTTTATTTGGGAGACCAATTCAACTTCCATTAACATCATACAAATATTTCCAATTAGGCATTCATGTTAGTGTTAAGGAAAATTGCACTAAAGTTATTTAATTCCCTGCCTTACATCTCTCTGAAAAACAACTGCAATGAGTCAATAACTTTTATGTTAGTCAATATAAGATGTAAATATTAATTATGGCATTCAATGTAGCTAAATAAAAAGATATAACTTTATTAAACATCCAACCACATAATTACTAATATCTACTGAGCGCCCCCAAATCTTATATGTATATAACATGCATAAAGTCTTCATATACATATACTTATGTTGATTTTAATTCTTCAGTTGTAAGCATATATTTAATTATATAAATATATTTATATATTTCTCATATTTGCACATTTTCTGTTGTATATAGAAACTCCGTCCTGCGAGCAGGTGGAAAGCAAACAACCCCGGCAGCCCCCAGAGCAGCGACCAAAATTTGTTTCTAATCATTAACAATAAAAAGGAGCGTTTCTCTGAGATCCCTCCGCTACAAAAAATAGTCCCAGCTCAGGTCTATTTGCAATTGACTTCGGGGCTCACATCACTGAGAGTGGAACTGGGCAGGGAAAAGGAGTATCAACTTAAGGTGCCACTGAACGAACAGAAAACTTTCCCGGTGGGACTCGGGGTGCGCAGTCAACTGGTCTGGAAGTTTCCCTCCGCCAAATAACTGAGCGTCACTCCCTCGCAGGTTGCTGGTGCAGTGTAAAGCTGTGGCGGAGTGATCCTGAAATTCCCCAGGGCTGGTGGGGAGGGGGCGGTGCGGGGGAAGAGAGGGAGGAAAGTAGATCTGTGGGACTTGCGCGAGGAAAAAGTTTGCAAGTCTGGACAGAAGAGACAAGTGCTCCCGAGAGACCGGCTTTGGGGAGGGGAGGGGGGAGGGAAGACTAGTTGCTGGTGCTTCATTTCCCCCCCCCCTCCACTCTTAAAAAGCTTTTCTCCTCACCCAAGACGACCGGCACAATTGGGACACCCTCGCTGTCCCTCTCCGGCTCTAGCTCTCTCCCTATAAACCCTCAAGATTATGTCAATTGGTCAGAGCCAGCCAGGGATTTCGTGCGGGTGCTGAAGGAGCTGCGGGAGCCGGAGAAGAATGAAACTGCGTGGAGTCAGCCTGGCTGCCGGCTTGTCCTTGCTGGCCCTGAGTCTTTGGGGGCAGCCCGCAGAGGCTGCGGTAAGTCCTTCCTTCTACACTCCCCCCAACCCCCCCCGCCCCGCCACCCCATCACCTCGCTCTCACGCTGAAATCACTTTTTGTCCCTTTTATCTTCCTTTCTCCTGGGCCTTGGCTAGGGGAGTCAGATGTGCCTTCAGTTTAGGAAGAAACATTATTTACAGCGCTAGTAACTCAAGCCTTCTCAAGTCCGAGGGAGAGGTTTAGGTGCTTGCTTTCCTGCGGCTAGTTGCTCTGGGGGCAAGAGCAGAACCTGGGGAGGAGGACGCAAGTTAATAGATCACTAGGCTCTGGTGGATATTTAAAACTTTTCCTCTCTACTCTCCACCCTCGAGGGTTTCCCTACCTGCCGGGTAAGCTTTTCACTAGTTGTGCCCAATCCACACACTCTTTCAACTTTGTCGATAGTTTACTGTTTTGACTTTTCTAAAATCCAGCTTCCACCAAAGTGTTAAGCGCGCCCCTGAAGTTCTTTCCTTTTGCCTTTTCCTTAAGCAACAGGAACCTAACCTCACCTCTAGTCAGTAAAGCCTCTGTAGTCTATTTGACATCTTGTTGCAAATGATCAGGTAACATACCAGGAATGGTTTCAGGCTTCAGGTCTTCTTCATCTCTCTCTCTCTCTCTCTCTTTTTTTTTTTCTTTTTATAAGTTCTAGGTTTTCGTTCTTTACTTTTTTTGCTTACTAAATCACCTGAAACAAATCGAGAGTTTGCCCATTACCTATTTAAAGGAAAAGGATTATCTTTTTCAAAGGAGAATGAGTGTTCTGGTTTAAAGGGGAGCGAAGCAGGGAAGTGAAATGACAGAGCAAAAAGTACCATTCAGTTTTAGGAATGTAGAATTAAAATCTTAATTATATCTCCTATAAGGGTGTCTAGGTAGTCCCACCCAGTATCCTTCTGGGGGTGAAAGGCAAATCTAAAGGAATGAATGGCTTTGTCAGAGAAAATGTTCTCTAGCCTAAACTCATCTTCCTTAATTTCACTTAACCTCTAAATAAGAATTAAGTGTGTGACAAATTATTGAAAAGTTATGTTTGAGTGAACATAATGGGTGGTTTTAAAAACACTTTAATATGAGATCATGGCTTAGGCCTTCACATGGTTGAGTGATTGTCAATTCTTTATATGCAACTGCTATGTTATAGCTTCTATGGGTCCACTTGTGAGTTACCTCTAGCTGTTCTTTACGCTCAGAATGCCTCAGGTTACAGCCTTTCTTCCATCCTCCAGAATGTGTGTATTAAAGGTGTGAAAACTAATCTTCATATTACCTTAACACAACATAATGGCAACTCTCCTAAAAAAAAAAGGCCATGTATATCAACTATTTTTAATTCCACTTGCCAGAATTTTTCCTCCATCAAAGTAGACAGATGATTTAAAATTGCTATTATGATGCAGAGCTTCTTAATGGACTAAGGTTTAGCCACGCTGGACGGCTACAGACCCTTGGATAAAACTACAATTGTGTTGTTGAAAGTAGTTAACTTTTAAAAACATCATCTTGGTGCTAGCGGCATTTGGCCTGAGGGCAAAGATTTTGTGGATATTTGATTAAATATTTCTCATTTTTTTCTTTTGATGTTACTATTAATAAATGTGCACCAGATACCAATCATACAGGTATGTACAGCTATACTATACCTCAGTTTATATTAAATCATGTTATGTTAAAAATGAAATTTCTTTTTATGATTGATAAAATTTGGGAGCAAGCTTGTTTTCTTGGACTATTTAATAACTGAGTGTTCATAAAGAAATTACAGTAGATACCAGGCAGTTTTTTTCTCTTTTCTCCTATATGATTTTTATTTTTTTCCTATATAATTTTTAAAGAACATTTTATACTCCATTTCCTTATCATTAGTATATTGTGCCTGTAGTAAAACCAAGCTTGTTTTTTCTGCTTCACACATTAAAATACTAGTTAGATGAATGTTTTAATCATCTCAAAGATATGAATGGTATCTGCTCTCCATACTAGTGCTGGGGATATTGGTGACCTGCAGAGTAAACTGGTTGGTAGTGGGGCCACTTGTTGACTCAGTCTAGTATTGGAACTTTTACACCAGGAAGAGTGTTACTACTTAAATTGCTTTAATTTTTCATAGTTAACTGATTTCATTCTCTCTGAAGTCATGCCAAATTAGAATATCACAAATATGTGGAAAAAATTTTTTTAGGTAGAGGGTTTATCAGGTGGAATAAAATAACTCATTCCAAAAGATTAGCAATAAGGGAAGAAGGCAAATTTAGTTGGAAAGGTCAAGTCTAGTGATGGAAACAATGTATTTTTATGTTAAAGTATTTATGCTGACTCTACATTAGTAGGATAACACTTAGATTTATGGATACCTTGTTTAAACTTCTACTACTACTATGCAATTGTTAGTAACTTTGTGTGTGTATGGAGTAGATTTCAATCTACTATCTCCCTTGTGACTAGGAACAACAGCTTGTTAAGGGTAGCAGTGTGGTTTGTGGCCATGGAACAATTTTTCCTCTAAAGTGTACTGCTCCATAGGAAGAATTTGTTGACATTGTTATCAAAACTTAACATTTTTGCATGTTTTTTTCACTGTTATTTTATTTTTATATATTATACATGTTTTAATGCCATTCTCATTTTTGCATGTTTAATATGTGCCAGGCACTGTGCTAATATGGAAATGTACATTATCATGTTTAATCTTCACAACAGACCAATGAAGTATATACTATTGTTATTCCTACTTTACCAGTCAGGGAACTGCAGATCATAGAGGTTAAGTAATGTGCCCAAATCACATAGTTAGCAAGCTGTGAAGCTGTAAATTTGAATCCTGGCAGTTTGACTCCAAATTCTTTACTCTTAATGACTGTCCTATGCTGCCTCCTTTGTATCTGTAGAGTTGTATTTGCTGTTCAGAGTATTGGGATCTCTACTACTTTTTTTAATTGTAATTTTTATTTTTTATTAAAAAAATTTTTAAATATAAATTTATTAATTATAATTGGAGGTTAATTACTTTACAATATTGTATTTTTTTACTAAAGGGAGACACGGGAAGTGAAATGGAAAATATAATGGGGATTACATCTCTTCCTGCTGATATTAGGAGAAGCATCATGGTATAATGAAAACAGCTCTGGGCCTAGAATAAAAAGTTCAGAGTTTGATCTCTATATGTATGTCTATTTATAGAGAGGTAATTTAAAAGTACTCTAGAAGCAATTGCTTGTTGCAGATTATATGATTACATATAATTGCATATATAGAAAGTTAGATTTATAAAACAAGTGTAATTTGTGGTAGGTGATTATTTTGAAGAAAAACTTGCCTTATTATACTTTCAATTAGTTTTCATAATAATTTTAAATATACTGAAATTTTCAGTAGCATGTATGTCTGTTGTGATAAAACAGAGTATGTATGTGGTAGCACAGTTTGCTTAAGTCTTGTGCATATATTTATATATTGTATCTATCCTGTGTGTAAAAGTATATAACTTTTTTCCTATGTTTTTACTTAGCTTTTTGAAGTTAGTTTATGCAACACATGAGACTCTATCTTGAGTTAACATTGATAACTTAGTCAAGGTTGTATCTGCCAGGTTTATGCACTGTAAGTTCACCAGTTTTTCCCTTTGTAATTACAAAACAACCAGACTTTGAGACTGTATGGGGCAATATTGTAAGACAGTGTACGTGTCTTGCCTTTCTTTTTTTTAATATAAATTTATTTATTTTAATTGGAGGCTAATTACTTTACAATATTGTATTGGTTTTGCCATACATCAGCCCGTGGTGGATTCATGTCTTGCCTTTCATCATAGTTTGATCCACTATTTTAGCATCTGTTAAGGATTCTAACCTGAGTAATTACTGCTGTGATATTTGCCAAATAGTAATCTTAAGTTTTCAAAATTTTCTGTATTTATTTATTGAATTCTAATGTAGCAAAGAACTTTACGTTCTTTGATATTTGTTTTTATCTATTATTCAGTAATTTGTTCATAGTAATATAGACTTATGGATGCTTGTTTTATTCTATGAACTTTAATGAATTATGCTATTTTTACTATTTTTTTTTGAAATTACCCTAGATTTGGCCAGTAGATGCCCCTTCCAGTTGGCTCTGGTGTCCTTTCAATGTGTGCCTATCATTTTTTGAGCGCTCTTGTACATTCTGGTAGCACAAGGTATTCCCAACTCACTTTCTACCTCCACTGCCCCAACCCTGGAATGAGCTATTTTTTCCAAGAAGCTCTGATTCTTGGAAGCTCTGTTGATTAATGGTATTTAGAGATCTGGGTATTTGGAAATCTGGGTACTTGGCATGCTCATTGCTACTGGAGTGTCATTGCTTCTACGCCTTCTCAGCAGACAGAACTAGGGAATAGATGTATGTATACATAGTCACATACCCACTTCTGTATTCCTTACAGAACTGTTAATTTGCACTGATACCTCTCATTCCAGTCCAAGACCACAGAATAAACATACCTCTTTGATGCTACGTTATCTTACTGCTTTCTGGTACCTCTCCTCAGTCAATCTCTTAAAGACAGTCTTTAAGAGATTGCCGTCTGGAGTCAGATCTAGAATCTGATTGGAGGATGTGTGACCTTTTGACAAGCAGTAACTTCTGAGCTTTAATGTCTTCATTAGCAAAAGGGAGCCAGTGGTACACGAATATTACACCTTGTTTTGAGGATAAAATGACAGAAGTTATGTAAAGCATTTAAAATAGTGCTTGACATATAGTAAATGCTCAGTAATATTTCAATTAGATTCCATTATTGTCATTACAAACTATTTATTGACTTGCCATTTCTTTTTTAAAAATACTTATTTATTTATTTGGTCACACTCATTCTTTAGTTGCAGCATGTGGGACTTAGTTCCCCAACCAGGGATTGAACCCAGGCCTCCTGCATTGGGAGTTCAAGAGTCTTAACCATTGGCTCATCAGGGAAATCCCATTGGTTCTCCATCTTGATTAGAGTCTTATGGACCCAAATCTTTCCTCAATTTCAGCATAACCCTTACATTCATTCAGCAGATATTTATTCAGCAACTCATAAGTACTTAAGAATTATATTCATGTTTTTCTATTTCTACTCTCATGGATATGTACTATCCACAAAATCATTTTGTGTTAGACACTATAGATTAAATAAGATACAGTCCCTGCCTTCATGGAGCTTCCATGCTAGTGAGCATATATAAATAGTTTTGTGAAACTTTCCCTTACTATTATGTCAGTTTCTGATTTTACCCTTCTTTGAATGTTTGTCATATTTAGCCTCTGGACTAGTATCTAAATGTATTTCGTCTTACAAACATTTTGTTTCATGGGATTTTGTCTCTTTTGTTAGATGATAGACTTTTTGAAGCAAGAACTGTATACTTGTTCATTCATTCAACTACTTTACATGTTGATTTTGTCTGATGACAAAAATAATACATGCTTAATGTTGGAAATTTGAAAAAGAGAAAATTATAAAGAAGAAAATAAAAATCTCTCCACAGTTCTACCAACAGCACAGAAATAATCTGTATTATTGTTTTGAATGATTTTTCTTTTTAAGGTATCTAATATTTTCTTTAAAGAGTAAATTGGTTAAGATTTTTTAAAAGTTGGGATTACTCTGTATACAATTTTATGTTAATGTTTTATTTACTTATCCAGCAGTTTCCCATGTTATTAAAATTCTTAGTTTTAAATTTTTTAAATGATTGTGTACAATTTAATTTATACACACCACAATTAATTTACCTGTTCACTTTTATAGACTGTATTTTTAAATTTCAAGGTTTTAGCCATTGCAAGAAATACTGCCATAAACAATTCCTATTCCATATTTTGTATTATTTTGTTAGTACTGCCTTCTTCATGGGGAATTACTATGTTAGATGTCATCCATATTTTTAAAGTCTTTGGTACTTTCAGTAGACTCTGACATTTAGAAAGGCTATAGCAACAGATAATATGATAGCTAACTTTTTTTAGTGGTTACTATGTTGTACCCAGTTAAGTGGATAATATTCCCATTATACGTAGGAGGAATCTGAGGCTCACAGGGTGGTTAAAAAACTACCAGAGGTCACACAGTAAGTGATTGAGCAGTTTAGCTCTAGAACATGCTCATGAAATTTTATTCAACCCCTGTTTCATTCACAGTAGAAAAATAAGTCATGTTGAAATGTTGAATAATTCCCACTACCCTTTCCATGACTAGTCACTTGAATTGATTCTAAAGATAGGCTCACCCACCAGTTCATCCTTTAATAACTCTTTACTATAATTGCCTAGGCCATTCATCCTCAAGGGCCTAAATTTTAATTTTGTAAACCATGCAGCTGCCTACATTTCTCCCATGTACTGAAGGTGGAACCTGTTCTCCATGAATACCTCCCCCACTGACCTCTTCCTAGCTATAGCAAGGGTATACATACTCCAAACTCACTGACATTCCCCTCGTCCAGGAGAGTTTTGGAACACGTCTGAAATGAGAGACCCCTTTACCCTCTCTCCCCACCCCCTACCCCGTAGCTGCCTATGAGCTTTTACACTTAAATACCTGTGTCTTTGCCTCCTAATATTGTCATTTGCTTTCATCCTCCCTTAGTGATACTCCAGAATTTTACCCTCTTTAATTGCTAATCTGTTTTTCCTACTTTAGGGTGATATTATTCCAGCCCCCATATCCTCTTTTTTTCTCAACAAACTTGGAAGTACGTATGGAGTGAGAGGCCCCCTATCCATTTTGCAGTACCCCTACTTTGCCTTTTCCTTGTGTTTCTTCACAAGCGAAGTGAATTTACAGCCTTTATCATAGCCTTGTGGCTTGTGCGATTCAAATGTATTTCTCCACAAAATCACAAACTGTTAAGCATTATGGTTTTTCCAGGTGGCATTTGAATAGCTGAACTTTAAGCTTCTGAATGATAGGGATCTGCTTTTGCCAAATTACTTTCCAGAATGGTTTTACCAATTATATTCCTATCAGTAGTGTAAAAGAGTACCTATGAGACAGTCTTAATAATTTTTTTCTATCTAGTATAGTGACTATAGAATTGATGCTCAATTGGTTGCCAGTTGGTTGGCACATTTGGTTCTATCCTCTAATGATTTTCTTTTTAAAATGTAATCATTCTATCATCTCATCCCCTTCTGACAATAGCAACCATGGAACAGAAGTGATTTTTGAAAATAAATTCTCTCTAATTAACATTATAAATGAACCACCCAACCACTTAACTAAGTCCTCATTACAAAGACTGTTTTTAATAGCACCAATTCTTGAGGTGTTTTAGAGTGGCATCTTTAGTGTGATCCCTGATACATTAGCTTCTTTCATTTTAACAAACCAGATTCTCATTTTATGCATCAATGCTTGAGTTTATTTACGTTCATAATCTGTCCAGGTCCAACTGCCCTTTAGAAGCCCTGTTCCTTTAGAAGCTTCTGCTGGCCTTGTACCAAAAGTGTAGCCTGAGATAGTACCTGCTACCCTGCTGAAACGGGAACCTTAAATCCCTTACTATTTGCCAACCAAAGATAACCAAAGGCAAAAGTTATAAAAGAAACAGGTTTTTGGTAAATGTAGCTTTTAACTTAAAAAAAAATTTACTACATCATTCACTTTACTTTTTAACTTGTACAGAGACTTAAGCACCTTTAAGTAAGTGCTAGTCGGGTTAATGGAATTGGTTTTATGACAGTACTAAAATAGAACTGGAAGAAATTCTGTTGGCATTTGTATCATCTTATAATTCAGTCAAATAACACTCTTTATATACATTAAGAGAACTGGCTGATTTGCTTCCAAAATTTCATATAGTATATGTGACATTAATGGAATACTGAAGGAGATACTGAAACTTTGGCTGGTGGAGGGGGGATGATATTAAGGGAGCCCAGCCTAGCTGTCTGTGATGACCTCAAGGGGTGGAATGAGGGGAGGCTCAAGAGGGAAAGGATATATGTATAATTATTACTGATTGGCCTTGATGTATGGCAGAGACCATACATCAACTTCCGTATGATGACCTTACACAATTTTGTAAGGCAATTATCCTCCAGTAAATAAAAAGAGTGGGACACTAGTGAAAAATTGTTTTATGTATTCTGTGTTTTGACCTCTCCAGGACTTTGCTAAAGAAGGAGAGTCCTTCTCTTTCCATAATCTAATTGATATAGTGAAACATTTCTGTATATGAAAGATATAATTGTACCTGTTTGTATCAGATAGGTTGTTTTCTGTTGCAAGTAGTAGAAAACTGATTGAACTGCCTTAATAACAGAGAAAACTTTTAGCTCACGTAACAAGAAGTTTGGAGGTAGAGTACCTCTAAGGTTAATTAATTCAGTCAAATAGTGACCCTGGCTCTTTCCACTTTCTGCTCTGCCATACTCTGCCTATCAGTTTACTGTCTCAGATTAGTGCCCCTCATGCTTGCAAGATTGCTGCTGCAGTTCCAGGGATCACGTGCAGATGCCACAATGCCCAATAGAAGAAGAGCATGAACTGTTCTTTTGTGTTCCTTTTAATCAACAATGAAAATTTTCTCAGGAGTCCCACACCCTCACCCTTACATCTGATTGGTTTGAACTGTGTTACATGTATATGGTTAGACCAGTACATTGGCAAGTGGAATAGAACCATAAAGGTAGGTTAGATAAGTGACTTACAACCCCCACCTTTCCCCTCGCCCCCACCCTACACCAGATCACATTGCTGCCTTGAAAAGCCAGAGAGTGGGAAAATTTGAATAAAATCAGTATTATTTTAGGAAGGAGGAAACAGTTCCTGCTTTATAACCTCATGAGTTTGTCATCAAGATCAGTTCACTAAAAGATATGTAACAATTTGATGTATATGTTAAATGTAAGATATATTTCTTAATAGGAAAAGTAACATTTTATAGAGTTGTGCAAATGAAAGATGTTGGCTATTTACATAATTATAGATATTTTAGTGTTGAAGGGATGTTAGGGATCCTTTTGGTCAATGGTTCTCAAAGTATGGTCTGTGGACACTTGAGATTCCTAAGATCCTATCAGGAGGAACATGAGGACTATTTGAACAGTAATTTGAAGACTGTTTTGCCTTTTTCACTGTGTTGATATTTGCTCTGATGATGGGTAAGACTGTAGTATAAAACAAATTGTCCCAGTAGTTGTATTCTTCATAGTCTTGGAGGATAAAAAGCCAATTTTATTTAACAGTGTCCTCAGTGTAGCATTGCTTTTTTATTAAATCTTGGCCATTAAGTATAGATATTTTAAAATTTCTGTATGACAAAATGGGGATTATACAGAAAACACTTCTGTATGCTGAAATGATATCATTATTTCTAAAAATAGCCCTTGTGCAATTGTGTGAATTATGGCCTGAATTAGCTGATTTTTGCATGGAACAGATTTTTACTTGAAGGAACAACTGAAGACTTCCCTGGTGGTCCAGTAGTTAAGAATCCTCCTGCCAGTGCAGGGGACATGGTTTCGATCCCTGGTACAGGAGGATCCCACATGCTGCAGAGCAACTAAGCTCATGCACCATAATTACTAAGCCCGTGGTCTAGAGCCCGGGAGCCTCAACTACTGAGCCTGTGTGCTGAAACTACTGAAACCCATGTGCCTAGAGCCCATGCTCCACAACAAGAGAAGCCACTGCAGTGAGAAAACTACACACTGCAACAAAGAGTAGCCACCACTCGCCGCAGCTGGAGAACGCCTACTCACAGCAATGAAGACCCATCGCAGCCCCGACGAAAGAGAACAAGTGAGACTATGGTTATTCAGGCTTGAGGATTTGGCAGGAATTTTCTTGAAAATGAGTAAAATGAGTCTGTCATTTGAAGGAAAGCAACTGGCTGTATTTGTTGCCAGTGACAAAATTTGAGCTTTTCAAGTTAAGTATTAGAATTTTAGAAAGCTTGAATCTTTAATATGGGCTTGACAGCTTCCCCAAACTTAGTCTTTTCTAATGAAATTGGTAATTATATTAATGTGTATATTTTTTGATATTAGGTAATAAAATCTGTCAACAGTTGGAAGTTCTGCAAATCCCAGTGAACTAGTATCTTCCAAATGACTAGTGCATGATGTTACAAAATCATGCATGGCTAAAAGATCGGTTGAAAGACAAAATAGGTCAATCAGTTTTAATGTAATCAAGTACAGAAGTAAATAGATAGCAGATTCTATGTTGCAACTTATCTAAAAGAGTCTACCACTTGCAGAACTTTGGCATAACATCAAAGAATATCCACAGTTATCTTAAGAGGGTATTAAAATACTTAATTTTCCAAATATACAACTGCATGAAGCCAGATTTTATTCATATATTTCAACCAAAACAACATATTGCAACAGAGCGAATACAGAAACAGATATGAGGATTCAACTGTTCCAACCAAAATAACATATTGCAGAAGAGTGAGTGCAGAAGCAGATATAAAGATCCAGCTGTCTTCTATCAAGGCAGACATTAAGGAGATTTGCAAAAAAATATGTAAAACAATCCCTCGTCTCACTTTCTTTGTTTTGGAAAATATAACTATTGATAGTTTTCATGAAAATGCATAATACATGTTAACTTGTAATAAGTTCATTATTGCTTTTAAATGAATAAATATTTTAATTATTACTGTTTTATTTTATATGGTACATATTGATAGATATTAATGCACATAAAAACTCTGGGGTCTTTCAGTGATCTTTAAGATAGGATAAAGGTCTTAAAGGGACTTCCCTGGTGGTCCAGTGGCTAAGACTCCAAGTTCTTAATGCAGAAGGCCCAGGTTTGACACCTGGTCGGGGAACTAGATCCCACATGCCGCAACTAAAAGTTCTCATGCTGCAATTAACAAACCTGCATGCTGCAACTAAAGATCCCCTTTGCCACAACTAAGACCCAGTGCAGCTAAATAATTATTTTTTAAAAAAAGGATCTTGAAAAGTTTGAAAACCACCACTCTCCAGAGACCAACTCTATCATTTTATAGGAAAGTGAAGTGGTTGATGGAAGATGCTGCTTGTCAGTTGCAGAGGCAGAGAAGTAATATTATTCCAGTATATTATATTCCAGTATATTATCTCCAGTATACCACATTGGCTTATGGATTGGTGATATGACTTTGTCATTTTATTCATCCTAGTAGATGGAATTAGAATATCAAATAGAAAATGTACTAATTGTACTTGTATCTTTCCTACCAAGTTCAGTCTAATTGACAAGTCAGAAACATTCTTACTATTACAAACCACAGCAGAAGAGACACTGATGAAGAAAGGCAATGAACTATAGTTAGTTATTTTTAGGTATCAAATTGGAAATCTCATAAAACCAGAGTTCTTGTCTTACGTACCTTTGTATTCACCACAGTGTATAGACCGTTTCCTTGTATGTAGTTGATTCTCAGTAGCTAGTTGTTGAATGAAGTTTGGATTTCAGGGAAGGGTAGATATATTTGCCAAGAGGGAAGAACTGGAATCAATGATGTCAGTTTATAGGAACTCTTGATATCAATTATTTTCTAACCATTAAGGTATTTAGTAACAGGAATGCCCCATTACTAAAAGTACTTGAATAGAGAGCAGATACTGTTTTGTTGGCAATACCCACAAAGTCTTAATCAACTCAAATTCTATTGTTCTGGTTGTTAGAAGGAAATTTTTTGAGCTCCAATCCTTGTCTCTATAATTTTAAGTAACTCTAAGGTATAATTGGCATAAAATGAACTGCACATATTTAAAGTGTACAATTATGTACACACTTGTGAAACTATCAGTACATTAAATATAATGAACATATAAGTCACTCCAAAAGATTTTCATCCTCTTGAATAGTTCCTCTTCCTTCCTGCATCAACAGGTAACCACTGATCTGCTTTCTGTACACTAATTTCATTTTCTAGAGTTATATAAATGGAGTCAAATGATAATTACACTTTCTTTGTTTTGAATCTTTTTTCTCAGCATTTCAGTTATATAAATGGAGTCATATGGAATGTACACTTTCTTTGTATCTTTTTTTTCTCATCATTTCCCATTTATCCACATTGTAGTATGTATCCATAGTTCATTATTTCCTGGTTGAGTAGTATTCCATTGTATAGATATACTGCACTTTGTTTTTCTCTTCACATATTGATGGGTATTTGGGTTGTTTGCAGTTTGTGGCTATTACAGGTAAAGCTTCTATGAACATATTAATTTTTGCTTTTTAACAGTTATTTTGTTGAAGCGTAATTTACGTAAAGTGACATGCACTGATTTTAGGTGAACAGCTAATTATTTTTTTAATTGTGTAAAATTTGGTAACCACTATCCAGGTCAAGATACAGACATTTCCATTACTCAAAGCTCCATCTTGCCCCTTTCCTTTCAGTGACTTTTATGTCATTTATTAAAACTTAAACTCCAAGATTGCAAAGATATTTATCATGGTTTTCTCCAGAATATTTATAATTTCAGATTTTGTCTTCAGGGCAAATTTTCCTACATAGATCACCAGTTGTTTCAGTACCTTATATTGAAATGTAATTCCTTTTTTCATTGGTTTGGTTTGATGGCTTTACTGAAAATCAGTTGAATGTATAGGTATAGGTCAGAATTTATTAGTCTGGTCTGTTGATCTGCTTGTCTATCCTTATTCCAGTATTATGGTCTCTTCATTATCTTGACATTATTTGTTGTTCAGTCATGTCCAGCTCTTTGTGACCCCGTGGACTGCAGCACACTTGGCTTCTCTGTCCTTCACCATCTCCTGGAATTTGCTCAAACTCATGTCCATTGAGTTAGTGTTGCCATCCAACCATCTCATCCTCTGTCGTCCCCTTTTCCTGCCTTCAATCTTTCCCAGCATCAGGGTCTTTTCCAGTGAGTTGCCTCTTTACATCAGGTGGCCAATATAATAATTTTAATTTTGTAGTATAAATCCTTCAAATTTTTTGTTCTTCAAGGTTGTCTTGATTATTGTCTTGAATAATTATGCCATATAATTTTTAGATTCATCTTGTCAATTTTTACTAAAAAGCCATTTGAGAGTTTGGTAAGGATAGCAGTAATTCTAAGGATCAGTTTAGGAACAAGTGAAATACTAAAAGTATTGAGTTTTCCAATCTGTGAATATGGTATGTTTCTCCATTAATTTAGATATTATTTAATTAACTTCATCATAGATGTCATGCTCAGCATTTGTTATTTCTTCCTATGCCTATGATTGTATAGTAAATGGTATAATTTTAAAAATTGTATTTTTAGTTGTTGCCATGATATAGACATTCATTTTTATATCAATCTTTTTATCCCAAGATATTACTGTTTTTTTTAGGGCATGACTTATATATTGTAAAATATACCCATTTTATGCACACTTCTGTGAATTTTGACAGGTGCATACAATAGTAAGTGTAGTCATTTAAGATACAGAAGAACATTTCTAAGATTATTCATTAGGTTCTAGTAGTTAACTTTGTATTTTTCGTGTACATAATCATACTATCTGCAAATATCTTTGAGATATCGTATCATCTCAATATCTCTTGAGTTATAATTTTTCCTTTTCACCTTTTCAATCTGAATGTCTTTTTCTGCTCTCTGCCTTATTATTACTGGCTAAAACTTTCAGTGTAAGTTTAATGTAAAAGAAAACATCCATTTTTTTTTTTGCACTCTTTTGGGGAATATATTCAATGTTTTGCTCTTATATTACCTTTAAGTTTTACACAGTAGCAGATTGAGGAACTCCTTTTCTATTCTTGTTTGCTGGCATTAAAAAATGATGTTAAATTTCATCAGAAATAATTTGTATCTGTTTCAATGATCATATTGTCAGGAACTCAGCTGGGTTGCTAGATGTCTTCATAGCCAATTAAAAAAAACAAGCCAGAATGAAAATAACATCCCTTTAATTGCTTACTATGATTGATAAGCAAGAGACTAAATCAGGGAAAATGCCAACTCGCCTTCCCTCCCATTTACATTTTTCTCCATGCAGTGACTGCAGGTCTGGCAGATCAGTACAGACTTGGGGGTTAGGTTATCTCACTGATGAAGGAGCCTCAAGCAAAAAGCTCCTGCAGTTTTAGAGACCTAGAGACCTAGGGGAGGAAGAGGAGAAATGCTGTGAATGAAAATGTACTGAATAGTGTGTCAGATGAAGAAAATTGTCTTCAGAGTTTTCCCCTACTTGTTTTGCTATGAATGTTGTGAGCAAGTTTTTATGTGGACATACTTTCATTTTTCTTGGGTAAATATCAAGAAATGGAATTGCTGGGTTGTATCATAAGTCTATTTTAAATTTTATAAGAAAGTGCCAAATTGTTCTTAAAGTAGTTGTACTATTGTACATTCCACCAATGTATAAAAATTCTAGTTGTCTCTCACTCTAGCCTGCATTTACTACTGTAACTCTTTTTTAATTTTAGCTGTTTTGATGTCTGATTATTGCTGTCTCCTTGTAAGTTTTCTTATAGCTCTTTTTTAAAAATTTATATTCAGTAAAATTTACTGTCCATGATGTATGGTATGTGAGCTTTGATAAAAGCATACAATCTTGTAACCACTGCCATAAACAAGATTCACAACAGTTCCATCACCTCACAGTATTTCCTAATGCTGCTGCTTTGTAATTAGCCCCTCCACTTACCCACAGTTCCTGGTTATTTTCTGATTCTATAATTTTATATCTTTTTCATAATGTATTTATTATAGATCAAATCATTCAGTATGTAACCTAATGAGTTTAACTTTTTTCTCTTAATGTAATACATTTGACATTTATCCATATGGTGTCTATCATTAGGCCATTTCTTTTTTCTTTTCTTACACTTGAGGGGTAAGAGCTCCTATATATTTTGGATCCAACATCTTTGTTTGATATATACAAGTTCTGTGAATATGTTCACCCATTTGGTGGCTTGTCTTTTTATTTTCTTAACTGGTATATTCAGAGAATAAAAGTTAAATTTTGACACAGTTTATCACCTTTTTATGTTTATGGCTTTCTGTGTTCTTTATAAGAAATGTTTGAGTACACCAAACTCACCAAGATTTTCTTCCATGTTTGCTTCTAAAAGTTGAAAGAAAACAGTTTTATCCTTTTACTCATTTAGTTGTTCATGTATGGTATTTAGTAAGGGTTTTTTCTCCCCATGTGTTTAACTCGTTCCAGCACAATTTTTTGAATAAATGTTCCCTTCCTCATTTAATTATCTTGGTGCTTTTGTTGAATATTATCTTGCTATATTTCACTATGCTCACTGTTCACTGAACCCCATGGTAGGCAAGGTGTGAGCTAAGGGGCTGAAAGAAAATGCCAGAAACCACAGGAATTGCAGACACATTTATTCTTTCCTGGCTGGTGCAGCAGCTGTAGCAGCAGTCATGGCATGACATGACATAACACAACACACCCCAACACACACACACACACACACACACACCCCACCCCCCCACACCCCCACACACACCCCCACACACACACCCCCCCCCCACCTCAGGGCTTTCCAGGTGGAGCTTATATTTGTGTACAGAACAAAAGTAGCCTGTGGCCAAGCAAGTACCTCATGACGTGTATGCTCAGTGCTATAAGTGATTTCAACTGTTACATAATCATTATTTTCAAAATGTGGGGCAAGAGCAAGAGGCTGTAAGGCGAGAGAGCCTGACCATCCCCATCTTGGCTAATTTGCTTTTTCCCTACAAATATCAATTAACTGTATGTGGATGGGTCTATTTTTGGACTCTTAATTAAAGTTCCTCCATATATATGTCTACTTTTAAGCTAATAGCAGACACTTCCTAGGTGGTGCAGTGGTAAAGAATCTGCCTCCCAATGCAGAAGACACAGGTGAGGTGAGTTTGATCCCTAGGTCAGAAAGATCCCTTGGAGAAGGAAATGGCAACGCACTCTAGTATTTTTGCTTGGAAAATCCCATGGACAGGGGAGCCTGGTGGGTTACAGTCCATGGGGTCACAAAGAGTTGGACACCATTTAGGGACTAAACAACAACCATGGAATTCTCCAGGCCAGAATACTGGAGTGGGTAGCCTTTTCCTTCTCCAGGGGATCTTCACAACCCAGGGATCGAACCCAGGTCTCCCACATTGCAGGCAAATTCTTTACCATCTGAGCCACTGGGGAAGCACAGACAACAGTGTATGAAACAAGCTATATGTAGGTCTAAGATTTGGTAACTGATGAAAATATTTTAGAAAAACATATAGTTAAGTTTATTTTGAGATGAGGAATACTCTAACTTTCCTTCATTTTGACTTCATAGGAGAAATGCTTGAACAGTGACCCTGTAGGAAATGGCCTTATTTGTCATTAATATGATTTAATTTCAGGAAGCCTTCTGAAATGTGAATCATTTATTTAAACTTTAGTATCCCTTCTGAGTACTTTTCCTAGCTGGCTATAGCCAGGTTTCTATAGTTTTAAGGTCATGTTAATTTTATTGTTTTGTTTCAAAGTAAGCTATACATTTTCTTCAGGTATGGTATGTTGAAAGTTTTTTTGTCTAGCAAGATTCATATCCCTAGATTCCCCCTACCCCATTTTCCTCCTTGAAGATACTAAATACATTGTGGAAGAAGAAAAATAATAACTTTTTTCTTTCACTTCTTATGGTCAGTTGAATTCCTGGATTTTTAATTTTTTAAAAATTTTCTTTAGAGTGAATGTACTCAATTTATAGTTCATAGTGAATAAATGCATGCTTAGCTCTTAGTCCTCTCAATTCTATTTGCTTGCTTATCTTTTGCAGCCTATTTAAGCATTTCATTTTTCTCCACAGTTGGAGTAAAGATTTTTTTTGTTGTTGTTGTTATAGCACAAGCTTATTATACCTTATCACAGCCTTCATGTCTTCATTTGTATATAATGTATAATGGAAAAAACTACAAACTAATGTTGTAAAATAACAAATGAGATTAAACTGAGAAAGGTCACCTTTCTTAGAGGCAGAAAAAGAGATTCATCTTCAGGGGCTTTTATTTGTTTTCCTGACTAATTTGAATGACACATTTGAATTTTCAGATTGATAACTGTTATATTTAAGACATGAGCTTATAAACTTATCTGTATCCTAGTAGATTATCAAACCCATGACCTCATTTTTCCTCCACTCCATGATTCCCAGATAGGGAAAGAGAAGTATCATTTTTCTTCAGATGGTTAAATCATTATAATTTGAAATTGACAATATGCTAAAAAAAAGTAGGTGAGTCCAAAATCAGGTCTTTCTGATTTCCACAAGGCATTATATACATTATGTTACTCATGCTTTGTTGTCGTGAGTTGTTTTGTTTTGCTTTATTTTTTGTCTTTTGCTTTGCTATGTGGAATCTTAATTACCCAACTGGGGATCAAACCTATGCCTCCTGAATGAACTTCAGAGGCTTATTCACTGGACCATCAGGGAAATACCACTCAGCTTTATTTTAGAATCAGGTCCTGATTTATTTTTGAAGAAACTGAAAATATTAAATGCAAGAAGGATTAAGTTATTTCAGGTTATAATGCTGTGAAAGTGCTACACTCAAAATGCCAGCAAATATGAAAAACTCAGCAGTGGCCATAGGACTGGAAAAGGTCAGTTTTCATTCCAGTCTCAAAGAAAAGCAATGCCAAAGAATGCTCAAACTACTGCACAATTGCACTCATTTCACATCCCAGCAAGGTAATGCTCAAAATCCTTCAAGCTTTAACTTGAATAGTATGTGAACCAAGAATTTCCAGATGTACAAGCTGTATTTAGAAAAGGCAGAAGAACCAGAGTTCAAATTGCTAACATCCGTTGGATCATAGGAAAACCAAGAGAATTCCAGGAAAACATCTACTTCTGCTTCTTTGACTACGCTAAAGCCTTCGACTGTTTGGATGACATCACACTATGAAAAATTCTTAAAAGAGATGGGAATATGAGGCCACCTTGCCTGTCTCCTGAGAAACCTGTATGCAGGTCAAGAAGCAACAATCAGAACCGGACATGGAACAATGGACTGGTTCAAAATTGGGAAAGGAGTACGTCAAGGCTGTATATTGTCACCCTGCTTATTTAACTTATATGCAGAGTACATCATGAGAAATGCCGGGCTGGATAAAGCACAAGCTGGAATCAAGATTGCCAGGAGAAATACCAATAACCTCATATTTGCAGATAACACCACCCTTATGGCAGAAAGTGAAGAGGAACTAAAGAGGCTCTTGATGCAGGTGAAAGAGGAGAGTGAGAAAGCTGGCTTAAAGCTCAACATTCAGAAAACTAAGATCATGGCATCCGGTCCCATCACTTCACAGCAAATAGATGGGGAAACAATGGAAACAGTGACAGACTTTATTTTCTTGAGCTCCAAAATAACTGTAAAGGTGACTGCAGCCATGAAATTAAAAGATGCTTGCTCCTTGAAAGAAAAGCTATGACAAACGTAGACAGCATATTAAAAGCAGAGGTGTCACTTTGCAGACAAAGGTCGGTATAGTCAAAGCTATGGTTTTTCCTGGTACTCATGTACAGATGTGAAAGCTGGATTATAAAGAAGGCTGAATGCTGAAGAACTGAAGCTTTCAAACTGTGGTGTTGGAGAAGACTCTTAAGAATCCCTTGGACAGCAAGATCAAACCAGTAAATCCTAAAGGAAATCAACCCTGAATATTCATTGAAAGGACTGATGCTGAAGCTGAAGCTCCGATACTTTGGCCACCTGATGTGAAGAGTGGCCTCATTAGAAAAGACCCTGATGCTGGAAGAGATTGAAGGCAGGAGGAGAAGGGGACGACAGAGGGTGAGATGGTTGAATGGCATCACTGACTCAGTGGACATGAGTTTGAACAAACTCCAGGAGATGGTGAAGGACAAGGAAGCCTGGCATGCTGCAGTCCATGGGGTTGCAAAGAGACACGACTGTGTGACTGAACAGTGAGGATAATGTTTTCTTAATTCTGCTTACGTGTCTATTTTTTCATCTGTATTCTTCATAATAGTTAAAAGTTCTGTGAAGATTTTAATAGGTTTAATCATTAATAAAATCAGAAATTATTATGGAGTACAAGAGTGTAGACATACGTTCTCATTAAATCACAGTTAATAGAAATCTGTACTCATAGGAACGTTAACATGGTTCATTTTGGGTAGAATAAGGCATAAAGTTTCATATCCTTTTCCTACCATTGTCACTAAAAATGCATTATCAGTCTAAACATGAAATTTTTATATTAACAAAGAATGTCTCTATGATAAATGTTTATCCAAAATTAAATGTAGAAAAAGATTTGGAGGATGATGAAGAGATTAGGTCCTTATTTTTTGGTTTTTCTTTGTCTATTTTTTCAGCAATCTGTGTTGTTCTTCACCAGCTAATTCATAAACACTTTGAGACCCCATGGACAGTAGCCTGCCAGGCTCCTCTATCCATGGATTTCTCCAGGCAAGAATATTGGAGTGGGTTGCCATTTCCTTCTCCAGGAGATTTTCCCAGACAAGGGATTGAACCCTGACCCCTGCATTGGCAAGCAAATTCTTTACCACTGAGCCACCTGGGAAGCCCTAGTTATCTATAGTAAATGTTTATTACTTTTACAATAAACACATTTAAAAACTATTGAATACTAGCCTCCTGGATCTTAGTTTCCCAACCAGGAATTGAACCTGTGCCATCTGCATTGGGAGTGCAGGGTCTTAAGCACTGGACTACCAGGGAAGTCCCTCTGCCATTATTCCTGTTAAAGGAAAACAAGGCTCAGTTCAGTTCAGTCAGTTGTGTCTGACTCTTTGCGACCCCATGGACTGCAGCACACGCAGCTTCCCTGTTCATCACCAACTCCTGGATCTTACTCAAACTCATGTCCATTGAGTCGGTGATGCCATCCAACCATCTCATCCTTGTCCCCTTCTCTTCCCACCTTCAATCTTTCTCAGCATCAGAGTCATTTCCAATGGGTCAGTTCTTCACATCAGGTGGCCAAAGTATTGGAGTTTCAGCTTCAACATCAGTCCTTCCAGTGAATATTCAAGACTGATTTCCTTTAGGATGGACTGGTTGGATCTCCTTGCAGTCCAAGAGACTCTCAAGAGTCTTCTCCAACACCACAGTTCAAAAGCATCACTTCTTCAGCGCTCAGCTTTCTTTATAGTCCAACTCTCACATCCATATATAACTACTGGAAAAACCATAGCTTTGAATAGTCAGACCTCTGTTGGCAAAGTAATGTTTCTGCTTTTTAAAATGCTGTCTAGGTTGGTCATAGCTTTTCTTCCAAGGAGCAAGTGTCTTTTAATTTCATGGCTACAGTACCATCTGCAGTGATTTTGGAGCCCAAGAAAATAAAGTCTGACACTGTTTTCATTGTTTCCCCCATCTATTTGCTATGAAGTGATGGGACCAGATGCTATGATCTTAGTTTTCTGAATGTTGAGTTTTAAGCCAACTTTTTCACTCTCCTCTTTCACTTTTATCAAGGGGCTCTTTAGTTTTTCTTCGTTTCCTGCCATAAGGGTGGTGTCATCTGCATATCTCAGGTTATTGTTTTTTCTCCCAGCAATCTTGATTCCAGCTTGTGTTTCATCCAGCCTGGCATTTCTCATGATGTACTCTGCATAGAAGTTAAATAAGCAGGGTGACAATATACAGTGTTGATGTACACCTTTCCTGATTTGGAACCAGTCTGTTGTTCCATGTCTAGTTCTAACTTGCTTCTTGACCTGCATACAGGTTTCTCAGTAGGCAGGTCAGGTGGTCTGGTATTCCCATCTCTTTTAAGAATTTTCCACAGCTTGTTCTGATCCACACAGTCAAAGGCTTTGGTGTAGTCAGTAAAGTAGGAGTAGATGTTTTTCTGGAACTCTGTTTCTTTTTCTATGATCCAACAGATGTTGGCAATTTGGTCTCTTGTTCCTCTGCCTTTTCTAAATCCAGATTGAACATCTGGAAGTTCACGGTTCACATATTATTGAAGCCTGACTTGGAGAATTTTGAGCATTACTTTACTAGCATGTGAGACGAGTGCAATTGTGCGGTAGTGTGAACATTCTTTAGCCTTGCTTTTCTTTGGTATTGGAATGAAAACTGACCTTTTGCAGTCCTGTGGCCACTGCTGAGTTTTCCCAATTTGCTGGCATATTTAATGCAGCACTTTCACAGCATCATCTTTTAGGATTTGAAATAGTTCAGCTGGAATTCCATCATCTCCCCTAGGTCTGTTCGTAGCGATGCTTCCTAAGGCCCACTTGACTTCACATTCCAGGATGTCTGGCTCTAGGTGAGTGATCACACCATTGTGGTTATCTGGGTCATGAAGATCTTTTTTGTATAGTTCTTCTGTGTATTCTTGCCACCTCTAGCTAGGTGAATTAATAAAAATCTAAAACAGGAATTTATTATTTTAAACGTTTCAGATAAATTTTAGAGTTTTCCTTATCTTTTTTTTTTGAAGTAGAATTTAAGTGGTGTTTTTTTTTCCAAGTAAAAAATTTCAGAGTCTGCCAGAATAATCTAATGCCAATAGTAATTCTATCATTGAACACAAATGGGGACCAGTCTTCTTTAATTTGTGTGTACATTTTCATATAAAATATAACATGTATTCTCATCTCTTTCCCCCACTGAGTGCCAAACACCTTCCCAACATTAAAAAAAAGTGATTTTGAATGCTGGATTCAACCTTTTCACATTTATTTGGAGCAAAATATGTAATGCATGTGAGAATCCTGTGATATTATTTTAAAGTCTTGTGAATGTATCCAGAATCTTTAATTGACAAAAAAGTTTTGATAAAATTGAAATTCCCTTTTGGTGAAAAAAGGAAGACTTTTCAACTTTATGTTTTGGGTGTTTTCTGGATGAATTAGTAATATTCAAGATTTGTGAAACATGTAGTAAGTCTCTAATAAACAAAACACTTCAAGAAGATATCTTAGTTTTTAATTGCTTACAAGTTCTATAATTTATTCTAAAGCCTTAATAAAACATTTTAACTAGTTTATGCTGTTTCCCAGTATTGGTTGAAAATAATTAGATTATATTACCTGTTGCTGCTCTAATCTCCACCCCATTTTATTTCCCTGAAAAACAAAATCATGTCAGCCTCAGTGAGGCTGAGAGTTGAGCCTCAGTGAGTGTTTGAGAGTTGTCTTCATAGCCGAAATAGGGTATTGTGGTAGAGAGAGATACTTTTAGAGTTTATGTTGCTGAGAGGAAGGTACATTTTTTGAGTCTGTCTAGAAGACAATTTGGAGAAGGCAATGGCACCCCACTCCAGTACTCTTGCCTGGAAAATCCCATGGATGGAGGAGCCTGGTGGGCTGCAGTCCATGGGGTCGCTAAGAGTGGGACACGACTGAGCGACTTCACTTTGACTTTCCACTTTCATGCATTGGAGAAGGAAATGGCAACCCACTCCAGGGTTCTTGCCTGGAGAATCCCAGGGACGGGGGAGCCTGGTGGGTTGCCGCCTATGGGGTCACACAGAGTCGGACATGACTGAAGCAACTTAGCAGCAGCAGCAGCAGCAGAAGATGATGTAAGTGAATGCGACTGGAAAAAATGAGAGTGGCATCCCATTAGTCATGTTGTACCCATCTTTTTTTTAGGATTCTGCACATTTCTTAGTCATTCCTTTAAGAGTCACTCAGCATGTAGTGTGGGAGGTACAGTCTCTTTCTCCACATTGTTGCTTTAATGTTTCACTTTTTCACAGGAAATTATTGGAAAGAACAGGATTTGGAAGTTTTATTTTTTGTTTTTGTTTTTGTTTTTGTTTTTGTTTTTTTTCTGTAGAACTGGGTTACAGAGAGACTGCATAGAGAGTTTATCCTGAACAGAAAAGGGTCAGGAATTAGAATGGTGGACAGCCTTAGAATTTTGGTGTTTTACAGTAGGTAGGACCGATTCTTCTTTATTGTGGCAGTACATATCCCTGCGATGACTGGTTCTAAAGTTATCATAGTAGTATAGTGTAATGGTTTAGTTTAAAGCATGGACATTGACATCAGGTTTGGTTTAAGTCATGACTCTTCCACCTACTAATTATGCTAATATTATTGGCCTAAAATATCTTAATTCTTAGCATATAATACATATTCAATAAATGATAACCATGATTTCCTGCAGGATCTGTAGACTCTTTCAATATAATTTAGTGAAATCTAATTGCCTTTCTTTGGGCCTAGTAATTAATTTTCTTTCTTGATTAGTTTTCTTCATCTCTGGTCTTTAACATGAAGTGGAAAAAATGCCATAGAAACACTGTTTCAGTTTATTTCTGGAGATATTGGCTAGACATTATATCAGTTAAGTTCACATATACCAATATTTGATATACTAAAAGCATATAATTTCTTATGTAGTGTTGTCTGACTAGAGATGAAATGGTCCAAAAGAGACAGGAAAATGGGGATGTGAAAGTAGTTGTAAAGACTAAATTAAAACTAGCATATAAATAAGAAAGCAAGTTTATCTGCAGCCATAGAGAAAAACTATTAAAACTTCTTAGCTCACTTTAATTTCCTGGGAAGCTTCCTAAGGTTTTTAATTATTAAATGATGTATTTGGTTGAAACTAAATATTTAGATAGTTATAGTATGGATATGCATGTCAGCCTGCATGTATGTCACATATATGTAAATTTGTTATACCTAAGCTTATTTTGAGGGTCCTTCTCACCTGAAGGAAATTTAAATAAATACTTTAAATAGTTCAGGAAATACATCATGCCGTTTAGTAAGTTTATGGGACCAAGTGAATAACTTAGCTATTCCAACAATGTTTTGCCTCCGCATTCCTCGGTGCAAACAGGGACCTCAAAGAAGCGTCCCTCATGGGAGTTGCCTTTGGAAATCTTACTGAAGAGGTCCAAGTCCCAATTCAGGCTCCCTCCCTTCTATTTTTTAATAGTCACCTTTATTGAAGTATAGTTTAAATGCAGTAAACTGCATTCATTTTAAGTGCACAGTTCAATGAATTTTGAAGAATGTATACACCCTCAACAATATACCCTCAAACTATCCAGTATTGACAATCAAAGATACTAGATAGTTTCATTACCCTAAGGAGTTCACTTGTGTCCTTTCCCAGTAAAATCTTGTCCTATTCCTGTACTCTGGTATCTTTTGCTATGAATATTTGTATACACTCATCTTGTATACATAATTTTCATTTCTCCCAGGTTAATGCAAAAGAATGGAGCGTATAATGTATTTAACTTTATAAGAAACTGCTCAAATGTTTGCCAAAGCGATTTTACTATTTTACATTCCTACCAGCAGTATATAGGAAAACTATTTCCCAGTGAAGAATTCACTGGTATTCAGTGGTATTTAGTACATTTAACCATGTTGTGCAACCCACCTCTGTCTACTTCCAAACCTTATTACTCCAAAATAAAACCTGTTAGCCAATAAGCAGTTCCTCCCCATTTCCACCCTGCCTCCAGGCCCTGGAAGCCACCAATCTGCATTCTGTCTCTGAATTTACCTATTCTGGATATTTCATCCAAATGGAATCATACATTTTGTTTATCCACTCATCCACTGATAGACATTTGGGTAGTTTACCTTTTGGCAGTTGTGAATAATGCTGTTATGAACATGTATGTACATGTATTTGTTTGAGTACCTGTTTTCAATACTTTGGGGTATATACCTAGAGTAGAATTACTGGCTATATGGTAATTCTGTCTTTAAGTTTTTGAGGAATAATCAAACTATTTCCCCACTGGAAGTGCACTAGCATTCCAATTTTTCCATATCCTTTCAACATTTGGTATTTTCTGTTTTATTATTATTGCCATTCTAGTTTGTTAATGAAGTAATTCTTCATTGTGGTCTTTATTTGCATTTTTTTTTTTTTTTTTTACTGACTAATGATGTTGAGAATCTTTTCATGTGCCCGTTTGCCACCTGTTATCTTTGGAAAATGTCTACTTAAGGCTTTTGCCTGTTTTATAATTAGGCTATTTATCTTTTTGTTGTTGGGTTGTGAGAGTTCTGTATACATTCTGGATACTAGATGAATACATGACTTCAAATATTTTCTCTCATTCTTTAAATTGTCTTTTAACTTCTTAATAATATGATTTTATGCACAATTAAAATTTTTTTCATGAACTCCAATTTATCTTTTTTGTTTTGTTACTCACACTTTTGGTGTCATATCTAAGACTCCATTGCCAAGTCCATGGTCATGAGGATTTATTCCTGTTTTATTACTAGAGTTTCATGACATTAGATTTTATATTTCAGTCATTGATCCATTTTGAATTAGTTTTTTGTAAATGACATAAGGTAGTGGTCTGACTTCATTCTTTCATGTGTGAATATCCAGTTGTCCCAGCACAATTTGTTGAAGAGACCATCCTTTCCCATTAAATGGTTGAGGAACCCTTCTGAAAAATCAGTTTACCATATGGATTCATTTCTGGGCATTTACTTCTATTCCATGGGCTATTTGTTTATCCTTATGCCAGTACTTGGACTTCCCTGGTGGCTCAGACGGTAAAGCGTCTGTCTACAATGTGGGAGACCTGGGTTCGATCCCTGGATTGGGAAGATCCCTTGGAGAAGGAAATGGCAATCCACTCCAGTACTATTGCCTGGAAAATCCCATGGACAGAAGAGCCTGGTAGGCTAAAGTCCATGGGGTCGCAAAGAGTCAGACACGACTGAGCAACTTTACTTTCACATTCATGCCAGTACCATAGTTTTGATGATTATAGTTTTGTAGTAAATTTTGAAACCAGGACGTATGGGTTCTGCAACTTTTATTTTTTGCAGATTATGTAGGCTATTTGGTCCCCTTGAAATTCCATGTGAATTTGAGGATTGGCTTTTCCATTTCTGCTCAAAGGCTGTTGGAATTTTCATATGGATTTCACTGAATCTGTAGATTGGTTTGGGTGGTATTAGTGTTAGTCGCTCAGTCATGTCCGACTCTTTGCAACCCCATGGACTGTAGCCCGTCTGGCTCCTCTGTCCATGGGATTTTCCAGACCAGAATACTGGAGTGGGTTGCCATTTCCATCTCCAGGGAATCTTCCTGACCCAGGGATCGAACCCATGTCTCCTTTGTCTCCTGCATTGCAGGCAGATTCTTTACCTACTGAGCCATCAGGGAGAGCAAAAATCGTCCGTTTATTTATGTCTTCTTTAATTTTTTTCAGCAGTTTTTTTTTTTTTCTGGTTTTCTATGTACATGTTTTTCACTTACTTGGTTAAATTCATTTCTAGGTATTTTATTCTTTTGGATGATATTATAAAGGAAATTGTTTTCTTAATTTCCCTTTCAGATTGTTCATTGTGGTTGTATAAAACCAAAATTGATTTTTGTGTGTTGATCTTGTAAGCTAAGACTTTGCTGAATATGTTTATTAGCTCTGGTATTTCATTTGTGGATACTTTAAGACTACTGCATGTATGTCTGAGACATACATAGTTTTACTTCTTCCTTTGCAATTTGGATGCCTTTTATTTCTTTTCCTTACCTAATTAACTTTGGCCAAAACTTCCAGCCTATGTTAAATGGAAGTGGTGAAAGTAAGCGTCCTTTCTTCACTCCTGATCGTTGAGGAAAAGCTTTCAATGTTTCACCATTGAGTATTGAGTTAGCTGTAGGTTTTTCATAAATGCATTCAATCATATTGAGAACAAGAAGTAGAAGTGAAGTCGCTCAGTCGTGCCCGACTCTTTGCGACCACATGGATAGTAGCCTGCACCAAGCTCCTCCGTCCATGGGATTTTCAAGGCAAGAGTACTGGAGTGGGTTGCCATTTCCTTCTCCAGGGAATCTTCCCAACCCAGGGATCGAACCCAGGTCTCTCATGTTGTAGACAGACGCTTTACTGTCTGAGCCACCAAAGTTCCCTTCTATTCCTAGTTTCTGAGTACATTTATCATGAACGTGTGTTGAATTTTGTCAAGTGCTTTTTCTGTATCAGTTGAAATGATTATGTGTTTTCCCCTTTGTTCTATTAATGTGGCATATTATATTGATTGATTTTCTTATGTTTAATCACTCTTGAATTTCTGGAATAAATTTTACCTAAGTCATGTTGTATAATCCTTTCTTAGTCAGCTACTGGATTTGGTTTGCTAGCATTTTGTTGAAATATGCTGCATCTATTTTATAGAGGATATCAGTCTATAATTTTCTTTGATATCTTTGAATTTGTTATCAGGATAATTCTGGCTTCTTAGAATGAGTTAGGTTGTGTTACCTCCTCTTTTTATTTTGGGGGATATTTTGAGAATAATTAGTGATAATTTTTCTTTAAAATATTTGGTAAAATTCACCAATGAAGGTATCTGATTATGGACCTTGTTGTGAGGTTTTTGATTATTGATTCAATGTCTTTACTTGTCATAAGCCTTCTCAAATTCTAGATTTCTTCTTGAGTTACTTTTGGTGATTTCTGTGTCTAAGAATTTGTCTATTTCATCTAGGTTGACTGAAATCTCAAACTATTGTACAACTGTCTAATTCTCTCTTCATTTCTGTCAATGTTTATTTCATATATTTGGGACTCTTTTTGGTGACTGTGTTTATAATTGTTATAAATTATTGATGCATTTACCCTTTAAAAATATTCAGTGTCCTTCTTTGTCTCTTATAACAGGTTTTGACTTGAAGTCTAGTTTGTATGATATTATTATAGCCAGCCACCTCACTTTATTTTGGTCATTATTTGCATTGAATATTTTTCCTTTGTTTAACTTTCAACCTATTTGTATCTTTGGATTTAAAGTGAATCTCTTCTAGAGATCATATACCTGGATCCATGTTTTATTATCCATCTGCCACTCTTTTGATTGGAGAATTTAATCCATTATTCCCCACCAGGGAAGTCCTACTTTCAGTACTTTAAATATGTCATCCTACTGCCTTCAGGGCTCCATGGTTTCTGATGAGAAATCCACTGTTAATTTATTGAAAATCCCTTCCTTGTGATGAGTTGCTTTTCTCTTGAAGTTTTGTAAATTCTCTCTTTTTCTGTTGACAGTTTGATCATAATATGTCTTGGATTTCTTTGAGGTTGTCCTACCTGGAGTTATTGAACTTCTTGAATGTATAAATTCATGTATAATGAAACTTTGATAGTTTTCAGCTACAATTTCTTCAAATATTCATTCTTAGCCTTTTCCTCTCTCTTCTCTTATTTCCAAAATATATATGTTGGTTTGCTTGAAGGTATTCCATAGGTCCCTTAGACTCTGTTATTTTTCCTCCTTTCTTTTTCTTTCTACTATTCAGATTGGATAATTTTAATTATGTTTGATTTTCATTGGTTCTTCTGCTTGGTAATATCTAATGTTGAACTCTTATGAGGTTTCCATTTCAGATATTGTGCTTTTGAGCTCTAGATTTTCTATTTGGTTCCTTTTATACTATTTAAATTTTGTTGATATTTTTCTTTTGTTCACACATTGTTTTTGTGGTTTCCTTTAGTTCATGGTCCATGGTTTTCTTATGTTCATTGAGCATATTTAAAATAGTTGCTTTAAATCTTTGTCTAATAAGGCCAATGTCTGTACTTCCTTAGTGATGATTTCTGTCAATTTTTTTTCTTGAATGGGCTATACTTTCCTGTTTCTTTGTATGCTTTGTAATATTTGGTTGAAAATGGAATTTGAATTTTTTCTTCCAATTTTATTGAGATATAATTGGCATACAATACTATGTAGGTTTAAGATGTACAGTATAATGATTTGACTTATATATATATATATATATATATATATATATATATATCATGAAATGATTATCTCAATAAGCTTACTGAGCATCCATCATCACATCAGTTCAGTTCAGTCACTCAGTCGTGTCCGACTCTTTGTGACCACATACAGATACATAATTAAAAAACAAGAAAAATATTTTTTTCCTTGTGATGAGAACTCTTAGGATTTACTGTCTCAACAACTTTTCATATATAACATACAGCAGTGTTAGTTGTATTTATCATGTTGTACATTACATTCCTGGGCTTCCCAAGTGGCTCAGTGGTAAAGCATCCATTTGGTAATGCAAGAGCCACAGGAGATGAGGGTTCAATCCCTGGATTGGGAAGATCCCCTGGAGGAGGAAATGGCAACCCATTCCAGTATTCTTGCCCAGAAAATCCCATGGACTGAGGAGCCTGGTGGGCTACAGTCCACGGAGTCACAAAGAACCAGACACAACTGAGCATGCATGCATGCACACACGTTAGATTCCTAGTATTTATTTATCTTCTAATTGGAAGTTTGTCCCTTTTGACTGCCATCATCCAATTCTCTCTCCATCCCCCACCAATGGTAGCCACAAATCTGGTCTATTTTTTTATAAGTTTGTTTTTGAAGTATAATTGCCCTACTTCACTCTGTTAGTTCTTATTATGCAACATAGTGATTTGGTATTTCTATACATTTTGAAAGGATTACCAGGATAAATCTAGTTACAATTTGTCACCATATGAAGGTATTTCATGGTTATTGACTATATTTTCCACACTGTACATTTCAGACCTTGACTCATTTATTTTGCAACTGGAAGTTTATACTTCTTAATCTCCCACATCTATTTCTTTCTTCCCCCCATCCCCTCCCCTCTGGGAACCACCTATTCTCTGTATCTGTGACTATGTTTCTGTTTAGTGAGATTTGCCCATTTGTTTTGTTTTTAAGATTCTACATGTAAGTGAAATCATATAGTATTTGTCTTCCTCTGACTTAGTTCACTTAGGATAAAACTCTCTAGGTCCATCCATGTTGTTACAAATGGCAAGATTTCAGTTTTATGAGGTGTTTTTTTTTTTTTTTTTCCCCGCTGAGTAATAGTCTTCTTTATTCATCTTCTTTATCCATTCATCTATCAGTGGGCACTTAGGTTGCTTCCGTATCTTGGCTCCTGTAAATAATGCTGCAGTAAAAGAGGGGAACATATATTTTTCAAAGTAATATTTTATTTTCTTGAGATAAGTACCCAGCAGTGGAGTTGCTGGGTCATATAGTAGTTCTATTTTTAATTTTTGATGAATTTATATACTATTTTCCATAGTGAGTGCACCAATTTACATTCCTCCAGCAGTTCACAAGGATTCCCTTTTCTCCATATCCTCACCAACACCTGTCTTTTTGATGATAGCCATTCTGATATATGTGAGGTGATATCTCATTGTGGCTTTGATTTGCATTTTCCTGACAGATAGTGTTGCTGAGCATCCTTTCACATGCTTGTTGGCAATCTGTGTGCCTTCTTTGGAAAAATGTCTAAACAGATCCTCTGCCCATTTTTTCAGTTGGGTTGGTTACTTATTTGCTGTTGAGTTGAGTTCTTTATATATTTTGGATATTAACCCATTTTTGGATATATTGTGTAGCGTTATCTTCTCCCATTCAATAGGTGGCCTTTTTGGTTGGTTGATAGTTTCCTTTATTGTACCAAAGTTTTTTAATGTTGTCTCATTTGTTTATTTTTGCTTTTCTTTCCCTTGCCTGAGAGGATATATACAAACAAAAATGTTGCTAAGACTGCTGCTGCTGCTGCTAAGTCGCTTCAGTTGTGTCCGACTCCATGCAACCCCATAGACGGCAGCCCACCAGGCTCCTCCATCCCTGAGATTCTCCAGGCAAGAATACTGGAGTGGGCTGCCATTTCCTTCTCTAGTTGCTAAGACTAGGTATTTGTATTTTTTAATGTGGTAACTCTGGAAATCAGATTATTGGTTGTTGCCAGAATTTGTTACTGTTGATTGTTGAAAGCTGCAGTTATCTGTTCAGAGACTTTAAAACCTATTTTTGCAGAGACCATATCCCTTGTCATGTGTGGTGCTGAAATTTGTGTTCCTTTAGCTTACGTTTGGATAGATATTTCTTAGAATGCCAAGAATCAATAAAAGAGAGAGAGAGAAGAGGATTAAAGAAAAAAGATGAGAGTGAAGAAAAATCTCTCTGTTTCTGTATATATTTGTTGTTGTTCAGTTGTTCAGTCCTGTCTGATTCTTTGCTACCCCATGGTCTGCAGCACACCAGGAATCCCTGTCCTTACCATCTCCCAGATTTTGCTCAAACTCATGTCCGTCGAGTCAGTGATGCCATCCAACAATTTTGTCCTCTGTTGTCCCTTTGTCCTCTTGCCCTCAAACTTTCCCAGCATCAGGGTCTTTTCTAATGAGTCGGCTTTTCACATCAGGTGGCCAAAGTATTGGACCTTCAGCTTCAGCATCAGTCCTTCCAATGAATATTCAGAATTGCTTTCCTTGAGGATTTACTGGTTTGATCTCTTCGCAGTCCAAGGGAGACTCAAGAGTCTTCTCCAATACCACAGTTCAAAAGCATCAATTCTTCAGGGCTCAGCCTTCTTTAGTCCAACTCTCACATCCATACATGACTATAGGAAAAACCATAGCTTTGACTATAAGGACATCCATGGTTTCCCCATCTATTTGCCATGAAGTGATGGAACTGGATGCCACAATCTTAGTTTTTTGAATGTTGAGTTTTAAGCCAGCTTTTTCACTCTCCTCTTTCATCAAGAGGCCCTTTAGTTCCTCTTCACTTTCTGCCATAAGGGTGGTGTCATCTGCATATCTGAGGTTATTGATATTTCTTCTGGCAATCTTGATTCCAGCTTGTGCTTCATCCAGCTCATCATTTCTCATGATGTACTCTGCATAGAAGTTAAATAATCAGGGTGACAATATACAGACTTGACGTACTGCTTTCCCAATTTGAAACCAGTCTTTGTTCCATGTCCAGTCCTAACTGTTGCTTCTTGATCTGCATATAAGTTTCTCAGGAGGCAGGTCAGATGGTCTGGTATTCCCATCTCTTGAAGAATTTTCCAGTTTGTTGTGATCCACACAGTCAAAGGCTTTACTGTAGTCAGTGAGCAGAAGTTGATGTTTTTCTGGAATTCTCTTTCTTTTTCTATGATACAATGGATGTTGGCAATTTGATCTCTGGTTCTTCTGCTTTTTCTAAATTCAGCTTAAATTCTGAAAGTTCTCTGTATATATATTAGGTTGGTGGAAGTGTAATTGCCGTTTTGGACTGTGGATTTTAAATAAGTATAACTAGACTCAAACAAATCTTTATTAATCAAAATAGTAACCATTATAATCAACATATTTTTTGCCAACCAGAAATAAGTTTATTTACTCCTGTAACATAAGAATCCATGCTTCAGAATTCAATGAACTCTTGGAAAGCATGTTCTGCTTCCTGCTGGTTATGGAAGTGTTTTCCCTGCAAAAAGTTGTCAAGATGCTTGAAGAAATGGTAGTCAGTTGGTGAGAGGTTACATGAATATGGTGGATGAGGCAAAACTTCATAGCCCTATTCGTTCATCTTTTGAAGTGTTGGTTGTATGATATGTGGTCAGGCATTGTCATGGAGAGGAATTGGGCCCTTTCTTGCTGGCTGAAGGTGTTGCAGTTTTCGGTGCATCTCATCGATTTGCTGAGTGTACTTCTCAGATGTAATGGTTTTGCAGAGATTCAAAAAGCTCTAGTGGATCAGATGGGCAGCTGACCACCAAACAGTGACCATGACCTTTGTTGGTGCAGGTTTGGCTTTGGGAAGTGCTTTGGAGCTTCTTCTCGGTCCAACCATTGAGCTGGTCATCACCTGGTGTCATAAATAATCCACTTTTTCATTGTACATCACAGTCTGATAGAGAAACGGTTCATTGTTGTGTACAATAAGAGAAGATGACACTTCAAAATGACAACTTTTTTGATTTGTGGTCAGGTCATGAGGCACTCACTTATCAAGCTTTTTCACCTTTCCAATTTGCTTAAAATGCTGAATGACCGTAAAATAGTTGATGTTTAGTTCTTGGGCAACTTCTTGTGTAGTTTTAAGAGATTCAGCTTTGATGATGGCTCTCAATAGGTCGTCATCAACTTCCAATGGTCAGCCAGTATGCTCCTCATTGTCAAGGCTCTCATATCCTTTGCAAAACTTCTTGAACCATCACTGCACTGTACATTCATTAGCAGTTCCTGTACCAAATGCCTTGTTGATGTTCTGAGTTGTCTCCACTGCTTTACAACCCATTTTGAACTCAAATGAGGAAATCACTCAAATTTGATTTTTGTCTAACATCATTTCCCTAGTCTAAAGTAAATATAAAATACACAACAAGTAATAAGTCATTAGCAAAAAAAACAAAGTGAGAAATGTGCATTAAAATGATATGTAACATAACCACATTTATTTAAGAATGTATTCCAATATCAAATGGAAGTTTTCAACAATGCAAAACCACAATTACTTTTGTACCAACTTAATATCTATCTGGTCATAGATATTGTCATATGATCTGACATATATTATATGTCATCTAGTATCTGGTCATAGATTGCACTGGTCATAGCAAAGACCCTCTTCCAACAACACAAGAGAAAACTCTACACATGGATATCACCAGATGGTCAACACCGAAATCAGATTGATTATATTCTTTGCAGCCAAAGGTGGAGAAGCTCTATACAGTCAGCAAAAACAAGACAAGGAGCTGACTGTGGCTTGGATCATGAACTCCTTATTGCCAAATTCAGACTGAAATTGAAGAAAGTGGAGAAAACCACTAGACCATTCAGGTATGACCTAAATCAAATCCCTTATGATTATACAGTGGAAGTGAGAAATAGATTTAAGGGACTAGATCTGATAGAGTGCCTGATGAACTATGGATGGAGGTTTGTGACATTGTACAAGAGACAGGGATCAAGACCATCCCCAAGAAAAAGAAATGCAAAAAAGCAAAATGGCTGTCTGGGGAGGCCTTACAAATAGCTGTGGAAAGAAGGGACATGAAAAGAAAAGGAGAAAAGGAAAGATATACCCATTTGAATGCAGAGTTCCAAAGAATATCAAGGAGAGAAAAGAAAGCCTTCCTCAGTGATCAATGCAAAGAAATAGAGGAGAACAGTAAAATGGGAAAGACTAGATACCTCTTCAAAAAATTAGAGACAACAAGGGAACATTTCATGCAAAGATGGGCTCAATAAAGGACAGAAATGGTGGGGACCTAACAGAAGCAGAAGATATTAAGAAGAGGTAGCAAGAATACACAGAACTGTACAAAAAAGATCTTCATGACCCAGATAATCATGATGGTGTGATCACTCACCTAGAGCCAGACATCCTGGAATGTGAAGTCAAGTCAATAGGCCTTAGGAAGCATCACTATGAACAAAGCTAGTGGAGGTGATGGAATTCCAGGTGAGCTATTTCAAATCCTGAAAGATGATGCTGTGAAAGTGCTGCACTCAATATGCCAGCAATTTGGAAAACTCAGCAGTGGCCACAGGACTGGAAAAGGTCAGTTTTCATTCCAATCCCAAAGAAAGGCAAGGCCACAGAATGCTCAAACTACCACACAATTACACTCATCTCAGACACTAGTAAAGTAATGCCCCAAATTCTCCAAGCCAGGCTTCAGCAATACGTGAGCCGTGAACTTCCAGATGTTCAAGCTGGATTTAAAAAAGGCAGAGGAACCAGAGATCAAATTGCCAACATCCGCTGGATCATCAAAAAAGCAAGAGAATTCCAGAAAAACATCTATTTCTGCTTTATTGACTACGCCAAAGCCTTTGACTGTGTGGATCACAATAAACTGTGGAAAATTCTGAAAGAGATGGGAATACCAGACCACCTGACCTGCCTCTTGAGAAACCTATATGCAGGTCAGGAAGCAACAGTTAGACCTGGACATGGAACAACAGACTGGTTCCAAGTAGGAAAAGGAGTACGTCAAGGCTGTATATTGTCACCCTGTGTATTTAACTTATATGCAGAGTACATCATGAAAAACGCTGGGCTGGAGGAAGCACAAGCTGGAATAAAGATTGCTGGGAGAAATATCAATAACCTGAGATATGCAGATGACACCACCTTTATGGCAGAAAGTAAAGAAGAACTAAAGAGCCTCTTGATGAAAGTGAAAGAGGAGAGTGAAAAAGTTGGTTTAAAGCTCAACATTTAGAAAACGAAGATCATGGCATCTGGTCCCATCACTTCATGGGAAATAGACGGGGGAACAGTGGAAACAGTGGCTGACTTTATTTTTCTGGGCTCCAAAATCACTGCAGATGGTGACTGCAACCATGAAATTAAAAGACGCTTACTCTTTGGAAGGAAAGTTATGACAACCCAGACAGCATATTGAAAAGCAGAGACATTGCTTTGCCAACAAAGGTCTGTCTAGTCAAGGCTATGGTTTTTCCAGTGGTCATGTATGGATATGAGAGTTGGACTGTGAAGAAAGCTGAGCGCTGAGAATTGATGCTTTTGAACTGTGGTGTTGGAGAAGACTCTTGAGCATCCCTTGGACTGCAAGGAGATCCAGTCCATCCTAAAGGAGATCAGTCCTGGGTGTTCATTGGAAGGACTGGTGTTGAAGCTGAAGCTCCAATACTTTGTCCACCTGATGCGAAGAGCTGACTCATTTGAAAAGACCCTGATTCTGGGGAAGATTGAGGGCAGGAGGAGAAGGAGACGACAGAGGATGAGCTGGTTGGATGGCATCACTGACTCAGTGGACATGGGTTTGGGTGGACTCCGGGAGTTGGTGATGGACAGGGAGGCCTGGCGTCCTGCGGTTCTTGGGGTCAAAAAGAGTCGGACACGACTGAGCGACTGAACTGAACTGTACTGAATATCTGTGTGTTGTGTATTGTGGCACTCTTTTACTACTTAGCCAGGCCATGTGTAACTCTGCCTTTGCTTTTACTTCCTGTTACACTGTGCCTGAAGATCAGCTAGAGTGAAAATTCAAGGTTTTTCTCATGTTGTCTTTCCTGAGCATGAGTCCTTCTCTGGGCGTAGGCCTGGTTTGTAAAATTTTCTAGTATACATGGGCACTTTTCAGTGTCCTAGTTTTCCCAAAGAAACTCTCTCTCCTACTTTTCCTCCCAGAGTTTTGGCACTCCATATTACCTCACCTGTAAGCTTTTGCCCCAGGCAGCTGTAGGTTGTTCATTCACTTTACAGTGTTTTCTCACAGTGTGTATGGTTCTTCTATCCAGAGTCTTTTCTAAGTTAGGTGAAACAAAGGCAAGGGCCCTGCATCATTGTTTTAGGTAGCCCACATAGAAATTAGTACAGACAAACAGTTCTTTGTGAACAGTTTCCCCCCCCCCCCCTCTGGAACCTGGAATAAGGGTTCCACAATGTGAATATGGCTGCCGTCTGAAAACTGCCACTAAGCTGGAAAAGCAGTTGGGTCAGAGCAAGCAAAAGCACTACAGACATTTTATACCATCTTAAGTTTTGTTTTTCTTGAGTCAATATTTGCTTGGTTGTTCTAAACCTTAAATTGTTTTCCAGATTTCTAAAAAAAAATTGGTTCTGATAGTTTGTTTGATTTTTTTAATCTATTTATTTTAATTGGAGGCTAATTACTTTACAATATTGTATTGGTTTTGCCATACATCGACATGAGTCTGCCACGGGTGTATGCGTATTCCCCATCCTGAACCCCCATCCCACGTCCCTCCCCATACCATCCCTCTGGGTCATCTGTTTGATTTTTGATGTTTCTGTGGAGGGACAAATGTTTAGAGCATCCTACTTCACCATTTCCACTCATGTCCAAATGTAATTTTTAATATGACTATCTGGTTGTTCTTTCACTGTTCTTTGAAATGACAGTTTGTTCCCAGTTGAGTTACTTTTTCATTTTTTTTTTTGTTGCAAGTCAATTGACCATGTATGTGTGAATCTACTTCTGGACTTTCTACTCTGTTTTATTGATCTATTTGTCTATCCTTATGCCAGTTACTACACCATCTTGATTATTGTAGCTTTATTGTAATTCTTGAAATGAGACAAGGTTGTTTTTAACTGTTTTGACTTTATTGTTTCCATATACATTTTGGTAACAGCTTGTTAGTTTCTGAAAAATCTGCTGGGATTTTGATTGGGATTGCATGTCATCTATAGTTAAGTTGACATTAATGATACTGAGTTTTTAATACAAGTCTATATTTATTTTTTGGTCTTCCTTAATTTCTCTTAGCAATATCTTATACTTTTCAGTGTACCAGTTTTATAATTTCTAACAATATTTGTAGCTTTTTATAGATTCTCAAGAATCTTCTGTAGGCACAATTATGCTGTCTTTCCATTCTCTATGCCTGTGTATTGTTTTCTTTGCCTTGGTCTCTTGTCTAGGAATTCAGTACAATATGCAGTAGAAGCAGTGAGAGCAAAGTGGTAAGATCAGTCATCCCTGCTTTGTTTTTGTTATTGGGGGAGAGCATTCAGTTTGTTACCATTGTGATGGTAGTTCAGTATTTCTCAACTTGTGGGGAAACTTTACCCACAGAGAAGAGTTGGCAACATCTAGAGACATTCTTGATCGTCATGACTGGGGGCTGTTACTGGCATCTAGTAGATGGAGGCAAGAGATGATGCTAAGCATCCTGTAATGCGTAAGACCCCCACCCACCTACTCTGTGAAACAAAGAATCATCCAGGCCAAAATAGCAATAATGCTATTGCTGAGAATCTCTGTGTTAGCTCTAAGTTTTAAGGATGTCCTTTATTGAATTAAAGAAATTACCTTTTCCCCAACTTCGATGTGTTTTCATCAGAATTGGCTATTGAATTTTTGTTTATTTTTTTCTGCTTCTAGACAGATGATTATATAGTATGTTCTCCCTCTTTCTATTAACATAGTGAATTACCAACAGGTTGCTCTAACAAAATGTCATAGACTGGGTGAGAAATTTATTTTTCACAGTTTTGAAGGCTGGAGAGTCAAAAGATCAAAGTGCTGGCAGAGTTGATGTCTGGTGAAAGCCCCCTTCCTGGTCCATAAACAGCTGGAACAAAACCTGGATCTAGGAATACACTTGATTTATTTGGGATTTCTGAGACTACACTGGCTAACAGAGCTTTGTATTGGGAGATGTGGAAAGTAATTTTTACCCTTCTGTTGATTATCTCATTACAGCTGGGCTAGAAAGTATTAGGATGTTTTTAGAAATGTGATAATGGTATTAATATTACTTGGCATTAACCTTTTAATTTTCCATATGTGCTAGTTTCTAAGGGCTGCTCTAACAAAATACTGCAAACTGAGTGGCTTAAAATAGCAGAAAATTATTGTCTCATACAATTTCGGAGAACAGAAATGTTAAAACAAGGTGTGAAATGCCTGGCCATTCTTTTTCTGAAGGCGCTGGAATAGAATCCTTCATTTCCTCTTCCTAGATTTTGGTGATTCCTAGTTTCCCTTGGCTTATAGATGCATCATTCCAGTCTCTACCTCTGTCACCACATGGTGTTCTTTCTTTGTGTGTCTCTGTGTGCAACTTTGTCTCTTCTCATAAATACATCAGTCTTTGGATTAGTGAAAGTGAAACTCGCTCAGTTGTGTCCAGCTCTTTGTGACCCCACAGACTATAGAGTCCATGGAATTCTCCAGGCCAGAATACTGGAGTGAGTAGCCTTTCCCTTCTCCAGAGGATCTTCCCAACCCAGGGATTGAACCCAGGTCTCCCACATTGCAGGTGGATTCTTTACCAGCTGTGCCACAAGGGATTAGGGCCCACCCAAATTCAGTATGACCTCCTTTTAGTTTGATTACATCTGTAAAGAACTTAACTTCCAAATAAGGTTACATTCTAAGGTCATGTGTGAGCATGAATTTTGCAAGGACAATATTCAAACTAGTACATCATATATAAAAATGTTTCTTATTTGTACTTTCAAAGGACACCTTGGAAAATATTTTCATTTCAATGTATTTTGGTCTATATGTGTGCATGCATGCATGCTAAGTCACTTCACTTGTATCTGCTGCTTTGCAATCCCATGGACTGTAGCCCACCAGGCTCCTCTGTCCTTGTGATTCTCCAGGCAAGAAAGCTGGAGTGGGTTACCATGACCTCCTCCAGAGGATCATCCCAACCCAGGGATCGAACCTATGTCTCTTACATCTTTTGCATTGACAGGCAGGTTCTTTACCACTAGTGTCACCTGAGAAGCCCTTTGGTCTATATGCCAAATATAAATATTCTTATGTGCAAATGTTCAGATAGATTAAGGTTAAAACAGGTGTTCCCAAAGTTTTCTAAACAAGAAAAATGTGAAAGGACATGATATCAATGTTGTTTTCTTCTGACTTAAACTTAGCAAAATAATAGCAAATAATGATTATGTGAGAGAGTGTTTCAGGGAGGAAGTTAGTGAGACAGTTGTCAAGCTTTCGCATTGCAATATATGTGTCAGACTGAGTAGTGCATAATCCCCTCAAACTCAAAGATCTCACAGTTCTGATGAGAAAGAAATTATAATATAGCATGATGAGTACAATACTAGAATTATACATAAAGCACATAACTATATTGAGTTCTAAAAAAAAAAATCTCTTTGTGTGCATGTCTTATGTCTGTGTGTGATAATAGAGGGAGGAAGGGGGACAGAGAGTAAAGGGGGTTAACTGATCTGAAAGGAAAATTAAGTAAACCGAACAGCATTGTATATTTCACTTACACTAATTCAAAAGTAGTGACCCATACAGTGTTGTATTTATCAAAATGTTGATTTATTTATTCCAAAATGTTGATTCTCTGACCAAGTATTTTCTTTTGGATCTGGAGGATCTGCTAAAAGTGAAGCTGTCACATAGCATATCAGGAAACATCAGTGGGGAAAACGTAAACTATAATACTATGAAACAAACATCAACCTGATCACTGGTTCTGTGACTGAAATAAATTGGTATCTATCGTTCTTACCCTGCCCCCAAAGTGTTTTTTAAACAGGAGGAATTAGCTGTAATAAAATTGCTATCTTGAAAATGAGCTATGCTACCTTGGATTATTTTTCTTTGTTTTGTTCCCTCCTTATGTTTATATTTGATTAGATAATACATTCAGGTGGTTCAGATTTTAATAGTTATAAAAGAGTATACAGTTAAAGGGCACTCTTCATGCCCAGCTACATAGTTCTTCTTCCCAGAGCCTCCTGTGTTAACATTTCTTATTTTGGCTTCTAGAGCTATTTCATACATAAAAAGACTGGGCACTCGCAAACATAGACACACTTTTTTCCCTTATTTTTACACACTTTTATGTTCTTTGCTTTAGATCATTTCATATTAGTACGTGAAGAGCTATGAGTTTATAGTATTGTTCGATGGTATGAATGCCATAATTTATTTAACCAGTCTCCTGTTGAGAAATATGTAGATTGTTTTCTGACTTTTGCTATTGCATTTCTATAATGAATAACCTTGTAACAGGTCATTTCAGATATGTCCTATCTGTAGGATAAATTTCTAGAAATGGAACTGCTGGGTTGGATAGTATGTACCTTTGTCATTTTGACGGATATAGCCAATCATCCTCCATAGAGGTTGTACCAGTTTACACTTATATCAGCAATAGATATAAACGTGCTTGTTTCCCCAGCCCTCGCCTTATCTTTTCATATATTTAAGACCCTTTGATATTTATAAAAAATAATTTCCTTTTTATGATGGTCAGAATGCGACTGGGTTGATTGGCACAGCATCTTTTCTCCTTATCCTATGGACATGTTCTTTTGCACAAAAGAACAGAGGTGATTCCAAAGAGCACGTTTAGGTCAAATAAACTCTAAGCCAGGAACATTTTATGGGTTAAAAAAAATTCACTAGCTTTTTATAACTCATTATACAGCCAACATATCATGGTTGAGAAACAACTGAACCAACATCCCCTAATAATTTTAAATAATGTAAATTACTTGTAAGGAACTTAGCTCATTATTTGTTACTTCTTAATATAGATTGTACTTTATGAAATATTTTTATATCCTAAGATAAATAAAATTATTCTTTACTTAGAAACTTACCAGTGTGTTAGAATTTACACAGAATTATTTAAAAGTATGATATGTTTTCATTTGAAGTATGTGTATACAATTTTCTTTCTTGATACCTAAGCCACATTACAGGAAGGTTAGAAGTTCAGTGTATATTTAAATGTGTTGGCTGATTCATAAATGGCTCTGGACTATTTTGTATCATACAACAGAATTGTTCTCAGCTTTGTGGCATACTAGATCACATCTATTACAGCATTTATCAACGTCTGGCATGTATCATCATTAGTTATTTATGTGTCTGCCTTTCTCACTAGATCGTGAACTTCTAGAGGATATAATTTGTATTCCCCTTTAGCACTAGCTTAAGAGCTTTGCATATATCTCATACTCACAACATGTTTGTCGAATTGAATTGAATCACATTTACATTGGGGTTCTGAGGTTGCATTTTTCAAAACATTTTCCCACATATTGTTTGATTTTTTTCTTGTAAAATCTCATTCTAATGCTGCTTGGGTTTGTTTTCTGCTAATATTATTGATTTTGTGTTAAAAAGAATTACTTAGAATATTTCTCTTATTATATCATTGAAGAGGTAGATTCTTTGGTATATATTTCTTTGCTCTTCATTTTTTTCCATCAAAGTCCTACTTTAATTCTAGCCACAGTCAATTCTAAGTATTAATTGGGCAATAGGTAGACTGGACACTTTGGTAAGGCATATTAGTTGTTTCATTTCACTAAAATTCCCAATTTATATATGTAATTTGAAATGTGCAGTTAAAGTTCTGGTCATGGCTAATATAAGTAATTTAGAAGGTTTTATAGCAGCATGAACAGCTTTTCAAGTTACTGCTTGTTTATTATTATTATTTTTTTTACTTTACAATATTGTATTGGTTTTGCCATACATCAACATGCATCTGCCACGGGTGTACACATGTTCCCTATTCTGAAACCCCCTCCCACCTCCCTCCCCATACTATCCCTCTGGGTCATCCCAGTGCACCAGCCCCAAGCTTCCTGTATCCTGCATCGAACCTGGACTGGCGATTCGTTTCTTATATGATATTATACATGTTTTAATGCCATTCTCCCAAATCATCCCACCCTCTCCCTCTCCCACAGAGTCCAAAAGACTGTTCTATACATCTGTGTCTCTTTTGCTGTCTCACATACAGGGTTGTCGTTACCATCTTTCTAAATTCCATATATATGCATTAGTATACTGTATTGGTGTTTTTCTTTCTGGCTTACTTCACTCTGTATAATAGGCTCCAGTTTAATTTAAATTTTTATTGAAATAATTATGGATTCACATGCAATTCTAAAATAATACTGAGAGATCTCTTATACCCTTTGCCTTTGTCCCCCAATTGTAACAACTTGAAAATGTTTTATATTATATCACAACTAGATGTTAATATTAACACAATCCACTAGTCAATTCAGGTTTCACTAGATTTGCTTGTGTTCATTTGTGTTTGTTTTCATTCTATACAGTTTCATCAGATATGTAAGTTTATGTATCTACCACCACAGTTAAAATATCAAACAGCTCCAACACCATAAAAATATCTGTATTCCCTTTTATAATTACATACACCTTCCAGTCCCATTCCCACTATCATAACCCATGGCAACAAGTAATCTGTTTTCTATTTCTAAAATTTTGTCCTTTAAAAAATATTATATGTATAGAATAGTATAGTATGTGACATTTTTTAAAATTTTATTTTATTTTTAAACTTTACAAATTGTATTAGTTTTGCCAAATATCAAAATGAATCTGCCACAGGTATACATGTGTTCCCCATCCTGAACCCTCCTCCCTCCTCCCTCCCCATACCATCCCTCTGGGTCGTCCCAGTGCACTAGCCCCAAGCATCCAGTATCGTGCATCGAACCTGGACTGGCAACTCGTTTCATACATGATATTCTACATGTTTCAATGCCATTCTCCCAAATCATCCCACCCTCTCCCTCTCCCACAGAGTCCATAAGACTGTTCTATACATCAGTGTCTCTTTTGCTGTCTCGTATATAGGTTATTGTTACCATCTTTCTAAATTCCATATATATGCGTTAGTATACTGTATTGGTGGTTTTCTTTCTGGCTTACTTCACTCTGTATAATATGCTCCAGTTTCATCCACCTCATTAGAACTGATTCAAATGTATTCTTTTTAATGGCTGAGTAATACTCCATTGTGTATATGTACCACAGCTTTCTTATCCATTCATCTGCTGATGGACATCTAGGTTGCTTCCATGTCCTGGCTATTATAAACAGTGCTGCGATGAACATTGGGGTACACGTGTCTCTTTCCCTTCTGGTTTCCTCAGTGTGTGTACCCAGCAGTGGGATTGCTGGATCACAAGGCAGTTCTATTTCCAGTTTTTTAAGGAATCTCCACACTGTTCTCCATAGTGGCTGTACTAGTTTGCATTCCCACCAACAGTGTAAGAGAGTTCCCTTTTCGAACCCTCTCCAGCATTTATTGCTTGTAGACTTTTGGATAGCAGCCATTCTGACTGGTGTGAAATGGTACCTCATAGTGGTTTTGATTTGCATTTCTCTGATAATGAGTGATGTTGAGCATCTTTTCATGTGTTTGTTAGCCATCTGTATGTCTTCTTTGGAGAAATGTCTATTTAGTTCTTTGGCCCATTTTTTGATTGGGTCATTTATTTTTCTGGAGTTGAGCTGTAGGAGTTGCTTGTATATTTTTGAGATTAGTTGTTTGTCAGTTGCCTCATTTGCTATTATTTTCTCCATTCTGAAGGCTGCCTTTTCACCTTGCTAATAGTTTCCTTTGATGTGCAGAAGTTTTTAAGTTTAATTAGGTCCCCTTTGTTTATTTTTGCTTTTATTTCCAATATTCTGGGAGGTGGGTCATAGAGGATCCTGCTGTGATGTATGTCAGAGAGTGTTTTGCCTATGTTCTCCTCTAGGAGTTTTATAGTTTCTGGTCTTACATTTAGATCTTTAATCCATTTTGAGTTTATTTTTGTGTATGGTGTTAGAAAGTGTTGTAGTTTCATTCTTTTACAAGTGGTTGACCATATTTCCCAGCACCACTTGTTAAAGAGATTGTCTTTAATCCATTGTATATTCTTGCCTCCTTTGTCAAAGATAAGGTGTCCATATGTGCGTGGATTTATCTCTGGGCTTTCTATTTTGTTCCATTGATCTATATTTCTGTCTTTGTGCCAGTACCATACTGTCTTGATAACTGTAGCTTTGTAGTAGAGCCTGAAGTCAGGTAGGTTGATTCCTCCAGTTCCATTCTTCTTTCTCAAGATAGCTTTGGCTATTCGAGGTTTTTTATTTCCATACAAATTGTGAAATTATTTGTTCTAGCTCTGTGAAGAATACTGTTTGTGATTAGGTTTTCTCATCAGCAAAATTCCCTGAAGATACATCTGAGTTCTTCGTTATTTCCTTTTATTTCTGAGTAATATTCCGTTTTATGTATGTACTGTATAATTGGGCTTCCCTGGTGACTCAGACAATAAAGAATCCTCCTGCCGATGCATGAGAGACAGGATAGATCGCTTGGTCAGGAAGATCTCCTAGGGGAGGAAACAACAACCCACTCCAGTATTCTTGCCTGGAAAATCCCATGGACAGAGGAGCCTGGTAGGCTGTAGTCCATGGGGTCGCTAAGAGTCGGACACGACTGAACGACTTCCCTTTCACTTTTCACTTTCATGCATTGAATGAAATGGCAACCCGCTCCAGTGTTCTTGCCTGGAGAATCCCAGGGACGGGGGAGCCTGGTGGGCTTCCATCTATGGGGTCGCACAGAATCGGACACGACTGAAGCGACTTAGCAGTAGCAGCAGCAGTAGGTTGGTAGTGATATTTCAGTGTGGTTTCTGTTTGTAGTTCCCTTATGGCTAATTATATTGATCATTTTTTGATGGGCTTGTTTTCTGTCTTTGTATCTTCTTCAGTGAAATGGCTTTTGCCCCTTTTCTAATTGGACTGTTTGTTCTTTTTTCTATTGAGTTCTATGAATTCTTTATATGTTCTAGTCCTTTGTCACATGTGTGGTTTGAAAATATTTTCTCCCAGTCTGTAACTTGTCTTTTTGTCATCTATATAGGTTCTTTTGTAGTACAAATGATTGAAACTGATGAAATCCAATTTATCAGTATTTCTTTTTATGAATTATGCTTTTGGGTGTCAGTCTAAGAAAACTTCACCTAGCCTTAGATACTGAAGATTTTCTTATAAGTTTTCTAGTTTTACATTTTGCATTTAAGTCCATGATCCATTTGTTGGAAAGTCTATCCTTTCTCCATTGAAGTGCTTTTTTGAACTTTTGTTAAAAAAAAATCAGTTGGGTTTAGTGTGTGGATCTATTTCTGGATTGTCTATTCTGTTCTTTTGATCTGTGTGTCTGTTCTACCAGTAACACCTATCTTGGTTATAGTAAGCCCTATTGGAAAGAATGGCTCTTCTCACTTATTATTTTTTATCAAGATAGTTTTAGATATTCTAGGGTCTGTGCCTTTCCATATGAATTTTAGAATTAGTTTATCTATGTCTATAAACCCTTGCTGGAATTTTGATAGAAACTGAATTAAACCTACAGAAAAATAAAGGAGAATTGACATCGTTACTATGCTGAGTCTTCTAGTTCACGAGCATGGTATGTAACTCCACTATTTAGATTTTTCTACATAGAGTAGTCCTTATGGTGTTTTCCTTGTTTTGTTGTCAAATTGGAATGCATATATTAATCTGGTTTTCTATAGGCTTCTATAGGCTTGCTGAGAATGATTAAGCTTGTTTATTAATACTCATTCAATATTAATTAATTAACAATGCAGGTATATTTATCTTATTCTATTGCAATTGATAAATAATATTTTGTGTTTGTAGTATTAGTTTAATTTTAAAGATCATAACCCTGTAAATGGTGGTGCAGTGGTGAAGAATCTGCCTGCTGATGTAGGAGATGTGAGTTCAATCCCTGGGTCTAGAAGATCCCCTGGAGGAGGACTGGCAACCCACTCCAGTATTCTTGCCTAGAAAATCCCATGGACAGAGGAGCCTTGTAGGCTACAGTGTATAGGGTTGGAAAACATCTGATACAACTGACCAACTGAGTATGCACTACTCACTACTCAACCATGTAAACAGGTGAGAAATTGTACTAGAGAAATAGCATTTGTATTAGACTAGGGAAACTTTGTAATAATATTTACTATAAAGATTTTTATCTCTGTCGTAGTACATAAATATGATAGACTGAAGGAGGGGTTATTGACTACATGAGTAAGGACTTATTGGAGGGAGGGTGTAATCTTTGAAAAATGTCTTTTTGGTAATTTTTGAGCCCAGTATAAAAAAAATTGAGGGTATGGAGAAGGTAAAGTCAGGAGGTAGGAGTAAGTGATTATTTAGATGACAGGAGATATAAAAGCTTGTCCTGTACTAGAGAGATCACATCATGGAGTAATAAGGACAAATTGGATAAGATTGTGACTCCTCCTTGAAACAGGAAAATCTGAGGAGTTATCTATTCATTTATGGAGTCACTCCTGGTTTCCCCACTTTTAGATGAGACCTGTTAATATATAGCTGTTAAAAAAATAAGATTCCTGAATTCATGGAATTTATACTATAATGTGATTTATGGCAAAGCATTAATGGCATCTATAGATTTTTTAGCAGGTAAAACACATGATAAACTCATTAAGTAGGTGTATTTACAGTTGGTAGTGGCCAGTACAATAAAGAATACCAACTTTGTACATCAATTTTTGTTAGGAGAGTTTGTTTTACTATTTTTCAAGGTTTCAGATTCTATACATTTGAGGTTATTGATCTTATTGTCAGATTAATTATGACTTAAATAAGTGTTTTTTGAGCCATTTGTACATAGCATTTTAAATATCTTTGATGAATTGGTGGTGGTTGTTCAGTTGCTAGTTTGTGTCCAACTCTTTACAACTCCATAGACTGCAGCACACCAAGCTTCCCTGTCCTTCACTATCTCCCAGAGTTTTCTCAAACTCATGTCCATTGGGTTGATGATGCTATCCAGCCATCTCATCCTCTGTTTCCCCCTTCTCCTCTTGCTCTCAATCTTGCCGAGCATCAGGGTCTTTTCTAGTGAGTCTGCTCTTCACATCAGGTGGCCAGAGTATTGGAGCTTCAGCTTCAGCATCAGTCCTCCCGATAAATATTCAGTGTTGATCTCCTTTAGGATTCACTGATTTAATCTCCTTACTGTCCAAGGGGCTCTCAAGAGTCTTCTCCTGCACCACAGTTCCAAAGCATCAATTCTTTGGTGTCCAGCCTTTTTTATGGTCCAACTCTCACATCCATACATGACTTCTGGAAAAACCATAGTTTTGACTATATGGGCCTTTGTTGGCAGTGATGTCTCTGCTTTTTAATATGCTGTCTAGATTTGTCATGGCTTTTCTTCAAAGGAGCAAATGTCTTTTAATTTCATGGCTACAGTCATTGTCTGCAGTGATTTTGGAGCCCTAGAAAATAAAATCTGTCACTGTTTCCATTTTTTCTTCATCTATTTGGCATTAAGTGATGGAACCAGGCGCCATGATCTTAGTTTTTTGAACACTGAGTTTTAAGCCAGCTTTTTCACTCTCCTCTTTCACTCTCATCAAGAGACTCTTTAGTTCTTCTTCACTTTCTGCCATTAGAGCGGTATCATTTGCATATCTGAGATTGTTGATGTTTCTCCCAGCAACCTTGATTCCAGCTTGTGATTAATCCAGCCTGGCATTTTGTATGATGTACTCTGCATATAAGTTAAGTAAGCAGGTATATGTCAAAAGGGAAGGCATATATAACCTTTGATATGAGAAATCTGGCATAAATGGCTGATGATATTAAAAATATGAGTCACATTGTATTTCCTTTTTCATTCATAAAAGATCAAGGAGTGTGTAGAAGCCTGTGTAAAGTTTATATTAAAATAGATAACCCTGAAAAGCAAAACAGGTATGCTTCCTGTCATGTTAAACAGTTGAATCACACTTCAAAATGTAGTTTAAATTGAATGGTATGCTGATAGGAATATTGGAAACGATTATATATTTCAAACCATTGATTCTTTTGTCTATTTCATTTGTTAGATCACAACCATATATTTTAAAGTTTTAAAAATCCTTTTTGAGTACTTTCCATTGTTAAACCTCCTATTCTTATTGAATTTCTGTTCTATGGAATTCTTTTTGAGACATTAGTGATTTTTCACTGCTCACTTTCTTTGTTATTCTCAGTAAGCACATTTTTGGAAAATTTCCCTTAAGTCTGTAGGGACAATTAAATCTGATTTATAGGGAATAATATCTACAGATGTTTCTGTAAAAATCTGAATTTTTATGAAATAGCATTGCATATAGCATGGTATCTTGTGCAGTTGCCTTTTATCAAAGCCCAATCTGTTCAAATATTTATAATTTCTTTAAATAAAATTAATTAGTGCAGTAGAATTGCTTGAATCTTGATTGGAGAAGTACTGTGTCTATTTTAATAAAGAGTAAGGATGGTTTGGGTTCTGAGAGATAAATATCCACTCTACCCACATGTGGGTGGAGTAGTTATTGTAGAATGTCTCACATTCTAGAGGTGAGACAGTGAAAAGAGAATAACTTGTTTATAAACTCCAAGTTTCTGTATTATCTATACATGTTTATTTTGCTCTTTTTTCTCTTCATTATACTTTTTGCTTCCTCGTTTCATCTTATTTTTAAAATTTTTATCGATGTACAGTTGATTTGTGATGTTATGTGTCTGCTGCACAGCAAAGTATATCAGTTATACATATACATATATCAACTCTTTTTTAGATTTCTTTCTTTCTTTTTTTTTAATTTAATTTAATTTTTATTTTCTTTTTTCTTTTTTTTAAATTTTATTTTATTTTTAAACTTTACAATATTGTATTGGTTTTGCCAAATATTGAAATGAATATGCCACAGGTATACATGTATTCCCCATCCTGAACCCTCCTCCCTCCCCATACCCTCCCTCTGGGTCATCCCAGTGCACCAGCCCCAAGCATCCAGTATCGTTCATCGAACCTGGACTGGCGACTCGTTTCATACATGGTGTTATACATGTTTCAATGTCATTCTCCCAAATCTTCCCACCCTCTCCCTCTCCCACAGAGTCCATAAGACTGTTCTATACATCAGTGTCTCTTTTGCTGTCTCTTATACAGGGTTATTGTTACCATCTTTCTAAATTCCATATATGTGCGTTAGTATACTGTATTGGTGGTTTTCTTTCTGGCTTACTTCACTCTGTATAATAGGCTCCAGTTTCATCCACCTCATTAGAACTGATTCAAATGTATTCTTTTTAATGGCTGAGTAATATTCCATTGTGTATATGTACCACAGCTTTCTTATCCATTCATCTGCTGATGGACATCTAGGTTGCTTCCGTGTCCTGGCTATTATAAACAGTGCTGCGATGAACATTGGGATACACGTGTCTCTTTCCCTTCTGGTTTCCTCAGTGTGTATGCCCAGCAGTGGGATTGCTGGATCATAAGGCAGTTCTATTTCCAGTTTTTTAAGGAATCTCCATACTGTTCTCCATAGTGGCTGTACTAGTTTGCATTCCCACCAGCAGATTTTTTTCTTATATAGGGTGTTACAGAGTACTGAGAAGAGTTCCCTGTGCTAATTCCCTTATTAGTTATCTGTTTTGTATATAGTAGTGGGCATATGTCAGTCCTAACCTCCCATTTTATCCTCCCCTGCCCAGCTACTTCCCCTACCCCCAATAATCATAATTTTATTTTCTACATCTGTGACTCTATTTCTGTTTTGTAAATAAGTTCGTTTGTACCAGTTCTTCCAGAGTACCAGTTCTTCCAGATTCCACATATAAGCAAAATCATATGATATGTTTCTTTCTCTTCCTGACTTACTTCACTTAGTATGACAATTTCTAGGTTCATCCCTGTTGATTCAAATGGCATTATTTTGTTCTTCTTTTATGGATGCATAATATCCTGTCCACATCTTTATCCATTCATTCCTTTGTCAATGGACATTTACATTGCTTCTGTGTCTTGGCTGTTGTAAATAGTGCTGCAGTGAACACAGAGGTGCATGTATATTGACTTGCACATGGCCAACATGCCTTTGTAGCTATTCTGTATTGTGGCTTCCTGGCTTCCTTCTCATTGCTGCCTAAGTTAATTTCTTGCTGTTTCCTGGTTTAAATTCATGGGAGGAAATCGACACAATCTGATGGTACAATTTATCTTTTCATGTTTATCTCATCATAGACCACTGGCCAATCTATAGATTGATCGCTTTTTGAGTTATCTTACTTCTTCCTGGTCTATAATTACATATGGTGACTACAGCCATGAAATTAAGACACTTGCTCCTTGGAAGAAAAACTCTGACAAACCTAGACAGCATATTAAAAAGCAGAGACGTCACTTTGCCGACAGTGGTCCGTCTAGTCAAATCTATGGTTTTTCCAGTAGTCATGTGTGGACATGAGAGTTGGAGCACAAAGAAGGCTGAGCGCTGATGAATTGATGCTTTTGAGCTGTAGTGCTGGAGAAGACTCTTGATTGTCCCTTGGACTGCAAGGAGATCCAACCAGTCAATCCTAAAGGAAATCAGTTCTGAATATTCATTGGAAGGACTGATGTTAAATCTAAAGCTCCAATACTTTGGCCACTTGATGCAAAGAGCTGACTCATTTGAAAAGACCCTGATGCTGGGAAAGGTAGAAGGCAGGAGGAGAAGGTGATGGCAGATGATGAGATGGTTGGATGGCATCACTGACTTAATGGACATGATTTTGAGCAGGCTCTGGGAGATGGTGAAGGACAGGGAAGCCCAGTGTGCTGCAGTCAATGGGGTTGCAAAGAGTACTATACAACTGTGACTGTACAACAACAGCGAGTACATATAGTCATGTTCATGGGATCTAAAACATAATTGCCCATGGCTGGCCTTGTGTCAGGAACTATTTGCAGGACCATTTCACTTAGAGAGGACTTTAGATTAGTTGTCATGGGACTTCCTTGGTGGTCCAGTGGTTAAGACTCCATGATCCCAGTGCAGGGGACCTGGGTTTGATCCCTGGTCAGAGGACTAGATTCTGCATGCCACAACTAAAGATCCTGCATGCTGCAACTAGATTAGTTGTCACAATGATCAATAATAGTAAAAAATAATTTCTGTGCATATACTAACTTGAAGTAGGGCTATTTAGGCCTAAATACTAGTTTTTAGAAAGGATATCTCCACTGTGTGTATAATTAACTGGAATGTAAAATTGATTCAGAGTTGTCTTAGTTCTTTGTTTTAGAAAGTTGCTGGTACCTAATATTTGCATCGTGCATATTACTTTTGTGAAAATGAACAAATTTCAGGTCTTCATCTAACAATATTTGTATATGTTGTATAAATATAATGGAGTACAACTTAAATTGGAAACTGTCTACCTATTGTTCATTGCCTAGTTTGAACCTCACTGATGTCATGTGTGTTTAGTCGCTCAGTCGTGTATGACTCTTTGCAACTACATGGACTGCAGCCCACCAGGCTCCTCTGTCCATGAGTATTCTCTAAGCAAGAATACTGGAGTAGGTTGCCATGCCCTCCTCCAGGGGATGTTCCCAACCCAGGGATTGAACTCAGGTCTCCTGAGATGCAGGAGGTTTCTTTACTGACTGAGCCACTAGGGAAGCCACAATGATGTCATAGAGATAACTAAATTGGTTTGATTTATCTATACAGGCCTGTGTCTACATTTGCATAGACTGAGTCAGAAATGCAAATGCAAATCTACATATCATATGTATACAGTTTTTTAAATCTGTTACCAAAGTTAGCAAAATGTTACGTACTTTATGTTGGTGAATCATTTCCTCAGTAGAAATCATGAAGCAATAGATATACTGTTGATTAACTCCAATTCTGTTTTTCCTAAAAAAGGTTAAATGTGTGTACAATATAGTTTCTCTGTTATCCAAGGAATATAGTGATGTAATCCTTGGGTCTACAAAGCCATCAAATAATGTACAGTATTTCACTCATGGGAGCTCCCTAGTTGTGTGGAAGATTAACCAGCATTTAATAGGGCTTACTTTGTGTCTCCAACCTAGAATTGATGCAAAAAATAGTATATTTTAAATGTTTTTTTTGACATTTGATTTCACTTTTAATTGTTTTGTAAATTAGCATTTTGCCTGAAATAGGCTAAAATTATATGCAAAGCATATTAAAATACAATGTTGAATTGTGACCATGCTTTATTTGTGGTCTATTTTTATATTGGCCGATGCTCAGAAAATAATAAAAACTCTTCATAAGAATACAAATGGCAACTATTTAAGTCTATGGTACTTCTTTCTTGTTTTTGTAAATTTCAAGCAACGGCTATATTGAGGTTATATTAATATTTAAGACTGTGTTTCAATTAAACAGTTATAATACTGGACTCTGTGTGTCATTTTGTAGAATTTCTCTGTAATTCCAAACAGATCTAGCATTATGGAGAATGCAGAAAAGATGCTGCTTCAGGGTGTAATAAGACCCATTATTTAATTATTTGAAATTGTTATTCTAGAAAAAAATTTCAGTCCGATACATGGATTTCCTTATAGGTCAGCATTTTATATAAACGAGCCTTATGGCAAATGGGTGATAGGAAGGGCACAGGAGAAAAAAAAATCCATAAGTAAAGTTATAGTCAGCTACAGTTAACTACAAGAGACAGGAAATAAGAGGACATCTGCTTCTGTTTGTTTTTGAAATGCTTAAATCTTTTATAGACAAGAGAATATTTCACGTTTTAATACATTTGTGCTGTTTTCTTAATTTGTATTTCAGCATCCTATAAGCATTTACTTCCACAAGGACTTTTTCTGTTGTTATAAAGTGCTCATGTTTTTTCAGATGTGTTAAAGGCAGTATTCATAGATTAAATAATGTACAAGAGGTTTATGTGGAATTGACTTTTTATAAATAAGCAATCATAGATTAAGTCACTCACATGTTCTCAGAATGCCTCAAATGTATTAAGATATATGAGTAGCAGATTCTATACTGCTGAAATAATGCCAGTTTTGTAACTATTGTTACATATAAAAAATTAAGCTTTTTTATCCTCCCATTCTCTCTACTCTCATGATTAAACTTAGTGTCTTTGGGGATGAGAACTTACTTATATAGATGTACACTTGATGTGTTCAGCCTCTGGATTAGAGCAGGATGCAAAGAACACAGTTAGGAATATTGAAAAAAAAGAATAAATGTATAAAGAATCATTCTGCTTGATCTTTTAAGGCCTACTGAATAGCTTCAGTTAGTTGCTGTGATTGTGGTAATGGATGAGCTACAAACACATAGATCAATGAAACAGAAGAGAGAATCAAGAAATAGACATACATAAATATGCCTGCCTAATGTGTGAGAAAGGAGCAAAAGAAATTTGATGGAGGAAGGATAACTTTTTCACAAATGATGCTGGAGCAGTTGGACATCCATAGACAGAAAGGTGCAATTTGACTCAGACCTCACATCTTTAAAAGAATTAGCTCAGAATGGATCATGAACTTAAATGTAAAACTGAAATTTTAAAACTTTTAGAAAAAAATATGAGAAAATCCTTCATATCTAGAGCTGGATCAAGAGTTCTTACATTTGATAGCCAGTGCCTAATTCAAGAGAGAAAATGCTGAAGAACTTAGTTCAGTTCAGTCGCTCAGTCATGTCTCTTTGTAACCCCGTGGACTGCAGCATGCCAGGCTTTCCTGTCCATCACCAACTCCCGGAGTTTACTCAAACTCATGTCCATTGAGTCAGTGATGCCATCCGACCATCTCATCCTCTGTCGTCCCCTTCTGTTCCAACCTTCAGTCTTTCCCAGCATCAGGGTCTTTTCTAATGAGTCAGCTCTTCGCATCAGGTGGCCAAAGTATTGGAATTTCAGCTTCAACATCAGTCCTTCCAATGAATATTCAGGACTGATCTCCTTTAGGATGGATAGTTGGATTTCCTTGCAGTCCAAGGGACTCTCAAGAGTCTTCTCCAACACCACAGTTCAAAAGCATCAATTCTTTGGCGCTCAGCTCTCTTTATAGTTCAACTCTCATATCCATACATGACTACTGGAAAAACCATAGCTTTGACTAGACGGACCTTTGTTGGCAAAGTAATGTCTCTGCTTTTTAATATGCTGTCTATATTGGTCATAACATTTCTTCCAAGGAGTAAGCGTCTTTTAATTTCATGGCTTGAGTACCATCTGCACTGATTTCAGGAGCCCCCAAAAATAAAGGCTGTCACTGTTTCCACTGTTTCCCCATCTATTTGCCACGACGTCATGGGACCAGATGCCATGATCTTACTTTTCTGAATGTTGAGGTTTAAGCCAACTTTTTCACTCTCCATTTTCACTTCCATCAAGAAGCTCTTTAGTTCTTTTTCACTTTCTGCCATCAAGGTGGTGTCATCTGCATATCTGAGGTTATTGATATATCTCCTGGCAATCTTGATTACAGCTTGTGCTTTATCCAACCCAGCATTTCTCATGATGTACTCTGCATGTAAGTTAAATAAGCAGGGTGACAATATAGTCTTGACGTACTCCTTTTCCTATTTGGAACCAGTCTGTTGTTCCATGTCCAGGTCTAACTGTTGCTTTCAGGACTTTCATGCAGATTTCTCAAAAGGCAGGTGAGGTGGTCTGGTATTCCCATCTCTTTCCGACTTTTCCACAGTTCATTGTGATTTACACAGTCAAAGGCTTTGGCATAGTCAATAAAGCAGAAGTAGATGTTTTTCTGGAACTCTCTTGCTTTTTCAATGATCCAGTGGATGTTGGCAGTTTGATCTCTGGTACCTCTGCCTTTTCTAAAACCAGCTTAAACATCTGGAAGTTCAAGGTTCATGTACTGTTGAAGCCTAGCTTGGAAAATTTTGAACATTACTTTGCTAGTGTGTGAGATGAGTGCAATTGTGCAGTAGTTTGAGCATTCTTTGGCCTTGCCTTTCTTTGGGATTGGAATGAAAACTGACCTTTTTCAGTACTGTTGCCACTGCTGAGTTTTCCAAATTTGCTGGCATATTGAGTGCAGCACTTTGACCTTAAATCATCTTTTTGGATTTGAAATAGCTCAACTGGAATTCCATCACCTCCACTAGCTTTGTTCATAGTGATACTTCCTAGGGCCCACTTGACTTCACATTCCAGGATGTCTGGCTCTAGGTGAGTGAGCATATCATCATGATTATCTGGGTCGTGAAGATCTTTTTTGTATAGTTCTTCTGTGTATTCTTGCCACTTGTTCTTAATATGTTCTGCTTCTGTTAGGCCCATACCATTTCTGTCCTTTAGTGTGCCCATCTTTGCATGAAACATTTCCTTGGTATCTCTGATTTTCTTGAAGAGATCTCTAGTCTTTCCCATTCTATTGTTTTCCTCTATTTCTTTGCATTGATCACTGAAGAAGGGTTTCTTTTCTCTCCTTGCTATTTTTTGGAACTCTGCATTCAAATGAGTATATCTTTCCTTTTCTCCTTTGCCTTTTGCTTCTCTTCTTTTCACAGCTATTTATAAGGCCTCCTCAGACAACCATTGTGCCATTTTGCATTTCTTTTTCTTGAGGATGGTCTTGATCCCTGCCCCCTGTAAATTGTCATGAACCTCCATCCATAGTTCTTCCGACACTGTCTTTCAGGTCTAATCCCTTGAATCTATTTGTCACGTCCCCTGTATAACTGTAAGGGGTTTGATTTAGGTCATACCTGAGTGGTCTAGTGTTTTCCCTACTTTCTTCAATTTAAGTCTGAATTTGGCAATAAGGAGTTCATGAGCTGAACCACAGTCAGCTCCCTGTCTTGTTTTTGTTGACTGTATAGAGCTTCTCCATCTTTGGCTCCCAAAGAATATAATCAGTGTGATTTTGGTATTGACCATCTGGTGATGTCCATGTGTAGAATCTTCTCTTGTGGTTTTGGAAGAGGGTGTTTGCTATGACCAGTGCATTCTTTTGGCAAAACTCCGCTAGCCTTTGCCCTGCTTCACTCTGTACTCCAAGGCCAAATTTGCCTGATACTCCAGGTGTTTCTTGACTTCTTACTTTTGCATTCCAGTACCCTATAATGAAAAGGACATCTTTTTTGGGGTATTAATTCTAGAAGGTCTTGTAGGTCTTCATAGAACCGTTCAACTTCAACTTCTTCAGCATTACTGGTCAGGACATAGACTTGGATTACTGTGATATTGAATGATTTGCCTTGGAAATGAACAAAGATCATTCTTTCATTTTTGAGATTGCATCCAAGTACTGCATTTCAGACTCTCTGGTTGACTATGATGGCTAATCCACTTCTTCTAAGAGAGTCTTGCCCATGTAGTCGATACAATTGTCATCTGAGTTAAATTCACCCATTCCAGTCTGTTTTAGTTCGATGATTCCTAAAATGTTGCAAGATGGTAGGAGGGGCAAAATCACATTTAGAATCAAACCCCGTATCTGCCAGAGACACTCAGAGGCCTCAAACATACCTTGTGTATACCATGACCCAGAGACCCCACAGAGACTGAGACAGAACTGTGTTTGAGTGTCTCCTGTGCAGGTACGGGTCACCAGTGGACTGCCACAGCAGCAGGGTCTCTGACTGCTGCAGACCTGGGTATGGCATAAGGCCTCTTGGAGGAGGTCACTATTAACCCCACCGTAGAGCTGCCAAAACTTACACAGGACTGGGGAAATAGACTCTTGGGGGTGCAAACAGAACCTTGTGTACACCAGGACTCAGGAAAAAGGACCAGTGACTGCACATGAGACTGACCCAGACTTGCCCATGAGTGTCCAGGAGTCTCTGGTGGAGGTGTGGGTCAGAGGTGGCCTGCTGCACTGAGTGTAGCGGTGTGTGCATGGGACCTTTTGAAGGAGGTCTCCATTATCTTCATTATTACCTCTACCATAGTTTGGTCCCAGGTAAATAAGAAGGAGGGAACACCCATCAACAGAAAATTGGATTAAAGATTTACTGAGCATGGCCCACCCATCAGAACAAGACCCAGTTTCCCCCTCAGTCAGTCTTTCCCATCAGGAAGCTTCCATAAGCCTCTTAATCCTTGTCCATCAGAGGTCAGACAGACTAAAAACCACAATCACAGAAAACTAACCAATCTGATCACATGGACCACAGCCTTGTCTCATTCAATGAAACTATGAGCCATGCTGTGTAGGGCCACCCAAGATGGACAGGTCATGTTGGAGAATTCTGAGAAAACGTGGTCCGAAATTAAAAAAAATTAATTTTGGTGAAGTACAATTAATCCTTTTCCTTTTCTATGAAATGTGCTTTCTTTGTTATATCTCTAAGAATTTCTGTGTGTGTGTGTTAGATTTTATTGTTGAAAAGTTTTTTGTTTTTTTTTTTTGCCTAAAGAATATTTTCTCCTATATTTTCTTATAAAAGTTTTATAGTCTTTTAAAGTTTACATTTAGATGTCTATTCCATTTTGTGTTAATTTTTGTGTAAGGTGTGAAATTTCACTTAAAGTTTATGCTTTTGTATATGAATTACCAATTGTTTGAATATCATTTGTTTAAAAGACTACCCTTTCTCCATTGAATTGCTTTTGTGCTTTCGTTAAAAATCACTTGATCATGGTCGTGTGGTTTTATTTCCTGACTATTTTTTTTACACTGATCTATGTGTGTATTCTTTCATTTATACCACTCTGTTGATTACTGTAGCTTTGTTGTTAAAAAATCTTAAAATCTGCAGTGGGATTCTTCCTGATTTACTGTACTTAAAAATGTTTTGGCTATTCTACTTTATTTTTCCACATAAATTTTAAAACTAGCCTTCCTAGATCTACAAAAATTTCTGCTACGACTTGTATTGGAATTACACCGAAAGTATATATCATTTTGGATAGAGTTGATGCCTTTGTTATGTTTCATCTTCCAGTCAACAAATATAGTTTGTGTCTCCATTTACTTATATAGTCTTTAATTTCTCTTACGAATGTTTTGTGATCAAAATATTTTAAAAGCCTATAGTTCTGTTCACAATTTGTTAAATTTATACCAAAATATTTTATTTGTTGGAGTTTTTAATGATATTTCTTTTTTAGTTTCAGTTTTCAATTACATTGCTAGTATATAAAATATAATTGATATTTTCTGTCTTTTTTCCATTTATTGATTTGCATTAATTAATTAAAGCTGATCGTTGTAGTTCTCTTCTACTGTACAACCTTGTGTGTGCTATGCTCAGTCATGTCTAGCTCTTTGCAATTCCATGGACTGTAGCTTGCTAGGCTCCTCTGTCCATGAAATCTTCCAGGCAAGAATATTGGAGTGGGTTGCCATTTCCTACTCCAGAGGATCTTTCTGACCTAGGGACCAAACCCACGTCTCTCATCTCCTGAATTTGCAGGGAGATTCTTTACCACTGTGCACCTGGGAAGCTGAGTACAACCTTGGTAGATTCAATTATTGGTACAGCTTTGGTAGATTCAGTTATTAGTTATATGAAGTGTTCTGTTGATTTCCAAGGGCTTTTTTACCTAGAAATTTCTCTTGTATTTCTAACTCATTAGGTTTTTATCATGAATAAGTATTTTGTTAAATGCTTTTACTGAATGAAGTTTTTATTCTTTAAGTTTTTAATACGCAGGATTACATTGATTGATTTTCAAATATTGAAGTACTTCATGTGTTCCTTAAACATATCCCACTTGGTCACAGTATATTATTATTTATGTATATTGCTGGCTTCCATCTGCTAATTTCTTATTGAGAATTTTTTCATTTGTGTTGATAAGGGGTATTCGGTCGTAATGTTGTTCCTTTTGTACTGTCTAAATATGTTTTTGGTGTTAAAATAATGCTGGCCTTATAAAATAAGTTGGAAAGTGTTCCATCTTCTTCCACTTTCCAGTAGAGATTATATAGAATTGGTTTTATTGCTTCTTTAAATGTTTGTAGAATTTGACAATGAAATCAATCGGGCTTAAGTATTTTTTCTGAAGGTCTTTAACAATGAATTCCATTTCCTTAATAGTTACAAGACAATTCAAACTATCTGTTATGTTTGAGGTGAGTTTTGTAATTTGTAGATCTTTAGGAATTGGTTCATTTCATTTAAGTTGTCAAATTTATGAGTATAGAGTTGTTTGTAGTATTCCCTTATTATCATTTCAAGAGCTCTTGAATACTAGTGAGGCCTCCTCTTTTATTTCTGCTATTGATAATTTAGGTGTATTTTTTACTTTAGTCAGCCTGGCTAGAGAACCTATCAATTATATTGATAGCTTTTGTTTTCAATGATTTTCTCTATTGTTTTTCTGCTTTCAGTTTCACTGATCTCTTTAGATTTCTAACTGCTTTCTTTGGTTTTATTTTGTATTTTCCTTTCTAATTTCTTAAGGCATAAACTTAAATTATTGATTTGAGACCCTTTATTTCTAATATATGTATTTATTCTGATAAATTTCCCTCTAAGAACTGTTTTAGCTGTATGCTACCCATTTTTTAAACTGAAGTATAGTTGATTTACAATATTAGTTTCAGATGTACAGTGTAGTGATTCAGTATTTTTGAAGATTGTATTCCATTATAGGTTATTAGAAGATAATAACTATAATTCCAAGTGCTCTACAGTATAGCAATGTTATTTTATACATAATCAGATCAGATCAGATCAGTCGCTCAGTCGTGTCCGACTCTTTGCGACCCCATGAATCGCAGCAAGCCAGGCCTCCCTGTCCATCACCAGCTCCCGGAGTTCACTGAGACTCACGTCCATCGAGTCAGTGATGCCATCCAGCCATCTCATCCTCTGTCGTCCCCTTCTCCTCCTGCCCCCAATCCCTCCCAGCATCAGAGTCTTTTCCAATGAGTCAACTCTTCGCATGAGGTGGCCAAAGTACTGGAGTTTCAGCTTTAGCATCATTCCTTCCAAAGAAATCCCAGGGCTGATCTCCTTCAGAATGGACTGGTTGGATCTCCTTGCAGTCCAAGGGACTCTCGAGAGTCTTCTCCAACACCACAGATAATAGCTTGTATCTGTTAATATCATACCTCTTAATTGTCCCCCCACCTCCCTTTGGTAACCACAAGTTTGATTTCAAATGCTCTAAACTATTGTTTGCCCTGTGATCTCTTTTATCTGTAATAGGTCCAAGAAAAGTTGTTAATCTGCAACTTGTACAGCATTTTATTTGTTTCAAGTTTGGGAGTAACATCTTTCTAGTTATCTACATGTCCAAGGTAAAATTGCCACTTATGTTCAGTTTAACTGTTCTTTATTTATTGTGGATATCATCCTTTATTATATATGTTTTACAAAGGTCTTTTTCCAGTCTGTTGCTTGTTTATTCATTTTAACAGTTTTCTTTGATGAGTATAAGCTCCTCATTTTTATTAAATCTAATTTTTTTAGTGTTTATTTCTTCTATATCTTGTCTAACAAATCTTTTCCTATACCAGGGTCAAAAAGGTATTTCATTTTTTTTTTACCCTCAAAGCTTTAAAGTATTATTTATATTTAAGGGCATGGTTGATCTTGAAGTAATGTTTTTGAGTGATGCAAGATAGAAATGGACATTTTGTTTTAGAAAGTATGGATATCTTATTGCTTCATCAAAATTTCTAGAAAGTTTTCTTTTCCCAGTGAAGTTTTCTGGTATCGTTTTTGGAAATCACTTGACTTGATTTTTCTGTATCTAATTTTGGATTCTCCATTTGCTTTCACTGATCTATCTATTTTCTAATACTATACTGTCTTGACTGTATAGGATTCTAGTGAGTGGTTCTTAATATCATGTAGAGGAAGTTTTACAACTTTATTCTTTTTTTTTCAATATTATTTTGAACAGTTTGTGTCCTTTTCATTTCCATATAAATTTTATAATCAGTTTGTCCATTTCTTAAACAAGGTCTCTTAGAATTTTGATGGGGTATTGAATCTATGGATCAATTTTTGGGAAAATTGATAACAATATTTAGACTCTAGTACATGAACTTCACATGTCTTTCTGTTTATCTAAGAAATTTATAGTTTCTGGTCTTATGTTTAGATCTTTAATCCATTTTGAGTTTATTTTTGTGTATGGTGTTAGAAAGTGGTCTAGTTTCATTCTTTTACAAGTGGTTGACCAGATTTCCCAGCACCACTTGTTAAAGAGATTGTCTTTAATCCATTGTATATTCTTGCCTCCTTTGTCAAAGATAAGGTGTCCATATGTGCGTGGATTTATCTCTGGGCTTTCTATTTTGTTCCACTGATCTATATTTCTGTCTTTGTGCCAGTACCATACTGTCTTGTTAACTGTGGCTTTGTAGTAGAGCCTGAAGTCAGGCAGGTTGATTCCTCCAGTTCCATTCTTCTTTCTCAAGATCGCTTTGGCTATTCGAGGTTTTTTGTATTTCCGTACAAATTGTGAAATTATTTGTTCTAGCTCTGTGAAGAATACTGTTGGTAGCTTGATAGGGATTGCATTGAATCTATAAATTGCTTTGGGTAGTATACTCATTTTCACTATATTGATTCTTCCAATCCATGAACATGGTATATTTCTCCATCTATTAGTGTCCTCTTTGATTTCTTTCACCAGTGTTTTATAGTTTTCTATATATAGGTCTTTAGTTTCTTTAGGTAGATATATTCCTAAGTATTTTATTCTTTCCGTTGCAATGGTGAATGGAATTGTTTCCTTAATTTCTCTTTCTGTTTTCTCATTATTAGTGTATAGGAATGCAAGGGATTGCTGTGTGTTGATTTTATATCCTGCAACTTTACTATAGTCATTGATTAGTTCTAGTAATTTTCTGGTGGAGTCTTTAGGGTTTTCTATGTAGAGGATCATGTCATCTGCAAATAGTGAGAGTTTTACTTCTTCTTTTCCAATTTGGATTCCTTTTATTTCTTTTTCTGCTCTGATTGCTGTGGCCAAAACTTCCAAAACTATGTTGAATAGTAATGGTGAAAGTGGGCACCCTTGTCTTGTTCCTGTCTTTAGAGGAAATGCTTTCAATTTTTCACCATTGAGGATAATGTTTGCTGTGGGTTTGTCATATATAGCTTTTATTATGTTGAGGTATGTTCCTTCTATTCCTGCTTTCTGGAGAGTTTTTATCATAAATGGGTGTTGAATTTTGTCAAAGGCTTTCTCTAGATGTCCATCAGCAGATGAATGGATAAGAAAGCTGTGGTACATATACACAATGGAGTATTACTCAGCCATTAAAAAGAATTCATTTGAATCAGTTCTAATGAGGTGGATGAAACTGGAGCCTATTATACAGAGTGAAGTAAGCCAGAAGGAAAAACACCAATACAGTATACTAACACATATATATGGAATTTAGAAAGATGATAACAATAACCCTGTGTATGAGACAGCAAAAGAGACACTGATGTATGGAACAGTCTTATGGACTCTGTGGGAGAGGGAGAGGGTGGGAAGATTTGGGAGAATGGCATTGAAACATGTAAAATATCATGTAAGAAACGAGTTGCCAGTCCAGGTTCAATGCACGATACTGGATGCTTGGGGCTAGTGCACTGGGACGACCCAGAGGGATGGTATGGGGAGGGAGGAGGGAGGAGGGTTCAGGATGGTGAGCACATGTATACCTGTGGCGGATTCATTTTGATATTTGGCAAAGCTAATACAATTATGTAAAGTTTAAAAATAAAATAAAATTAAAAAAAAAGAAATTTAATTTTCTCAGCAATATTTTGTTATTTTCATTGTATGTATCTTGCACATCTTTCATTAACTTTATCTCTTAAGTAATATACAACTTTTTAATAATATTATAAATCATATTATTTAACAATTTTAATTTTATAATTTAATATTAGCTTCATTTTTATATTTTTATACTGTGATTTCACAAAATGCACTTGAATTTTGCAGTTGTTCACACATAACTTGGGGTTTTCTACATTTATTAATCATATTATCTTCAAGTGATAAGAGAGGATATATATGTCTGTTTCTAATCAGAGAGAGAAAAGTCTTCAATATTTCACTATTAAGTATAATGTTAGATGTATTTTTTTTACACGCACATCATCAAGGAAGTTCCCTTGTACTTTTAGTTTGGTGACAGTTTTTATTAAGCATAGTGTTGAGTTTTATCCAATGGCCATATAATTTTACTCCTTTAATATGTTAATGAATAATATTGTATTTATTGATCTTTGTTAAATCAATGTTGCATTTTGGGAATTAAAGCCTATTTGAGCAAGATATAATATCCTTTTTATGTATCAATATTCAGTCTGGTAATATTTTATTAAATTTTCTGTATCTATGTTCTTGAGGTATATTTGTCTATATTTTCTTGTAATTCCTTTGTGTACTTTTTGTATCAAGGTAATAGAGGCTTATAAGTTTAAAAAAAAAACATTGAAAGAACAAAAATAGAGGGCTTTTAAAAAGGTGCTTGTATGTAGTAGAGATCTAGTATGAATCCTCTTTTCCGATAAAATTGTGAAAAAAAGGTGTAATCATTAGAAGTCAGTTTACTTAAGCTGTTTCAGATCACCTGTGAGGGATGAAAAAGTGAAAGTGTTAGTTACTCACTTGTGTCTGACTCTTTGCAATCCCGTGATCTGTCAGATTCCTCTGTCCATGGAATTCTCCAGGCAGGAAAACTGGAGTGGGTTGCCACTCCCTTCTCCAGGGGATCTTCCCAACCCAGGGATCGAACCTGGGTCACCTGCATTGCAAGTGGATTCTTCACCTACTGAGCCACCAGGATTAGGTGAGGGGTGGATGTACCAAGAATGGAACAAACCAGAGGACCAAGGAAGGATGAGAGGTTGTTGTGAGGTAGAGAGAAAAACTAGAAAAAAAAATAATTAGGAAAAATCCAAAAAGAGTATTGGGCATATGGTGAGGAACTTTTTTAAATTTCAAAGTGGGATGATTTCAGGATGCTCCTATCTGTATCTGTACCTAAAATATGTTATTCTTAGATCAGTCTAGAATTAAATGATAGTAGGACAGAGGAGCCTGGTGGGCTGCAGTCCATGGAGTCGCGAAGAGTCAGACACGACTGAGCGACTTCACTTTCACTTTTCACTTTCATGCTTTGGAGAAGGAAATGGCAACCCACTCCAGTGTTCTTGCCTGGAGAATCCCAGGGACGGGGGAGCCAGGTGGGCTGCCGTTTATGGGGTCGCACAGAGTCAGACACAACTGAAGCGACTTAGCAGCAGCAGCAGCAGCAAGGAGAGAAATGGTATGGACCTAACAGAAGCAGAAGATATTAAGAAGAGGTGGCAAAAATACACAGAAGAACTGTACAAAAAAGATCTTCACGACCCCAGATAATCATGATGGTGTGATCACTGACCTAGAGCCAGACACCCTGGAATGTGAAGTCAAGTGGGCCCTAGGAAGCATCACTATGAACAAAGCTAGTGGAGGTGATGGAATTCCAGTAGAGCTATTTCAAATCCTGAAAGATGATGCTCTGAAAGTGCTGCACTCAATATGTCAGCAAATTTGGAAAACTCACCAGTGGCCACAGGACTGGAAAAGGTCAGTTTTCATTCCAATCCCAAAGAAAGGCAATACCAAAGAATACTCACACTACCGCACACTTGCACTCATCTCCCACGCTAGTAAAGTAATGCTCAAAATTCTCCAAGCCAGGCTTCAGCAATACGTGAACTGTGAACTTCCAGATGTTCAAGCTGGTTTTAGAAAAGGCAGAGGAACCAGAGATCAAATTGCCAACATCCACTGGGTCATCAAAAAAGCAAGAGAGTTCCAGAAAAACATCTACTTCTGCCTTATTAACTACGCCAAAGCCTTTGACTGTGTGGATCACAACAAACTGTGGAAAATTCTGAAAGAGATGGGAATACCAGACCACCCGACATGCGTCTTGAGAAATCTGTATGCAGGTCAGGAAGCAGCAGTTATACCTGGACTTGGAACAACAGACTGGTTCCAAATAGGAAAAGGAGGACATCAAGGCTGTATATCGTCACTCTGTTTATTTAACTTATACGCAGAGTACATCATGAGAAACTCCGGGCGGGAAGAAGCACAAGCTGGAATCAAGATTGCCAGGAGAAATATCAATAACCCCAGATATGTAGATGACACCACCCTTATGGCAGAAAGCCAAGAAGAACTAAAGAGCCTCTTGATGAAAGTGAAAGAGGAGAGTGAAAAAGTTGGCTTAAAGCTCAACATTCAAGAAAGTAAGATCATGGCATCCAGTCCTGTCATTTCATGGGAAATAAATGGGGAAACAGTGGAAACAGTGGCTGACTTCATTTTTCTGGTCTCCAAAATCACTGCAGATGGTGATTGCAGCCATGAAATTAAAAGATGCTTACTCTTTGGAAGGAAAATTAAGACCAACCCAGATAGCATGTTAAAAAGCAGAGACATTACTTTGTCAACAAAGGTCCGTCTAGCCAAGGCTATGGTTTTTCCAGTGGTCATGTGTGAATGTGAGAGTGGACTATAAAGAAAGCTGAACACCAGCGAATTGATGCTTTTGAACTGTGGTGTTGGAGAAGTCCCTTGGGACTTGAGAGTCCTTTGGACTGCAAGGAGATCCAACCAGTCCATCCTAAAGGAGAACAGTCCTGGGTGTTCATTGGAAGGACGGATGCTGAAGCTGAAACTCCAGTACTTTGGCCACCTGATGTGAAGAACTGACTCATTTGAAAAGACCCTCATGCTGGGGAAGATTGAGGGCAGGAGGAGAAGGGGACGACAGAGGACCAGATGGTTGGATGGCATGTCCACTCAATGGACATGGGTTTGGGTGGACTCCAGGAGTTGGTGATGGACAGGGAGGTCTGGCGTGCTGCAGTTCATGGGGTTGCAATGAATCAGACATGACTGAGCGACTGAACTGAACTGAACTGAAGGACAAATAATGAGGCCGTATGAAAATGAAGAAAGAATGAAAAGAAATAAAATTTTCTTTGTCCCATTTCTCTAATCAGTATCTTATAATGTATAGTCAGAAGACTGCCCGCAGTTTTGTCACCTGAGATGCTTGCTAAATAGAATATAATAGAGTCCTGAACCTGCTTCAAACGAAATGAATTTGTGAGAATTTGAACCTGGGATCAGCATTTTTAACAAAATTCACAGACGATTCATAGCATAGAAAAGTTTAAGAACCACTGCTATCTAGTGTATAAGGCTGACTTCCTGCCATTATTTCCTGATACATTTATTGTTGTTTAGCTGCTAAGTCATGTCCAACTCTTTGGGACCCCATGGACTGTAACCCACCAGATTCCCCTGTCCATGGGATTTCTTAGGCAAGAGTACTCGTATGGGTTGCCATTTCCTTCTCCAAAGGATCTTCCAGACCCAGGGATTGAACCCACATCTCCTGCAGTGGCAGGCAGTTGTTTTTTGTTTGTTTGTTTTTAACCACTGAGCTACCTGGGAAGCCCCTTCCTGATCCATAATTCTCTTTTCCACCCCATTTCACCCCTGCCCACTTAAACACAAGTGTGAATAATTTCTTTCATCTGGAATAGATGTCACTTATTTCCAAATTGTTCTGCCTTATCATTTCTTTTTTCAGTACTGAACTAAAGATACATTACATACAGTTACTTGTAGTTTTACTGCAGCACCAAATTGAGTAATGCCCCCTTTAAGTCAGAAGGCAGTATAGGGCAAGTCTTTTAGTTTGTGAGTGAGCCTAGGCAACTGCCTGGTGGACGGCTATATCTCCTTGTGGCTGTATTTCCTCTGCTCATTATTAGGTAGTCTCTAATAGTTGTGGAGTTATAGTATTTTATTTGTCTATTTATTTTTAGTCAGAATGATCCTAACCAGAAAGCTATCTGCTGATGATTGTGATGGAAGTGCAATAATGTGAGAAATTTAACCTTCAGCCATAACATAGTTCTGTAAAAGACCTTTCAGCTATAGATTACTATAGTTTGTTTGGGAAATTATATATTTTAGGTTTTTTTTTTTTAATATAAATTGATTTATTTTAATTGGAGGCTAATTACTTTACAATATTGTAGTGGATTTGCCGTACATTGACATGAATCCTCCACAGGTGTACATGTGTTCCCCATCCTGAACCCCCTCCCACCTCCCTCCCCATCCCATCCCTCTTTGGGTTTTTTTAAATTACAGATCTGGTAGTTTGAAAATTTATGGAATGCCTTCTCCTAAGACTCTCTTTTTTCCCCATGAGGAAGTCAGTACATTTTCCCCCAAGTACTTCAATATATATGTTCATAATGTTATTAATATATACTCAATATTTGTTAAAGATGTGTTTACAGATTTTTCCTTTTGATATAAAAATTATGTAGAATGAAATGCATAAATCTCAAAGGTGCATTCACTGAGTGTCAACAAATGCATATACCTGTGTAACCCATTCCTTCGTCATGTTATAGAACATTAACATCACCCCAAAAAAGCTCACTTATGCCCCCTTCCTAGTCAATTTTCCCTTACCTTCATTAAAGGCATCCTTTGTTCTTTGTTCTGATTTTTTTCCACCACAAAATCATTTTGCCTGTTGTATTTTATATAAATGGCATCATATAATACTTATTATTTTGTGTAATACTTTTATCCAGTATGCTGTTTCTGAAATTAATCCATATTGTTTTCCTTTAATGGTTGATTCGTATTCCACTGTATGAAGTTATCAAGGATAACTTCATTTTCATAATGGTACATACCTAACCTCTTTCCAGCTTCTGGATATTATAAATAAAGCTGCAATAGACATTTTATTACAGGCCTTTTAGTGATTGTATGTTTTCATTTCTCTTAAACACCTAGTACTGGAATTGTTGGGTCATAGGGAAGGTATATGTCTAGCTTCAAGAAAGCTGCCACAGTATTCCAAAAATGTTTATTTCATTTTACATTACCATCAACTGTGTATGAGCATTCCAGTTATTCCACACCTCTTCCATATTTAGCCTTTCTGCTGATTGTATAGTGGTTTCTCATTGTGCTTTTAATGTGGCTTTCACTTCAGTGATAATAAATGATGTTGATCACTTTTTCATGTCCTTATCAGAAATTTATATATCTTGTTTTGTGAAGTGTTGGTCTAAATCTTGTGCCTGTTTTTCCATTAGGTTGTTTGTGTTTTTACTCTTGAGTTGTAAGTTCTTTTTATATCCTAGATATCAGTTCTTTGTCAGATATATGAATTGTGAATATCTTTTTCCAATCTCTGCCTTGCTTATTCATATTAATAATGATATCTTTTGATGACATTTTGAATTTTCTTAAAATCTTATTTATCAGATTTTTCTCTTATGGTTTTTCCTGTCTTTGTCTTGTCTAGAAAATATGTGCCTATTCTCAGATTACAAAGATATCCTCTTATATATTCCTCTAACAACTTTGTGGTTTTAGCTTTTCTATTTTTTTCCATTTCGAATAATTTCAAATAATGTTTGCGTTTGTTATCAGCTAGGGATTGAGGCTAATTTTTCCCCATGGGGATATCCAGTTGTCCCAGCACCATTTTAAAATATATTTTCCCTTGTTGGATTGCTTTGGCACCTTTATTGAAAATCAAGTATGCTATATTCTGTTAAATTTCTTTCTTTCTTAATCCTTATGAAACCCTGCTATCTTAATTGCTGTACCTTTGTAACAAGTCTTGAAGTCAACTTTGTGACTAAGCCCTAAGATTAACCAAAAGATCTAATTTAAAAAACAAGCTTTAAGCTAAGTTATAAAAAATACCCTCATTTTCCTTATATGAATGGTGATTCATTTTGAGTATTTTCAACTTTATTAAATGAACCATTATAATTTTCAGAAGGTCATTTCAATTTACTAGGGAAAACTACTCTGATGATGTGTGTAATTTGGGGCATAATCCTTTGGAATATTTGAACCTAGTATTAGGTAACCTTTCCTGAAACTCTTAGTAGAACTCAGGATCCAAGACCACCACACTAATTTTGTATTGTTTAACTCCATGGGGTGCCATTCACACTGGCATAGTTAGAAAGGTAAATAAAAGAAAGAGAACAGAGAGGAAAGATGAGGAAAAGATAAGAGAAATACATATTGTGTAGGTCATCACATGTCTGGCATCCTTTAGATAGAATAGGAAATTTAGTTTCAACCATCTCTTTTAACTGCATCATAAAAGGGAAGCAAATATAAAAGTGCAGCTTCTCTCTGGCTAAAGGATAATGTCTGTAATATCACCAGAGCTCCTTCCATTCACACCTTTGCATCTTCTACAGCCCCGAAAGTTAAAATCCAGCATATAAGGCTATTGCATACTGCAGTTTGGACTTTTAGATGTTATCAGTTTGGACTTTTAGACTTTGGCAAAGTGAAAAGGTATATATGTGCCAAAGTGAAAGGTATATAATTCATTGAACCTTTTTGCCATTAAAGCAAATAACAATTATTTAATTAATTAAGCAACAGTCTCTTATTATTGAATCTCCAATTGATTTCAACCATTGGGGAACTTGTTTACAAGACAGGTTTATTTAAAGACATTTTATGTATTTGAGGTTGCTAACATCTATCTAGTTAAACTCAGTGTAATGAATAAAGGACAATTCTGTACATATACTTACAAATTTTCTAAAAATTTATTTTAGTTGAAGGATAATTGCTTTACAACATTGTATTGGTTTCTGCCATACATCAACATGAATCAGCCATAGGTAGACAGACATATGTCCCCTCCTTCTTGAACCTCCCTCCCACCCCATCCCACCCCTCTAGATTATCACAGTGCCCTGGTTTGAGTGCCCTGAGTCATACACCAAATTCCCATTGGCTATCTATTTTTCATATGGCAGTGTGTGTTTCCATGCTACTCTTCCCATTCATCCCATCCTCTCCTCCCCCTGACCTGTATCCACGTCTCCTCTATGTCTGCATCTCCATTGCTGCCCTGCAAATAGGTTCATCAGTGCCGTCTTTCTAGATTCCATAGATATGGGTTAATATATGGTATTTGATTTTATCTTTCTGACTTACTTCATTCTGTATAATAGGACAAATATTTTCTTTATTCTCTGCCTCTTTCACTTTCTTTCCCTGTTCTGATAATTAAGAGATGCTCAAAAGTTGATATTAGTATGATCTCCTCAATCAGAACTATGACTTTTTCCTAACAGGTTAGAAATTCAGAACTGTCATTTGTTCCTATTATGTAAGTGGCAGAAGGTAGAGAAATTTGCTTATTTTTATTTCTGTTGCTACCCAATTTTCTATTCATAAGTGTTTTATCTGATTTTCTAATCTATAGTTTAATTACCATTGTTACAGAATAGGAGTGTTTTACTTTGGTTAAGTGATTTTTCATGCTGGTTCTGGAATCAAAGATATTGGTGGGATTCTTGGCTCTACCATTTACTATGTGAATTTGGGCAAGTTAGGAACATTTTTGATAGTTTCCTCATCTCTGAAATGAAAATAACAATTACTACCTCCCACAATTGCTGTGAAGATTGAGATAATGCATGTAAAGCACTTAACACAGTAGTTGCAATGAAGTAAGTGCTCAGTGAAAGGTAGCTTTTAATATTCATAACATCTTCTTCTGAAAAGTGTCTGATGTGTGTCAAAACTGAACACTCTTCCCTGAAATAGGACAATAACCCACACATCTTTGTGTGGGTAGGTTATCAGTTTCTTAAGTTGTCATTTCTGTTGCCAGGCCTCTGTTATAGTGATGAGATTCCTCATTGTATGCCTCCATTTCCTCCCATTTGAAAGGGTAAGGGAGAAGTCTTCCCTTTTTTTGGCCATGCCACATGGCTTGCAGGATCTTTATTCTCCAACCAGAAACTGAACCCAGGCCCATGGAAGTGAAGGCACCCAGTCCCAACCACTGGACTGCCCAGGAACTCCCAGGAAGGCTTACTTTTGATTAAAAAATATATTCATGGCTGTTTAGACTAGTCAGCTGTACCCGTGGAGATAATTCTGTAAATGTTGTGTTTAGTGATAGCATTATAGATTATAACATCATGTTTGTTTTAGGGATAACAGTAATATCAATAATTTGGCTGTTTAAATTGAATTTCATTGAACACTAAGACTTCACACTCTTTAATAGTATTTGTCTCAATAATGTAAATAACACATGTGGTATTGAAGTAGATACAAAAGGAACTAGCCATCTCATTTATTGTGTGTCTCTCTGATATCTCAGTTGGCTTCCCTGATAGCTCAGTTGGTAAAGAATCTGCTTGCAGTGCAAGAGATCCCCGTTCGATTCCTGGGCTGGGAAGATCCACTGGAGAAGGGATAGGCTACTCACTCCAGTATTCTTGGGCTTCCCTTGTGGCTCAGCTGGTAAAGAATCCACCTGCAATGTGGGAGACTGGGGTTCAATCCCTGGGTTGGGAAGATCCCCTGGAGAAGGGAAAGACTACCCACTCCAGTATTCTGGCCTGGAGAATTCCAGGGACTGTATAGTCCATGGAGTCGCAAAGAGCTGGACATGACTGAGCGAATTTCACTTTCACTTTCAAGAAACTAGACTGAATTAAATGAATCAGTAGCACTTTACTGTTTACTCACATGTACTTAAGTCCTCTTCATCAGGAAAGTCTTTTTGAAGTGGTGATTACCAACTTTTATGGTTTTCATTATAGTTTATATCTGACAGTCTTTTATCAACTTTTTTGTAGAATTATCATCATATTTTTTCTGAGCATATTAGAGCCTTCAGTAGGCAACTCAGTTTTAATAACTTGGCTTGTTCAAAAAGGTATCATAACTGCAGAAAAGCAGTAATAGGCAGGGTCTACACGACTGAGCCACTGAACAATAACCTTCAGATTGCCTTGTAGTCTGACACCTGTGAAAGGACAAATGGAAAGAACAGTGCAATTCAAACAAAGTTTTAACCAGGCCAGCAGAGAGTCCTTGAGCCAAAGTCATTTGGTGGTGGAGTCCCTTGTCCTATAAGAATGGGTCTGTAATAGAATTCCTGCTATGCTCAGTCATTGTCTTGGAGCAGTCTGAGTAAAACATGGCCGCTTCTTCTAAGCATGATGGTGGATCTAGAGGGATAGAGGCTTGGACTATAAATCCACCATGACCCCTGCAATAGATTTGAGTGGTACATTCCCATAGCCCCACATTCCCTTGTTTTACACATATCCACTTCCCAATGCAAATTTGGGGAGCAGTTTGTCCATGCATGGTGCCCATGATCCTGTCTTCTTGAGGGGAAACTTAGAAGAGAGAGGTTAGTTGGGTGAACCACAGTATTCCATTCTTGCACTTAGTCCTGGGCCTTCCGTCTTGGCAAGGATTGATTCTAATGAGAATGTTGAGCTGTGTTTACTCATACAAGGTCAGGAAGAATACGAGCGAAACCTAGGGGATCTACTTAATATCTCCTTGCCCTGTTTAAACTGTGAATGGATACCTGAAGCAACTCTGATGTAACAGGTGTATCTTTACCAAAGGATTAATTCCCTTAGGAATGAATATTTAAGTCACACCAAGACCCATAGAGTGAATAGCTAATGATGAGAGGGATTTAGATGGCTAGGAAGAGGGAGAAGTTGAATACCACTGTTTTAGCTTCTGGGGACTACTAGTGAACAAAATGCCCTCATTGTCTTCATGAAAGTTACATTCTAGTGCAGAGACAGAGTATACATGTGCACACACACACAAACACATACACAACAACCACATAGTGAATAATAAGTACTATGAAGAAAAATAAGAAATAGAGAATGATAGTTTTGCTCTTTTAGATAGAGTAATCACAGCAAAACTCTTTGAAGAGATAATATTTGAGCTAAAACTTGAATGAAATGAATTAGAGTGAGCCAAGTATGTGAATATCTAGGATTGTGTTGTTCCAGCCAAAGGCAACAGCAGAAGAAAAAGCCTTAAAGCATGAACAATCTTCTTTATGTCTGAGGCTGAGCAAAGAGGTTAGACAATAGGGTAGAGTGAGAAATAAGCTCTGAAAGGCAGGAGGGAGTCAGATACAGTATTGTGAGACCACCCTGTAGTCTGTGGAAAGGATTTTAGGGAACTCATGTGACTGAGTTATAATTTCATCTGGGCACATTTTGCAATTTTATCTGTAAGTTTGGTTTAGTCACTCAGTCGTGTCTGACTCTTTGTGACCCTAGGCACTACAGCACACCAGGCTTCCCTGTCCATCACCAACTTGCGGAGCATGCTCAACGCCTACTCATCAAGTCGGTAATGCCATCCAACTATCTCACCCTCTGTTGTCCCCTTCTTCTCCTACCTTCAATCCTTCTGAGCATCAGGGTCTTTTCCAAGGAGTCTGTTCTTCACATCAGCTGGCCAAAGTATTGGCGTTTCAACTTCAGTATTAGTCATTCCAATGAATATTCAGGATTGAATTCTGTTAGGATTGACTGGTTTGACTCCTTGCAGTCCAAGGGGCTCTCAAAGAGTCTTCTCCAACACCACAGTTCAAAAACATCAAATCTTCTGCACTCAGCTTTCTTTATGGTCCAACTCTCACATCCATACATGACTACTGGAAAAACCATACCTTTGACTAGACAGATCTTTGTTGCCCAAGTAATGTCTCTGTTTTTTAATATGCTGTCTATTTCTCATGCTTTACTTCCAAGGAGCAAGCGTCTTTTAATTTCATGGCTATAGTCAGCATCTGCAGTGATTTTGGAGCCTAAGAACAGAAGGTCTGTCACTGTATCAATTATTTCCCCATCTATTTCCCATAAAGTGATGGGACCAGATCCCATGATCTTAGTTTTTTGAATGTTGAGTTTTAAGCTAGCTTTTTCACTGTCCCCTTTGACTTTCATTAAGAGGCTCCTTAGTTCCTCTTCACTTTCTGCCATAAGGGTGTGTCATCTGCATATCTGAGGTTATTTACATTTTTCCCAGCAATTTTGAATGCAGCTTGTGCTTCATCCAGCCCAGCGTTTCTCATGATGTACTCTGCATATAAGTTAAATAAGCAGGGTGACGATATACAGCCTTGACGTACTCCTTTCCCTATTTGGAAGCATTTTGTTGTTCCATGTGCAGTTCTAACTGTTGCTTCTGACCTACATGCAGATTTCTCAGGAGGCAGGTCAGGTGGTCTGGTATTCCCATCTGTTTAAGGATTTTCCACAATTTACTGTGATCCACACAGTCAAAGGCTTTAGCATAGTCAATGAGGCAGAAGTAGATGTTTTTCTGGAATTCTCTTGCTTTTTCTGTGACCCAATGGATGTTGGCAATTTGATCCCAGGTTCCTCTGCCTTTTCTAAATCCAGCTTGAATATCTGGAAATTTTTGGTTCACATACTGTTGAAGCCTAGCTTGGAGAATTTTGAGTATTACTTTACTAACTTTTGAGATGAATGCAATTGTGCAGAAGTTTGAACATTCTTTGGCATTGCCTTTCTTTGGGATTGGAATGAAAACTGACCTTTCCAGTCCTGTAGCCGCTGCTGAGTTTTCTAAGTCTGCTGTCATATTACGTGCAGCACTTTCACAGCACCATCTTTTAGGATTTAAAATAGCTCAACTGGAATCCCATCACCTCCACTAGCTTTGTTAATAGTGATGCTTCCCAGGGCCCACCTGACCTCGCATTCCAGGATGTCTGGCTCCAGGTGGGTAATCTCACCATCGTGGCTACCTGGGTGATTAAGGTCATTCTTGTATAGTTTTGTGTATGCTTGCCACCTCTTCTTGATATCTTTTGCTTCTGTTAGGTCCATACCATTTCTGTCCTTTATTATGCCCATCTTTGCATGAAATGTTCCCTTGGTATCTCTGATTTTCTTGAAGAGATCTCTAGTCTTTCCCATTCTGTTGTTTTCCTCTATTTCTTTGCATTGATCACTGAGGAAGGCCTTCTTATTTCTCTTTGCTATTCTTTGGAACTCTGCATTCAGAAGGGTATATCTTTCCTTTTTTCTGTTGGCTTTTGCTTCTCTTTTTTTCTCAGCTATTTGTAAGGCCTCCTCAGGCAACCATTTTGCCTTTTTGCATTTCTTTTTCTTGGGAATGTTTTTTTTTTTTTTTTAAATTTAATTAATTTGTTTATTTTAATTGGAGGCTAATTACTTTACAGTATTGTGGTATTTGCCATACATTGACATGAGTCAACCACAGGTGTACATGTGTCCCGCATCCTGAACCCCCCCCGCCCCCGCCACGTCCCTCCCCATCCCATCCCTCAGGGTTCTCCCAGTGGACTGGCTTTGAGTGCCCTGTTTCATGCATTGAACTTGGATTGGTGATCTATTTCACATATGGTAATATACATATTTCAATGCTGTTCTCTCAAATCATCCCACCCTCGCCTTCTCCCATAGAATCCAACAGTCTGTTCTTTATATCTGTGTCTCTTTTGCTGTCTTGCATATAGGGTCATTTCTAAATTCCATATATATGCGTTAATATATTGTATTGGTGTTTTTCTTTCTGACTTACTTAACTCTGTTTAATAGGCTCCAGTTTCATCCATCTCATTAGAACTGATTCAAATGCATTCTTTTAATAGCTGAGTAATATTCCATTGTGTATATGTACCACAACTTTCTTATCCATTCATCTGCCGATGAACATTCTAGGTTGCTTCCATGTCTTGGCTATTGTAAACAGTGCTGCAATGAATATTGGGGTATAATGTGTCTCTTTAGATTCTGGTTTCTTTGGTATGTTTGCCCAGCAGTGGGATTGCTGGGTGGTATGACACGACTGAGCGACTTCACTTTCACTTTTCACTTTCATGCATTGGAGAAGGAAATGGCAACCCACTCCAGTGTTCTTGCCTGGAGGATCCCAGGGACGGGGGAGCCTGGTGGGCTGCCGTCTATGGGGTCGCACAGAGTCGGACACTACTGAAGCGACTTAGCAGCAGCATGACAGTTCTATTTCCAATTTTTTAAGTAATCTCCACACTGTTCTCTATGGTAGCTGTACTAGTTTGCATTCCCACCAACAGTGTAAGAGGGTTCCCTTTTCTCCACACTCTCTCCAGCATTTATTGTTTGTAGACTTTTTGATAGCAGCCATTCTGACCAGCGTGAAATGGTACCTCATCTCACGGTTTTGTGGTTTTGATTTGCATTTCTCTGATAATGAGTGATGTTGAGCATCTTTTCATGTGTTTGTTAGCCATCAATATGTCTTCTTTGGAGAAATGTCTGTTTAGTTCTTTGGCCCACTTTTTGATTGCATCATTTATTTGGAGATGGTTTTGATCACAGCCTGCTATACAATGTTATAAACCTCTGTCCATAGTTCTTCAGCTACTCTATCAGACCTAATCCCTTGAATCTATTTGTCACTTCCCCTGTATAATCGTAAGGGATTTGATTTAGGTCATACCTGAGTGGTCTAGTATTTTCCCTACTTTCTTCAATTTAAGTCTGAATTTGGCAATAAGGAGTTCATGAGCTGAACCACAGTCAGCTCCCGGTCTTGTTTTTGCTGACTGTATAGAGCTTCTCCATCTTTGGCTGCAAAGAATATAATAAATCTGATTTCAGTGTTGACCATCTGGTGATGTCCATGTGTAGAGTCGTCTCTTGTGTTGTTGGAAGAGGGTGTTTGCTATGACCAGAGTGGTCTCTTGGCAAAACTCTGTTAGCCTTTGCCCTGCTTCATTTTATACGCCAAAGCCAAACTTCCTTTGGAATTACTCCGGGTATCTCTTGACTTCCTACTTTTGCATTCCAGTCCCCTATGATGAAAAGGATATATATATTTTTTTTTTCTTGGTGTTCTAGAAGGTCTTGTAGGTCTTCATAGAACCTTTCAGCTTCTTTGGCATTAGTGGTTGGGGTATAGACTTTGATTACTGTGATATTGTATGGTTTGCCTTGGAAATGAACAGAGATCATTCTGTTGTTTTTGAGATTGTACCCAAGCACTGCATTTTGGACTCTCTTGTTCACTATGAGGGCTACTATGTTTTTTCTAAGGGATTCTTGCCCACAGTAGTAGAAATAATGGTCATCTGAATTAAATTTGTCCATTCCAGTCCATTTTTAGTTCACTGATTCCTAGAATTCGATGTTCACTTTTAAGTACATTGTGTTAAATGCCATGCTGAAAGTAAAGTCACTGAGCTATTCCATTTCCTTTATCTAAAAAACTATTATTTTACCTGGCATTTATGTCATGTTAACTTTTATGTAGTTCCTCTAATTCTGTTTTTAACAACACTGAAAAATTTCCAATATGAGTCATCCCAACATCTTTACCGCTTTCCATGCATTTAAAACTTTTCCTAACAGTGGTTATGAGAAAGGTGGCATTAACTTAGTGCATAATTTACTTGAACCTGGACACACGAATACATCCAACAGTTATGACATTGTCTCCCCTTTAGTTAGAGTCTCAACTTCTATTCTGTCCAGTTAGAAGGCAATTTGTAAAGTTTAAAAATAAAATAAAATTAAAAAAAATAAAATTCCAGGGTCTAATAAAAAAAAAAAAAAAGAAGGCTACCTTTCTTCTTGGAGATGAAGGAAACCAAATGTTTCCCAAGTAGTACACTACCCACGATGTTTTCTACTTTTGCTTTTCTAAAGCATTTTTTCCTCCATGAGCTTTGGTCCCTTTTATGTTTTTAGCATTCTCATGATTGTTCTTACAGGTTTTTGTTACTCGTTTGTAACTTTCTTCCTTTCCTTTTTCCTTTTTTTATCATTTGACATTCAAAAATTCGATTTAGTCAGAGTATTCCCTCTGTTGTCCCTCTGGTTCATTTCACATGGCTCTATTTTCTTTGTCATTGAATTCTCATACTTGTGTGATAGAATTTTACTTTGTAGAATTGCCTATAATCACTATGCTATTAGAGTCTTTGGTCATTAAATCAGTTATAATTTTTAATTTTCCGAAATCTGCTTTTTAGCTTACAGGGTCTGCAGTTGACTATGCTCAGCTTTCTCTTCCCTTACTATTAACAATTCCAATCTGACATTACAATTTGTCATTTTTAGGTTCCTTTTGCTACCAAATATCAGTCTGTTCAACTGTGCTCTTCAGGCTTATAGAATAGAATGCTCTTGTTGAAAATAATCTGACTTCAACCACCTTTTGAAGACAACGAGTCTTCCAAAATTTTTAAACACATTGGTTCTCAGCTTCGGGTGCACATTATATTTAATTTACTTTGTCTGGATTGGGGACAAGGCACTCCGATTTAGGACTACCTTTGTAATAACAAAGGAAGCTGTACAATAATTTTTCTATTTTCCAAGTGATGAGATTTTTTGTTTATTCACTATCATGTTTTTTAATATTTCCTTTTATTAGAAAATAACTTTTTCCCACCCACTCCTCATTATTCTTTTTTTCTTGGTTCTCTGTCTTGTGTAAGAATCCTTTATTTTCTAGAAAAATAACTCTTTGTACTTACAGACTGAATATATCTTTTCAGTAACAATCACAATTGTCACTTTTGTTTTCTACATCAGCTTTATTGAATTTAAATTTAAGAATTTAAGGCATGTCACACATAATTTAAAATTTCCTAGAAATGACCATAAAAATGCTTTAAAAAACAGGTGAAGTGAACTTTAGTAATGTGTCCTTTAACTCACTGTATCCAAAGATGTTATAATTTCATCATGTAATATATAGTTTATTGTTGTTGTTCATCACTAAGTCGTGTCTGACTCTTTGTGACCCCTTGGACTGCAGCATGCCAGACTTCCCTGTCTTTCACTATCTCCTGGACTTTGCTTAACCTAATGTCCATTGAGTCAGTGATGCTGTCCACCATCTCATCCTCTGTCACTTTTTTCTCCTCCTGCCCTCAGTCTTTCCCAGCATCAGGGTCTTTTCCCATTAGTTAGTAGTTCTTTGAATTAGGTGGCCAAAGTATTGGAACTTCAGCTTTAGCATCAGTCCTTCCAATGGATATTCAGGGTTGATTTCCTTTAGGATTCATTGGTTTGATCTTGCAGTCCAAGGGACTCTCAAGAGTCTTCTGCAGCACCACAGTTCCAAAGCATCAATTCTTCAGCTCTTAGTCTTCTTTATGGTCAACTCTCACATCTGTCCATGACTACTGAAAAGACCATAGCTTTAACTATACGGACCTTTGTTGGCAAAGTGATGTCTCTGCTTTTTAATTGGCTGTCTAAGTTTGTCACAGCTTTTCTTCTGAAGAGCAAGTGTCTTTTAATTTCATGGCTGCAGTCACCATCTGAAGTGATTTTGGAGCCCAAGAAAATAAGATCTGTCAGTGTTTCCACTTTTTCGCCATCTATTTGCCATGAAGTGATGGGACCAGATGCCATGATCTTAGGTTTTTGAATGTTGAGTTTTAAGCCAGGTTTTTCACTTTCTTCTTTCACCCTCATCAAGAGGCTCTTTGTTCCTCTTTGCTTTCTGCCATTAAAATAGTATCCTCTGTATATCTGAGCTTGTTGATATTTCTCCCTGCAATCTTGATTTCAGCTTGTGCTTCATCCAGAATGGAATTTTGCATGATATACTCTGCATATAAGTTAAATAAGCAGGGTGACGATATACAGCCTTGACATACTCCTGTCCCAGTTTAGACCTAGTCCATTGTTTCATATCTGGTTCTAACTGTCGCTTCTTGACCTGCAAGCAGTTTTCTCAAGGGAGAGGGAAGTCACTCAGTCATGTCCAACTCTTTGCGACCCCATGGACGGTAGCCTGCCAGGCTCCATGATCCATGGATTTTCCAAGCAAGAATACTGGAGTGGGCTGCCATTTCCTTCTCCAGGGGATCTTCCCAACCCAGGGATTGAACCTGGGTCTCCTGCGTTGCAGACAGATGCTTTACCATCTGAGCCACTTTTCAGGAGGCAGGTAATATGATCTAGTTTTCCCATCTTGTTAAGAATTTTCCACAGTTTGTTGTGATCCACACAGTCAAAGGCTTTAGTGTAGTCAATGAACCAGAAGTACCTGTTTGGGGGGATTCCCTTGCTTTTTCTGTGACCCAACCTATGTAGACTAATTGATCTCTGGTTCCTCTGCCTTTTCTAAATCCAGCTTGAACATCTGGAAGTTCTCGGTTCACATACTGTGTAAGCCTAGCTTGGGGATTTTGAGAATTACCTTGCTAGCATGTGAAATGAGTGCAATTGTATGGTTGCTTGCACATTCTTTCACATTGTCCTTCTTTTGAATTGCAATGGAAACTTTTTCCAGTCCAGTAGCCACTGCTGAGTTTTCCAAATTAGCTGGAATATTGAGTGCATCATCTTTTAGGATGTGAAATAGCTCAGCTGGAGTTCCATCACCTTCACTAGGTTTGTTCATAGTAATGCTTCTTCCTAAGGCTCATGTGACTTCATATTCCATGATGTCTGGCTCTAGGTGAGTGACCACATCATTGTGATTATCTGGGTCATTAAGACCTTTTTTGTATAATTCTTCTGTGTATTCTTGCCATCTCTTCTTAATATCTTCTGCTTCTGTTAGTTCCTTGCCGTTTCTGTCCTTTATTGAGCCCATCTTTGCATGAAACATTCCCTTGGTATCTCCAAGTTTCTTGAAGAGATCTCTTGTCTTTCCCATTCTATTGTTTTCCTCTGTTTCTTTATTGTTCACTTAAGAAGGCTTTCTTATTTCTCCTTACTATTCTCTGGAACACTGCATTTAGTTGGATGTATCTTTCCCTTTCTCCTTTGCCTTTCAATTCTCTTCTTTCCTCAGCTATTTGTAAGACCTCCTCAGACAACTACTTTGCCTTCTTGTGTTTGTTTTTCTTTGGGATGGTTTTTGTCACCACCGTGCATAGTGTTATGAACCTCCATCCATATAGTTCTTCAGGCACTCTGTCTATCAGATCTAATTCCTTGAATCTGTTTGTCACCTCTATGGTATAATCATAAAGCATTTGATTTATGTCATACCTGAATGATCTAGTGGTTTTTCCTACTGTCTTCAATTGAAGCCTGAATTTTTCAATGAGAAGCTCATGATCTGAGCCACAGTCAACTCTAGGTCTTATTTTTGCTGACTGTATAGAGCTTCTCCATCTTTGGCTACAAAGAATATAATCAATCTTATTTTTGTATTGACCGTCTGATGATGTCCATGTGTAGAGTCATCTGTTATGTTTTTGGAAGAGGGTGTTTGCCATGACCAGTGTGTTCTTTTGGCAAAACTCTTTTTAGCCTTTGCCCTGCTTCATTTTGTATGCCAAGGCCAAATTTGACTGTTACTTTAGATATCTCTTGATTTCCCACTTTTGCATTCCAATTCCCTGTAATGAAAAGGACATCTTTGTTTGGTGTTAGTTCTAGAATGTCTTGTAGGTCTTGATAGAACCATTCAACTTCAGCTTATTAATGAGATATTTATTAACTCTTTGAAACTTGGTGTGTATTTTACATTCATAACACATTTCAATTTGTACTAGCTATATTTCAAGTGTTCAGTAGGACTAGCCATATTTCGAATGTTAAGTAGCCGTAGATGGCTAGTGGCCACTGTATTGGTCAGAGTGGGTCCAAATGAACAGTTGGTGTGGCAGAGGATGAGATGGATTACATCATCAACTCAATGGACATGAATTTGAGCAAACTTCTGGAGATAGTGGAAAACAGAGGAACCTGGCATGCTGTAGTACATGGGGTTGCAAAGAGTGGGATACAACTTAGTTACTGTACAACAACAACCATATTATTTTACCTTAAAATCTACTATAGAAAATGCCCGTTGATTTGTTCTTTTGTCATGATTTCTTCCTAATTAAAATTAATCCTTTATCTCTCCTCTCCTAGCACATTATTTAAACTTCCATCATAGCATTTTTATTTCATATTGTTTTTATTGTATTACAATAATTGATTTGCCCATGTGTTTCTCCAACTAAATTGCCAGATGTTTGAAGGCATGTTTTGCATACCGTATTTATCTTTGTGCCATCTTTCCCCATCCTTAGCAGTTCTCATTGGTTTCTGAGTTAGTAAATCAAGCAATAAATGTTTTTGAAATTGAATTACATAGAACCCATTTCTTCGTGTGTCTGCATATTACAGAGGGTTAGTAACAAGGAATGTGGTCAGTATTCTCTCAGGAATAAGGAGACATTCCATTTTCAAATATCTAGCCACAAGTCAGATAGCGTACGTTCTGTTCCAATTTTGTCTAGTCGTGTGTGTTAGCTCTCGTTCTACCAGATGTACCATTTGAATTATGATTTTCTGGTATGTAGTATTTATTTCATTCTTTTTGTTTCAATTTCAATGTTGCCTTGAATTATATTTATAGATGACTAGCCAGGTAGACTTTGATTTCTAAAGTTGTTTTGCTAGTTTATCTATGATTCTTAAAGCTGTTCACCAAACCCTAGTATTTGTTCCAAGGAAATGATGATTTGTTCCTAGGAACTGATGATGGAAATCAAGTACAATACCATGTTAACAAACTTGATTAAATAGCAAATTGCCAAGTTTTTGCTATTTTTATTAAAATAAAAGCTCATTGATTGACCCTGTATGTAAGGTGTATAGGGACTCCTTCTGCCTCTGCAGGATTTTCCATCTACAGTCTCCTAGATCTGTTTGTCAACTCATCTCTCTCACCTGTACTTCCACAGATCTCTCTAAGACAGGGCTAAGTAAAGACAGATTTTTGTCATGACATGCACAAAATGACAGTAGATTCTGAATAATACATAAATCGAAGCTGCTTTGTAAATATTCTGTTTAAATGACAAATATTGAAAAAGTACTGCTTACTTTACTACTAAAGGAGGTTATAAGTTTTCTAAATATTGACTTGACAGTTACCAACCTATTAGATGTAGGTAGAGCTTTTGTGATTTAGGAGGGACTGTGATGGTGGTAGTGGCATAGTAGTTCTCACCTTTCATATGTGACTTTATGTAACTAGTGTCCCATCATCAAGAACACTATTAAGAAGGCATTGGTTTTTTTTTCCTGCTAATTATAAGTGAAATTATAAGCTGATTATAAGCCAGAACTGAAGCATTCCATCTTTTTGTGTTTGTACTAAACTAGGGTTTTGCTGATTTCTGCTTGTGTTGGAAAATACCGTGGAGTCTTTCATGCAGAACAGTTACCATACTCAGTGATAGCAGGGTTTCCTGCTTTGCTGCCTGTGAAATGAAGATCATATTAACTCCTCCTATCATGAATACCAACTGCCGAGATGATCAGCCAGTAATTCTGTTAGAAATGCACAGGAAATGTTGGTCTACTCAGTGTAAGGGCAAAAAACAATTTCTTCTTACCTTCCTGCCAGCAGCCAACAGGGATGCCTAGGGCATGTTAGTGCATTTTTACACTGGCATAGAGCCCTGGAGTTGGACACACTGAATCTTAAACACACTTAGAATACAGGTTTTAACTGCTTCATAGGAGACATTCCAGACATATTTATGCTCAGCAGAACTCTGAAGTTTTTATTCTTATTATCATGGTACTGTGGTCTTTTTGTTTGTTTCTTTTATCTGTGATGTTAGTACTTTTCCAAGGCCAAGTTAAAACAAATAACTCAGATAAGTTCAACTTGTGCTAATCTCTTTACATTTATGGAACCACTTTACTGCAATCCTAAGAAAGATGTTGAAACTCAGGATATGTCTGTACAGGCCTGGTAGATTGGAAAGCCACAGTGCTTTCAATAGCCAGTCTATAAAAATCTTCTTGCTACAAAATCAGGGTTTATCTTCTCAATTTTCTTTTCTCAGTGAATCCATAGTTTTGGTTAATTCATTTATCTGAAAGTAAATCATTTTAAATGGTGTTGGAAGTTTTCATAATATCCGGAAATACATTATAACATAAAGTCCAATTATTTTATTATGTTACTTATGTTTATAATTCCATCATTCTGGACCACCAATTTTTTTTAATTGGAAATTTTGGATATTTTTTCAGAGTTAGTAGTGGAAAGAACATGGCATTTAGAGGCAAGACAAAAATCTGAGTTTAAATCTTAGCTGACTATGTCATCCTAAATCAAGTCATTTAAGCTCTCTAAACCTCCATTTTTACATCTGAAACCATAGGTAAGTATAGCTGCATACATTCCAACAATATTACTGAGAGGACCAAATATGATATGTGAAAGTTGCTCAGTCTTCTCCAACTCTTTGCAACCCCTTGGACTATACAGTCCATGAATTCTCCAGGCCAGAATACTGGAGTGGGTAGCCTTTTCCTTGGATTTTAAAGAGATCCAACCAGTCTATCCTAAAGGAAATCAGTCCTGAATATTCATTGGAAGGACTGATGCTGAAGCTGAAACTCCAATACTTTGGCCACCTGATGGCCACCTGACTACCTCATTTGAGAAGACCCTGATGCTGGGAAAGATTGAAGGCAGGAGGAGAAGGGGATGACAGAGGATAAGATGGTCGGATGGCATCACCAACTTAATGGACATGAATTTGAGTCAACTCCGGGAGTTGGCAATGGATAGGGAGGCCTGTCGTGCTGCAGTCCCTGGGGTCACAGAGTCGGACACGACTGAGTGACTGAACTGAGCCTTTCGCTTCTCCAGGGGATCTTCCCAACCCAGGGATCGAACCCAGATCTTGCGCATTGCAGGAGGATTCTTTACCAGCTGAGCCACAAGGGAAGCCCAAATATGATATATGTCATATCATTTGTAAACTATAAACATGCATGCTAAGTCATGTCCTATTCTTTGCGACCCCATGGACTATAGCCTGCCAGGCTCCTCTGATCATGGGATTTCCCAGGCAAGAATACTGGAGTGAGTAGCCGTTCCCTTCTCCAGGGGATCTTCCCAACCCAGGGATCGAACCCTGTTCTCCCACATTGCAGAAATATTCTTTACCACATGAGCCACCAGAGAAGCCCTGTAAAGAGCTATATAAATGTCAGTTATAATTTTTGGTATTTTGCAACCCTTTTACCATAAAATCTTTAATATAAATATCTCCTGCTTACAATCCCTTAGTAGCAGGTTAGATATGCTAGTATCACTTAAGAATGTATGTTTCATTTTGCTACTGAAAATGTATGTATCACCAGATTTTCTTACTAAGGTTTCATATGAAAAATGAATAATAATCATTCCAACAGAAACAATTTATGAGTAAACATTGCCCATCTCCCCCTACCCACAAAGTAAAATAACTGCTTTTAGTTCATGTAGGGAGATTAAATATTTCTTCTTTGGCTTATATTATAGCCTTTGAGAAACAATATTAAGTGATTCATTGGGTTGATCTCATTTTAAAGTGATGTTAGTCTGTTACTTGCTTGAGTTCCCATTGTTGACTTTTATTTGTAAGAGACTTAGGCAGGTTCAGTCTCTTACTGTACAAGTATGTTAATGCTGTGAGCTACATTATGAGTTCAGCATCACTGGAGGTGTGAACTAGGTGAGGCTAGATGGCTGGAAATGTTTAGGTGGACAGCATCAATGATATAGAGCTAAGAACTGGAAATCTTTCTAATTCCGCTATGTTGTGATATTTTCTTCTGTTTATTTTCAATTTAGATTATTGACATACTTACATATACTTTATTCCTTTAAATATTGCTTGTTCCCCTTAAAAACTTTGGAAATTCTGGTTAGGGAAAAATCTACTAGAGTAACATGAAAAAATATATTTTGGGTGTGTTACCAGTTTACTAAGCATTTTTTTTTCTTTTTTCAGTGTTCATAATGCTTTACGTTCATCTTATGTCATTTATCTCATTCTGTCTAATAAATCCTAATTTATTTCTCTAATTCCCTTTTTTTGGTTATAAAATTTTCTGGAGAGATAAGATATTTAATAACATCCATACACCTTTCTGAAGTTTAACTTATGGTTACTGGTACCTAAAACTGGGAAGAAAGTTGGCCTTGATTAAGGTCGCTTATGCTTGTTTTTTTCCTATCTGCCAGTCACGGAATCTACTCTCAACACATGTCATTCTGAGTCTGGTTAATTTTCTAATGTAAAAATCCCATTTATATAAACATCATTAAAAGCATCTGGTAACCTAATTTTTTTTTTTTCAGTAGCAGTTGGGGTTTATTTTTTTTTTAATTTTTTATTATTATTTTTTTTTACTTTACAATATTGTATTGGTTTTGCCATATATCAAAAGCTCCCCCATTTCACATATTTCCAAATGGTATCCAAAAATTCTTGGAAATAAAAAAAATTACCCCCCCCAAAAAATAAATAAAAGCTATACCTAACTCAATGAAAAAAAAAATTTATCTGAAATAAGTATAGCTTCCCCACCCTAAATATAAAATCACTGGAGCTAATGTAAGCAACTGTCTGAGGATTTTTAAGGTTAAAGTACTTATGATAATGAAGCATTTGCTAATTTGTCCAGACTAGATTCCAGAATAGCTCCATTGTCTGATAAATGATGTCCTTAAATATTTGAGTTCACATTGATTGTTAGTTTATGAGCATCCTTAAAGTCTGACATAGTAATACTTCTGCTTGGTAACCTTTCTTAGGCCCCTACCTTCTTTTCCCAACATTCTTTCATCCCTGTTGGAAAAAGAAAATAGAAAGATGGTAACAATAACCCTGTATAACAAGACAGCAAAAGAGACACTGATGTATAGAACAGTCTTTTGGACTCTGTGGGAGAGGGAGAGGGTGGGATGATTTGGTAGAATGGCATTGAAACATATATAATATCATATATGAAACGAGTCGCCAGTCCAGGTTTGATGCACGATACTGGATGGTTGGGGCTGGTGTACTGGGACGACCCAGAGGGATGGTATGGGGAGGGAGGAGGGAGGACGGTTCAGGATGGGGAACACGTGTATACCTGTGGCAGATTCATTTTGATATATGGCAAAACCAATACAATATTGTAAAGTTTAATAAAATAAAATTAAAAAAAAGAAAAAAAAAGAATCTTCAAAACTAAATGAGTGTGTCTCTTTCTTTAGTTACCTTAAAAATTGTAATGTTTTTCATCAAGAAAACTCATTACCTGTGTTAGTATAGGTGAATTACATGCTGTAGTCATCATATTTTTAATGGGTTTCCTCATATTTTTAGTTCTTGATTTGTAGAAAGTGGCAGCTGCTGCTTTGGTTAAAAGGCTTTCAAACTGATTGTGTTCACCTATGATTTGATTTTTTAAAGAAATACTTTTATGATAGTGAAAAGAATATGTCTCCTCTTCATAAAAAAAAAATCTGGTGAAACATCTTGGCTTTTGCTCAGAATTTGAAAGTAAATGGGAATCGATTTGGAATATTGAAAAAGTCAAGAAGCTAACTGTGGGTCTGGCTCTGTCATTGACTGGCCTGCCATTTCTTTGTATTTAAAATGAAGGGATATGTTAGGTAATTTCTAAGACTCCTTTCAACTCTGATAGCATTCTTCTATTGATAACATTTATTAGGTATGGATTGTGTCAGGATATCAAATAGAGGTATATATCAAAAATATGTAAATTTTTTACCCTTGGACTGTTAACAAATGGTGAATGTATGCCCTCTCTACCCCCCAAAATGGAAATTTTGTGTTCAGAATAGCCAGGTCAAAGATGGCTTCTGTTTAGAAATCTTAAATTTATATTAATGTCTTCTAAGAGTTTATGAGACTCATGAGAGTAGCCATTGTGTGACAATATGATATCGTAGCATGCATATGTGTAAAGTACAGCAAATAGTAAACACCACAATTTCTTTTCTCATCCCTTTTGACTTCCTAGATCAGTTCCTTGAGGGTAAATAATTTTTGCTTTATCAATACATTATCTATTTACTCTGTATTATAAAAAATGAGCTGTTATTTCTGCTACCACCCTTACTTCTCTTTTTCATCTCCCCCCAATATGTTAACTCTGTAACCAGTTAATTCAATAAGTTATGTTTAAGTTATTTTGAATATGTGAATATTATGAATATGTTGCTTATTATAGAGCCAAGTAAAACTCTCTTCATTATATTTCTTTTTAAAATTATTCTTAGTTTTACAATTTTATTTGTTATTTTTTAACTTAATTTTTATTTTATATTGGGGTATAGTTTACTTACAGTGTTCTTTTTCAGGTGTACAGCAAAGTGATTCAGCTAAACATTTACCCATATTCATTCTTCTTCAGATTCTTTCCCCATATAGGTTATTAAAGGATTATTGAGTACAGGTCCCTGTGCTATACAGTAGGTTCTTGTTACTTATCTGTTTTAAACATAGTAGTGTGCATATGTCAGTCCCAAACTACCAATTTATCCTTCCCCCTCCACCTTTCCACCTTGGTAACCATGTCTGTTTTTGAAGTTTGAGTCAGTTTCTGTTTTGTAGATAAGTTCATTTGTAACATGTTTTAAGATTCCATATATAAGTGATATTACATGATATTTGTCTTTATCTGACTTACTTCACTGAGTATGATAATCTCTGGGTCCATCCATGTTGCTTCAAATGTTACTATTTCATTCTTTTATGGCAGAATAATATTCCATTGTATATACATACCATAACTTTTTCATCCATTTTCTGTTGATGAACATTTAGGATGCTTCCATGTCTTAGCTGTTGTAAATACTGCTGCAGTGAATGTTGGAGTGCATATAGCTTTTCAAAATATGGTTTTCTCCAGATATATGCCCAGGAGTGGGATTGCTGGATCATATGGTTGTTCTATTTTTAGTTTTTCAAGGAACCTCCATACTGTTGTTCATGGTGATTATACAAATTTACATTCCCACCAATGGTGTAGGAGGGTTCTCTTTTCTCCACGTGCTCTCCAGAGTTTATTGTTTATATTATTGATAATGGCCATTCTGAACTATGTGAAGTGATATCCCATTGTAATTTTGATTCTCATTTCTCTAATAATGAGTGGTGCTGAATATCTTTTAATGTGTTTTTTTGCCATCTGTATGTCTTCTTTGGAGAAATATCTATTTAGATCTTCTCTGCATGTTTTGGTTGGATTTGTGTTTTTGATATTGAGCTGCATAAGCTGTTTGTGTATTTTGGAGATTAATCCCTTGTTAGTTGCTTTGTTTGTAAAATATTTTCTCCCATTTTATGGGATGTCTTTTCATTTTGTTTATGGTTTCCTTTTCTGTGCAAATGCTTTTAAGTTAATTAGGTACATTTGTTTGTTTTTTGTTTTTATTTTCATTACTCTAGGAGATGGGTCCAAAAAGATATTGCTGAAGTTTATGTCAGTGTCCTGCCCATGTTTTCCTCTAAAAGTTTTATAGTATTCAGTCTTACATTTAAGTCTTTAATCCATTTTGAGTTTATTTGTGTGTATAGTTTTAGAGAATGTTCTAATTTTATTCTTTTCAATTTTCCTAGCATCACATACTGAAGAGACTACCTTTTCTCCATTGTATGTTCTTGCCTCCTTTGTTATACATTTATTGACCATAGCTATGTATGTTTATTTTGGGCTTTCTATGCATTGATCTTTGCATCTATTTTTGTGGCAGTACCATATTGTTTAGATGACTGTCGCTTTGTAGTATAGTCTGAAGTCAGGGAGCTTGATTGCTCCTTGGTCTGTTTTTTGTTTTCTCAGGATTCCTTTGGCCATTTGCGATCTTTGGTGTTTCCATACAGCCTTAAATTTTTTTTGCTCTAATTCTCTGAAAAATGCTATTGGGGAGTTAGTTGATAAGGACTGCATTGAATCCATAGATTGCCTTGTATAGTACAGTCATTTTGACAGCATTGATTCTTCCAGTCTAAGAACATTTTATATCTTTCAATCTATGTCACCATAAATGGATGATTAATTTTTGTCAGAAGCTTTTTCTACATTTGTTGAGATGATCATATTGTCTTTATTCTTCAATTTGTTACTGTGGTGTATCACATTGATTTGTGGATATTGAAGAATCCTTGCATCCCTGGGATAAATCCCACTTGATCTTGGTGTATGATCCTGTTAGTATATTGTTGGATTCAGTTTGCTAGTATTTTGTTGAGTATTTTTTTTTAATACTTATTCAACTTTGTTTGAAATGTCATAGTGTCTTCCAAAGTGGTTTTTAAAATTTATTTATTTTATATTGAAGGATGATTACTTTACAGAATTTTGTTATTTTCTGTCAAACCTTAACATGAATCAGCCATAGATATTCATATATTCCCTCCCTCTTGAACCTCCCTCCCATCTCCCTCCCCACCCCACCCGTCTAGGTTGATACAGAGCCCCTGTTTGAGTTTCTTGAGACATACAGCAGATTCCCATTGGCTATCTATTTTACATATGGTAATGTAAATTTACATGTCAGTTTTTCCATACATCTCACCCTCTCCTCCCCTCTCCCCATGTCCATAAGTCTGTTTTTCCACTACTCCCCTGCAAATAATTCTTCAGTACCATTTTTCTAGAGTCCATGTATATGCATTGGTATATGATATTTATCTTTCTCTTTCTGATTTACTTCACTCTGTATAATAGGCACTAGGTTCATCCACCTCATTAGATCTGACTGAAATGTGTTCCTTTTTCTGGCTGAGTAATATTCCATTGTGTATATGTGCCACAGTTTCTTTATCATTCATCTGTCTGTGGACATCTAGATTGCTTTCATGTTCTAGCTATTGTAAATAGTGCTGCAACGAACATTGGGGTACATGTGTCTTTTTTAATTTTGGTTTCCTCAGGGTATATGCCTAGCATTGGGATTGATGGGTAATAAGGTGGTTTTATTCCTAGTTTTTCAAGGAATTTCCATACTGTCTTCCATAATGGTTGTATCAATTTACATTCCCACCAACAGTGCAAGAGTGTTCCCTTTCCTCCACACCCTCTCCAGCATTTATTGTTTGTAGACTTTTGTTGATGGCCATTCTGACTGGTGTGAGGTGATATCTCATTGTAGTTTTGATTTGCATTTCACTAATAATGAGCAATATTTAGCATCTTTTCATGTGTATGTTAGCCCTCTGTATGTCTTTTTTGGAGAAATGTCTGTTTAGGTCTTTTTTTTTTTTTTTTGATTGGGTTGTTCGTTTTTCTGGCATTGAGTTGTATGAGCTGCTTGTGTATTTTGGAAATTAATCCTTTGTCATTTGTTTCATTTGCTATTATTTTCTCCCATTTTGAGGGTTGTCTTTTTACCTTGCTGGTGGGAAGGTTTTGGGTCTTATTCCTTAGCCACAGTGCCCCTGGGTTTCAATTGTGGTTTTATTTCCATCTCTGCATATGGGTGGTCCACTTGGGTTTGCTCCTGAGGCTTCCCTGGAGGACTTGGGTCTGCCCCAGTGAGGGCCAGGTGTGGAGGTGGTGCAGTTGCTTGGGTCACAGGGATTCTGGCAGCACCAGGTACTCAGAGATTTGGTGGCTAGGGCATCAGGAAATAGAGTGCTCTAGAAGGGTATGGGAACCAGTATTGGCCAATGCGCTCCAGTATTCTTGCCTGGAGAACCCCCCTCCCTGACAGAGAAGCCTGGCGGGCCTCGGTCCACATGGTCACAAAGAGTTGGACACAACTGAAGCAGCTCTGCATGTATAGATGCAAGACTTTTTTTGCCTTTGGCAGCTCTGCCCAGTGAATGTTAAATGTAAAGGTAGCACAGCTGCTTGGACCGAGTGGACCTTGATGGTGCCAAATGTACAGAGACATGGACTGTCTCAGCTGCAGGAGTTATGGCTCTATCAGAGTCTTTTCTTGAACCTTTAATAGCTGGTGATCAGAAGGCCTCTTTGGCTAGTCTTTCTGTGTCGCTCCGCCTGTTCAGCTGTGGATGCTGGCATGTGGGAAGAGAGAGGCTACGGTAATGGCTTCACCTGCTATGCATGACTCAGCAGTATTGCCTTGCTTCCAGGCTGCCTGGCTTTCCTCCACAGGCATTTCCCACCACAATCTCCTCCCTCACGTCCCCTTGGTCTATCTCTGCAGTCAACAGCAGCCCTCAACCTGGGATTGCTCCACAGTCCCTACACTCCAGTTCCCAGCTGCTACAGCTTCTAGGGGACCTGCATCCCTCCCTGGGGTACATATGGCTGCGGCACAGAGTGTCTGATTCTCATTCCATTTAGGCTGCCACAGATCAGCTGCTTCACTCTCAGCCTTAAATGTTTCTCCTCTGACCCAGAAAATTGCCCTGATGCAGAGATTGGACCCTGCTTCAGTTCACCCACCTGCTGAGGGTGGGTGAGGTCCAGTCCTTCTAACACTCCCATTTTTACCCCTAGTTCCTTCTTCCTACCGAGTTTTGTGTGGTTCTGTATATTCTTTTTCTGGTGGTCACGTACTGCTGTCTGCTCTCAGCTGGTATTCTGCAAGCACTTCTGTGTTTGAAGGTGTATTCCTGATGTCTCCATGGAGAGAGATGTACTTCACATCCACCTATTCCTCTGCCGTCTTGTTCTCTCAGGATTTTTGTTTTATGTTTATCAGTGATATTGGCCTGTAGTTTTCTTTTTGTGTGGTATCTTTCTCTGGTTTTGATATTAGAGTGATGGTGGACTCATAGAATGAGTTTGGAGGTCTTCCTTCCTCTACAATTTTGGGAAGTTTCAAAAGTATAGGTGTTGACTCTTCTCTAAATGATAAAATTAGACTATGAAGCTATCTGGTCCTATATTTTTGTTTATTAGAAGTTTTAACGTTACATTTTCAGTTTTAGTACTTGTAATTGATCTGTTCACATTTTCCATTTCTTTCTGGTTCAGTCTTTGAAGATTGTACCTTTCTAAGAATATATTCATTTCTTCTAGATTGACCATTTTATTGACATATAGTTCTTGAAATTGTCTCTTATGAACCTCATATATCTCTGGTATCAGTTTTAAATTCTCCATTTTCATTTCTAATTTTATTGACTTGAGCCATGTCCCCTTTTGTTCTTGATGAGACTAGATAAAGATTTATCAATTTTGTTTTCTTTTCAAAGAGCCAGCTTTTCATTTCATTGATCTTTTCTATTGTTTTCTTTGTCTCTATTAATATTTCATTTATTTCTGCTCTGATCTTTATTGTTTCTTTCCTTCTAATAAGTTTGGATTTTCTTTGTTCTTCTTTCTCTAGTTGTTTTAGGTGTAAGGTTAGGTTATTTGAGATTTTTTGGTTTCCTTAGGTAAGATTTTATTGCTATAAATATCCCTCTTAGAATTGCTTTTGTTGTGTCCCAAAGGTTTTAGATGATCATGTTTTCATTTTCATTTGTCTCTAGGTATTTTTTGATTTCCTATTTGATTTCTTTGGTAATCCGCTGGTTGTTTATAACATTTTTTAGTCTCCATGTGTTTGTGTTTTTTACAGTTCTTTTCTTGTAGTTGATTTCTAGTCTCACAGTGTTTTGGTCAGAAACAGTGCTTGATATGATTTCAATTTTCTTAAATTTACCAGGGTTTACTTTGTGGCCCAGCATGTTATCTATCCTGCAGAATGTTCCATGTGCACATGAGAAGAACATATATTCTGCTGCCTTTGGATGGAATGTCCTATAAATATCAATTAAGCACATCTGTTCTAATCTGTCATTTAAATCCTGTGTTTCTGTATTGATTTTCTGTCTGGATGATCTGTCCATTGATGCAGGTGTAGGTGTTAAAGTCCCCCCTATTATTATCTTACCATTGGTTTTTCCCTTTATGGCTGTTAGCATTTGCCCTGTGAATTGAGGTGCTCCTATGTTAGGTGCATATATATTTTCAATTGTGATATCTTCTTGGATTGGTTCCTGGAGCATTATGTAGTGTCCTTTGTCTCTTAAAACAGTCTTTACTTTAAAGTCTATTTTGTCTGATATGAGTATTGTTACTACAACTTTCTTTTTATCTCTATTTGCATGGAATATCTTTTTCCATCCCCTTTCTGTCTGTATGTGTCCCTAGATCTGAAGTGGGTCTCTTGTAGACAGCATTTATAAGGGTCTTATTTTTGTATCCATTCATCTAGTCTGTGTCTTTTGGTTTGAGCACTTAACTCATTTCTTTTAAGAAATTATCAATATATATATATGTTTTTATTACTATTTTGTTATTTGTTTAGGATTTGTTTTTATAGGTCTTTTTTATTCCCTTTCTCTTTTTATTATCTTCTCTTGTGGTTTGATGACTATCTTTAGAGTTGTGTTTGGATTGCTTTTTCTTTTTTTGGTGTGTATCTGTTGTATGTTTTTGGTTTGAAGTTACCTTGAGGTTTTGATATAGCAGTCTATACACACACACACATGATTGTTTTATGCTTCTGCTGCTGCTGCTGCTGCTGCTAAGTCGCTTCAGTCATGTCTGACTCTGTGTGACCCCATAAACGGCAGCCCACCAGGCTCCCCCGTCCCTGGTATTCTCCAGGCAAGAACACTGGAGTGGGTTGCCATTTCCTTCTCCAATGCATGAAAGTGAAAAGTGAAAGTGAAGTTGCTCAGTTGTGTCCGACTCTTAGCGACCCCATGGACTGCAGCCCACCAGGCTCCTCCGTCCATGGGATTTTCCAGGCAAGAGTACTGAAATGTTTTATGCTATTGGTATCTTAATTTTAAATGCATTTATAGTATCCTGCATTTGTGGTCTTCTCATGATTGCTGGTTTCAATACCATATTTATATGTGGATGATCTCCCAAATTGTTTGTTTGCCTTTATCAGTGAGTTTTCCCATTTGTAAATTTGTTTTTAATTGTGGCTATTTCTTTTCTACCCAGAGAAGTTTCTTTAGCATTTGTTGTAATGCTGGTTTGGTAGTGCTGAATTCTCTTAGATTTTGGTTGTCTGTAAAGTCTTTGATTTCTCTGTTGACTCTGAACAAGATCCCTTTAGCGTAGAGTATTCTTGGTTGTAGGTTTTTCCCTTTTATCACTTTAAATATATTGTGTCACTCCATTATGACCGTCAGAGTTTTTGCTGAAGTATCAGCTGACAGCCATAATGGGATTCACTTGTATGTTATTTGTTGCTTTCAATAATTTTCTCTTTAAGTTTTGTCGATTTGATTAATACGTACCTTGGTGTTTTCATCCTTGGGTTTATCCTGTATGGGACTCTCTTGCACTTCCTAGACTTGCATGAGTATACCTTTCCCATGTTAGGGAAGTTTTTGGCTTTTATCTCTTTAAATATTTTCTCAAACTCTTTCTCTCTTCTCCTTCTGGTACCCCTGTAATGCAAATGTACTTGGATTTAATGTTTTTTTCAGAGGTCTCTGAGATGGTCCCCCTTTTTTAAAATTCTTTTTTTCTTTATCCTGTTCCACAGCAGTGATTACTACCAGTCTTTCAGCTCACTTACTCGTTCTTCTGCCTCACTTATTCTGCTATTGATTCCTTCTAGTGTATTTTCCATTTTAGTTATTGTATTCTTCATCTCCACTTGTTTTTTTCTATAAATTCTCTAGCTCTTTGTTAAACATTTGTGTATTTCTTGGTCTATGCTTGGATCATCTTTACTGTCATTACTCTTAATTCTCTTTTAGGCAGGTTGCCTATCTCCACTTCATTTAGTTGTTCTGAGAATTTATCATGTTCCTTCTTCTGGAACGCAGTTTTCTGCTGTCTCATTTTGTCTTACTTTATGTGTTTGTGGTCTCTGTTTCTCAGGCTGCAGGTTTGTAGCTCCTCTCTCTTCTGGTATCTACCCCCTGGTGGATGAGCTTGGTCCAGGTGCTTGTACGGGCTTCTTGGTGGGAGCCACTGGTGCCTGTCCACTGGTTGGTAGAGCTGGGTTTTATTGCCCTTCTGTGCAGGGCCATGTCAAGTGGTATGTTTAGAGACATCTGTGCACTCAGAACAACTTTAGGCAGCTTATCTTTATTGGGTAAGGCTGTGTTCCCACCCTGTTGATTATTTGGCTTGAGGTATCCCAGCACGGAGAAGGCAATGGCAACTCACTCCAGTACTCTTGCCTGGAAAATCCCATGCATGGAGGAGCCTCGTAGGCTGCAGCCCATGAGGTCGTGAAGAGTTGGACATGACTGAGCGACTTCACTTTCACTTTTCACTTTCATGCATTGGAGAAGGAAATGAGAACCCACTCCAGTGTTCTTGCCTGGAGAATCCCAGGGATGGTGGAGCCTGGTGGGCTGCCGTCTGTGGGGTCTCACAGAGTTGGACACGACTGAAGCGACTTAGCAGCAGCAGCAGCATCCCAGCACTGGAGCCTGCAAGCTGTCAGGTAAGGCCAGGTATCAGGGCCAAAATGGTGACATCCTGGAGAGCTTGCACAGATGAATACTCCCTTGGGCCTCTGCCACCACTGACATTGCCCACACAGTGAGCCACAGCTGACCCCTGCTTCCCCAAAAGACCTGCATGACTTGCAAATATATCTGGCCCAGGCTTCTATGAAGTCACTGCTTTTCCCTGGGTTCCAGTGCATGTGAAACCTTGTGTGTGCCCTCCACAGGTGGAGTCTCTGTTTCCCCCAAGTCTTGTGGAGCTTCTGCATTCAATCCCTGCTGACCTCAAAAGCCAAATGCTCTGGGGGCTCTTCCTCCCAATGCCAGACCCCTAGACTATGGAGCTTGTCATGGGGCTTAGAACACTCACTCCTGTGAGAGAACCTCTGCAATTAATTACTTTCTCGTTTGTTTGTCATGCATTCCAGTGTGTATGGAATTTGATTATATTGTGAAAGCACCCTCCATACAATCTTGTTGTGCCTTCTTCTTTGTTTTTGGATATAGAGTATCTTTTTTGGTAGGTTCTAGTCTTTTTTGTTGATGGTTGTTCAGCAGTTAGTTGTGATTTTGGTTTTTTTCATCAGAGAAGGTAAGCTCAAGTCATTCTCCTTCTCCATCATGTCTCCTGCCAATACCTGTTTTTTTTTGTTGTTGTTGTGTTGATCTTTTCCCCAGAGTCTCTAATTCCATTTCTTCTGTTTTCATAATGTATTTCTCATGACCTTTGTTTCTTTCAAAAGCTGCATTGTATCTCATTCCCTTACATTTTTCCTGGGAGATAGACTTGGGACATCATCACAAGTGGCCTTATATTGATGATATATAAAAATATAATTCACTTTCATTTATTGGATTGATACCTAGCAACTTTGGTAAACACTATTAATTCTAACTTCTCTGTATATTTAAAAAAGTTTTCTATCTGTACAATCAAATCATCTGTGAATGACATTTTTTGTATCTTTTTCTTCAAACTTTTTTTCCATTTCAATAATGGCTAAGGCTTAAGTTAAATCCAACTTCGTCATAATTTATTTAGGATTTTTACATAAATATTCATTAGTAAAATTAAACTGTCATTTGCTTTTCACATTCACTCTTATTTAATTTTGACATCAAGGCTATGTTAGCTTTATTCTTCCTCTTCTGTTCATTCTCTGGAAGAGTTGGTTAGATTTAAATTACTTGTTATAGCTTAATTGCATTATAGTCAGATATCATGTCCTGTGTGAAACCATTCCTTTGAGATATATCTCGACTAACCTTAAAGCCCTGTTTATGGCCAGCTTTTGTAAATATTCAAGGTGTGGGCTCAGTGGTGAGGGATCTGTCTGCCAGTTCAAGGGTCCTGGGTTCCATCTCTGATCTGGGAAGATCCCACATGCTGTGGGACAACTAAGCCTCTGCATCACGGCTATTGACACATTGTTCTAGAGCCTGGAAGCCACAACTACTGACCCCACATGCCACAACTGCTGAAGTCTGCACACCCTAGAGCCCATGGTCCACAACAAGAGAAGCCCACACACAGTAAACTAGAAAGTAGCTCCCACTCACTGCAACTAGAGAAAAGCCCACGCAGCAATGAAGACCCAGGACAACTAATAATAAATAAAATTATTTTTTAAAATAGTGCACCTAAAAGAAATGTGTGTTCTACATTTGATGGGCACGGTGTTTTATTTATGTTGACTAGAACAAGTTTGTAATCATGTTCAAATCTTTCTACACCTTCACAGAGATCTGTTTAAAATTTGCAACTGTGATTGTGGATTTGTCTATTTCTCCTTGTAAATCTGGACCATTTAACTATATATGTTTTAGGATCTTATTCGTATATACAAATTTAGTTGTTTTTCTTTTAAAGTGTATTTCTTTAAAAAAAAAAACTTTTTTTATTCTGAATTGAAGTGAGGCTTTTATCTTTTGTAATGTTTTTTGCCTTAAAGTCTGTTTTGTCTGAAAGCAGCATAGCTGTATGTTACTTATCAGAAGCAGAAGATATTAAGAAGAGGTGACAAGAATACACAGAACTATATCAAAAAGATCTTCATGACCTAGATAACCACGATGGTGTGATCACTCACCTAGAGCCAGACATCCTGGAATGTGAAGTCAAGTGGGCCTTAGAAAATGTCACTACGAACAAAGCTAGTGAAGGTGATGGAATTCCAGTTGAGCTATTTCAAATTCTGAAAGATGATACTGTGAAAGTGCTGCACTCAATATGCCAGCAAATTTGGAAAACTCAGCAGTGGCCACAGGACTGGAAAAGGTCATTTTCATTCCAATCCCAAAGAAAGGCAATGCCAAAGAATCTTCAAACTATCGCACAATTGCACTCATCTCACATGCTAGTAAACTAATGCTCAAAATTGCTTTTGAGCTAGGCTTCAACAGTACATGAACCCTGAACTTCCAGATGTTCAAGCTGGATTTAGAAAAGGCAGAGGAACCAGAGATCAAATTGCCAACATCCATTGGATCATCGAAAAAGCAAGAGAGTTCCAAAAAAACATCTACTTCTGCTTTATTGACTATGCCAAAGCCTTTGACTATGTGGATCACAACAAACTGTGGAAAATTCTTCAAGAGATGGGAATACCAGACCACCTGACCTGCCTCCTGAGAAATCTGTATGCAGGTCAGGAAGCAACAGTTAGAACTGGACATGGAATAACAGATTGGTTCCAAATAGGGAAAGGAGTATGTCAAGGCTGCATATTCTCACCCTGCTTATTTAACTTATATGCAGAATACATCATGCAAAATGCTGGGCTGAGTGAAGCACAAGCTGGAATCAAGATTTCTAGAAGAAATATCAATAACCTCAGATATTCAGATGACACCACCCTTAAGGCAGAAAGCCAAGAAGAACTAAAGAGCCTCTTGATGAAAGTGAAAGAGAAGAGTAAAAATGTTGGCTTAAAGCTCAACATTCAGAAAAGTAAGATCATGGCATCTAGTCAAATCAGATCAGATCAGATCAGATCAGTCACTCAGTCGTGTCCGACTCTTTGCGACCCCATGAATCGCAGCATGCCAGGCCTCCCTGTCCATCACCAACTCCCGGAGTTCACTGAGACTCACGTCCATCGAGTCAGTGATTCCATCCAGCCATCTCATCCTCTGTCATCCCCTTCTTCTCCTGCCCCCAATCCCTCCCAGCATCAGAGTCTTTTCCAATGAGTCAACTCTTAACATGAGGTGGCCAAAGTACTGGAGTTTCAGCTTTAGCATCATTCCTTCCAAAGAAATCCCAGGGCTAATCTCCTTCAGAATGGACTGGTTGGATCTCCTAGTCAAATCACTTCATGGCAAATAGATGGAGAAACAATGGAAACATTGAATGACTTTATTTTTGGGTCTCCAGAATCACTGCAAATGGTGACTGCAGCCATGAAATTAAAAGACACTTGCTCCTTGGAAGAAAAGCTATGTTCAACATAGACAGCATATTAAAAAACAGGTCCTTCTAGTTAAAGCTGTGGTTTTTCCAGTAGTCATGTATGGATGTGAGAGTTGGACTATAAAGAAAGCTGAGCACCAAAGAATTGGTGCTTTTGATTTGTGATATTGGAGAAGACTCTTGAGAATCCCTTGGACTGCAAAGAGATCAAACCAGTCCATCCTAAAGGAAATCAGTTCTGAATATTCATTGGAAGGACTGATGTTGAAGCTGAAACTCCAATACTTTGGCCCCCTGATGCGAAGAACTGACTCACTAGAAATGACCCTGATGCTGGGAAAGATTGGGGGCAGGAGGAGAAAGTGACGACAGAGGATGAAATGGTTGGATGGCATCACTGACTCGATGTACATGAGTTTCATGAGTCTCTAAGTGACTGAATTGAATTGAACATAGCTATATAAGTTTTCTTTATTATTTTAATGACTTTTCTCATCTTCTCTGAATTTTTGTTTTTGGTGTCCAAAATAGCATACGTGTTGCAGTTTACCCAGTTTTCTGCAGTCTGAGAATACTTGCCTCTTGAGTACTTTTTAAACAATGTACTTACAAACCTAACTTTTTAATAACAATAGTTTCAGAAAACTGAAAGAAATTTTAATGAATTACAAGTATATTTTCCCTCTAGATTCAATACCTATCATTTTGCCATATTTGCTTTATATTTTTGTATTATCTCTAACATCTGTGTGTGCATGTATTTAATGATTATATAAGTTGATTTAGTGACTTTAAAAGAAATCTTGTTTGTGTTTGCACTTTTTCTAAATGATTCAGAAATAATTTTCAGACATCATGACATGTTATAAACCTGAATATCTCAGCATGTTTCATGACTTAGCAGAGGAAAAGAACATTATACTGTATCAACACATCATTATCACACTTAAAAAAGTTAACAATTTTAAAGTATAGCTTAATATTCAAGTCATATTCAAATGGTCCTTTCATAGCTGTTCATTTATGACATTTGTTTTCTTAAGTTTTTAAAAGTTCTTAAAAATCTGGAATTAAGTTTCTAAAAGTATGGGGTGGTTTGGAAGAAAAATTTCCATGGATCTCTTGTATCTCTATACATCTTGAGAAGAGAGGAACTAGCTCATCTTGAGATGAGAGGAACTAGCTCTTTGTTCTCAACTATCTTTTCAAGAATATTTATATAGTGAACACCTTGGAAAATAAAGATAGTATCTCCCTTTGGAGTGAAATCCAGATTTCTTTCCTGTCCAGTGTAGTAAAGATAAAATCTCAGAGCAATTGTCAAGAAAGCTTACTTCCCATTATAAAATATGCAGGTTCCCTAAACACTCAATTTATTTATTGTGACAATAATGTGTATGTGAAGGCATTATCTTGTCCTCTTCATGTCAGCCTATGGGAACTGGGGCTCAGGGAAGCCTAGGCTGTTACTGTAAGTAATAAATTATGTGTTGTCTCTAGTCAAAAAAGTTTTGTGTCTTCTGACAGCATCCATGAAACTATGGCAAGCTAACTTGTTTGCTTCCAAGTAAAGAAAAATCTCAGACCCTTCACAGTTTTTGACAGAGTGGTTTTCTCACATTTTATTTTATGACACTGATTGTTAACAGCTTCACTGAGATAATTTACATACAGTTTATTCACTTAAAGTTCACAGTTCAGTGGGTTTTTTGAATATTTACAGAGTTGTGTAACAATCACTCATATTCATTTTTGAACATTTTTATCAGCCCCAAAAGAAATCCACAATCCCCATGACTCTGCAACCACGCAGACCTAGGTAACCACCAATCTAGTTGCTGTTTCTAGAGGGCTCTCTACTCTGGACATTTCATGTAAATAGAGTCAGACAACATGTAGTATTTGGTATCTGGCTTCTTTAATTTAGCATAATGTTTTCAAAGTTCATCCATGTTTGTAGTATACACCAGTACTTTATTCCTCTTCATTGCCAAATAATATTCCACCAGACACATATGTTTCATTTTACCTACCAGTCTATCAGTTGATGGACATTTTTTTTTCAATAGTTTTTAGGCAATTGTGAATACTACTATGAACATTCATGTATGTGTTTGTGTTTTGTTTCTCTTTTGCTTAGGCATATATGTAGGTGTGGAATTGCTGAGTCTAAAGGTGGAAAATTAGTTTATTAACTTGACATCTTTTTTAATATAGTCATTTACTCCTATAAATTTTCTTATAAACAGTTTTAAATGCATCTCATATGCTGTCATATTTTCTGGTTTTATTTTCATTTACTTCATAAATGGAGTAATAATATAACCTGTTATTTCTCTTTTGACCCAAAGGTTAATTTGGAACAAATTGTTTATTTTCTACATTCTTGTAAATATTCCAATTTTCCCCTGTTACTCATTTATAATTTCATTCCATTTTCATGGAAAAACATACTTTGTTTTCAGTTCTTTTACTTTTATTGAAGTTGATTTTATAAGATTTAGCATATAAGCTATCCTGGAGAATGTCCTATGCATTCTTGAGAAGAATGTACATTATACTCTTCTCGGGTAGAGGGTTGAATAGATATCTGTTAGGTCTAGCTGATCTATGTTGTTGTTCAAGTCCTCTATTTCCTTGTTGATTTTCTGCCTTGCTATTTTACCCATTATTGAAGACAATCCAGCTATTGTTGAATTGTCTATTTCTAACTTGTTAGTTTTTGTTTCTTGTATTTTGGGGTTCTTTTGCTAGGTGCATCTATGTTTCTACTTGTAATGTCTTTCTGATACATTGACTCTTTTATCATTATAAAATATCCTTTTTTATCTCTAGTAATGTTTTTTGTTTTATTATATATTTTGTCTGTTAGTATATCCATACAGCTTTGTTATGGTTGCTATCTTAGTTTATGCTGTATGATAAAATACCACAAACTGTGCTGTGCTTAGTCGCTCAGCTGTGTCCCACTCTGTGACCCCATGGACTGTAGCCTGCCAAGCTCCTCTGTCCATGGGGATTCTACAGGCAAGAATACTGGAGTGGGTTGCCATTCCTTTCTCCAGGGGATCTTCCCAACCCAGAGATCATACCCATATCTTATGCATTGGCAGGTGGACTCTTTACCATCTGAGCCACCAGGGAAGCCCAAGAATGGAGTGGGTAGCCTATCCCTTCTCCAGGGGAACTTCTCAACCCAGGAATAGAACCAGGGTCTCCAGCATTGCAGGCAGATTCTTTATTAGCTGAGCTACCCAGGAAATTGAGCTACCACAAATTAGGTGGCTTATAAACAGCAGGAATATATTTCTCACATTTCTGGAGGGTGGGATTTCTGTATCAAGCTGCCAGCATGGTCATGTTCTGCAGAGAGCCCATGTTGCAAACTGCTGACTTCTTGTATCCTCACATGACAGAAAGAGGGCTGGGTACCCTTTGGCTTCTTCTTATAAGGAAACTAATCCTACTCATGAGGATCATACCCTCATGATCTAAGTATCTCCACAAAACCTCACCTCTTAATATCATAACATTGGAATTGGCATCTCAACATATGCATTTGTAGGGACAGGGAACAAATATTCAGTCCATTTCTATTGCTGTTTGGGCAATTGTATTATTTCCATTTTTTTATGTTCAGTCTTTTTGTATGTTTTCATCCAATGTGTTCTCCTGTAGACATCATTGGATCTTGCTTTTGTATATAGTCTGAAAATCTGAATTTTGATTGGCTTGTTTAATCCATTCACATTCAATGTTATTAATATGATTGGATTTTGTCTGCCATTTTACTTTTTGTTTTCTGTATTTCTCATCCATTTTGTTGTTTTCTTCTTCCTCTATTCCTCTTTTATTACCTTCATTTTTGAGTGGATATTTTCTAGTTTAATACAAAATTTTCTTTAATGTTTTTCTTCACTGTGGTTTTTTTTTTTTTAGTTTTCTTTATGGTTGCTCTAGGGCTTATCATGGGTATCATAACCTATCATAATCTACTTAAAATATAGCAACTGAATTCCACTAAAATATAGAAATATTACTTCTATGGTGCTTTATTCTTTTTTCCTCCTATTATTATACATATTACATCTTTGTATGTTAGAAACTTAAAAATAAAATATTTTAATTGAAATTAGAATATTGTAGAACTTTATGTCTTTAAAGAAACTGAGAAAAGCAAGGAAAGGAAGTATATATAGTTTATTATACTGAACTTCTTATTTAACTTTTCTGGGTTTTTTGTTCATTTGAATTCACATTATTAACTGTTGTAAATTATTTCAATACTTTGCTCTCACGACCTCCTTGGTTATGTTATTGTCAAATATGTTACCTTTCAATATGTTATAGGCCCATCACATTATACCATATGTTTTATGTAATTGAATTTTAAGTCAGTTAAGAGAAGAAAGATATAGAAATATGCATTTTTACTGCCTTTTACAGTTATATGTGCTGTGCCATGCTCAGTTGCTCAGTCATGTCCAGCTCTTTGTGACCCCATGGACTGTAGCCCACCAGGCCCTTCTGTCCATGAAATTTTCCAGGCAAGAACACTGGAGTGGGTTGACATTCCTGTCTCCAGGTGATCTTCCCAACCCAGGGGGGATTGAACCCACATCCCCTGCATTTCAGGTGGATTCTTTACCACTGAGCCACTTGGGGAGCCCTTACAATTATATAGTTGTGTCTAACAGCATTCCTTTTCTTTCTTCCTGTGGCTTAAAATTACTGTCTGGATTCACTTTTTTTCAGCATGAACAATTTCCTACAGTAGTTTATGTAGAGCATGTCTGATTGCAATAAAATCTGTTTGCTTTTGTTTATCTGGGAATGTCTTTGTTTCACCTTTGTGTTCCAAAGATAGCTTTGCTGGATATAAGATTCTTGGTTAATAGTTTTTGTCTTTGAGTACTTTTAATATGCCATCCCACTGTCTTCGGGCATCCGTTGTTTCTTTTCTTTTCTTTTTTTTTTTATTTTATTTTTAAACTTTACATAATTGTATTAGTTTTGCCAAATATCAAAATGAATCCATCACAGGTATACATGTGCTCCCCATCCTGAACCCTCCTCCCTCCTCCCTCCCCATACCATCCCTCTGGGTCGTCCTAGTGCACTAGCCCCAAGCATCCAGTATCGTGCATTGAACCTGGACTGGCATCTCATTTCATAAATGATATTTTACATGTTTCAATGCCATTCTCCCAAATCATCCCACCCTCTCCCTCTCCCACAGAGTCCATAAGACTGTTCCATACATCAGCGTCACTTTTGCTGTCTCGTACACAGGGTTATTGTTATCATCTTTCTAAATTCCATATATATGCGTTAGTATACTGTATTGGTGTTTTTCCTTCTGGCTTACTTCACTCTGTATAATAGGCTCCAGTTTCATCCACCTCATTAGAACTGATTCAAATGTATTCTTTTTAATGGCTGAGTAATACTCCATTGTGTATATGTACCACAGCTTTCTTATCCATTCATCTGCTGATGGACATCTAGGTTGCTTCCATGTCCTGGCTATTATAAACAGTGCTGCGATGAACATTGGGGTACACGTGTCTCTTTCCCTTCTGGTTTCCTCAGTGTGTGTGCCCAGCAGTGGGATTGCTGGATCATAAGGCAGTTCTATTTCCAGTTTTTTAAGGAATCTCCACACTGTTCTCCATAGTGGCTGTACTAGTTTGCATTCCCACCAACAGTGTAAGAGGGTTCCCTTTCCTCCACACCCTCTCATCCATTGTTTCTGAGATGTTATTTGTTAATCTTTCTGGAATTCAGTGCTAGAGAATGCCATTTTTCTCTTGCTGCTTTCAAAAATTTTTCATTGTCCTTGTTTTTGAATATTTTTACCATATTATGTATGTAGTTCATTTTTAGCCATTATTTCTTCTATTCTTTTTTCTTGGCTGTATTGGGTGTTTGTTGCTATGCACAGGCTTTTCTGTAGTTGTGGCAAGCAGGGGCTACTCTCTAAATTGCCATGTGCAGACATCTCATTGTGGTGGCTTTTTTTGTGGCAAAGCATGGGCTCTAGAGCATGAGGGCTTAAGTTGTTGCAGCACATGGGCTCTGTAGTCGTGACTAGTGGGCTTAGCTGCCCTGTGGCATGTGGGATCTTCCTGGACTAGGGATTGAACCTGTGCCCCTTGCATTGGCAGGTGGACTCTTAACCACTGGCCACTAGGGAAGTCCTCTTCTATTATTTTTTCTCCTACTTATTCTGTCTCTTCTCATTCTGTTACTCTCATTACATGTAAGATGATGCCCTCAATGATGCTCTATACTTCTCTGAGGTTCTGTTTATTTTTGTTCCTCATTTTCCTTCCTGTTGTTCAGGTTGTGTGATTGTTACCGTCTATTTTAAAGTTCATTGATTGTTTCTTCTACCAGTTCAAATACACTATTGAGCCCTCTAATGAATTTTTCTTTTTAGTTTTCTTTTATTTTTCAACTCCAGAATTCCATTTGTTCTTTTAAGTATGTTTATTGATATTATCTATTAGTTGAGATGTTATCATTATACTTTACTTCTTTAAACATTGTTTCCTTTAATTCTTTGAACATATTTGTATAATGGGTGCTTTGACATTTTTGTGCACTAATTTTATCATCTCAGCCCTGTGAAAAGTAGTTCTATTGCTTGTTTTTTCCCCTTTTGTATGGGATACTTTCCTGTTTCTTTATATGTCTTACTGTCTTTTGTTGAAATGTGGACATTTTAGGTAATGTATTTTAGCCAATCTGATTATTGATTCTCCTCCTCTCCAGGGCTTGTTCCTTGCTTGTCCATTTTTTTTTCAACGAGTTTGCTAGACTATTTGATTAAGGTCTCTTTCCCCAAAATGGTACAGCATCTCATGTCACTACCCAAAGGTTGTAGCCTTAGACATGTTCACAGTCACCTTGATATGACTGTGTATTTATCAGGGATCTCTTTGATGGTTTTTTCCCCTGCTCTCTTTCTTAAGGTGATTTCCTTTGTTGGTATCTTACCCAGCTATAAACCTTCACTGATGACTTACTAGTGGCTGTATTGTTTTTGACAGTGTCTTTGGGCATGCATGGGGCTTCCCTTGTAGCTCAGTTGGTAAAGAATCTTCCTGCAGTGCAGGAGACCCAGGTTTGATCCCTGGGTTGAGAAGATCCCCCAGAGAAGGAAATGGCAACCCACTCCAGTATCCTTGCCTGGAAAATCCCATGGAGAGAGGAGCCTGGTGGGCTGCAGTCCATGGGGTCACAAAGAGTTGGGGCACGACTGAGCAACTAACACTTAACTTACTTACTTGGGCACGTGTTGCTCCAGGTTCTGACAGTTAATTTAGGGCCTGTTTCAGAAGTTAATCTTTGAAGCCAAATCTTTGAGACTTGTTCTAGTCTCAGGGCTTCTCTTCTTATTTTTCTCTTTCTCCAATTATCTTTGGTAAATTATAACTGATTTGTGGTTTGACTTGTTTTCATGGAGGTAACTGCCTCTTCTTAATTGCTTGCCACCAAAATTTCTGTTGTCTTTGAGAGTGCCCTTTGGTTTAAAATTCCCCACATCTGTTCCAGGTAAAGTCAGGTCCCTTAGGGAGATCTTCAGAGATCTTTGTTTTTATGGTCTCCCTACCTGTCAACTGACCCACCCACGCAAAATCTCTGTGACTTCTCCAGAACTGATGGTAGATGAAGTGACCCTCTTTTTTAGAGTGACACCCTGCATTGTGAACAGGGCACTGAGAAGGACAGTAACATCTGGTCTCCTCAGCTTGATTACACTAGCATCAGCTTTTGTTCTACGAGTGACTGAGTCCAGTACTCTTAGCCTGCCATGCAAGAGCTTAGATCTTTTATCTTATGAGTTGGGACTGTGTGGAAGAGAAGAATCACAAAACTCTCAACTGTTCTTGCTTGGAGTACTTCTATAGTTTGGAACTGGGCATTACTGTAATGCTCAACTGGGTGATGGAGGGAGAAGGAGCTCTGCGTTCATGTCTGCTTCCCACCTTGTGTGGAGCTTTTGTCAAACTCAGCAGGGCAGGAGGAGAGGAAAGGAGTGGGTCATGGCTAAAATGCCATACATTCTTTCTATTCACACTGAAATTTAGTACATTTTGTTGAATAAGTGTTTCTTCATTTGCTGTAGGTTTTTCAGATAATATCCAGAATTTTTTTTTTCTAAATTTCAGCATTTATTGTTGTTTCCTTAGGGAGATGATTCATAGAGTTCCTCAAGCTCTCATTTACAAAGTCATCTCTCTCATGGCTTGGCACTGAGTTTTTGAATAGTCCATCATAGTTTTTTTCTATAATGTACCGTATTCCAGACTTGTCTGATTATTTCATCACAGTGTGCCATTGTATTGTCTTTTCTAAGATAGCACTTTCTGTTTCTGTCTTTCTCTTTTGTCTTCTTTTGGATTTTAGTATTGTCCGTTCTCTAATAATGTGGAAAACTTGGCTTCTTTTACGGTTTATCCTAGAAATTAGAATTCCTATATTGTATGCTTATCATATCAAAGTCTAAAGTAATCAATGTCCATATTTGTTTTTTACAGTTACAAGGACATTAGGATCTTTAACTTCACTCATCCTCTCCTGACTTATATTATTTTATCACAGTTTTTATGTTAGTATTGTATTTTTGAGCACTGCATCTATTTTTATAATTTTGTTTTATAGTTAGTATTGTTTAAAATTCAACCACAAGTGTATTACTTTTTCTCTTATTTCCATTTTGTATTTTAAACCTTCTAATTCATTTGTATTTCCTTACTTACACAGGAGAAGATATTCAAAAGGTTTAAATTTCCTTTTGTGAGGTCCTGCTGGGGGCATCCTTTCTCAGTTTCTGTTTGTCTAGAAATGAAACGTATTTTCACTAGGTATAAACTATGGGTTGACAGTTTTCTTCGTATTAAAGGTGCAATTTCATGGTATTCTGTCTTCTGTTGAATATCTGAGAACTTATCTGTAAATTAATTGTCACCCATTTGAAGGCAGTCTATCTTGCTTTTATTGATGCTTTGAAGGGCTTTTTTGTTTCTTGGCTTTATGTTCTGAAGTAACCCTATTTTGCATCTAGTTTGGGGTTCGATTTTTCTTCCATCGGATCTGCTAGACTTCTAGACTCACAGATGTCTTTAATTAGCTCTTAAAAACTTTCCACCATTATCTCCACTATTGGCTCTGCCCCATTCCCTCTTTTACCTCTTCTTTCTATAACCCAAATTACCTGTTTGCTATACTACCTCACTCTTTCTTCCATGGCTCTTAACTATTCTTTTACATTTCTCATATGTTTCATCTCCATGTTACATTATAGATCATTGCTTTTCACTTTAATTGTTTTAACTTTACTAAGTCTATCTTCAGCTGTTATCTAGTCTGCTGTGAAGCTCATCCATTGAGTTTTAAATATCATAGTTTTTACTTTTAGAATTTATATTTCAGTTTAGCTGTTACCTTTTTTACATGATTTCCTTTATTGTCTTAAAGTTAAAAATCTTTCATCATTGTAAAAATAGTCATTATAATTCTAATATTTGAAATCTTTGCTGAATAGTTTCTGTTGTGACATGTTTCTCCTGATTTTTGCTTATGGTATTTTGCTTCCTTGTATGCTTAGTGATTTTTGAATGTGAGTGCTTATTTTCCTCTCAAAAAGGATTTTTTTTTTAATTCTCTGAAGTTTAATATGAACATATGCTCTTCTATGGGCTTCCCAGGTGGCACAGTGGTAAAAGAATCTGCCTGCCAATGCAGGGGACATGGCCTCTCTGAGTCAGGAAGATGCATGAGGAGGAAATAAAATGCACTCAAGTGTTTTTGCCTGAAGAATTTCATGGACAGAGGAGCCTGGCAGGCTACAGTTCATGTTCCATAGGGTTGCAAAGAGTTGAACACTGCTAAGCACACACACATGCTCTTCTGCATAGGATTTATATGCATTTCTGTCCAGACTCTAGGAGGTTGAAGCAGTTTGAGTCCACTCTAAAAAAATTTACAGTTTGAAGTTAGTGGGCCACCCAGCTAAATGCTAACTTGAGTTGCAAATCTGCACGATGGCCAGCTTGTGGTTATAGTTTTTCAAGGATATTTTCCCCTTGTTCTTCTTGTTGAGATCCAAAATATCTTTTTCTTAAAATTCTCTGGAGTTATTTTGTATATGGTTCTCTCTTACACTAAAAACAAGAATCTCAAATTCCCCAAGTCTAGTAAATGCCCTTGGGGCAAAAGTAGTTTTCTGTGGTCAGTTTATTGGAGTTTTTCCCCCTTAGATTTTGGCCTGATAAATCCTAGTGTGCTTCTCTTGGAGGTTTTTAAGATATTTTTACATTCTTTTCAAGCATAAAAGTTGTTTTTTTTTAACTGTCTTGATACCTAACTCCATTATTGGTATATTATTTCTCTGTGCCATTATTTTGTAGTATATATCTCAGATCATCTGAAGCAAAATCACCTAGAAATGTTTATTAGAATTTTAGGTTCTGATAGCCAACCTCAAGCTTACTGAAACCAAATCTTTAGGATGGGGTCCTAGTATCTGAATTTCTGTGAGGTTTTATAAATGATCCTAATGCATACAGAAGTTTGCTTTTATTTATACTTTTAATCTTATTTTTTTTACTGTAGGACCCTGAAATCTAAATTTATTGTTTTTTTTATACTTACCCAGCATCAAGGTTAACAGCCCATTATTTTTACATCTATTTCATAGTAGTGTTAGTCACTCAGTCGTGTCCAACTCTTTGTGATCCCACAGACCATAGGAATCACCAGGCTCCTCTGTCCATAGGATTCTCCAGGTAAGAATACTGGAGTGGGTTGCCATTCCCTTCTCCAGAGGATCTTCCTAACCCAGTGATTGAACCCAGGTCTCCTGTATTGCAGTCAGATTCTTTACCATTTGAGCTACAGGGAAGACCTATCTATTTCATATTCCAACTTTTATCATATAGTAAACGTGTGTGTGTCTGTGTATGTATATCTGTATCTGGCCTTTGTATTTTGGATAATTGAGCTGCCTATTCTTTGAGCAATACCATACTGTTTTAATTATTGTATCTTCATGATATGTTTTATTATGTGATAATAAAAAATATTTTTTACTTTTTATTATTTTCTCCCACACTAAAAAGTGTACAACATTGCTATAGTTGCACTGGTTTTCTTGCTTCAACAGTCTTCAGTGACTTTGTAGAATAGTTTTTCCAAAGTTTTGAAAGTTTTTTTTTTAAACTTAACTCCTATAGTACTTTTCCCCTATGGATTTAAGAAGTCATTTAAACTGAGGTACTTAATATTGTTTTTTGTTCACAAAAATTTGTATTATAATTTTATTGCTTAGCATGGCCATTTTGCTCTAGATATATTTCTACTGCATTTTTAAAAATTGGAGTGTAGCTATTTACATTTTCTGCAGAGCCATTAGGGACACTCCCAAGCTCAAAGAAAGTCTCTTAAGTTTGATAACAATTATTGATTATACAATTCATTTTCACTCGGTAAATCCTACTGAATCACAGACTATAAAAGCTGGAAAATACCTAAAGATATTATATTGTCTATCTCTATAATTTTACCAACAAGAAACCTGAACTCTAGGGTATAGGAATGACTTATCTGTAGTCACGTAGTGAATCAGTTCCTGAGGTAACATCAGGATGTATTTGTTGCATCTTGGAGCTTTTTCTCTTCCTGTTGTATGCTATATCATTATTGCATTATATTAAGTATTCTTTTCATTTGTTTGGGCCTGATTTGTTTTGTTTCACTAGATTGGAAGTTCCTTAAAGGCAGCACTCATTAATTTTTTTGTACAACTCAGCCCTAATATTGTGCTTGGTTCTTATTAAGCACCTAATCAGTATTGATAGATGTTGATAAAAAATTAATTGTTCCATTAAACAGATGTCAAATTGAACCTATTTCCTTGTGAGCATCACAGTTATAACTATAAGAAAAGTGGCATCTAGTGGTTGGTTTGTGTATTACAGTTTCCTTTTGTTTCTTGAACTGAGTACTGGAGTCATTTTCATAACCTGCTGCTGCTGCGTCGCTTGAGTCGTTTCCGACTGTGTGCGACCCCAGAGACGGCAGCCTACCAGGCTCCCCTGTCCCTGGGATTCTCCAGGCAAGAACACTGGAGTGGGTTGCCATTTCCTTCTCCAATGCATGAAAGTGAAAAGTGAAAGTGAAGTCGCTCAGTCCTTTTCAACTCTTAGCGACCCCATGGACTGCAGCCGACCAGGCTCCTCCGTCCATGGGATTTTCCAGGCAAGAGTACTGGAGTGGGGTGCCATTGCCACCTAGGTGCAATAAATAGAATATAAATTAAATGTTCAAATTGAATTGAAGGAGATTTTTCTGTAGCCACTAGATGTTTCAAGCAGTGACCTCTCTAAAGTATAACCACATGTTAAGTTATAAAGAAGTGCAAAATGATAAGATTATTAATTTTTAGAAAATTTTTGTATAAAATCACTTTCAAAATGGGATGCATGACTAAAGTTTTATTGTTTGTTTATAAATCTTATTACAAGTTGAAGGATATTGTTGGATACTGAAAAGTCAGAAATGCAATTATAAAGACAAGTTGCATACTATCTTCTCCATATTGATGAAATCCTATTAGGTTGTTGCTTTGAATTATTTTCAAGAACTTAGTTTATATTTTAAAAAGGTAGAACTCCTTCAATTAAAAAAAAATTTAACTGTGCTATAGTTGATTTACAATATGTTTCAGGTGTACAACCTAGTGATGCACAATTTTAAAATTTATACTGCATTTATAGTTGTTAAAAAATATTGGCTATATTCCTTGTGTTGTTCAATATATACTGGTAGCTTATTTAGTTGATACATAATAGCTTGTACTTCTTAATCCCCATCTCTATCTCCCTTCTCCCCTCTTCTTTCCCTCCACTGGTAACTACTAATTTGTTTTCTATATCTGAGTTTATTTCCTTTTTTGCTATATATACTAGTTTGTTTTACTTTTTAGATTCCACATATAAGTGAAAATATTCAATATTATGGGCTTCCCTGGTGGCTCAGATGGTAAAGAATCTTCCTGCAATGCCAGAGACCCAAGTTTGATCCCTGAGTCAGGAAGATCCCCTGGAAAAGGAAATGACAACCCACTCCAGCACTCTTGCCTGGGAAATTCCATGGATAAAGGAGCCTGGTGGGCTACAGTCCATGGGGTCACAAAGAGTCAGACATGACTGAGCAACTAACACACACACACACACACATGCAGTATTATAAATATATACATATATAATATATAACATACAGATAATACATAAAAAGAACTGTTAATGATAGATGACAATAGAATATCACACCATCTTTTACTTACAAAACCAAAAATCTATGCAAATATATTTACATTTATAATGCAAAGTCAAAGGTTAATTCTTAGATTTACAGTCATTTTTGATTATCACTATCCTTTACTCCTCCATTAATGCATGTAATTGAATGCTCTTAATATGCACAGTCTAATTCAGTGAATATAACTACTCTCATGAATCAATAAATTCTAAAATTTTTAAGTTTTACTTTGGAATCTAGAATTCATGTTTGCACAGAACACTACTAAATATCCTAACGTCTGTTCCTGACACATTGTAATGTAATATTTATGTATGGGATTATCCTACCCATTAGAGAGCAGTGATACACTGTCTTTGTATCACTGCCTGCATCTAACATAACCAAGTGGCTGGCACATAACAGGTGATCAATATGTATTTGTTGAATTAGTTATATATGTTTGAATGAGTTGTGCCTTATTCAGTATTAACACCTAACGTGTTTTCTGACTTCTTATAATGCTCAGTTTATGTTTGATGAATAAGTAAGTCTGAATAAGTCTATTTAACCTGTAATGTAGTTGATACATAACACTAAAGCCAGAGTGTATAACTTAATCACCTATGAATAATTATAGACATATAACAGTTTCATTAGAAATGTCAAATGCACATCTTTTATTGAAACAGCTTTTTGCAATGTGAGTGGGAGATTTCCCCCAATATCAAGCTATTATTATTTGCTGTTATAATTAGGAAAAGGAGTTCTGGCGTGAGAGTGACTTCTAGTTGTGGCTGAGTGTGTTAGGAGTTTTAAATAGAAGGACAAGGTTAGTACTTTGATAAGAATTGGGGAAGGTACTATGGTAATGATTGGAGTAAAGGAAAGCGTGGAATGTTGGGAAGGAGGTTACAGTACATTTTAAATCATAGCCTCCCAAGGCTGAACATTATAAACATTTATGTATTTATATCACATAAAAATTTCTTTTATTTGATGAGGAGCACAACCCCTTATTTTACATAAATGGTGAACTATCTACATATGTTAAACTAATTACTATTTGTTTTTCTAAGCAGTTCAACTTCATGCAAGAGTAAAGGATAGATCGGGATGGCAGACATCATCTGTTGTCTTCTTGTCCTAAGGTTCTTATTTTGGAGAAGGATATTTTTCTGGCTCCAGTACTTCAGTTCCTAGTATGAGAGAATGAGCTTGTTAGTAGTGGCTGTTTAAGACACCTAGGCTCTGGGAACAGCATCTGAAGTAAAGCTTGGAGGTATTAGAGACTAAGCTACTAGTGATGAAAGAGTGGAAACAATGGAAAGAAAGGTGGTAAAAGGTAGTATATATTTCATGCTCCCTGATTGCTAATGAATGCTGAAAAGCAAGGGACTTTAAGTGGCAGTCATCTTTGGCAAGTTGCCAAAGACTTTGCTAACATAGATTGAGAGGTAATTTCTTACAAGTGATGTTAGGAGAAAAAAAGGAGTTCCTTAGAGCTGAAAATCATATTAAAGGGAAGTTGTATGGATTTTTTTCATTTATAAAAAGACATTTTTCACTTTATAGTATTGTATTTTCTCATTTTAAAGAGTTCAAACAGAAATGTATACAATAAAAGATGGATGATTCCTCAGAGATAAACATTGTCTATAGTTTAGTATTTATCCTTTTAGATATTTTTATGGTAGTTGTTTTAAAAGTTTGGATTGTTGAATTCATCTGAGCCATAAGTCAGAGTCTGGTTTTTAGGTTCATATTTAATGATTTTCCTCCCTCTTTCTCTTCCTTATAGGCTTGCTATGGGTGTTCTCCAGGATCAAAGTGTGACTGTAGTGGTATAAAAGGAGAAAAGGTAAGATATGAGTTAATCCTTCAAAAATTTAGAAAACCAATAAAATACTGATTTTAATTAAAAAAATAGGACTTCCACCCCAGCATATAATTAAAATGAATATAATAAAATAAATAGATAAATATAATTAAGTAAAATGAATTTTACTATGCTTCTTATTTTAGATTACTATAGGGATTAGGCTATATCTCAGAAGTCAGCAAACACTTTCTGTAAAGAGCCAGATAGCAAATGTTTTAGGCTTTTTGAGCTACATAAGGTCTCTGTCACATGTTTTTCTCCTTTTTAAAAAATAGTCCTTTAGTAGTGTTAAAAAGATTTTTAGCTTTTAGGACTATACAAAATGGGCTTCTGACTGCATTTGGCCTGATAACTATAGTCTGCCAATCTCTGATGCATCTTGTAATCACTGACTTAATAGGCAAAAGAAAGTAAAAACAACATTAAGGAACAAAATATTTATCAGGCTACTAATCTATGCTAGACACTAGGCAATTTCATGTATTTTTATCTAGTCCATGTAAGTTAATGATTGCTGCATCTCTACTTTCATCTTACTTTTCTCATAACAGCGTCCTTACTGTGTAGATATGATGATTACAAAGTATTAGTGATGATTAAATAGCACAAATCTAGCTACTATGAATCAGTGACTGACACTGAAATTAGATGTGTTTAAAAAGGGATAGTACCTTACAAAGAATTGTACTGGGGGAAGGTGATCATACTCTAGTCTTCATTCTTTGGGACTCAATATTTTTGAATGAATAACTGAATGTTACTAATTATATAAGAAAAAGTTCAGGACAGTATCTTGAGCATATTCCGTTTAGACATATAGAAGGTACACTAGCATATTAAAGGGGTTTAAAAGTCCTGGAGTAAAGAAACCTATTTGTTTTGCAAAGTTATTTATTTAACCCATGTTCCTTCCAACAGAACACCTATTAATAATAATTGAAGAGTGTTATACAGAACCATTATTTGAGTAACATTAGTTTGAGGGGAGTAGTTTTATGGTAAAGGTAATTTCTGTAGTGGTAAAAAGACCAAGAGGGATTCATTCTGACATTAGTGGAATGCCTTTTATCAGATTAACTCTTAAGAAGTGAACATTCTGGACAAAATATAACAACTATTTAATAGCATAGGAGAGTGACCAAAGTAGGAAAACAGTAGAGCAAATTCTGCCTCTTAAAGAAGGGAAGTACAGTGGGCATGTTTTCACTTATGTACCTTTTTATCCTGGGTATACCTTTCAGTCTGCATGGCAACGGATGGTAAGATGGCAGACAGAAAACCACAGTCCTAGTGGCTTGAGAAGTCAAGGACAGAATTGAGGATGCCAGAATGGCTATAAAATGATGGGAGATATGCTGGAATGGAGAGAGTTACAGAATGGAGAGCCCAAATATCTGCTTGCAAATGTCACCAAAATACTTGGTTGAACCTTGAACTTTATATGTATACAGGAGGATTCATTCAACCCAGCAGAAAGGAACGCTTAAAGGCCTCAATAAGGCAACACAGATTTAACTGCTGTCCATTGAAAGGAAAATGGAGTTTTAAGTGTTAATTCAGCCGAGTTAGCTATTTCCTAAAACAAATATTCAGTACTTTTCAGACAATATAAAAGAATCCAGGATGTGTATACATATTAAGTACAATGTCCAGTATACAATTAAAACTTGCTAGACACTAACACAGCAAGATCTGTGAAGTAACAAGTAAAAGTGACCCATAGTCAAGAAAAAGACCAATAAATGAAAACTAACTCTGCAATGACACAGATGTTAGAATTTTTAGACAACTGATTACAAAGTAAGTATTCAGTTCAGTTCAGTCGCTCAGTCATGTCCAACTCTTTGCGACCCCATGAATCGCAGCACGCCAGGCCTCCCTGTCCATCACCAACTCCTGGAGTTCACTCAAACTCACATCCATTGAGTCGGTGATGCCATCCAGCCATCTCATCCTCTGTCATCCCCTTCTCCTACTGCCCCCAATCCCTCCCAGCATCAGAGTCTTTTCTAATGAGTCAACTCTTCGCATGAGGTAGCCAAAGTACTGGAGTTTCAGCTATAGCATCATTCCTTCCAAAGAAATCCCAGGGCTGATTTCCTTCAGAATGGACTGGTTGGATCTCCGTGCATTCCAAAGGACTCTCAAGAGTCTTCTCCAACACCACAGTTCAAAAGCATCAATTCTTTGGTGCTCAGCTTTCTTCACAGTCCAACTCTCACATCCATACATAACCACTGGAAAAACCATAGCCTTGACTAGACGGACCTTTGTTGGCAAAGTAATGTCTCTGCTTTTCAATATGCTGTCTAGGTTGGTCATAACTTTCCTTCCAAGTAGTAAGCGTCTTTTAATTTTATGGCTGCAGTCACCATCTGTAGTGATTTTTGAGCCCCCCAAAATAAAGTCTGACACTGTTTCCACTGTTTCCCCATTATTTCCCATGAAGTGATGAGATCAGATGGCATGATCTTTGTTTCTGAATGTTAAGCTTTAAGCCAACTTTTTCATTCTCCTCTTTCACTTTCATCAAGAGGCTCTTAAGTTCCTCTTCACTTTCTGCCGTAAGGGTGGTGTCATCTGCATATCCGAGGTTCTTGATATTTCTCCCAGCAATCTTGATTCCAGCTTGTACTTCTTCCAGCCCAGCGTTTCTTGTGATGTACTCTGCATAGAAGTTAAATAAGCAGGGTGACAGTACACAGCCTTGATGTGTTCCTTTCCCTATTTGGAACCAGTCTGTTGTTCCATGTCCAGTTCTAAGACCTGCATACAGATTTCTCAAGAGGCAGGTCAGGTGGTCTGGTATTCCCATCTCTTTCAGAATTTTCCACAGTTTATTGTGATCCACACAGTCAAAGGCTTAGGCATAGTCAATAAAGCAGAAGTAGATGTTTTTCTGGAACTCTCTTGCTTTTTCGATGATCCAGTGGATGTTGGCAATTTGATCTCTGGTTCCTCTGCCTTTTCTGAAACTAGCTTGAACATCTGGAAGTTCACAGTTCATGTATTGCTGAAGCCTGGCTTGAAGAATTTTGAGCATTACTAGCATGTGAGATGAGTGCAATTGTTGCTGATGATTAAATAGTATAAACCTATGAATCAATGACTGACAGTGAAATTAAATAATTAAAAATGGAGAGTAATTTAAAGCAGATAGGATAAATATATTTGTTGGTTTAAAGGGAACTCTGCTAATAATAAGTGAACAGATAGAGAATCATAACAGAGCACTGGAAATTGTGTAAAAAGAAAGCAAGGAAAGCAAAATATGAGAAAGAACCATTTACCAGATGGGCTTTTAACAGCAGAATGAAGAAGACTGAAGAAAGATGGACAAATAACTTGAGAAACACACATTACCTAACACTAACCAACTAAGTAATTAAATGAAACAAAATATGAATAGCTCTATATCTACTAAGGAAATTTAATTATCAAACCCTTCCCACACTCACATAAAAATTCTAGTGCAGAAGTTTTCACTGAGGAATTATATGAAGCATTTATGTAAGAAACAATATCAGTCTTGCATAAACTCAGACAGTGGAGGGATAAGGACTGATGTCCAACTAATTTTATGAAACAAATACGCCCTAAAACCAAACCAAAGACAAAAGTTAAAAATCATTAAACTATAGCTCATTAATAGAGCTGAAGAAATGAAGAACAAAATTTTAGCAAATCAGATCCAGTGGTGTATAAAGCAGATAATATGTCCTTACCAAGTGGGGTTTATGCAAGTAATGCATGGTAGGTTTAATATTTGAAAATCAAAAATTATAATTCACCATGTTAAAAAACTAAATAAAAATTTTAAACATAAATAAGCCCACCATATAATTATCTCAATAGATACAAATAAAGCACTTACCAAAATTCATCATCAATTTCTGATAATCTTAGCAAACTAGAAATAGAATGGATTTCCTTAATCTTAAGGAGCATCTACCAAACCCCTATAGCCAAAATTATATTCAATGGAGAAAGACTACATCCCTTTCTTCTAAGATAGGAACATGTCTGCTCTCGCTATTTCTATTCAACATTGCCAGTGCAGTAAGACTAGAAAAGGAAAAGCATCCATACTAGAATGGAAGAATAAAACTCTCTTTTTTTGTAGATGAACAATACTAAAATGCTTATAAACTTTGTGAGTGTAGAAAGATCAGAATAAACAAACATGATAAGATCAATAAAGATCATTTATATGTATATATTGAACAATGAAAATTTGGAAATAGGAGTTATAAAAATGCCTTTTGCAAGATCACCAGAAATTTGAAATACATGGGAGCAAGTCAGACAAAAATGTGTAAGTCCAGTGCATTGAAAACTACAAAAATATTGTTGAGAGAAATGAATACCTGAATTAACACAGATATATATCATGTTTAGGTATTAAAGTGCTCAACATTACTAAGATGCCAATTCTCTCCAAATTTATATACAGATTAATAGACCTTCTTACTTTTCTTGTAGAAATTAAGCTGATTCTAAAATTCCAGTGTGGGCTTCCCTGGTGGCTCAGACATTAAAGAATCTGCCTGCAATGTGGGAGACCTGGGTTAGATCCCTGGATGGGGAAGATCCCCTGAAGGAGGGCATGGCAACCCATTCCAGTATTTTTGCTTGGGGAATCCCATGGACAGAGGAGCCTGGCGGGCTACAGTCCATAAGGTTACAAGGAGTTGGACTCGACTGAAGCTACTTAGTACACACAAAATTCAGGTGTAGGGACTTCCCTGTGGTACAGTGGTTAAGAATCTGCCTTGCAATGCAGAGTACTCAGGTTTGATCCTTGGTCAGGGAACTAAGTTCTTACCTGCTACAGAGCAACTAAGCCCACACACCACAACTAGAGTCTGTGGGCTGCAATGAAAGATCCCACATGTCAAAACTAAGACCCAACACAACAGTATAAATAAATATTTTAAAAAACTAAATAAAATCAGGTGTAAATGCTAACGTAGCTTTTTAAAAGAATGAAGCTAAAATATCTATATTACACAATTCGAAGACTTAGAATAAAACTACAGTAAACATGATAGTGTGCTAATAGCAAAAAAGATAGACATATAGATGAATGGAACACAATAGGGTCCGTAACTAGACCATAGGTGCATGATAAATTGATTTATTGACAAAAGTGCAAAAACAATTCAGTGGCGAAAAGATGGTATTTACAACAAAGGGTACTGGAAGAACTGGATATGCATATTCACAAAAATGAACTTTGACTCACTGCTTGCCCTATATGCAAAAATTAATTCAAAATGGGTCATAGACCTAAATATAAAGCCTTAATCTATAAAACCTAAGTCTACAAATCTTTCAGAAGAAAACACAGGAAAAAATCCTTGTGACCTTCGATTAGGTAGATATTTCTTAGATATGACAATAAAAACATGATCTGTAAAAGAAAGACTGATAAATTGTATTTCATCAAAATAAAGAACGTATCTTTTTAAAAAAAAATAAGTTTATTTATTTATTTTTGGTTGTGCTGGGTCTTTATTGCTGCACGGGCTTTCTCTAGTTGTGGTGAGCAGGGACTACACTCCAGTTGTATGCATGGGCTTCTCATTGCAATGGCTTTTCTTGGTGCCGAGCATGGGCTCTAGGGTGTACAGGCTTCAGTAGTTGGGTTCCCAGGCCCTAGAGCACAGACTGAATAGTTGTGGGGCATGAGCTTAGTTGCTCCGCAACATGTGGGATCTTTCTGGATCAGGGATCGAACCCGTGTCTCCTGCATTGGCAGGTGGATTCTTTACCACTAAGCCACCAGGGAAGCCCAAGAATGTATTCTTTTCTGAAGATACTAAGAGAATGAAAAGACAGTTCACAGACTAGGAAGAAATATTAATGAATTACCTATCTGATAAGAATCTTGAAACCAAAATATATAAAGAAATCTCAAAACTAAATAATAAACATCCCCAAGTAAAATTAAATTAAAAACAAGTTGGCAAAAGCTTTGAAGACACTTCCCAAAAGAATAGATGATGGCATCATATAGTAAACACATGAAAAGTTACTCAATATTAATAATTAGGGAAGTGTATAATAAATCTATGAGGAGATACTACTATAAACCTATAAGAATGTGTAAATATTAGAACATAACCATACCAAATACAGATCAATGTGTGGAGCAACTGAAATTATCACAGATTGCTGGTAGAGATCTGCTGCTGCTGCTACTGCTGCTAAGTCGTGTCAGTCGTGTCTGAATCTGTGCAACCCCATAGACAGAAGCCCACCAGGCTCTCCTGTCCCTGGGATTCTCCAGACAAGAACACTGGAGTGGGTTGCCATTTCCTTCTCCAATGCATGAAAGTGAAAAGTGAAAGTGAAGTCACTCAGTCGTGTCTGACTCTTAGCAGCCCCATGGACTGTAGCCTACCAGGTTCCTCTGTCCATGGGATTTCCCAGCAAGAGTACTGGAGTGTGGTGCCATTGCCTTCTCTGATCTAGAATGAAGCAAATACTTTGGAAAATAGTTTGGCAGTTTCTTAAACAGGTTAACATAAACCTGTCATATGACCCCCTCTATTCCTAGGCATTTACCCATGAGAAATGAAAGCATGTGTCTATACCATCCTTGTACATGATGTCATGGTAGCTCTATTTGTAATAGCCAGAAACAGGAATCAACTCAACTGCCTTTTAACAGGTGAATGAATCTTAGCAAATTGTAGTAGAGCTGATCCTTGAACAACATGGATTTTAACTTCATGGGTCTACGTATATTCAGATTTATTTCAATAAATACATACTACAGTAGTATACAGTCTGTAGCTGATTAGAATCCATAGTTACAGAACTGAAGATTTGGAGCACCAGCTGTAAAATTATACTCAGATTTTTAACCACACAGGGGTTGGCACTCCTGACCCTCATGTTGTTCAAGGGTGATATATATATATACATACAATGGAATACTACTCAGCAATAGAAAGGAATGAACTGTTGACACACTTCTGAATCACAAAATAATTATGCTGAGTGAAAAGTTAGACAAAATGTATATTCTGTATAATTCCATTAATAAAAAACTTTGAAAAATGCAAATTAATCTCTGGTGATGGAAAGCAAATCAGTTATTGCCTGGGGTTATGAGGAGAGGCAGGAGGAAGACATAAAGGGGGACAAGGAAATTTTTTCAATATTTATAATATTTCATTTAATATTGTTATTTTAAAAAGATTTTATTTTTTGGTGCAGTTTTAGGCTCACAGAAAAATCAAAAGAGATACAGATTTCGCGTATGTGCCCTACCCCCACACATGCATAGCCTCCCCAGCTATACCATAGTGGCACATTTGTTACAGTTGATGAACCTACATTGATATGTCATTATCACCCCAAATTTAAATTTTACCTTAGCGTTTACTCTTGGTGTTATACATTCTGTGTGTTTGGAAAAATGTATAATGACAGGCATCCATATTAAATTATCATACAGAGTATTTTCACTGACCTAAAAAAAAACTCTGCTCCCTCTATTGATCTCCCCAACCTACACCCACTGGCAACCACTGATATTTTTACTGTTGGTATAATTTTACCTTTTCCAGAATGTCATATAGTTAGAATTACATGGTATGCAGCCTTTTCAGATAAGCTCCTTTCAATTAATGATATGCATTTAAATTTCCTTCATGTCTTTTCATGGTGTGATAGCTTGTTTCTTTCTGGACTGATATTAATAATATTCCTTTGTCTGAATGCACCACATTTTATCTGTTCACCTACTGAAAAACATCTTGGTTGCTTCCAGGTTTGGCAATTATGAATAAAACTGCTATAAACATTCAATGCAGGTTTTTGTGTGGATATAAATTTTCAACTCCTGTGGGTTAATACCAAGGAACACGATTGCTAGATCATATGATAAAAGTATGTTTAGTTTTGTAAGAAACTGCCAAAGTGTCTTCCAAAGTGGCTGCACCATTTTGCATTCCACCAGTAATGAATGAGAGTTCCTGTTGCTTCATATCCTTGTCAGCATTTGGTATTGTCAATACCCTGGATTTTGGCCAATTTAATGGGTGTGTAAAGGTATCTCATTGTTACTTTTTAATTTCCATTTCCCTGATGACATATGATGTGGAGCATTTTTTTCATATGCTTACTTGCCATCTGTATATCTTTTTCAGTGAGGTATCAGTTAAAGTTTTTGTGAGTGAGTCTCTGTCTCTTAGTTGTGTCTCTTTGCGATCCCATTGACTGTAACCCTCCAGGCTCCTCTGACCATGGAATTCTCCAGGCAAGGATACTGGAGTGGGTAGCCATTCCCTTTTCCAGGGGATCTTCCTGACCCAAGGATCTATCCCGGGTGTCCTGTACTGCAGAGCGATTCTTTACAGTCTGAGCCACCAGGGGAGCCCCATAGAGTCTTTGACCCATTTTTAAATCAGGTTGTTTTCTTATTGTTGAGTTTTTAAGAATTCTTTGTCAACTTGGATAACAGTCCTTTATCAGATGTATCTTTTGAAAATATTTTTCCCAGTCTGTGATTTGTCTTCTCATTCTCTTGACATTGTTTCCTGCAGAGCAGAAGCTTTTCATTTTCTTGAAGTCCAGTTTATCAATTGTTTCTTTTGTGGATTGTGCCCTTGTTGTGGCATCTAAAATGTCACCACCACATCCAAGGTCACCTAGGTTTTCTCCCATGTTATTTTCTAGGAGTTTTATGTTTTGCATTTAAGTCTCTGATCCATTTTGAGTTATTTTTATGAAGGTGTAAGGTCTGTGTCTAGAATTTTTTTTTCTGGGAATGTCCAGTTTTTCTAGGACCATTTGTTGAAAAGACAAGGAAATTTTTATGAGTGATAGATATGTTCATTATTTTGGTTGTCACATATATGACAAAAATTTTCAAATTGTGTACTTTAAGTGAAATTTATTGTATATTAATTTTACTTCAATAAAACTGCTTTTAAAAAATAAGTTTAACACAGAAGCATGTACATTCTGCCAAAGGAATGTGTTCAAGTACATACTGCTAAAAACAAAATTCACCAGACTGCTAATGAGAACAAGAGATCAATCAATTGACATCCCAAAATTCATGTCATAGTCAAATATTATCTAAATAAAGTGTGCCCCTCTACCAGCTGCATCAGCATTTACTGGGAGCTTGTTAGAAATGCAGATTCTTAGGCTCCATAGCAGACCTACTGAATCTAATTCTGAGGCAGGACCAGGTAACCTTATTTCAACAAGCTGTCCAAGTGGTTCTGATGCAAGCTAAAATTTGAGATCTTCTGACCTAGATTATTTCCATTTTGACAGTTCCTAAAGATCCATGTTCTTGTTGTAATTACTTCAAATATTTCTTTATGCTATATAATTACAAAGACAATAGAAATTAAACAAAAGAAGACACAGTTGCCCATAATTTATATAATTATAAAACCATTATAATTGCATTACCTAATTAAATCATTGTTGCCATTTGTCTGTTAAGGGTATTGCTTTGTCCATAGGTTTATATAATTTTTACTTTTTACAATAGTATAATCTTCAAATAATTTTAATTATAATTGTCATTGTGACAGTTTGTCCTAATTTTTATTTTTCCTATCCTCAGAAATCCAATATTTTTCCTGTTGTGTACCTGTTTTGATAAACTGTTTTTTTCTTTTAAATTTTGTATTTATTTTTACATTTGGCTGTGCTGGGTCTTCATTTTTACACTCAGACTTTCTCTAATTGCAGTGAATGACGGCTACTCTCTAGTTGCAGTGCGGGACCTGCTCATTGTGGTGGCTTCACATGTTGTGGACTGTGGGCTCTAGGGTTTGTGGGCTTCAGTAGTTGCAGCTCGCAGGCTCTAGAGTGCAAACTCAGTAGTTGTGGCACACAGGCTTAGTTGCTCCATGGCATGTGGAATCCTCCTGCACCAGGGATCAATCTGGTGTCCCATGATTGCAAGGTGGATTCTGAACCACTGTACCACCAGGGAAGCCCCAAGAAACTATTCTTAGAATTTATTTTTTATTTCCATGATCACATAACTTTCTTCTTGTGATTATAAAGTGCCCTTCCTATAACATTTTTATGTGTACGTCTTACTCACAAAGTAGGTCCTACTTCAAAATTAAAAGACGCTTACTCCATGGAAGGAAAGTTGTGACCAACCTAGACAGCATATTAGAAAGCAGAGACATTACTTTGCCAACAAAGGTCTGTCTAGTCAAGTTTATGGTTTTTCCAGTGGTCATGTATGGATGTGAGAGATGGACTATAAAGAAAGCTGAGCGCTGAAGAATTGATGCTTTGGAACTGTGGTGTTGGAGAAGACTCTTGAGAGTCCCTTGGACTGCAAGGAGGTCCAACCAGTCCATCCTAAAGGAGATTAGTCCTGAATATTCATTGGAAGGACTAATGTTGAAGCTGAAACTCCAATACTTTGGCCACCTGATGCGAAGAGCTGACTCATTTGAAAAGCCTCTGATGCTGGGAAAGATTGAAGGTGGGAGGAGAAGGGGATGACGGAGGATGAGCTGCTTGGATGGCCTCACTAACTCAATGGACATGAGTTTGAATAGACTCCTGGAGCTGGTGATGGACAGGGAGGCCTGGCGTGCTTCAGTCCATGGGGTCGCAAAGAGTCGGACACAACTGAGTGACTGAACTGAACTAAAATTAGTCTATTATCCTTCTCTTAAATTCTAGCTTGTATGTAAGCCAGCTTTATTGCAAATAAAAGTCATCTTATGTATAATTTCCCCTAATCCTAGCTCTTATTTTTTTCTGAATCTTTGAGGAAAGCATGTGCCATAAATGAGTTTGAGTAAACTCCAGGAGTTGGCGATGGACACGGGGGCCTGGCGTGCTCAGTCCATGGGGTCGCAAAGAGTTGGACACAACTGAGCAACTGAACTGAACTGAAGGAAGTTCATTCATTGAATGAATATTTACTGCATATTTGTTCTGTTGGGCACTAAGAATACAATGATGAACATAGCATAATTGGTTAGATGAAGGGAAAATGGAGAGAATGGAATTGAGATTATTATAAATTTCTGGCCAAGGTAGCTGGATTGTGTTATTTCCTGAAATAAATAAGATGGCTGAAAGATAATGATTTCAATGTTCTTTATGTTAAATTTGCTTTTGAGAAAATTATTCAACTTCTCTTTGCTTTAATTCTTCATCTATAAAGTGAAAATAATAATAGTATTTACCTAATATTGTCATTGGGATGATTAAATAAGATGAAACATGGAAAGAATTAAGAATGAACTCTGGCACATAGAAAGCGTTCAATACGCATTTGCTATTGTTATTGTTGAGTGTTAGGTGCCTGTGTGATATTCAAGAGATGTTTAAGACATTTGGCCCTGTGAACCCAGCTTTTAGGAAAAAATATGTTGATATTTGAGATATCCCAGAGAAAGGGTCAAAAAAGGGCATTCGATGTAATACCAATATTTAAAGGACAGGCAGAGAGAGAAGACTATTATTCCACAAAGAAAAATTAGAATAATATTTTTTATCCAAATGTGGGCAGGCAGCACAAACCAGGTTTAAGTTTAACCTTCAGAAATAGGTGCACCACATCATTTTCTATGTTAGTGAGTGGTATTAGCAAATTACAGTAAAATCTAGGTAGCTATAAGGATTAAATAATTGCCTGACAACCAGTAGAAAGGGTAGGCATGCAACAAATGTCAGCCTTCCCTACTTCCTGTATTAGGAATTAGGTTAGAGGACCCTCTTGCACCCTCTCCTCATGGAAGCCTTTTATAGTTTCTACTGCAGGAACCTTTCTACCTTTTGAAGACTGGGGGTTGCTATTGCAATTTTTTGCTACTTTCCTCCAGTAGCTGCCATTCTGTCTTTCTTGGGATGATACTGCTCTGTCAGCTAGATAGGACTACAACATTATTTGACTATTGTGTGAGGAAATTTCAGGATAGGAATCTGGTATAGGTATATGATTTTTATTAATACAAGTGTAGTTAAGCTTTTTAGCACTCTCTACTTTCAGTTTCTAGTTTATTCCTCTATTATCTATAGCTAAGTAGCAATTTGGCTTCTGAAACTATATAGCTCTCTTCAAGCATTAGCCTCAAGTTTTGGCAGAGATATGCTCTAAATATCAGCAGAGATCCTAAAACATAGCTGTGTTTTCCACTTATGGAAATCTATTCCAACTAGATTATTTTATTTCATTCTAGCTTCCTTTCTGACTGGCACTTTTGATTAGATTTCTGTTACCAGCTCTGCTAGAAATGGGCTATGTAGTGAACTGAGGCAATCCAAGTCTAAAAATTTTTAATCTTCTATTTCTCTTTTCTTGTTCTGTTTTCTTCAAAATAGTGGAGTTGAGATTCTGTGTGTGTATGTGTATGTATGTTTGTCGCTCAGTCGTGTCTGACTTTTTGCGACCCCATGGACTGTAGCCCACAAGGTTCTTCTGTCCATGGACTTCTCCAGGCAAGAATACTGGAGTGGGTTGCCATTTCCTTCTCCAGGACATCTTCCCAGCCCAGGGATCGAACCTGGGTCTCCCACATTGCAGACAGATTCTTTACCATCTAAGCCACCAGGGAAGCCCTTTGGATGCTAAATTATCACAATCCTATGAGTTATCAAAACAACAGAGAGATATATTTATTGAAAATAGAAAATACAGTAATATGTCAATAATGATAATTATTGTCAATGCTACAGGAATGTTGAGACCTAACATTAATTGGGTAACATTTGCTTCATTGGTTTTGAAGTAATAAGTGAAAACTGACCAGAAGTAGCCTTTTCAAAGTTCTTATATTTATTATAGTATGATTCAACATAAAAAGAAAGTATTCAGTACAAGATTATCTAAGCTATCCAGGCTAAACTTAGTACTTAACACACACACACACACACACACACACACACACAGATACACATGCCCACTGGGATTGTGAATGAAAGTCTGTTGTCCCTTAACCTCCAGGGGTATATGCCTCTTATGGGCCATTAGTCAGTTGCCTTGTAGATATAGATGCTTTGTCTTTCTCACGTGCTGCCTAGGCTGTCACTGTGGATAGAATCTGGGGAGAGGGGTTTACAGAAAAAGGTCCAGAGCCTTTGGCCAGAGACTCAACCTTCAAGCCTTAGAAAAGTAGAGAACTGCGTACAGCCAAGCAGTTGAAAGCTCATGCCTTGGAACTATGAGCCCTTGGGGTTCTTAAATGTAATAGTGGTGAATTTGCTGTCTGTGATTGGATCCCCTGGAGATGTTGGGGTTCACACTCAGCATAATTGACTGTATGCAAGTTAACCAACTCTAATATGTCTAATGGTATGTTAGTACACATGGTGGCTCTGTAGCCCCTACCTGTCTGGTTGTAGAGATTTGCACATCAGGCAACCTTTGTTGATAGATGCTGATAAGATGTGGTGGATCCTCACTAGTAGGTAGGCAGCCCTCCTGTGCTGGTATTGATAAGTGCGTGGTCAGAACTGGGACTTGAGTCATAATTAGTGGTGATTTTTTTCTTTTTTTCCAGAACAAACATGGATTCCTTTTTTTATTTAATTTTACAATCAGAAAAAATATATAAAGATCTTGATATTATCAAGCCCTTTTCTAGCTAACTTGTCACTGACCAGTTAATTAATTTCCATTATTAATAATCCTACAATTCTGTGCTCTACTACAAACCTGAAATCTTCTCTGATGTTCTTTTAGCCTTCTTCATCTGTGTACCATACTTATTTCATTGTAACCCCTTCAGACCTAGTTTCCTGAATTTATTGCCATCTTCCCTGTTAAATTCTTCATGTCAGTATGTTTCAACTTTATTTCATCTCTGATAAGCCTTTAAATTTTATGAGAAAGCAAGAGATTACATTACCAAATACAATATTAGATATATCTAATAAGATAGTAGAGTGGTTTGTGTTTTTCTACTCATATCATACAATTTTCTCCATGTTAGTAGATACTCTGAATTTAGCATAAATAAATTAATCTTCTCTAGTCATTTGATGTTTTTGAATCTCATCCATGCTTCTGCTTGAAAATTGACGAGTGACCTTATCTTTCTTTCTTATTCAATTGCAGGGGGAGAGAGGATTTCCAGGTTTGGAAGGCCACCCAGGTTTGCCTGGATTTCCAGGTCCAGAAGGGCCCCCAGGGCCTCGGGGACAAAAGGTACGTGCCAAGTTGCCAGTCAGTAATACCAAAGAAATGAAGCCATCTTAATATGGAATAAGTATCAGATGAATTAAAAACTTACTGAATTACAGCCAAAAACTAATATTTAAATAAAACATTAGAATGGCCAGGAATTTATACTTCATTGTTGGTGTTTGTAAAAGGCTAAATATTACTGCTGTATTCAAATGCTTTTGGAAGATACTGTTAATGGTGTGTGGTTATTGGGATCCTGAACAAAAATTAAGTCCTGTCAGGAGCTCAGCTGAACTGGAGAGAGCTGAACTGCCAGGTGTCAGAGTACTGGTTAAGACAACAAGCCAAAAGGAAAGTAACATTCAAGCCTTTAGTCACTTACTGTGACAGTGTGATAAGCAAAACATAAACAGAGAAAGTGTGGATTTCCCCACTGTTCCATTATTCCTCATGGAAAAGTGCCAGTGAGGGTCAAATGCTTCAGCATGGGGAATTGTTTCATTGCTCCGGAAGCTTGGAGGGAAAAAACTGGTGTTTTTTAGTATACCAGAGGGCTGGATGGATGCAGGGAGAGAGGGAAGAGCTAGGAGTGGAAAAGTACAGAGAACAGAAACAAATGTCAAGGTCCCCATCCTGCACTCAATAAAGAGGTCTTCACCAAGCCTCCATATAAAGAGGCCTTTCAATGCAGATGTGAATAAGAGCATGACCAGCCAGGAGGACTGATACCTTAACTACAACTCCCTTCAGAGACTGACATGCATTGGCTGTGCACTAATTCTGGTGTGGGATGGGCCACTTTCCTATATGAGGCTTTCTGGCATGGAATGGGCCGCTTTCCTATATGAGGCTTTCTGGCATGGGATGGGCAGCTTTTCTATATGAGGTTTACCATGAGGTCTTTGTAACTGCCTGTTGTTGGGTCTGAAAAATCACACGTAGGTCTTTAGCCAGGAGCCAGACTCCTCAATTTCATCTCTTGATTTTTTAAGACCCAAATGAGAAACATAGGTCACTCCAACATGGACTTGGATGGGTCGGACTTTGAGGAGTTATGTCACAATATAATTAGTATGAGGCTACAGTGGATCATGGTCATGATCAAAATTACTCCAAGTAGGATGATCAGGCCTGCCTGGAGGAGTGAGTCTAACCATCAGCCCCAACCATTGGGATTCCCTGGTGGCTCAGACAGTTATCAAACCAGGAATAGATGGCCCACAGCCCATCTGATCAAATTTAGAGAGCCAGAAGACTTTTTTCTTAAGTCTAGTGATAGACTGCTCTACCTTGCCAGTTTTAGTGATGTAGGTACATCATGAAGTTCTGGCAATAGCAAGACCATTCCTTGGTTGGCCAGCAGGAAGTTGAAGACTAGGCTGTTAATCCAGTACTATTCAGGCCAGGTTGGTGAGGCTGGTCTGTTGTGCTTCCAAAGCTGAAATGGTATCATTAATGACTTTAGGAGAGGTCAAGGACAAGTTGGGGCTTCCCTGGTAACTCAGCTGGTAAAGAATCCGCCTGCAATGCAAGAGACCCCAGTTCGATTCCTGGGTCGGGAAGATCCCATGGAGAAGGAATAGGCTACCCACTCCAGTATTCTTGGGCTTCCCTGGTGGTTCAGCTGGTAAAGAGTCCACTAGCATGTGGGAGACCTTGGTTTGATCCCTGGATTGGGAAGACACCCTGGAGAAGGGAACAGTTACCCACTCCAGTATTCTGGCCAAGAATTCCATGGACTGTATAGTCTATGGGGTCGCAAAGAGTCAGACACAACTGAGCAACTTTCACTTTCACTTCACTTTCAAGGACACGTTGCACACAACTTTTCCTAATGAATGGCCCTGACAGTGGAAAAAGTTGCCAGGAACATAAACATGAGTAGACTATTCTCTTGAGTAACCACAATCTACCTTGAGTTCCACTGTTACTCTGTTTTACTGTGATGTGCTCAGTGGGAGAGGCTGTTTTGAATATTTAGAAGTCTCTTGTCCATGCCTCCACTATGCACATTGGTCAGAAAGTCAAAGGCCTGACTTTTACAAACGAAATATCCCAAGATGGGGTGCACACGGTGATGGGAGGGTAAAAGTCATTGATAATCAGGAACCAAACAGCCAGAAGTCCCTCCTGGTGGGTAGAGTCCTTGAGTGGAATTGCAAAATTGTATAAGGTAGAGGAATGTATGGGGGAGAAGGCCACCACTACTGATGTCAAAATAGCTCCAGTGGCAAATTCCATATCCCTTTTCCCAGATGCCTCAGTTAATCCCAGCTTAGGAAAAAGTTGACATCTGAAGAGGTGTTTTATTTCTGTAGCATCAGAGTCCAACTGTGGCAACACATCAGTGTAACAAGGTTGGGATATCTGAGGTACTAAGAATTTCCATGTTTAGAGAAATACCCATTTGTTGTATTCAGGGACACAGCAGACATTTATCTGCAGGGTTGGGTGATGGGTGACATGTCTACCAGTTTGTCAAATTGAGTGGTCACTATCTGAGACAAATGTATCAATGAATCTAGTGAGGAGGAAGTCACGTAGGCTTTTCTATGAGAGAGAAAGAAGAGAGGGTAGATACATGCACCCTCTCTCTTTGAGCGTGTACCCACGCTCAAAGATCCAAAGATGCTGCCATCCTGTCAGTTGGTAATACTTTTCCCCATTGACTTCTGTGTGGGCAGTCTCTCCTATATCATGAGCAAGGATAACATCTTATTGCATGTTAAGATATGGAATGGGAAGAGATAATAGTGAATTTTAAGATTGGGAGAAGTTTTTTAATGGCTCTTTTGGCTCATTCTCCTTTATTATCTGTATTAGACTGATTAACTGATAGATGAAAGGGCTAGTTCTGTTCATTTTCCTGGAAAAGAAAACCAGTTTAAAACCCCTTTTTTTCCCCTAATTTTATTTCATGGAATAGTGGTACATCATGCCATTAGAGCATGAAGGGAATCAAATGGATACTTAACCAAGTGGTTTTCTTAGTAAAGGGGGAAAATTAACTTAAATACATAATACTTTTTAACACTTACTATACCATAGCATAGATTACAGGAATAGGTTTGTGCATGATCTCTGAGGAGGTGGCAGTTCACCAAGGAATTTTGTTAGATTCAGGAATAGACAGGACTTGTATAAATTTCCTGAATAGAGAACTTTTACACTGAGGAAAAAGCAAAACTCCAAATGAAGGCATAAAATTTAAGTAGGTGGGATATACGACAGAATTTTCTAGTCTAATGAGGTATAAAACATCAGAATGTTTCTTGTACACCCAAGGGCAACACAGAAATAACAGAAAGATCTGAGTCAAGTGGGTATAATTGAGCACTAGGTGCTTAGTTGCTCAGTCGTGTCCAGCTCTTTGCGACCCTATGAATTGTAGTTCTCCATGCTCCTCTGTCCATGGGATTCTCCAGGCAAGAATACTGGAGTGAGGTGTCATTTCCTGCTCCAGGGGAATCTTGCTGACCCAGGGGTTGAATCGAGGTCTCCTGCATTGAAGGTGGATTCTTCACCATTGGAGCCACCAAGGAAGCCCAGTGAGTGAAAGTCTCTCAGTCATGTCCGACTCTTTGCGACCCCTTGAACTATACAGTCCATGGAATTCTCCAGGCCAGAATACTGGAGTGGGTAGCCATCCTCTTCACCAGGGGATCTTCCCAACCCAGGGATCAAACCCAGGTCTCCCACATTGCAGGCTGAGGTGAGCCACCAGGTAAGCCCAGAATTGGGCACTAACTCAGCAGTAACCCATGCACACTGTTGGCAAAGGACATCTCGATGAATTCGAGTTTGTACTGTCCCACCCCCTTAACACCTTGAAACTACTTAAGCTCTCCATAACTTAGGTGCAGCCTTGTGAAAATGAGGTGGGAAGTCCAGCCAATTGAGGTTAAATTTCAGCGATGTTAGTGAAATGGGTCCTTAGTAATTAAGTTGAACCATAAAAAAATAAAGTTACATTTGCTGTATCTGAGTTTACCTGGTATTAGGTGCTGAGTTTTCTTGCACACCATGCTCACTGAGTGGTTTCAGTTTTAATAAAATTTATGTCAAATTATTGAAAACTAACTACATTAGGTTTTTTTGAAATAATTTACAATTAATTGGAACTATTGTACAGCAGTATGATAATTTTTAAATGTGCAGTTGTGTGCAGTTTAAATTAAGAAAGCAATTCAGTCTTTCGCTGTGATTCCATTTCTTTATCCATAAAATGAGAAGGTTTCACTGCTTTCTAAGCTCTGGGTTTTTTTAATTGGAAGCACTTTGTGCTTCAGTCTCCACCATGACTTCATACTTGCCAATATAGCTGAATTTATACTTTTTATGTGATTGGATGTTTGGACACGTGTATATATTAATGTACATACCAAGTCAAAAATTTTGTAGGATTATTCTTTAATCTGTATACATTTGTATATGAAAGTAAAAGTATAGAAAACAAATATATATATATTAATAACAAATATATATAGGAGTGTATATATAAAAATTTCCAAAGTATTGCTTTATTCTTAAAAACAATTGATTTTCCATAGATAGTGTATTCATTTTGTTCAAAATAAATTAACATAAAAGGTATACAGTGAAAAATACCTCCTTTCCACTGTGTCCATTAGCCACTGAGGTCTATACATTCGTAATGAATACTCATGTTATTTTCTTACGAAAATTGAGCATCTTTTCATTTCTGTGAACTGTGTGTTTATATAATTTGCCCACTTTTCTACTGGATTGTTGGTGTTTTCATATTTCAGTGAGCTATTTATATTTCAGGGAGATTGCCCTTTATCTGTGTATGTGTATATTTATGTGCCTCTGTGTTTATCGAAGGTCTTTTATGGCTTTGGGTTTTGAATAGGAAACGCCTTCCCCACTGTAAGATGTAAAATAATTCTCACATGTTTTATTCCAGTATATTAATAGTTTCACTTTTTTCATGTAAATATTATATCAATTTCTAATTCACCCTGGTATGGTTTGTGATATAAATTCTACTTTTATTTTCTAGATGTCCTCACAAGTGTGCCCCAATATAATTTTCTGCTCTGACTTGTAATGCATTTTCATTATATACCAAAATCACATGATTATATGGACCTGTTTCTGGACTTCTGGAAAATCCCATGGACGGAGGAGCCTGGTGGGCTGCAGTCCATGGGGTCACTAAGAGTCAGACATGACTGAGCGACTTCACTTTCACTTTTTACTTTCATGCATTGGAGAAGCAAATGGCAACCTACTTCAGTGTTCTTGCCTGGAGAATCCCAGGGACAGGGGAGCCTGGTGGGCTGCCGTCTCTGGGGTCCCACAGAGTTGGACATGACTGAAGCGACTTAGCAGCAGTAGCATACTCTTCCAATGGTCTGCTTATTCAGATGTGAGAACCAAACTCTTTTAATGACTGACTTGTTATATTTTATCTGACACTGCTAGTGTCCCCTCATTTGTCTTTTTATTCTTCAGAATTTTTCTCAGTGTTATTGCTTACTTATTTTTCCACATAAACATTAGTCACCTTGAAATCTTCTACATCTTATTCAGTGTGATGCTAAATATTTTATCTTTTTCTGCATGTTTTCTTCCATTATGTTTTCTAACAGGTAGTTGTTGGTATATAAGAAAGCTATTGATTTCTTCATGTTATTTTTATATACAGCTACCTTACTGAATTATTTTATTGATTATAGTAATTTTTCATTTAATTAACTTGGATTTCCCATGCATACAAACATATTATTTACAAATAATTTGTTTTGCCTCATTTTCCCCAATTTTTATACCTCTAATTTATTTAGCCATGTTGCTTAGTATGTCCAATATAGTATTAAGGCATCCTTGTCTTATCTCTGCCTTCAGTGGGAAGACATAAAATGATTCATTGAGTGATCAATCTTCTAGTTTTAAAATAGATTTAGATTTACTTTAATTTCCTTAAATATGCATCTGTTGTGAAAAGAGTAGATTATTAAGCTTGTTTTTAAGCAGAGTATGGTAGGCAGATTAATATCCACCTCCTAATTGTGCTTAGTCATTCAGTTGTGTCCAACTCTTTGCAACCCCATGGACTGTAGCCCACCAGGCTCCTCTGTCCATGGGGATTTTTCAGGCAAGAATACTGGAGTGGGTTGCCATGCTCTCCTCCAGGGGATCTTTCCAGTCCAGGGATCAAACCCAGGTCTCCCACATTGCAGGTGGATTCTTTACCATCTGAGCCACCAGAAAGCCAAAGATATCCATAACTAATCCCCAGAACCTGTGAATATGTTAGGTTATAAAAGTAAGTGAAATTAAGATTACAGGTGGAATTAAAGCTGCTAGTCAACTGGTTTTAAACTAGGGTAATTTTTCTGGTTGCTCTGAGTAGACCCAGTATAATCATAAGGGTCCTTTAAATGTGGAAGAGGGAGGCAGAAGAATCAGTGTCAGAGTGATGCAATGTTAGAAAAACTCATTCAGCTGTCACTGACTGTGAAGATTGAAGAGAGCCATGAGCAGAGGGATGCTGGTAGCTCTCGAAGCTGGAGAAAGAAAATAAATGAAATCTCAACCCTCCAAAAAGTAACACAGCTCTTCCACTGAGACTTCCAGAACTGTATGTAATATTGTTTTATTTTTTAGCCCACTAAGTTTGTGGTAATTTGTAAGAGCAGCATAAGAAACTAATACATCAGGTAACATTTTCTCCAAATAAAATTTTTCATGGAAACCCCAAATAAAACAGATAAAAACAGAGCTTTACTGATTGAAGAGGGGCTGTGACATGGGCATAAAGGAACCTACAAGGGAATCTCTAGGATTGTAAGTAGAGTAGTTTGGAAGCTTGTATAAAGCAAGATATCCCAAGTTAGTAAAACTATCTAAAGCCTCAGATGGTGACGTACTAACTGTATGTTCCACTGAAAATATTGCCTATTGGAGCAGGATTAGGTTTTCTTTATTCCTTTAAAAAAAAAAAAAAAAACTACTTAGGAAAACTTAGTGAGGCAAGACTTTAAATTCTCAGCAATGCAGTTGTAACTAGAAATGGGTAAATAGATTAACAATCCTGTGGGCAGCCTCTTTTGCATGGAGTCTGCAGCAGAAGCTTGAAAGGAAAGTCTGTGGTTCTTTCTTACTCCTTCTTAGCTCTGACAGTAGGAAGTGCCTGTATAAAACGTAGCAAAGCTTTAAAACAGCAAACTCATGAACAACTCATATTGAGGTTCAGAGGTGATGCTGTTTATTAGCAGCATGGTAAGCAGATTGACACAATATAGAAACTGTTCAGGTTTTCAGCTCTAATTTTGTTAATGCATAAATGATTTGGGGCTTCCCCGGTGGCCCAGGGGTAAAGATTCCACCCTGCAATGCAGGGGATGCAGGAGACATGCATTCGACCCCTGGGTCAGGGAGATCCCCTGGAAGAGGAAATGGCAACCCACTCCAGGATTCTTGCCTGGATAATCCATGGACCAGGATAATCCTTGGTGGGCTATGGTCTATGGGGTCCCAAAGAGTCAGACATGACTGAGCGACTGATCATGCACACACGCACAAATGATTTGAAGGATATCTGTACCACTATTTCATCTTTATTTTCTTGACATTATTCATAACTAACTTTACAGGTATAAAGTTTCTTCTGCCCATCAACAGTTTTCTTCTTAGTAAATAAAGGCCTTTCTTACTTTTTAGCTTTTGACTTATCTTAGTGCTTTTAGTCTTAATAATAAATACTTCTTCCTTGGGTATGTAAATTTATCACTAACTTTCACAAAGGCTCACAAAAATTTGTCTCAGTTTACAATATAAAGTTAGTTATTCGAGAGCTCTTTCTGAAGGAAACATAACTAAATATGTTGTATTTTTCAGGGTGATGATGGAATTCCAGGGCCACCAGGACCAAAAGGGATCAGAGTAAGTGATATTTGCTGTATCAAATGTTTTGTTGGTCAAACGAAGAAGCTATTGAAGTGTTATAAGGCAACTGGAAAAAGACTCATATAGAAATTCAGGAAGAGAAGTGAAATCTTTTAATGTTTCAGAGTTTGTATGTCTATAATTAGCCTTTTAGTATTTTGATAGTTGTCTTTATATATCCAGATGTCTATTTAAACTTATATAAGAAGACTTTAAAGTAGCTTATGGTTGAGAAATGTGAAAGTGTTAAATTTCAATAATTTTTCAAATTCTTAAAAATATACATCACACAAGTGGTTTAAAGCAGAACTACCCAACCAGGGTGATCATCTCAGAGTTCAGAGAACTGATCACCTCAGGTCATTGTACCCTCCCTGGGAACCAGGTACAAATGGTATAACTTTATTTGTGTGTCTTGAAGAGAGTAAGTTTGGGAAGCCTCTAGTTGAAGCCATTATGTTAAAGAATAACTATTTTTGAAAAAGGAGGTCGGTTCCATAAAGTTTTACTGCCTATACCACCATGTAACTACATAATAGCAAAATATTTAAAAAAAGAATAACTATTTTTGGAAGAATACAGTATTTTATCAGTTCTGAGATGTATGATTATTCAAGTTTTAATGTTCTGGAATTCAAGATGTGTTTGAAAATTTAAGTGCACATTTAGTGTAATTTTTCTGAATAGCTTTTAAGTAGACATATACTTTTCAGTGTGTTTTAGATTGGGAGGAAACTATAGTTTATAAATAGTACTGGCTTTTGGAAAATCAGATTTAACTTTTCTGAGCCTCAGTTTCTTCATTTGTTATATTAGAAAGTCAAACAAGGATATCTCCATGGTCTCTTTTAGCTCTGTAATTCTGTGTTCATAGATTGACAAGGTCCCTGAATTTGAATATAGAATATATGGGTGGTGGCTTAGATATTTATGTGTATTACAAAGAAAAACATTCTGATCCTCTGATCTCCAGAAATTTAGTAGATGTATACATTTTACATAAATGTTTAAAATATTCTGTTTGCTATATACATCTTAACAACACGTAGCTTGCCTTACATGCTACTTTTGACTAGTGTAGGTAGAGCAGTGGAAAAGCAGCGAAGAAACTCAAAACCCTTAACATTTTTTTAGCAGACATGCTTCTGTGTTTTTCTATCATAACTGAATATCAATATACTATTAAAGCTGTTCATAATAATCATAACATATATCTTAATAGCTATAGCTACCATTAACTATGTCCTAAGTACAAAAAAGATCTTCATGACCCAGATAATCACGATGGTGTGATCACTCACCTAGAGCCAGATATCCTGGAATGTGAAGTCAAGTGGGCCTTAGAAAGCATCACTACGAACCAAGCTAGTGGAGGTGATGGAATTCCAGTTGAACTATTTCAAATCCTGAAAGATGATGTTGTGAAAGTGCTGCACTCAATGTGCCAGCAAATTTGGAAAACTCAGCAGTGGCCACAGGACTGGAAAAGGTCAGTTTTCATTCCAATCCCAAAGAAAGGCAATGCCAAAGATGCTCAAACTACTGCACAATTGCACTCATCTCACACGCTAGTAAAGTAATGCTTAAAATTCTCCAAGCCAGGCTTCAGCAATACGTGAGCCATGAACTTCCAGATGTTCAAGCTGGTTTTAGAAAAGGCAGAGGAACCAGAGATCAAATTGCCAGCATCCTCTGGATCATCAAAAAAATGAGAGAGTTCCATAAAAACATCCTTTTCTGCTTTATTGACTATGCCAAAGCCTTTGACTGTGTGGATCACAATAAACTGTGGAAAATTCTGAAAGAGATGGGAATACCAGACCACCTGACCTGCATCTTGAGAAACCTATATGCAGGTCAGGAAGCAACAGTTAGAACTGGACATGGAACAACAGACTGGTTCCAAATAGGAAAAGGAGTACGTCAAGGCTGTATATTGTCACCCTGCTTATTTAACTTCTGTGCAGAGTACATCGTGAGAAACTCTGGGCTGGAAGAAGCACAAGCTGGAATCAAGATTGCCAGGAGAAATATCAATTACCTCAGATATGCAGATGACACCACCCTTATGGCAGAAAATGAAGAGGAACTAAGAAGCCTCTTGATGAAAGTGAAAGAGGAGAGTGAAAAAGTTGGCTTAAAACTCAACATTCAGAAAACGAAGATCATGGCATCTGGTCACATCACTTCATGGGAAATAGATGGGGAAACAGTGGAAACAGTGTCAGACTTTATTTTTGGGGGCTCCAAAATCACTGCAGATGGTGACTGCAGCCATGAAATTAAAAGGCGCTTATTCCTTGGAAGAAAAGTTATGACCAACCTAGATAGCATATTGAAAAGCAGAGACATTACTTTGCCAACAAAGGTCCGTCTAGTCAAGGCTATGGTTTTTCCAGTGGTCATGTATAGATGTGAGAGTTGGACTGTGAAGAAATTTGAGTGCCGAAGAATTGATGCTTTTGAACTGTGGTGTTGGAGAAGACTCTTGAGAGTCCCTTGGACTGCAAGGAGATCCAACCAGTCCATTCTGAAGGAGATCAGCCCTGGGATTTCTTTGGAAGGAATGATGCTAAAAGCTGAAACTCCAGTACTTTGGCCACCTCATGTGAAGAGTTGACTCATTGGAAAAGACTCTGGGAGGGATTGGGGGCAGGAGGAGAAGGGGATGGCAGAGGATGAGATGGCTGGATGGCATCACTGACTTGATGGACGTGAGTCTGAGTGAACTCCGGGAGGTGGTGATGGACAGGGAGGCCTGGCGTGCTGTGATTCATGGGGTCGCAAAGAGTCGGACAGGACTGAGCGACTGAACTGAACTGAACTGTAGTATTGCTGAGACTAAGAAAATCTGTCCACTCTATCACTTCCCACTTTCAAGTGTCTGAGAGTGCTTAGAACTTGGTGGCCTAATAGTTCCTGCATCCTCAGATCTCAGCTCACAGGCAGCTGTTGGCATGCAGATTTTAAAAGACTTATTATGGAAAACTTAAAGCATACACAGATTTACAGAGAAAATATTAATATTACAGTGACATCCCCCATGAAGTCATTACTTGGCTTCAAAAACTATCAACATTTTGACAGCTTTGTTTCTATACCTCACCACTATTGCCTGTAATATTTTAAAGTAAATCCCTCACATCATCATTCCACCAATAAATATTATGTTTCTTGAACTTATAACCACATTATGCCGTTATTACACCTCAAAAACTTAGCAAAAACTTTTCAATATCCTTTAAAACTCAGTCTGTATTCAGATTTTCTCAATTGTCCCAAAGATTTCTTTTTGCAGTTGGTTTGTTCAAACCAGGATCCAGGCAAGTTCCACATATTGCATTGGCTTGATGTATTTCTTAAGCCTCTTCTATTATGCCATTGAAGAAACTGCATCATGGCGTTGTACTGTGTTCCACAATCTGGATCTGCCTGACTGTTTCCTCATGATGTCATTTAACTTATTTCTCTGCCCCCCATGTTTCCTGCAACTTTGAGGTTGCCTTAGAAGAGGCACTAGAGAACTTTCTAGGAAAAAAGAAAAACCTGTACATTTAAGATGTGTGCATTTTACTATATATAAACTATACTGATTAAAAAATGAAAGAAAATTGAAAAACAATACTTTATAGGTACTGCTGTATATTTACTATTGAATTACATCTCATGGCACAAACGTCTGTCTATCCCACTTTTTTGATGCTAGATTTGGTCAATGGTCTCAAATATATGAGCCTGATTCTGCCACCAGAATTTCCCTATCAACTTTCACATAGTGGTTTAGCATCCATCCATGATCATTGGTTAGATCCAAGTTTTTGTTTTTTGTTTTATTTTTTTCGTTTGGAGTTGCAAAATGTTAAGTTTTAAAAGTCTATCAGTCCTTCATTGAATAGCTTGAATTCTAATTCATTAACTTGAATTCTGATTTATCAGCTGAATTCTAGTGGGGTAATGAGTTTGTACACTGGCAACTTCGAGTGATGATCAAAGAAGGTTTTCTTTAATTTATCATTAGAAACATGGAATTTCTGTGTTTCAATCACTTGTACTCATTATTCTTTTTGAAGCTCAAATTATTTCATCTTTGTCTGTGGGAGCCTCTTCAAGTTGGCCCCTGTGATTTGTCCTATTGACAAAACCCTATTGATCTTTGATAATTTCTTTGCTTTCTGACATAAGACCCTTCAGGCTCAACTTATGCATGTCCTCTCTAGATCTGGAATTGACCATGTCTCTGATTACAGATTCTTTCAGTGATTTAGATTCCACAGTCTGAATATAAGGAGTGTTCATTGCTACTAGTTTTGTCACTATTTTGATGCATTTTAAGTGGACAGAGTTAAGAAATATGTATTTTTTAAAGAGAAAAAATGAGTTCATATTATTATTTCCAACTGAACTTTAATATAAATTTTTTTATACTTGTTGTCTCCCCCTGCCACCTTTCTCTCTCTAACATGAAAATCTTCATTTCCCAATTATATTAATATGATTAATTCCTTTGTCCTACACTATAGCTATAATGACTTCAAAATAACAATATATAAATAAACAAAATAAACATTTCAATTTTAAAAGCAATAGTAGAAATCTTAACTGCCACTAATTATTTCTTTGCTGAATTGACTCATTTCAGTCAAAAGTAGTTTTCTTCTATGTATGGTCACTGTCCATAGTTTGATATACATTAGGTTCATTGGTTCCAGCTTGCTTTCAATTGTTGATGATTTCCTTTTTACCTTTTTTTAAAATTTTTCATTATTTTTTTAATTTTATTTTATTTTTAAACTTTACAATATTGTATTAGTTTTTTTTTCTTTTTTTTTCTAATTTTATTTTATTTTTAAACTTTACATAATTGTATTAGTTTTGCCAAATATCAAAATGAATCTGCCACAGGTATACATGTGTTCCCCATCCCGAACCCTCCTCCCTCCTCCCTCCCCATACCATCCCTCTGGGCCGTCCAGTGCACCAGCCCCAAGCATCCAGCATTGTGCATCGAACCTGGACTGGCAACTCGTTTCCTACATGATATTTTACATGTTTCAATGCCATTCTCCCAAATCTTCCCACCCTCTCCCTCTCCCACAGAGTCCATAAGACTGTTCTATACATCAGTGTCTCTTTTGCTGTCTCGTATACAGAGTTATTGTTACCATCTTTCTATTAATTCTATATAATTCCATATATATGCGTTAGTATACTGTATTTATGTTTTTCCTTCTGGCTTACTTCACTCTGTATAATAGGCTCCAGTTTCATCCACCTCATTAGAACTGATTCAAATGTACTCTTTTTAATGGCTGAGTAATACTCCATTGTGTATATGTACCACAGCTTTCTTATTAGTTTTGCCAAATATCGAAATGAATCCGCCACAGGTAAGACTAGGTATAGTCAGAGATGCTTCCCATCCTTCTTTACCATCTCCCCATTCTCTTTCCTCTTTCCCCCAGAGGTAATTATTTTTCATTTGCTGTTTATCTTTTCATTGTTTAGTATCACTACCTTTGTTATAAAAAGGTAGTATATTATATACAGTACTTAAACTTTGTTTCTTTTACTTAACATTCTGTCCTGGAGATCAGTATGTATTTCAGTGTACAGAGATCTTCCACATTCTTTTTTAAAGCTGTGTGGTTTCTTATTATGCAGATATACCATAGTTTATTTATTCATGTCCCTATTTGTTCTCTGGAGAAGGAAATGGCAGCCCACTCCAGTATTCTTGCCTGGACAATTCCATGAACAGAGGAGCCTGGTGGGCTACAGTCCAAGGGGTCACAAAGAGCTGGACGTGACTGAGCACACAGGCATGCCTTATTTCTAACCTTCAGCTATAATTCTGGTTATATGTCCATTTCTAAACTTCAGCTACAATAATTCTGTCAGTAACCTTGGATTTCATGTTTTATAATTTCTTATGTGCCTTTGGGATAGATTTCTTGAAATGAGTTGCTTCAAAGAGTAAATAAATACATGTGTAATTTTGTTAGATATTTCCAAATTTCTCTCTATGGTGTTTAAATTCCACTAGCAGTTGTATGAAAGTACCTTTTCTTCTTGGCCTTACCTACAGAGAATTTTGTCAAACTTGTATTTTTTGTCAATCCTGACAGGGATATTTGATTAAGATTTTGGGGGTGATCACATTGATGTTCTCAGAGGCAGATATGTCAGTATTTGCCACTTATCCATACCCTGCTGTATTCAGGATTCATCACAAACCTTGGATAATCACTTTGTCTTTTAGAACAGACATTTCATCCACTAATTTGCCTGCTCCTACATCACCAAAAACTGGAAAATCCTTAAAGAAATTGGAATACCAGACCACCTGACCTGCCTCTTGAGAAACCTGTATGCAGGTCAGGAAGCAACAGTTAGAACTGGACATGGAACAACAGACTGGTTCCAAATAGGTAAAGGAGTACATCAAGGCTGTATATTGTCACCCTGCTTATTTAACTTCTGTGCAGAGTACATCATGAGAAACGCTGGGCTGGATGAAGCACAAGCTGGAATCAAGACTGCCAGGAGAAATATCAATAACCTCAGATATGCAGATGACACCACCCTTATGGCAGAAAGTGAAGAGGAACTTAAGAGCCTCTTGATGAAAGTGAAGAGGAGAGTGAAAAAGTTGGCTTAAAGCTCAACATACAGAAAACTAAGATCATTGCATCTGGTCCCATCACTTCATGGCAGATAGATGGATAGATGGGAAAACAGTGGAAACAATGACAGACTTCATTTTTCTGGGCTCCAAAATCACTGAAGATGGTGACTGCAGCCATGAAATTAAAAGACGCTTACTTCTTGGAAGAAAAGTTATGACCAACCTAGACAGCATATTAAAAAGCAGAGACATTACTTTGCCAACAAATGTCCATCTAGTCAAGGCTATGGTTTTTCCAGTAGTCATGTATGGATGTGAGAGTTGGACTGTAAAGAAAGCTGAGCACCAAAGAACTGATGCTTTTGAACTGTGGTGTTGGAGAAGACTCTTGAGAGTCCCTTGGACTGCAAGGAGATCCAACCAGTCCACCCTAAAGGAAATCAGTCCTGAATGTTTATTTGAAGGACTAATGTTGAAGCTGAAACTCCAATACTTTGGCTACCTGATGCAAAGAACTGACTCATTTGAAAAGACCCTGATGCTCCGAAAGATTGAAGGCAGGAGGAGAAGGGGATGACAGAGGATGAGATGGTTGGATGGCATCACTGACTCAATGGACATGAGTTTGAATAAACTCCAAGAGTTGGTGATGGACAGGGAAGCCTGGCATGCTGCAATCCATGGGGTCACAAAGAGTCGAACATGACTGAGTGAGTGAACTGAACTGAACTTAGGACAATTAAAACAATTCAATCAAATAGGAGTATCTTCTATAGGTTTCTATAAATGAGATTTTAAACATGTATAGTTTCTTCTATAGTGTTTAAAAAAGAATGAGTGGTAATAATCAATGAGACACATTTTGTCTGTTGCTGTCTAAATGTAGTTTTCTTAATTCCCTTAGGTTGGATATTATTTTATTGTCATTGGTTGTTATTTGGTTATTTATTTCTTTTTATAGGGTCCTCCTGGACTTCCTGGATTTCCAGGGACACCAGGTCTTCCTGTAAGTAGAATTTGGCTTCTTATTTTTAAAATCTCTTAAAACAGTAATCTAAGAAATATTATACATGTGGTATATCTCCTTTCAAAGGGAATGCCAGGCCATGATGGGGCCCCAGGACCTCAAGGTATCCCTGGATGCAATGGAACCAAGGTGAGATTTATTTGACTTAATCTTAGGCAATATGCTTGATAATGGACTAAACATTTCAAGGAATCAATATCGAGAATGTCAAATAAGAGATATAGTAGCTTCATGTCTAGGACAAACATAGGGTATGTTCTGAGTTAGCATTTTCAATATACTGAAACATCAGTAATTCGTTAAGCCTGTATAATTAGTTGGGATATTGCATTGAGTTGAAGATTACCTACCAAATCCCTTTTGTGTTTTAGTGTTAAGTAGAATGAGAGTTTTTGCCATACATTGACATGAATCAGCCATGGGTGTACATGTGTTCCCCATCCTGAACCCTCCTCCCTTCTCCCTCCCCATCCCATCCCTCAGGGTCATCCCAGTGCACCAGCCCTGAACACCCTGTCTCATGCATCAAACCTGGACTGGCAATCTATCTCACATATGATAATATACATGTTTCAGTGAATGAAATGAGAGTTAAATGAGAGTTAAAAAGGAATTAGGATATATCAGTTCAGTTCAGTCGCTCAGTCGTGTCCGACTCTTTGCAACCCCATGAATTGCAGCACGCCAGGCCTCCCTGTCCATCACCAGCTCCCAGAGTTCACTCAAACTCATGTCCATCAAGTCGGTGATGTCATCCAGCCATCTCATCTTCTGTCATCCCCTTCTCCTCCTGCCCCCAATCCCTCCCAGCATCAGAGTCTTTTCCAATGAGTCAACTCTTCACACAAGGTGGCCAAAGTACTGGAGTTTCAGCTTTAGCATCATTCCTTCCAAAGAACACCCAGGACTGATCTCCTTCAGAATGGACTGGTTGGATCTCCTTGCAGTCCAAGGGACTCTCAAGAGTCTTATCCAACACCACAGTACATGTTTGTACATATAAACACACATATATATGTATGTGTATGTATATATATATATATATACACACACACACACAAACACATCTATATTATCAGTTTTTAAGAGTAATACTTATGAATGTCATTCATTAACTTTGATTTTTTTAAACTAGGTACACTTAAAATTTTCAAATCTTTCATATTCTTTTTTTTAAATTAAATTTATTTATTTTAATTAGAGGCTGATTACTTTACAATATTGTATTGGTTTTGCCATACATTAACATGAATCTGCCACGGGTGTACACATGTTCCCAATCCTGAACCCCCCTCCCACCTCCCTCCATATTAAACCTTTTTTATCTTGCCTAATAACTTCCTGAAGAAAAATCCTAAGAATCTATATGTAATACACCACATCAGTTTTTACTATGAACTATTAGTATGAAACCTGAAACTTCTCCATCGTAGAAAATAATGAATTTAACAAGTGAGAAAATAAAGTATCATATGCTACAAACAATGTTTCCTGGCCCTCTTTTCTTTAGTCAAGACTAAATCCAACTATTTGGATTAAGTATAAAGTGAGAACAAGAAAACAACAGAGGAAAATTTGCTCTTTTTAAAAGCTTACAAGTATTTGTTTCCATTTCTTATTCCCTCACTTTTCTCCTTATATAGGTTAATGAAATATTGTTTTCTGTGTATCCTTTTGATATTTCAATATTGCACATAATACTCTGTGAAACTATTCTGAAATACCGCAGATCTTTCTAATTAATGACATTTGTCATATTTTATATTAGGGCATAATATTTAAAATAACTTGAACAAACTATTTTGTATTATGCAGGCCATCACATTTTATGATAATCATTGTAGTGTATACTTGTAGGCAATAAAGTTATTGTTACCTCCAATATTTCTCCAAGTCAGTGTCATCCTTGCCACTAATAATAATATTCTGATTTTGGATTTGTGAGGCTTACTTGTGTTTTTCAGTTTTGCTTGGGGCAACCTTACAGTGATAGGACCAACATGGAGTTAGCTTGCATGGCATATTGCTTGTTAAAGCAGGCTACATTCATGTGCCTATTATGGTAATTTGATTGTTTTTTGCTAGCATGTCTTGAGCAACAAACAGACTACTAGTCAAAGTTTTAATAAGACCAGATATATCTACAATGAGTATAGTATGCTATGTGATTAAAGGGATCTTTTTCTTTTTTTGTTAAAGCAACACCTTAGCAGATCTCATGATTAGTTGCATTTGAGTCCCCTCCAATTATGTAAGCAACAAAAAAATTTTAAAAACATTATGTGCACCTGCAGATTAAATGGAATCTTATATTTCTAACTATGTAACTGGGCTTCCCTTGTGGATCAGCTGGTAAAGAGTCTGCCTGCAATGCGGGAGATCTGGGTTCGATCCCTGGGTTGAGAAGATCCCCTAGAGAAGGGAAAGGCTACCCACTCCAGAATACTGGCCTGAAAAAAGCATTATGTGTACCTGCAGATTAAATGGGTTCTTATATTTCTAACTATGTAACTAATTGAATGAACCCTAGAGATGGAGTCAAAATATATGGATTCTTTTGCTCTCTGTTTTCTAAACTCGATGTATAGGCCACTTCCTTTCTGTTTGGGCTTATTTTTTCCATGTATAAAAAGTGGTGGAGAAAGGGATATTGGACAATAAGTGAAAGGTACATAGCTGTATCATTTACTCTTTTAAGCCTCTGACGAGGATGTTTCTAGAAGTACTACAGCACATGGGTATTTGAAAGGAGGTTGCAATGGGGTTCTTCTACAGCCATTTTAGCCTTTGTTTTCTAAACCAAATGTCCATATTAGTACTTTACAATAGGGAGTGAGAAAGACTGGATGCCTAGAGAACATAATGACCTGCAATTGCTAAAACTATTGCTATGATTATACTCTTGGTGATATTAATGGCATTCTTTCTAACCATCTTTTCCTCTTTACAAAAATAATTTGAAATAGTTTACAATAAAAGAAAAAAGCAATGGGGCAGTTAAAATATGAATCTATATAATACATGGGCAGGAAATTGGGGCAGATCATTAACTATTAAATGTGATGATAGCCAGGAATCTGTGATATGATTCTCTCAAAATGGATTTGTCAGAAGAAAATGACTAAAGTAGAAGATTTTTTTCCTTTATTTCTGATTGGGATTCATGAGTGGAGATAAAAGTATCTTAAAAAGTTGAATTGATATGGATAGTTGATATAAGGTAATTGAAAAGTGAAGGCTAATGAATTTTTGACAATCTGGCATGTTTCAAAATGACTTGCAGAAATTTTTTCAGTAAGTCGTTGTTTGTTGGTATAATGATGCTTTTTTTTTGTTCCTCCATGCTTTTTATTTTTAACTCCTTCTAGGGAGAACGTGGATTTCCAGGCAGTCCCGGTTTTCCTGGTTTACAGGGTCCTCCAGTAAGTTATAAAATTCGAAATTATAATGAACACAGGAATTAACATAAGCAGAAGTGTACAAAGTGAGCTCAGTGCATTTGTATGGAACAAAATAGTACTTTTCAAAGTAATAAAGTAAAAGGATTTTTTAAAAATAGAAGTTAGTAGTGCATAGAGCTTTCTGCTGGGTAAAAGCAAAGATTCTGTAGTGCATATTTAATATAAATGTCATCTCTAAGTATCTTAAGATACCTTTTCCTCAGAATGATCTTATAGCAATCTATTCAATTTTGCTTGCTCCTTCTCCTCTCATTCATATAATTCCTTTTCTTTTTAATAATAGGGACCTCCTGGGATCCCAGGTATGAAGGTAAGTATCTCATGTTGGAAAGGTAAGCATTTTAAAGTATTTGGAAAGCCTGCATCTTCAGTCAGATAATGTGTCTGACTTCTGTGTTAAAACGGATGCTTCTAGAAGTTGCACAGGTGCACATTTATGAGCTCTCCTTAAGTATTCTCCTTTGTTCTTGTAGCTTTAAGTACCTTTTATGGGCTGGTATGCTTGCAAATGTGTATATCAGCCTCACAGTTCTTTTTGATACCTTCCTTATTACATTTTGATTCAGTTGACCACCTGCTCCCTCTGGAAATATTCTTTCCCTCTGGCTTCTGCAAGGGAATATTCTGGGAATATTCTTTCCCTTTTCCTAATCTTTCTTCTGCATCTCCAGTCGTTCTGCAGTCTTCTGTGCAAGCTCATGTTGTTCTATCTAGCAGGCATCAAGACACAGTCCTGATCCCTTCTTCCCTTCTATGCCTAGCAATATCATTATTGCTCATGGTATTGATTGCTGTCTAGTTATGGAACACCTACATTCCTGTCTCTAAAACAGAATTTTCTTCTGAGTTATATGCATGCATTAAACTGCTTCCCTGACATCCCTCTGACTTATCTCCCAGACATTCAAATTAATGTCCTCAGAGTTAACCCAGACCCCCAAATAAACCTTTGCCTCCTTCTGTTGTCCTCATCTCTAAAATTTGCATCACTATATACCATGTACACTTTTACATGTACCAAAACCTGAGAGTTAGTATTTGCATTTTCTATTCCTTCACACATCTCCTCATTGCATACTATCTCTAAATACTGTTAATTTTGCCTGTAAGTATATATATTAAAGTTCATCTACTTTTTCTTCATTTCCACTGCCAGCACACTAACCATAATGCCTCATCTGGATTAGTGTAGTAGCCTCTTAACTAGTTTCTTTTTCGTCCCCCTCACCTCCCAGCATGATTTATTCTATACAAAGCAGCCAAGAATGATCTTTTAAAAATATGAATCAGTAATTTAAATGTCTCCTTATAAACCTTCAAGGGTTTCTGCATCCAAGATAAATCCACATTTTTTTCTATGGCCTGTAAGATCTGCGTATTCTGGTCCTTGCCCCACATTTCCAGCCTCATCCCTAAGCTGCTTTTCCTTGGGCTCCCTGATCACACCAGTCTGCACTAAGTTATTTGAATGTGCCAGATTCTTCCCTTTCTGGGTCCTTTGTTCATGCTGCTTACATTGCCTAATGCTCTTCCCCCATCTTCACCTGGCTGACTCACGATCCTTTAGATTTCAGCCTGAATGTTGCCTTTATAGATTGCCCTTCTTTACTGCCCAAACAAATTTTCTCCACTATTTCTTTTTTTTAAATTGAAATATATTTGATATATAACATTGTGTAAATTTAAGGTGTACATGTTAATTATATATTGTAATATGATCTCCATTATAACGATAGTTAGCCCCTCTAGGACATCACATAATTATCATTTCTGTGATTGTTCTCCACCATTTCTTTATCATGTACCATGTAGTTTTCCTTTATAGTCCTAAACAGAAAATTTTATCATCTTATTTGTTTACATGTTATGATATGAATTTCTCCAGTATATTACTAGCACAGTGAGAACAGGTGTCTTGTTTTATCTTCTTTGCTACAAAGCATCCAAAGCCTAACACAATTCTTGGCAAATATTAATATTTAATGTTTTTCATGAATGAGTAACCAAAGGTATGACAGGTTCTTAACAAATTGAGTGGACTTCCATGTACTCTACCCACTTCCTCATTTTCCTTTGAAGAGTAAATGTATTCATTTAACCACTGAGGTCGCCTAAATCTTTGAGGACACTTATGTGACAAATTGAACGCCTAGTTCATTTTTTGTATTCTGGCCAGCTTTGCTGTATCATAACTATTACTTACAATTGCCACTTATGGTTTCTTTCAGGGAGAACCGGGTAGTATAATTATGTCATCCCTGCCAGGACCAAAGGGTAATCCAGGCTATCCAGGTCCTCCTGGAATTCAAGTAAGCATCTGCTGACTTTCTACTTGGCCCTATTGATTAAATCAGGTCACAGCATCAGTTTTTTTAATCCTCAGCCTTTAGTATTCTCTATTTTCATTATAGAAATTAGCATCTAAGGTTTGATAGATATGGCAGGTATGTTGTATGTGAAAATAAAAGCAGTCTTGACCAGGGAGCTTTTTAAGAAGTGTGGCTTGTTCTTTTACCTTTCAAATCCAGTTTCCATGGAAATTTTTGTTTCAGAGTTTTGCAGTGGAAACAGCCTTCTATATAGTCTTATTTCTGTGCTGTGGGAATCAATAGGGTAGTAGGAGTAAATGGTCTGATAAAAATTTCAGGTTTCCCATTCAAGGTATTTGAAGAATTCATTTATAACATTATTAGTTATGCATAATGTATGAACATATTTTGAAGGCTGAAAGAATAAAATATATGTATCATGAACATCAAGTGTAATCTTTAGAAAAATTATCATGTCAGCCTACACATAACATACACAGAGATGACAACTTTTGGGGATTTATTGATTAGGGAATTAATTTTTTTAAGGTTTATATTTCATGACGATTGCTGTCTTTACCAAAAATAAAAATCAATTCTTTCTAATATTTGATCACTAAGATACAATGTCAGGGACTTTTTTCATTAATCATCTAAATACATACTTGATATCACCCATCCATATGTTCTTAAGTATGTATTACCAATCTTTTCTAAATTTTACTGTATTATATTTGAAAATATAGCAGAATACATGCAAAGTATATGTAGGTTATAAAGCAAAATGACCAAATGAGCACTCATGAACACAATGCAGTATTTAAGAACTAGAACATTGTAATTTTCAATCAACCTTTCTTGGCAGTCACATCCTTCTGCATTCTCCCAAGATGTAGCTACCATCCTGGGTTTTCCATTTCTTCTTAAAAATAGTTTTATTACCTGCACATATATCATTTAGTATTTAGTTTTTAGAGTAATATGAAATGTGTGTGTAGTTTTCTGCAACTTTTTCTATTTGATATGTTAAGATTCACCCATATTATTGTATATGACCATAGTTCATTCAGTTTCACTTCCATGTTACACTCCATTGTTTGATATACTAGATTTTGTTTCTCTAATCTCCTGTTGTTGGATTTTGGGGTTGTTTTGAGATTTTTTAAATTACAAAATAATCCATAATTTATATCTAGATATAAAATTGCTAGATTTCAAGGCAGTCAAATTTTCAACTTATTAAGATGCCTAATTTTGCTCCACAACCATTACATCATTCCTTTATCTTTTGTCCCAGTTTTTCTGACTTCCCTCTTTGTGTTTAATTTTATGTATTTTTATTTTAAAATTAGGGAAGCCACCTTGAATCTAGTAGGCTTTCCCTTCCCATTTCTAGCATAAAAGCTTCACTAAATGCCCATCTTTATTGCTTCATATTTTAAAACTTCCGTACTATACATTTGTCCCATATTTATTGTATACCACTGTAAAACAAGTTCTCTAAAAACTGCATTCATTCTGTTTAGTTGAATTTCTTTATAGTCATTCAGTCCTTTTGTTCTTCTACATTTTAAAATTCTGCTTATAGTACTTCAGAATTATAGAATTGTAGAACAGAATTCTGGCAACTAAACTTAAATTTCATCCATTTAGTTCTTTATACAAGTTTTTTCTTATCCTTTCCTTTACTTTCTTTATAACAGGGCCCAGCTGGTCCCCCTGGTATACCAGGGCCAATTGGTCCCCCAGGACCACCAGGTTTGATGGTGAGCTTGCTTCTGTAATTTCATTTCTCCTCCTTTTCTTTCATTTTAAAAATATTAATATTATTTGTATTACTTGAAAGTATAATGAATTTGATCTATAGTTTTCTTAAATTTTCTTATATAGAGATTCTATAGTGTTATGGTGAATAATATATATGCTAAATAATAGCTCCATTTTATAGATGGAAAGAATGAGGTACACAAAAGGAAAGATTTCAAATAAAGTATCTTGGTGGTTAACTCTTGATGTGTCAGGTTTGAAGTCACTTCTGGGGCCATCTTATGAAGACTTCTAAGGCAATTCTTAAGTCACTTGATGAAACGTGTTTCTTCAAGATGCAGTTTTCTGTTAAAAAGGAATAAAAATAGATATTCATACACAAAAAAGTATCGGCTCTCATTTCTTAAGGACCTGTGACAGAACGGTAGGATTGGTGAGGGTAGTGAATCACTGTGAAATGGGATAAGGATTTTTATTCCCCAGGAAAGAAGCAAAAACTTACAAAGACCCTGAATGTGCAACCAGTTCTCTTACTTTACTACCTGTATCGTCACTTATATTTCTACTCTAATAAATTGTAAGTACTTTTACCCCTGAAATACTTAAATTTCATTTAAGTCATATTTTAAACTTAGAACTTTACTGTTGCCCTGTTAAAAGGGCAAGAAAATTGTACTTCAAAGTAATTTCTCATATGCCACTCTATCTCTCATCTATCATATATTTAAAGGACAGTTTTCATTATACCTTTATAGATTATACATTTTTCCTTGTGACCATTGGTCCTCTATTCATGAATGAAAGGAATAATGAAATAATGTTTGATAAATACTAGAAGATCTACCAGGAAAAGTTTGTGATTTCTGCTTTTTTAGGAATCTTTAGGAGAGGATTAGAAAACCTCTTTGTTTAATTTGTTTTAGTTGTAAATATCTTGCAAAACATGAGACTCTGGAGCATGGCACTTTTTCCGAACTCTTACAACTTTGGCCTACCCTAGGTGTATTGTTACACCTTGAATTTCCTTAATTCTTGTGACCACATAATACATTCACTCTGTTCTTAATGTCCCTGCAATTAACCTTGATTCAAAGGATGAAGCCAAGTCTTAGAAATGCTACCAAGGTATAATATGTAAATAAACAGATCAGTTGACATCAGGAGGTGATCTCTCTGGACAGACAAATGCCAATTTAACTTTTCAAACCTTAAAACATTCTCAAATATACAAAATCATATAAAATCAAATTGCACTAAAAAAGTAAACACGTACCTTTTAGAAATGGACAGTTAATTGTCTAATGGTACCTAAGTTCAACCCATAATTCTGATATGATAAGTTTGATATTTGTTGGGATTAATTTTTGTATTGATTTTTGGCATGAGTGCTACCCCATGGCCTCTACCCATCCTTGCACTTCTTCCCTCACCCATCTGTAGCCTGTCAAGAGAAGTCACCACTATTATCTAGTTTCTCTAAATCAATTTAAATATGTGTCTCTGATGAGAAAACAATGAGAAAAAAAACTCAGGAAATATTATTTTAAAGGACTTTTTTCAGTCCTTCTATGAAACCAACTTATTTTTAATATACTCATTAATATAGCTCTTTTTTCCTTTTTCTGTGTCTTTCACTCTTAGGGCCCTCCTGGCCCACCAGGACTTCCAGGACCAAAGGTAATTTTCTTTCTTCTTTTAGCATCTTTTATTTGGTGTGGATTTTTTTTGTTGTTGTTGTTATTGTCAATGAGGTTTTTAGTTTAATTTGTTTATTTTTTAATTGGAGGAAAATTGCTTTACAATGTTGTGTTGGTTTCTGCCATAGTCAACGAGGTTTTAAATTCAAATCTCTCTCTTCAGGGGAATATGGGCTTAAATTTCCAGGGACCCAAGGGTGAGAAGGTGAGTAGAGAAAAAAGTTGATTATTCAACCCTCAGTTTTTTTCTTTCACAGTTATTTGAACTTGTCTTTTTGCTTCTTGCAACTAAATTAGCTTGCATGTTATATTATATTATTGTCTGTTTAAACTATGAAATATTACTTACTTATTTTATCTTGCAAACAGGGTGAGCAAGGTCTTCAGGGCCCCCCTGGGCCACCTGGGCAGATCAGTGAACAAAAAAGACCAATCGATGTAGAGTTTCAGAAAGGAGATCAGGTGAGTATGTAGGGAGGAAATCAATGAATATCTTGCTATGAAAGTGGCATTCCATTAAAATGCAGTACAAGCTGGAATAAGGTTATTTGTGATAGTCTTTTTGAAATAACAAGGGTTAGAGATAATTAAAATTTTAAAATATCTTGACTGAGATATACTCTATATACTATAAAATTCACCCATTTCAAGTGTACAATTACATTTATTTAATATATTCACAAGATAGTCAAACAATCACTGCAGTCTGATTTTAGAACATTTTCATGAGCCCCCTGAACAAAACCCCACACCTATTAGTTATCACTTAATATTTTTCCCTACACTTTCAAGCCCTGAAAGTTTAATTAAATGAAACCACTAATTTAATTCTTGGCTCCAAAGATTTGCCTATTTTTGGACATTTTATATAAATGGAATCATATAATATATGATATTCTCTGGTTTATTTTTTTATTATAATCTTTTAAAGTTCATCTGTGTTGTAGTGTGTATTAGTATTTTGTTCCTTTTTATGGCTGAGTTAATAGTCCTTTGCATGTATATTCCCCATTTTGTTTGTTAATTCATTAGTTGATGGACACTTGACTTTTTTCCCATTTTTGGCTATTATAAATAATGCCTTTGTGTACAAAATTAAGTCATTGTAAGATTGTCACTGTTTTACATGACCATGTTCTCTATAATTCACTGATATTCAGGGAGAAAGATGGTATTACTGATAAATTTTCTCTTCGGCAGCACATATACTAAAATTGGAATGATACAGAGAAGATTAGCATGGCCCCTACTCAAGGATGTCATGCAAATTTGTGAAGTGTTCCATATTTGCGGTGGGGGTGGGGCTCCCCAGGTGGCACTAGTGGTAAAAAACTTGCCTGCTAATATAGGAGGTTAAGGGATCCTGGCTTGATCCCTGGGTCGGGAAGATTCCCTTGGCAACCCACTCCAGTGTTCATATCTGGAGAATCCCAGTGACAGAGGAGCCTGGCAGGCTACAGTCCATGGGGTCACAAAGAGTTGGACATGACTGATGCGACTTAGCATACATGCACTAGAGTAGATGAGGGGATCAAATTATATTATACAAAATATTTTATAAGAATAAAAAAATCATTAGTACTTTAATTTGAAGTGCTTTCTTGCTCTTTACCTCAAAACTTGGCTTGTACATACACTAAAAATTAACTGAAATAAGCAAAGATGGCCCTAGATTTTTTTGCGTAGTAGATTTCAACTTTGAATTTGAAACATCTTTGGTTATAGTACATGAGTCTGTAGTTCAGCTAGTTAAAATTGTTCCTAACAGTACTAACAGTTTTAATATTGCTTTCCTTTTCCCTACCACTGCATAGGGACTTCCTGGTGACCGAGGGCCTCCTGGACCCCCAGGGATACGTGGTCCTCCAGTAAGTAACCTAAAATTCTTTAGCAAAATTTAATGTAAATTGATAATCTCGCATAGTACTGCATGAACCAATGTAAAATTACTTTTGTGTGTATAGGGTCCTCCAGGTGGTGTGAAAGGTGAGAAGGGTGAGCAAGGAGAGCCTGGCAAAAGAGTAAGTGTTATGGCTTCTAATAAACCTTACAAAAATTTTTAAACATGTCTTTGAGCACGTACTCATGCACTGTGCATGTGTGTAATTTTATTTTTTCCTCTTAAATCCTGCCTTGATTCCCTCAAAATGGCATGAATGACATATTTATTTATTTATTATAACATTAAAGTCCAGAAAGTCTACTGAAGAGAGTCCCAGGCTGGAAGAAAGCTTGTTATATCCTTTAACCTTATATTTCTAAATAACTAATTTATATTATTACATTTCCTTGAATCCTAAATAGGGTAAACCAGGCAAAGATGGAGAGAATGGCCAACCAGGAATTCCAGTAAGTATTTAAAACCCACCCTCCCCTCCGAATAGCAACATTTGTACATGTTGGTAAAGAAGCAGGATGGCAAAGAGGCTTGGGTTTGAAAATAGTTTAAATGAATAGAAACTATCCTTTCCATCTCTTTTAAATATGAATTTAAAGAGTCTCTGCTTTTCAAGATAGATTTTTAAGTCAGATTTATTGAGATATAATTTGTATACAGTAAAATGAACCATTTTGGTGCACAGTTCTGTGTGTTTTGACAAACACATAAGTTGTGTAACAATCTCCATAATAAAAAACAGTTACATCTCTCTCAAAAGTTCTCTCATGATCTTTCATAGTTATTCCCTCCCCTCCCCTCACCCAGTGTCTATTGAAACAACTGATCTGTTCTCCATCTCTGTAATGTCGCTTACTCCAGAGTGTCATAAAAATGGAGTCATAGCGTATACAGCTTTTTGAATCAGAATTCTTTCACATAGTATAACACACTGTATTGTATATCAGTAGTTCATTCACTTTTAATTGCTGACCGGTATATGACTATGTGGAGTACCAAGGTTTATACATTTACTCATTGAAGGGTATTTTGGTTGTTTCTGGTTTTTTACCATCATGAATAAACTGCTAAAAACCTTCACATACTCTGTTTGGTGTGAACGTAAGTTTTCTTTTTCCAGTTAAAGTTTTGACATATAATTCTAATTACTACTAAAAAAGAGGCAAGTAAAAATATGAAAGTCCAGGAACATTATTTCAGGCAGCCTTAGTATCAGGAGTATCCACCATAGATGTTAAAAGATGTTTTCAAGGACAGATAGAAAATTTGATGAAATTTGGAGACTACTCTGCAGGAAAGGGAGCATTCTTAATAAGACTGGAAGTTGTAAAGTAATATTCAATAGAATCAGATAAATTGATTTCTAAATAATTTTGCTAAACAGGCAGTCCTCAACTTACAAACTGTAGCTTCACCAATGGCTTAAACATATAACATGGCATAAGTGAAAGTGAAAGTTACTCAGTCGTGTCCAACTCTTTGCAACCCCATGGACTATACTGTCCGTGGAATTCTCGGGGCCAGAATACTGGAGTGGGTAACCTTTCCCTTCTCCAGAGTGGGGGTTCCAATTCAGGACCTCAGTTCCTGTCTTCTTTTGAAACAATGATTTATGCAGTCATGATGTTCAACAATTGCCTCTGTTTTTGACAGATATCCCTAGGGAAAAGGCTTTTCTCTCTTTGCACTGGGAGAAGTAAAATTAGGTCAGGTAATGGGATCTTTCTGGGAACCACCAGAAATGACAATTCTGTGGGGATGGGGCTTTGAAGAAGCTTCAGCCTGGTTCTTTCCCTTCCGGTTGCTGCTATGCTGCTGGTCTTTACCTTGATTGTGAGCTGTTGGTTTTCAAGGCTGCTGTAAAACTGAGGAAGGGTGATGAGAACAGAGCCACAAACCACTTTGTTCTAACAAAGATTCAGTCTTTTTTTCCCCCAAAAAATACATTTCCTGGATTGCTGCAAACCCTTGCTTAATTTCTAGAGTTCTAAAAAGATTGACCATTTTTGTCAATGTCTTTGGTGCTTTTATGGAGGAGAGGGATTTTGGAGGTTCTTATTCCACCATTTTTGCTGATGTTGCTGTCTTCTATGTTTTTAAAGGGTTTGCCTGGTGATCCTGGTTACCCTGGTGAACCAGGAAGAGATGGAGAAAAGGTAAGAATTTTAGAACGCCTAGGGAACTGCTTTTATTCTGATTAGCACAATTCTTTTCATCCCAGTTATAAATAAAAAATTTCTAAGTGACTAGATTTTGTATTCAAACTACACCTTCTTTATCCATCTTTTGATAGTATTCCCTTTTCTCTTATACCAATTCCCTAAATTTTATTCACTATCCTGAATCACAGTCCATCTGATAGAAACACATGGAGAATTGTTTAACTTTAGCATTTCCATTGTTAAAAGCTGATGCCTTTACTTTGAGCATGTATTGGCAAAACTTTTGTTCTCCAGAAGGAGGAATCAGCACTATTTTAGTGAGGCCCTCATACTAAAAAAGGCTTATAGCTGTGAATTTAGAATGTTGGCACTAAACATTTCCATTCTCTAGGCAATTATTGTCTGGAAGCCGGTGGCTAATTCCTTGTTGTTGTTTTTTGTTATTGTTGTTGTTGGCTGTTGTTTTTTCATTTGGCCATGCAGCCTGACTGAAGTTATTTATTTAGTTCCCTATTTTAAAAGTGACTTTGAAAAAAATGTATGAAGCCCACAATTTCCATATTTATAGCAGATCACAAAACATCCATTTTTCCAATCTCTGGTCTTTAATTGCTTTCTATGAAAAGCTTTGTTTTTCAGGGACAGGAACGTGTGAGAAACTTGAATGTACCCAGAGGGCACATGTTTTATGATGATTTTATCTCTAAACTAGATCCAAGTTCTAGACTGGCTTAAGAGGCACAACTAGAATAAAGGAAGATAATAAATAGTCAAAGAATAAAATTTTGTTTTTCTAGTTGTATGTGAAGTTATAGGACAGAGTATCTCCTTAAACTAAAAGAAGCTTATAGATAGATGAAAGGTTTCTATGAATAAGTCTAGAATGAGAGTAGAGATGTGAGAGGTACACCTATTCTTGGATCTTGGCCAGTGGAGTAACAGTTGAATACTGTGATCTTCACCTGTTGTATCTACTGGTTAAGGGTAATAGTTTTGTCTGAATTTGTCTTTCAGTACAGTCTAAGAGCAAAGTCACAAACCAATTATGATTTATTAGCTATTCCTGGTGATAGTTAACTCCATCAGCTTTAAAATATCTGTTACTAATGGAAATGACACTAAATTTATGCCCCTGACAAGTTTTTTGAAAAAAACATGGCTAAATGTAAGAAAAGGGTAAAGATTTTAGCTGATTCTAGTAATACCAATTTTTAAATTCAGTGTCTTCTCTATGTTACAGCTAGAAATACTTTAGAAGTCTGGTCTATATATAAGGCAAAGAAGTTAATTGATTTGGTCAGCATCATATAGCTTGTAAATCTGACATAACAGCACAGGCTTTCCTAGGCTTAGCTAAGTAGTGTTTTATTAACTCATTTTGTATTTCTCTTTGACATTTTTTATTATGGATTTCTGGGTCTTTATGAAACTTAATTATCAGTTATATTTTTGAGGAAATTGATGTTTTCATGTGATTTTTACTAATCTATTGTATAATTGTATTGAACAGGGTCAAAAAGGTGACACTGGCCTACCTGGGCCTCCTGGACTTGTAAGTTTTTTTTCTCTCAGTTTTTATTTATTAAATTTATTAGTGCATTTTAAATTTTGTGTCTTAATTATATACTCCATACCTTTTCCTCATAGAACACAAAATTCCAAGTCTTTATCAACTCCTCCTGTCTTAAAAGTCTTTACATCTAAAACTTCAGTGAGGTTGACCTCAAAGTCTTTGTATTGGTCTGCCTGTGTATTATTTCTCCATAATAAAGCTCCAAAATTATGGTATTAGGTTTTTTTGCATAATGATTGCCAAATCATTTCTCAAGTAACCAGCAGGTGGTGCAAGTGTTGCTTACAAAGATGCAAAAAATGAAACTTGCGGAACTAGGGATTGGTCCTTTCCCCTGCAGGGCTCAGAAGAAAGATGGATTTGGTCTTAATAGCTTTTCTCAATTTGTAATTGTCTGATTCACACCTCTTTCTTCCTGGAGTGTGTGCTTTTAGGGGCTCTTCATAACAAATGCAGGAAACTATTCTATGAAAGAATACTTGAGGGGTTTACAACTTTTCTGTCATATTTGTATTTACCATGAAATTCTAGTCACATATGTTTTCATTCTTATTAAGAATAAAATATCTCTGTTGCAGTTGACATATTGGTTTTCCTTTCATTGAAATTTGCTAAGACTCCTGGCTTTAGACTTCACTAAAGTTGCAAAGGGGCAAGTGCCATAAACCCTATATGATAAGACATTTGAATAATGTTTATTTAATTATTTTTGTCCATAGTGGGTCTCAGATATTGATACTTGGTACTTTATCAAATCCAATGATGAGGGTGTGTTATATTTAAAGAAGATATTAAGATAATTTTTATTTGCTTTCATTTTAAAATCAGAATTTTACTTTTCTAACAAATATTTTTTCTAAAAAATGAGATGATACAATTTTGATGAGCTTGAGAAGAAATAGAAATTTTGAGAGTGTGTCCTGTTCAATAGCTCACTTCCCCTTTGAACTACTATCCCAATTCTAGGTCCGACAAATGGCCATTTGTCTGAATATTTCTTGTATCCAAAAGAGCCAGGATGAATATTGCCAGTAGGTGATAATTTCTGTCTCAGACTGATAGTTGCTTAAAAGTAAAGCTTACTTTACCTTTATAACTCTATGAAGTTAACCTCTTTATATTATATTATTTAATATAAAATTCTTTAGGCATGAGGTTCTAAGAAGATAGAAAGGGAATTATTAGCTAGTTGATTTTAATTAATAAAGCCCTCCTGGAAGAATGACTTTTCTTTTTCTTTTTAAGAAGAAGAAAAAAAAAATATGAGTTGACAAAGAGAAAGATTATGGGAAGGCATCCTTAGAATGGCATATTTAAAGGAAAAAGCAGGAATGTGCAAGATGCATGAAGTGGTTACAATCAGACTTCGCTCTCCTAAAAAGTCATTGCTAGAACTAACAGGACATGAAACAGATGAGAGAGGTATTGGGAGTGAGAAGTATGTTTAGAGTCCAGGCTATAAAGTGACATAATATATAGTGAGAAGTAATGAACAATTATGAGTGCTCTAACAGGAAGCGTAACACAGAAAAATTGCTTTTTGAGGAAGTATATCCTAGTAGTAGATTTGGATTTAAAGGGAAAAGCTCAGAGTTGTTTCTGTTAGTCCAAGTGTGAGGTAAGGATAGAAGGTGTCACAGAAAAGAAGGGGACAAATTGGAGAGACTATTTTAACAAAGAATTATAGGGCTTAGGTGATTGGAATGAATTGAATGTAAATGATAAGAGACATCAAACATAATTCTAACTCTGTAAGCCTGGGGCTCAAGTGGATGGTAATATTGATACTGACATTGAACATTTTCTAATCTGTTGAAGTGTGCTGCTCACAATCTATGTAAGGTAGTCTTGATGATTTTGCATCTGAACACTTTGTGAAAACGATGCATTGTAATCATATGGACCTACCAGGTTATTTTCAGAAAAACAAGTCTCTTCCTCTTTGAATTCCTTTATTTTTTCTTTCATAATAAAGGTAATACCTAGGCCTGGGACTGGTGTAACTGTAGGAGAAAAAGGAAACATTGGGTTACCTGGCTTGCCTGGAGATAAAGGAGATCGAGGATTTCCTGGAATACAAGGTCCACCCGGCCTTCCTGGACCTCCAGGTAAATGAGACTGTACTGTACTTAATACACTTGTGTTTATAGTATCTTTACTAATCCATGTATATAATATTATCATACTAGTTCCAGGGTGAGCATGGCACTAGAAGACATAAGTATTTTTTAATTGATAGGAACGCCTCAGCTCTTAACTATAACCTTTCCAAGTTCCTCATGTATACTTAAAAAAAAATCAGAATTACTTGAATAGTGTTGTCTTACAATAAAAAATATCATTTCTATCTTTTGTTATTAATAAATTACACCAAACATTACTGTGAGCCAAATATTAATCATTGTACCTTTCATGCTGTTATGGTAGGAAACATTGTACTAATGATGCCTAGTTATGTAAGATTTACTGTATTTTTATGTAGTAAACAGCACTATCCACTTAGAATGCCAGAAACATCTACCTAGAAATCCCCATGGCGATTTTGCTGTGCAGTAAAATCTTGGAGCTCAGTACCAATTTTATATCACTTCCTTACTGAAGATACACAGTACAGTAGAGCACTTCTAATTTGGCTGCTAATTGAGCAGTGCCCTTGTTTAGCATGTTTATTTGGATGTTCTCTGAAATGAGGTGATAGTATGCCTCTCATGTAAAATTTGAAAAAAAATCTGGTACAGTATCTGTCACACATAAGTATTTAATAAATTATGGTTACTTTTCCATAAAAAATATTTGCCTAATGAAATGTTAACATGATAAGATGAGTGCTGCTCAGTGTTTCTGCCAAGAAGAAAGAGAATAAGTTGTGGGTCCCATTTTGTTCAAAGTGTATATAAAGTATATGCACTTTATATACTTTATATACTATATATACACTTTATATACTTTATATAAAGTATACCCTTTGGATTTCTATCTTCAGGGTAGTGGACTAAAGATATAACTGTGTCTGGCAAATTCAGATAAGGAATTCTCCAGGGATATAGCAAAAAATTTAAAGTGTTGGATAGTATGAAATAAAATGTAAGACACACAAAGGATAAACCTAGATGTCCCAAAATCCAACATGAAGGAGTTCAAAAAGAGAATAGGACAAGAAGCAATATTCGAAAAATTAATGGTTAAAACTTCTAGCTATTTAAAAAAGGCATATTTCCCTGTAAAAAGGCTTATGAATTACAAAGCAAAAGTAATAATACAAAATTAATACAGAATACATACCTAAACACATTGTAAGGACATTTTAGAATTTAAGGATAAAAAGAAGTTCTTAAAAACTGTCTGTGACCCAAAGCAGATCACTTACGAATCAGTGAGAGTCAGATGAAGATAATGGGGCAAATTTTCAAAATAAAAAGGAAAAATAACTATGAATTTGAGATCCTATATTACATCAAACTGTCATCCTAAGGTGAAGATGAGGACCTCCAGATCTCTGAAATAGTTACTGGAGCTTTTACTCCAAGAAGAAAGAAATGAATTCAGGATGAAGTTGGGAGTAGGGGTGGGTAACACAGAAGAAACAATGGTTAAGAAAGATGTTAATAAAGCATTTTAAGTCTAAATAAGTATTGATCATAAAAAATAACAAATATTTTAAGTAACAATATGGAAGTATAATTGTACATACTACTAACATAGAATGTAGAGATACAGAGAGAATGGGGAAGTGAATTATATGGTTTATTGTCTTGTTAGAGGGAGAGAATATAAATACTACTAACTATATAAGGTTTTCAAAAAATACATATTTTAGTTCCTAGGTTAAACATTTTAATAGTAACCACTAGAAAATAATTAAAATAATATATATTACTTACTTGTTGAAGAAAGAAGATGACCAAAATCTTGACCTATGTAATACAAGTTAGGTTTGGGACAAAACAGACACAGATAAACCTGGATAAATAAAAAAACATAAACTGACAAGAAGTTAAAAACAAATCAGTAACTTCAATAAATGTGAAAGGACTAAACACTGATTAATAAACAAAACCTAAAATAAAATTGGAATAAAATCTATATGCTGTGCACAGTAGAGACATCTAAAGTAAAAGAATGTAGAAAATATGAAATTTAAGCAATGAGAGAATGTTAAGCAAATGCTACCCAAAAAAAGCTGGTTTAGCAATTCTAATATAGTATGAAATAGAATTAAATGCAAAAATGCATTACAAAGAGATATTTCATATGGATAAATAGACAAATTATACCACAACTATATAAAAGTCATGACATTTACTCATCTAAAATTATAGCTTTGAATATGTGAAGTGAAAACTGATAAACAACAAGGGATAAATTGGAAATTCCCCAGTATATCAAGGAAGTAAAATATAAATATGGATATAAATGATTTGAGTAACACAATCAAGCTGTATTTTTGAGAGAGAGAGAAAAATTTTGTGCAGCAGAGAATGTACATTCATTTCAAACACACATGAAGCATTTGTGATGTGTAGCTTTGAAATTGTGTAGTCAAGAAATTGACTCTATTAGACCAGAAAAAATCTTTTAAAAGTGTATGCAGGATACTGTACACAGAAAACCCTAAAGATATTATCAGAAAATTGCTAGAGCTAATCAGTGAATTTAGCAAAGTTGCAGAATACAAATCAATACACAGAACTCACTTGCATTTCTATATACTAACAATGAAAAATCAGAAAGAGCAGTTAAGGAATCAATCCCATTCACCATTACAACAAAAAGAATTAAATATATAGGAATAAACTTACCTAAGGAGACAGAAGAACTGTACACAGAAAATTATAAGACACTAATGAAAGAAGTCAAAGGTGACATAAACAGATGGAGGGATATTCCATGTTCCTGGGTAGGAAGAATCAATATTGTGAAAATGACCACAGTACCAAAAGCGATCCCTATCAAATTACCAATGGCATTTTTCACAGAACTAGAACAAAAAATTTCACAATTCATATGGAAACACAAAAGACCCCAAATAGCCAAAGCAATCTTGAGAAAGAAGAATGCAGCTAGAGGAATCAAGCTTCTTGACTTCAGGTTATATTTTTAGATGAGTAAGTTTCATGACTTTTATATCATTGTGGTATAATTTGTCTATTTATCCATATGAAATATCTGTTTTTAATGAATTTTTGCATTTAATTCTATTTCATACTGTATTAGAATTGCTAAACCAGCTTTCTTTTTGGTAGCATTTCCTGCCCTGGAGGAGGAACCCACTCCAGTATTCTTGCCTGGAGAATCCCACGGACAGAGGAGCCTGGTGGGCTACAGTCCATGGGGTCACAAAGAGTCGGACACGACTAAAGTGACTTAGCACACAACATAGCCTGCACACAAAGCTACAGTCATCAAGACAGTATGGTACTAGCACAAAAACAGAAATATAGACCAATGGAACAAGATAGAAAGCCCAGAAATAAACCCATGCACCTATGGGTACCTTATTTTTGACAAAGGAGGCAAGAATATACAATGGGGCAAAGACACCTTCTTCAATAAATGGTGCTGGGAAAACTGGACAGCTACGTGCAAAAGAATGAAATTAGAACACTTCCTAATACAATACACAAAGATAAACTCAACATGGATTAAAGACATAAATGTAAGACCAGAAACTATAAAACTCTTAGAGGAAAACATAGGCAGAACACTCGATGACATAAATCAAAGCAAGATCCTCTATGACCCACCTCCTAGAGTAATGGAAATAAAAACAAAAGTAAACAAGTGGGACCTGATTAAACTTAAGAGCTTTTGCACAGCAAAGGAAACTATAAGCAAGGTGAAAAGAAAACCCTCAGAATGGGAGAAAATAATAGCAAATGAAACAACTGACAAAGAACTCATTTCCAAAATATACAAGCAGCCCATACAACTCAATGCCAGAAAAACAAACAACCCAATCTAAAAGTGTGGAAAAGACCTAAAGAGACATTTCTCCAAAGATGACATACAGATGGCTAACAAACACATGAAAAGATGCTCAGCATCACTCATTATTAGAGAAATGCAAATCAAAACCACAATGAGATATCACCTCACACAGGTCAGAATAGCCATCATCAAAAAGTCTACAAATAATAAATGCTGGAGAGGGTGTGGAGAAAAGGGAACCCTTTTGCACTGTTGGTGGGAATGTAAATTGATACAGCCACTATGAAAGATGGTATGGAGATTCCTTAAAAAACTAGGAATAAAACCACCATATGTCCCAGCAATTCCACTCCTGGGCGTATACCCTGAGGAACCCCAAATTGAAAGAGACACATGTATCCCATTGCTCATTGCAGCACTATTTACAGTAGCTAGAACATGGAAGCTTCCCTGGTGGCTCAGAGGTTAAAGCGTCTGCCTGCAATGCGAGAGACCTGGGTTCAATCCCTGGGTCAGGAAGATCCCCTGGAGAAGGAAATGGCAACCCACTCCAGTATTCTTGCCTGGAGAATCCCATGGACGGAGGAGCCTGGTGGGCTACAGTCCACGGGGTCGCAAAGAGTCGGACACAAGTGAGCGACTTCACTTTCACTTTCAGAACATGGAAGCAACCTAGATGTTCATCGACAGGTGAATGGATAAAGAAGTTGTGGTACATATACATAAGGGAATATTACTCATCCATAAAAAGGAATGCATTTGAGTCAGTTCTAATGAGGTGGATGAACCTAGAACCTATTATACAGAGTGAAGTGTCAGAAAAAGAAAGATGAATACTATTTTCTAACACACATATATGGAATCTAGTAAAATGGTACTGAAGAATTTATTTACAGGGCAGCAATGGAGAAACAGACATAGAGAATAGACTTATGGACATGGGGAGAGGGGAGGAGAGAGTAAGATGTATGGAAAGAGTAACATGGAAACTTACATTACTATATGTAAAATAGATAGCCAACGGGAACTTGCTGTATGGCTCAGGAAACTCAAACAGGGGCTCTGAATCAACCTAGAGGGGTGGGATGGGGAGGGAGATGGGAGGGAGTTTCAAAAGGGAGGTGATATATGTATACCTATGGCTGATTCATGTTGAGGTTTGACAGAAAACAGCAAAATTCTGTAAAGCAAGTATCCTTCAATAAAAAATTAATTAAAAAAAAAGTATATGCAGGCCATACCCTGTGACCACAGTAAAATGAAGTTAGAAATTAACAACAAAAACCACCAAATATTTTTATATTAAAGTACACATTTGTAAATAGCTCTATAGGTAAAGAAGATATAGAAATGGAGATGCTGCTGCTGCTGCTAAGTCACTTCAGTCGTGTCTGACTCTGTGTGACCCCAGAGATGGCAGCCCACCAGGCTCCCCCGTCCCTGGGATTCTCCAGGCAAAAGAACACTGGAGTGGGTTGCCATTTCCTTCTCCAGTGCATGAAAGTGAAAAGTGAAAGTGAAGTCGCTCAGTTATGTCAGACTCTTAGCGACTGCATGGATTGCAGCCTACCAGGCTTCTCCGTCCATGGGATTTTCCAGGCAAGAGTACTGGAGTGGGGTGCCATTGCCTTCTCCAGAAATGGAGATGATGAACTACTAAATGCTAAACAATTTCATATCAAAATTCATTAAATATAGCCAAAAGTCTTACACTTAATTGATCACAAAATTAGAGATCCTAAACTTAAATGAGCTAAGTTGTAAAAATAGTAAGAAATAAAACAAGCACATGCCATTTGAAGCAACATGGATGGACCTAGATATTGTCATACTAAGTGAAGTCAGAGAAAGATATCATGTGATGCTGCTTATATCTGGAATCTAAAAAAAAAAGGTACAAATGAACTTATCTACAAACAGAAATAGAAGAACACATGTAGAAAGCAAACATATGGATATGGGGGGGGCGGGATTGGAAGATTGGGATTGACATAGCACACTACTGTATATGGACAGAGGAGCCTGGCAGGCTACAGTCCATGGCATCTCAAAAAGCTGGTCACAACAGAGACGTAGCACATGCATGCATGCACACACACGTATAAAAATAGATAACTAGTAAGAACCTACTGTATAGCACAGGGAACTCTACTCATATGGAAAAATAATCTAAAAAAGAGTGGATATATGTTTATGTATAACTGACTTACTTTGCTGTATACCAGAAACTAACACAACATTGTAAGTCAACTATATGCCAATAAAATTTTTAGAACAGAAGCATAAACAAAATAGATGGAAAACTTGATAAAGGTAAAAATAAAGTAAAATCAAGATAAAGGCAGGAAAAGACTCAAAATCAGTAAAGAAAAAAAGATACCATAAAATACAATTCAAATTCTTGAATTATAAGAAAGCTATAAAATTGTCAATATTTTTGAAATTCTATATGAAATATATATTCTTCATGAAACAGAAAACATAATTTAATAAAAATTTTCCTGAGAAAGTAGGACACCTAAGTAGATCAATTGCCATAGAAGATTTTGGAAGGTTAAAGGTCTCCCTGAAAAATATTAGTTTTGTGGGTTGGTTTTATGAATGAATTTTACCAAGTTCCTGAGCAGGCAATTCTCATAGTTTAAAAACTGTTCCAGAACACTTTTTTAAAAAGGAAATTCAATTTAACAATTGATACCAAACTATGAATGTTTGGTATGATACCAACTTATGAATGTAGGAGTAACAATCTTAAATATTATCAATTCAGAAGTATATTAAATAATGTATTTGTAACTGAATAGTATTTACACTAAGATTACATGGATGGTTCAACATTACTTTAATTGACTACATTGACATATTGAAAAAGAATAGGACAATAGATAAAAAGAAAACAGTCAAAATTTAATACCTATTTATTTTTAAAAGGAAAAAAATTCTTTTTTTTATAATTTTTTTTTTTTACCTTACAATATTGTATTGGTTTTGCCATACATCAACATGCATCCTAAGATTGGAAGGGAACTATCTCAATTTGATGAAGCAGTCTACTTCATACAGGAAGTATAGGACTGTGCAGGAAATATACTTTGTGGTGAAACATCAGGAGTATTCCCATTCAAGTCAAGAATAAAATAAAGATGGTCACCAATGGTCACCAATGTTATTTGTTCTTAAACTAAAGATCCCAGCCAGTAAGTCTGGAAGAAGAAAAAGAGGTATATGGATGGAAAACAAACCCCCCCCCACATTTTGGTTATTCAAAAGCCATGTGATTATCTACTCAGAGAACCTAAAAGAATCAAATGACGAATTATCAGAACTTAATGTTTGCAAGGCATCCAAATATGAATTGAAAATTTAAATGATTTGCTTTAAACCAGCAAGAAATGATTAAACATACAAGAGGGGAAAAAACCAGTTAACAATAGAAACAACAATAAAATTCACATTAGCAATCAAATTTACCCATGAATAAACCTAACAAAAGATGTATAAGATCTCTTTGCATAACTTTATATTATTAAATAATATAAAATTAATAAATAAATGGAAATATATATGTAATTATTACTTGATGTGGGAATTCAGTATTATATACAAGTGATTCACCAAAATTTAATCTTTAAATTCAAATTAATCTCATTCAAAATACCAGTGATTTTTTTTAAATGTAACTGATAAGCTGGTTCTGAAATTTATTTAGAAGAATAAATTTGTAAGTGTAGTGAAGATGGTTTTAAACAGAACAAAGATAGTTTTAAAAAGAACAAAGATGAGTATATTTTCCTTGCCAGTTTTGAAAATATTATAAAGCTGCAGTAATGAAAAAATGTGTTAGTGATGCAGGAAGAGACAGCAGAACAGAAGAATGTCCAGAAACAGAGCCATGTTTACCTGAAAACTTTGAGGTGCCTCTTCTCTTGTCAGTGGCTTTCTAGTATTTCAGAGATTAAGAGATCGTAGTGTCAAAGTGTAGAGAGTTAGTTACTAGTACGTTTCCAAAAGTAATGTGAGTGTTAGTTGCTCAGTCGTGTCTACCTCTTTGCAACCCCATGACTGAGGCCCTCCAGGCTCTTCTGTTCATTGGATTCTCCAGGCAAGAATGCTAGAGTAGGTTGCCATTTCCTTCTCCAGGAGATCTTCCCGACCCAGGGATCAAACCTGGGTCTCCCACATTGTGGGCAGATTTTTTTTTTTTTTTTTTTTTGACCACCTGAGCCACCAGGAAAGCCCTCCAAAAGTAATAAAACTACTTTATTCTTTCTTATATTCAAACTGGTACTTACATTATTGGGACTTTTCATCTTTTCTCTACATGTTGATTCTCATAGAAAAAAATAAGAACATGGCTCGTATTATACATAGAAAAAAATAAGACCATAACTGATATTAATACATTAAAGAAAGATTTTATCATTACTTAATGTCTCATTGAGACCCAAAGTAATATGTCTGAAATAAGATCATTTTGATCACTTTAATGGGTATTTGTTTTTATCTTAGGACCTGCAGTTATAGGTCCTCCTGGACCCCCTGGCTTTCCTGGGGAAAGGGGCCAGAAAGGTGATGAAGGCCCACCTGGAATTTCCATTCCTGGATCTCCTGGACTTGATGGACAGCCTGGGGCTCCTGGTCCTCCTGGCCCCCCTGGCCCTCCCGGCCCTCACATCCCTCCTAGTAAGCTATATACTTTTCTCCTATTAAGTTCTGTTGTTGTATTTGTTTTATCTTCATTTATAAGTGAATCTGATGGTTTGCATCATTCTTGTATTTCTGATAAATAAGAGTCTTCTGCTTCTACTTTTTATTTATGGTGATTATTTGATATTTAAATTTGTTCTTCAAATTGTCATTAATATCATAGAAACAACTGAAAATAAATCTTTGTTTTTCTAGCCTATCAGACTTTCTTTTTGTTGAGTCTTCTGGATATTTTACAATTGGCTTGCTATTATTGCTTTATCTTATCTCAGGTGATAAGATATGTGAAGCAGGCCCTCCTGGCCCTCCAGGATCTCCAGGTGATAGAGGACTCCAAGGAGAACAAGGAATGAAAGGTTTGATCCCCATATTCCTTCATTCTTTCAAGTCATTAGCAAAATTCCCTATATCCTCCACCCTTCCTCAGCCACTCACTCCCATGGTCAGACCCCAAGACCATACATTACCAATAGTGAACACTTCCAAATTGTGATTTCCTGACCACTATATCCTATCTATCTAGCTCACTACCTCTAATAACCTGACTCCAACATTACTTCAAACTCAGTGAAACCTGCCAACCTTTATTATCCCTCAGCCTTTTGAAGTCTTTTCTTATCTCTTAACCCAGCTTAAATTCCATGATCAATCCTTGTAGTCAATCCCATGCATAAACTTTTGACTTCTTTGCCCTCCTCTCCTGCCATTGGAACCAAAAGATAGCCCTGGTAATTCAATAATTGTGGGAAATAGTGAAGGACAGGAAAGCCTGGCATGCTGCAGTCCATGGGGTTGCTAAGAGTTGGGCAGGACTAAGTGGCTGAAGAACAACAAATTCCAAATTACCACCTCTTCTGAGCCTGCACCTGGTTTTCCCTTTTCAAACTTCTCATACATCCTCTTCTATTCTTATTTTAGGATTCTGACTTAGCTTCCTCCTCCACAGACCAGTTGAAGCAATAACAAGAGAACTTTCACAAATTGCCACCACCACCACATTTATTCTGCCTCCTGCTGATCATTGTTACTGCTCCTATCTAAAACAGTTCTTCTTTGTACAGTAGATTCCATTTCCTCTTGTTTCCCTCAAAGATTCATTTGAGAAATTCTTATCTCTCCCATATCATCAATTTTCCCCTTTCACTGGATCATTCCTAGCAGTATACAAATATGTCTTTGTTTACCCATCTAAAAAATATCTTATAATAATCTCACTTCAGCTGCTAGATACTACTCTATTCCTGTTCTTTCATTTGCAGCAAAACTCTTCAATAATTTTCTACTCACTGTCTCTAGATAACTCTCCTCTCCTCTCATTTTCTGTTAGTGAAATGAAAGTCGCTCAGTCGTGTCCGACTCTTTGCAACCCCATGGACTATATAGTCCATGGAATTCTCCAGGCAAGAATACTGGAGACGGTAGCTTTTCGCTTCTCCAGGGGACCTTCTCAGCCCAGGGATTGAACCCAGGTCTCCCACATTGCAGGTGGATTCTTTACCAGCTGAGCCACCAGGGAAGCCCAAGAATATTGGAGTGGGTAGCCTATCCCTTCCCCAGTGGATCTTCCTGACCCAGGAATTGAACTTGGGTCTCCTGCATTGCAGGCGGATTCTTTATAAGCTGAGCTATTAGGAAAGCCCATCGTTTTCTGTTAAACGTACTCCAATCAGGACTCGCCCCCCCCCAAACACACACACACTCGCATCACTCCATAAATGCTGTTTTTGTCAAAGTCACCAGTAGCCTGTGTGTGTTAAGTCGCTTCAGTGTTGTGACTGTATGGGCTATAGCCCACTAGGCTCCTCTGTCCATGGGATTATTCACTACCAATTCAAATATTGTCTCAGTCCTTATTTTACTTGATTTTTGCATTCTTTAAACAGTTTATTCACTTGGTTTTCAATAAATAACCTGCTCTGTTTTTATTCCTTCCTCCCTGGCATATATGTGAAAGGGAGCCATTGTGATTGGAGTAGACTGAGCCTAGGTCAGGGTGCATGGCAGGGCTGGGAGGAGAACCGTAGAATATGATGTAATATCATTTGAGGGGGGGCAGTCTGTGGCAGATCATACAGGACCTTGTAAGACACTGTGATGATTTTATCTTCTATGTGGAAAGTGTTGAAAGTGAAAGTGTTATTCTCTCAGTTGTGTCCAACTCTTTGTGACCCCATGAACTGTAGCCCACCAGGCTCCTCTGTCCATGGGATTCTCCAGGCAAGAATACTGGCGTGGATTGCCATTTTCTTCTCCAGAGGATCCTCCTGACCCAGGGATCGAACCCGGGTCTCCTGCATTGCAGGCAGACTCTTTACCAACTGAGCTACACACACACACACACACACACACACACACACACACACACACACACACACACACACATATATAGTAGATATGTCTCTATCTATATAGATATGTCTCTCCCTATATACACTCTGTCTCTATATGTGTATCTCTATATGTGTGTCTATCATCTCATATGTAACTGCTATCTAAATCAAAATATAGAACTTAACCAGAATTCTAGAAGACTCTCTTGTGCATCCTAATCAGCACTTGGAAAGGTAACCACTGTTTTGTCCTCTCAGTTTGCCTTGAACTTTGTAGAAATGGAATCATATAGGCCCTTTTATGTCTTAATATTTTATCTGGTTTGTTTTGCTTAATATTATATGTATTAAATATTCCTAAATATCCATTCTAATGTTAATGGGCATTTGGTCTGGGGCTATTATGAATAAAGCTGCCATGAACATTCATATATATATTATGTCATATATACATATATGTGTGTGTATATACATATATATACATATATATATATATGTGTGTGTGTGTATTATAGGATATAAGCATTCATTCCTGTTGTGTAAACCTTATCGGAGAAGGCAATGGCACCCCACTCCAGTACTCTTGCCTGGAAAATCCCACGGATGGAGAAGCCTGGTAGTAAGCAGTCCATGGTGTCGCTAAGAGTCAGGCACGACTGAACGACTTCACTTTCACTTTTTACTTTCACGCTTTGGAGAAGGAAATGGCAACCCACTACAGTATTCTTGCCTGGAGAATCCCAGGGACAGGGGAGCCTGGTGGGCTGCCATCTATGGGGTCGCACAGAGTCGGACACGACTGAAGCGACTTAGCAGCAGCAGCAGCAGGATAGGTCTAGATTTTGATTCTATAGATATCACCAAACCATTTGACAAAGAGAATTTAGTTTCCACTTCTCTCACAATTATTGATGCTGAGCCTCTTGTATAGTTTGTACACTCTCTTTGTAAAGTACTTATTTTTTTCTGTGTTTAATTGGGTTGTTGGATATATGTATCACAAATATATTCTCCCATTCTGTGACTTGATTTTTTACTCATGTCTTTTCTTGAAGAGAGGTTGTTAATTAACAGAAATCAAATTATAAATGTCCTCTTTTATGATTAGTGCTATTTCTGTTCTATTTTAGAAATCTTTGCTTACCCCAAGGACCTGATGATATTCCTCTGTTTTCTTCTAAAAGCTTTATTGTTTTCCTTTTTATTTTGATTTTTGATGTATATTGACGTCATCTTTGATTCCCCCCTTCTTTTGCATTCTTTATGTGATCCATGAGAAAATCCCATTGGCTCTACCTTCCAATATGTCCAGAATCTAACCAATTCTCATCATGTTCATTGCCGTCACTCTGGAATGAGCTTCCATCTCTCCTAGATCACTTCAGCAGTAGCTACTTACATAGTTAATATGTTTCCATCCTTGTACTTAGATCACATTCTTAACATAGCAACCAGAGTCCTCCTTTTAAAACTTGTCATATCATGTTGCTTTTCTGTTGAATTTCTTCTCCTAGATTCTTATTTTACTCACAGTAAAAGCCACAGTCTTCATGGTGGCCTATATGATATTTTATGATATACCACTTGTTATAACCTGTTAATGGTCTGAGCTGGTTTCCCTTCCTCACTCTATTCCAGTAATCTCTTCTCCTTGATGTTCTTTCTGTGTGCTAGAAGACATAGCTACTCTTTCTGCCTGGACTGCTCTACAGTTGTTGCACACATGCCATGTCCTTTAAGTTTTTATTTTTATCATATGTCATCTTCTCAATGATTTCTATCCTGACTATCTTATTCAAAATTGCAACCTGCCACCCATCCCTAAGTATATCCAGTTTGACTTACTCAGCCAATGGTAGAATGTGAGCACCATGAATGTATGGATTTTGTCTGTTTTGTTTATCATGTATTATAGACTCCTCTAATAGTGCTTGGCACATAGTAGGTGCTCAGTAAATATATATCAAATGAATGGATTCTAAATATAAGCTTCTCTAACTACACTGTTGCATGGGAATATTGTCCTTTAGTGCAAACTTCCTTGTGTTCAGTCACTCAGTCATGTCCAACTTTTTGCAACCCCATGGACTGTAGCCCGTCAGGCTTTTCTGTCCATGGGATTTTCCAGGCAAGAATACTAGAGTGGGTTGCCGTTTCCTCTTCCAGGGGATCTTCCCAACCCAGGGATTGAACTGGCTTGTCCTGCATTCGCTGGGGTATTCTTTACCATAGATCCCCCTGGGAATCCCCGCTAAGTTCTTTAGAACCTGTCTAAAGAAGATATATGTAACCATTGAAGTAAAATTTGTTTTTTATTATGGTTCTCTCTAGGTGACAAAGGTGACACCTGCTTCAACTGTATTGGAACTGGTGTTTCAGGGCCTCCAGGTCAGCCTGGTTTGCCAGGTCTTCCAGGTCCCCCAGGTAAAACATTCTGCCTTGGGACAACCTTTAAAATATTTCTTGCTAGATATTGGTGAGCTTATAGCTTTAGAATGATGCCAGTTTTTCCTTTTATAGCTAGTCATTCATATTCATAAATAACTGAATATGTAATATCAGTATCTGCTATGAAATAAATTATGCTCTTGCTTTCTGTACCTGAAGCTACCCACATTTTCTATTATTAAAGCATTTCAACAATATTATTCCAGGAAAAATATCATCCTTATTTTCCATATGGTGAAGAAAATAACTTAAACAGAGTCAGACTTTTTTATTCCAGAAAACTGGGGAAAATGTTCATAATGCTTGACCCCTGAATATCATTTCCAGTGTCAGATTCTAGTCATTGGGATGTATCATATGTTATCATTGAGAAATGGGGTTTTTACTAGATTTTGGAAATCAACTGCCAATATCCCTCTTTATTTATTTTAATTTAAAAACTGTTCCTCTTTTTTTGTAATTTTCATTGGAGTACTGTTGATTTATAATGTGTTAATTTCTGCAGTGCAAAATAAATCAGACACATATACATACATATATCCACCCTTTTTTAGATTCTTTTCCCATATAAGCCATTACAAAGTATTGAGTAGAGTTCCCTGTGCTATGCAGAAGGTCCTGATTAATAAATTATCTATTTTATGTATAGTGGTGTGTATGTGTCAATCCCAGTCTCCCAATTTATCCCCCACTTACTCCCAGGTAGCCATAAATTTGTTTTCTACATCTGTGACTCTACTTCTATTTTGTAGATAGGTTCATTTGTACCCTTTTTTTTAGAGTCCACATATAACCAGTATCATATGATATTTGTCTTCCTCTTTCTATATATAACTCCTTCCCCATTTCCAAGCAGAACTGTATTTGATATCCATCAGACCCACAACACTTTCACTTAGCTGCTTCTTGGAATACCCCAATATTCTCTTGAAATCACACTTTATGTCTGAGTCAGTCAGGGCTGAGAATAGACACCAGATCTCTTACCTTTCTGTCTAGTGTATCTCCCTAGTGAACCATTTCATTTGGTGCTTGGAAATAGATTTTCAGCAAGTCTAATAGCTGCCCCTGGAAGTTCATCATCTAGCCTTGTACTTCTGGTCTAGTGATTTTCAAGCTTGGGAGTGCATCAGAATTATTTGGAGGGCTTGTTAAAACCCATATTGCTGGGTCCCACCCCCCAAATTTTTGATTCAGTAGACCTGAGATGGAGGGCCCAAGAATTAGCATTTCTAGCCAGTACCCAGGTGGTGCAAATGCATCTGTTTCAGGGAACCATTTTGAAAACACTGCTTTAGTAGTAGTTCCTCTAGTCTTTGAGCACCAATCCTTTTTCATAAAGTAAATTTTAGGGAGTGATAAACCAAATAAAGAACTGGTAGGAATCTAGGAAAATTGTTCAAGTAAGAACAGAGAAAAATATGCAGACTTTGTCCTTATCTCATTCTGCCTTTGACAATGGGATGCTTATAGAAGCCGAGTACTTCTATGCATAGTACTTGGTAGCTACAAGCTTTGAGACACTTTGGAATTGGAAATACACTGCAGATGGTGATTGTAACCATGAAATTAAAACACACTTACTCCTTGGAAGGAAAGTTATGACCAACCTAGATAGCATATTGAAAAGCAGAGATATTACTTTGCCAACAAAGGTCCATCTAGTCAAGGCTATGGTTTTTCCAGTGGTCATGTATGGATGTGAGAGTTGGACTGTGAAGAAAGCTGAGCACCGAAGAATTGATGCTTTTGAACTGTGCTGTTGGAGAAGACTCTTGAGAGTCCCTTGGACTGCAAGGAGATCGAACCAGTCCATCCTAAAGGAGATCAGTCCTGGGTGTTCATTGGAAGGATTGATGCTGAAGCTGAAACTCCAATACTTTGGCCACCTCATGCGAAGAGTTGACTCATTGGAAAAGACTCTGATGCTGGGAGGGATTAGGGCAGGAGGGGAAGGGGACGACAGAAGATGAGATGGCTGGATGGCATCACTGACTCGATGGACATGAGTTTGAGTGAACTCTGGGAGTGGTGATGTACAGGGAGGCCTGGTGTGCTGCAATTCATGGGGTCGCAAAGAGTTGGACATGACTGAGCGACTGAACTGAACTGAACTGAACTGAAGGATACAATGTTGTGTATACCATGAAAGGTTAGATCTACCTAAAAGAAGGGATTATCTCTGTATCTTGAGAACATAAAATAGAGAAATCAACATGTGACTTGTCAAATGAGATTGAATGATATTCTTACTTTAAGACTTGACTTCCTGACTTGCTGATGTTTATATAAGCTTTATCAAAATTTCAAGCCCAAAGCTCATTTGACTCTCTCTCTCTCCTCTCTCTCTCTCTCTCTCTGTGTGTGTGTGTGTGTGTGTGTGTGTGTGTGTGTGTGTGTGTATGTGTGTGTATTAGGATCTCTTGGTTTCCCTGGACAGAAGGGCGAAAAAGGACATGCTGGTGCAACTGGTCCCAAAGGATTATCAGTAAGTTTTGAGTATATTATAGAGCAAAAGAAGTAGAAGAAACCCATTTACACCTTGAGTTTTCACTTGTGGATATATATAAAGGAAATGTAGTTTTTATATTATGATTTATTTCTTTTACTCTTGCTGGCTCATATGTCTCATTTGACTCATAGCTTTGTATACTAAATGTTATTGGGCAGGTTGATTGGATAAACTGGAGAACATATTAGAAAAAAAGAAAGAAACTGATTTTCTTCTCTCTCCTCTTTTTTTCCTCTTTTATTTCTTTTTTAACCCCTCAGGGCATACCAGGAGCTCCAGGTGCTCCAGGCTTTCCTGGACCTAAAGGTGAACCCGGTGACATCCTCACATTTCCAGGAATGAAGGGTGACAAAGGAGATTTGGGTTCCCCTGGAGCTCCAGGGCTTCCTGGTTTACCTGGCACCCCTGGACAGGATGGATTGCCAGGACTTCCTGGCCCCAAAGGAGAACCTGTAAGTTGGCTTGATATTCTTGATTTTGTGGTGTCAAATTGTTAGTGATGTTTTCTAGGATGGGCCTGGTGCTGAGATGAACATCTAATCAATGCTTAAAAGAATGTGATTATATGTACTAATGGCACATTGTTATTGACTATGTAGAGTTTCTTTATAATTCTTTTCTCTAAGTGGTTTTGTTAATTCTTTCTGCTTAACCCACTATTATGTTGAGTACTGTTTGCTATGACCAAATAGGCAGAAGGTTAAGATGCCTGTAGATCAGTGTAAGTTTCCCATTTTCTTATCCTATATAGCCTTGTGTGGTTTTGTTTAGACCTGACAATAAAGGTCTAATTTGGTTTATATACAGTAAGCTTAGAGATTAGTATGAGTAGATGGCTGTGTTAAATGTGCCATGGAGCCTAAAGATTGAACATAAATGAGTAGAGCCTTATTTTGTGTGCAACACACAGCCTAGGATATTTAGGTAGAAAGTGATACTTTATAAAATGTTAACTAGCCTGTAAACTTCTTGACTTAACACTAGAATGTAAGCTTAATGAACATAGAGACTTTAGTCTATTTTTATTCTTTGCTCTATCACCAGTTCCTGGCACATAGTAGGAACTCAAAAAATATTTGTTGAATGAAAGAATGTATAAATAGAGTGATCACACATACCACCCCATAGTAACACACACTCAGTTTTTAAGAAGAACTATTATGGCTGTATCATTTCTCTAGCTGTACTAATACCAACCTACAGATAGCTGTTATATCTATGTATTTCTGTATTAACCTTTTCCCTTTCAGGGTGGAATGGCTTTTAAGGGTGAAAGAGGTCCCCCTGGGAACCCAGGTTTGCCAGGTCTCCCAGGAAATAGGGGGCCTATGGGCCCTGTTGGTTTTGGTCCTCCTGGTCCAGTAGGTGAAAAAGGCGTACAAGGTGGGGCAGGAAATCCAGGCCAACCAGGAATACCAGGTGAGTTTGCTATGGCTGTTTCATTTTTAGTTTGGTGCTTACAAACAGAAATGCATTATCTTTTGACCATTTTGGGTTCCTTTCATGAGAGGTGTTTTTCCCTGGCTATTTATATTTGGGCTTTCCAGAGCTCCTTAGCAAGGAAACACAAATGCGTATGTGCATGTGTGTGCATGTGTGTGTATGTTTTAAGAATGCCTTCTCTTTAAAGTTTCTCTGACTGTATTTATTGTTCCTGTTGTTGTTTTTAAGTGCATCATATGTAATGCAAAGTTTAACAAATAATTATAATCGAAACACACACGTAACTACATGTGCCAAGAAATATACATTGCCAGTATTCTGGAAACCTATGCTCCCCTCTCTGTCTTTTCCTGATAAAAATCTTCTTCCATTTCTCCAGAGGTAAACACTGCCTTCACTTTTGCATAATTTTCTTCCATAAATAGTTTTATCACCTAGATATATATTCCTAAATAAAGTACTTTATGCTTCTTTTTGAACTTTATGTTAATCATAGGGTAAGTATTCTTTATGTTACCTTTGTATATGGATATAGCATTTTTATTGCTGTACAGTGTCCCACTGTGTGTGTGTCACCATTGATTTATGCATTCTATTGTTAATGGACAATTGGATTATTTATTGTTCGGGCCTGGTATTATAATGCTTCTATGTGTGTTCTCTTATATATTCTTGTGCTCTGTGGCAAGGATCAGCAAACTACAGTTCATAAATCAAATCTGACCCTCCACATGTTGTCATAAATGAAAGTTTTATTTGAACAGATTCCCACCCATTCGCTATTGTTATGCTTGCTTTTGCACTACTGCTGCAGAGGTAAGTTGTTGCCACAGAGACCGTGTATGGCCCACAAAGCCTAAAGTATATGCTGTCTAGTCCTTTACAGAAAACAATTGCCAGTAACTGGGTTAGGGTATATATTTAAGATTTGCATTTTTGAGGCACAGAATAAATACATCTTCAGTTTTACCAGATAATTCCAAACCATGTCCAAAGCAGTTGTATCAATTCATACTCCCACCAGCAGTATTAGAAATTTATTGTTGGTCTGTATCTTCAAAAACATTTTGTATTGCTGCTTTTACACTTTTGCCAGTCTGTTGAGTGTGATATATAGGGTGGCAGATTTATTTTATATTTCTCTGATATATAAATGAATAAAAATGAATATGCAATATCCATACACAAAGTTAACATGAAGAATACTTACCCCATGATTCCATTAACATAAAGTTCAAACATTAATATTTTCATATGTTTGTTGACCATTTGAATTTTCCATTTGTGACATTTCTATTCAAGTGTTTTGACCATTTTTTCTTTGGGATTGTTTTTCTTACTGATTTGGAGGGGTGTGTGTGTGTGTGTGGATTCTGTGTATTAGTTCTTTCTTAGCTATTTATTTTGCAAAATTTTCATTCACTGTGACTTGCCCTTTTCACTCTCTTTATGGTGTCTTTAATGAACAGAAATCAATTTGAGTGTAGCCAAATTTATCAGTCTTTTCTCTCATGGTTAGTGCTTTTTATGCCATGATTAAGAAATCCATCTTTATCCTCAACCTTTTTCAAAGTCTTATTTCAATTAATGAGTAGTATGTGTACTTGGACTTTGCACACATAAAACCTTAAAGTACCAGTAGTTAACCAAAAAGAAATATTTTTCTTTTGAGCTGCATTTAGAAAATATTTTTACAGATGCCTAATATTTTTATAGATGCTATCTTCATGAAAATTCTTAAAACTGTAATATACTTTTCTCTTTGAAATTTCATTCTTCTGTTTAGTATCTTCCTTGAAAATATATATAAGATTGTTTTTCTCTTGAATTTTTATTAGTTTGCATTTTCAAAAGATTATAAATATTTTTTTTGTTTTAATTAATGGAGGTCTTTAGTCAAGTGAACACTTCCTATTCACTATTAATTCCCACATAGGTCCTAAAGGTGATCCAGGTCAGACCATAACCCAACCAGGGAAGCCTGGCCTGCCTGGTCACCCAGGCAGAGACGGTGAAGTAGGTCTTCCAGGTATGTGAGGAATTTATTTGACCATGTCCTCAACGTTTGTTGGCTTCTTTCTTTGGCTACTTCCAGAAAAAAAACTGCTGTTTCTCCATAGGTGAACCTGGACTCCCAGGCCAGCCAGGCTTGCCAGGAATACCTGGTAGCAAAGGAGAACCGGGTATCCCTGGAATCGGGCTTCCTGGACCACCTGGTCCCAAAGGTATGTAGGACTGGGTAGCAGCCAAGGTAGGTTAACTGCTTAAGGTGATATTATTCTGTGATATAGTTTACACAATAGATAAAATATATTAGTTTTAACTTTTTCTATGTGTAGTTTGCTCAGTGCTCAGTCACGTCTGACTCTTTACTATCGTTTGGACTGCAACCCACCAGTTTCCTGTGTCCATGGAATTTTTCAGGCAAGAATACTGGAGTGGCTTGTCATTTCCTCCTCCAAGGGATCTTCCCAACCAGGGATTAAATGCATGTCTCCTGCATTGCAGGCAGATTCTTTTATCTGCTGAGCCATTAAGGAAGACCCTTTGTGTAATAAAAAGTTTTAAATGAAAAGTCACAGAATGTGTGCGCTAAAGTTTTGTTGTCTTTATCTAAAACTTTCCAGACAAGGAAACATCTAAATCCTAGATATGCAAAAATGATATATAAACTTTAAAAATCACAGTAATGTGTCTTTTGTGTTCACCATTATATTTTAAGGACTCAAAAGAGTTTTTGGCACATAGTAAGCACTCAGTAGATATTTGTTAAATGAATGGATTATATTAAATAGAAAACTGATTTATTGCACACATTTATCCAAGTAATGTTTTATCCTTAAGTCATATTCTCATGATTCACTGAAACTTCTAGGGCTGTTGTTTCAGTTCTGCTTTATTCTTCACAGAACTTTTTCTCATGAACTGCAAGCATGTGTCTTAATCTGAGAACAGTGCTTAAACGTGTCCTTAATCATTTATACTAAATGACATCAAAAGAGTCAGATTTGATTTTATGTGTATATATGTGTATAACATCTGCGTTGTTTTTAGCTCATTTCCAGAATTATGTGGTAGGCCTTTTATCATACTATATCAAGATGTAAGCAGAATAAAAGTTTCTCTGCATTTTTGTGTGGAATTCATCTCTTAAGTTTAGTTCTTCTATCTCATTGGTAATAGCTTTTACTTTCTTTTAGAAGAGCATTAGCCACAAATGCTATTTAGCCCTGTATGAAAATAATAGGACCACAAGGTGATTGAGAGAGAATATCAGGTATTTGTAAGGCTTGGTCTGAAATAGTCATCTAGAATGTCATTGTGCTTTTAACATCTTACTGTAGTCACTAAGCATGATATAATAGGGTGAAATGTGGGTTTAGGAGTTTGGGTATCTTTCTTACAGTGTCTTCTCTTTGGGGATTAAAAATGACTTCTAATTTACAGGTTTTCCTGGAATTCCAGGACCTCCAGGAGCACCTGGATCACCTGGAAGAATCGGTCTAGAAGGTCCTTCTGGGCCACCAGGCTTTCCAGGACCAAAGGTCTGAGACATTTTACTTCCTTCTTTCTTCTTTTTCTATTCCGCCTACCTTTCTTGTGTTGTGCTTAGTTGCTCAGTTGTGTCCGATTCTTTGCAACCCCGTGGACTGTAGCCCACCAGGCTCCTCTGTCCATGGGATTCTCCAGGCAAGAATACTGGAGTGGGTTGCCATTCCCTTCTCCAGGGGATCTTCCCAACCCAGGGATCGAACCCACATCTCCTGCATTGCAGGTGGATTCATTACCATCTGAGCCACCAGGGAAGCCTTTCCTTCCCTTAGCTTTCTCTATTTTACTTAGACATCATCCCAAGTCTGTACTATATAAATAGAACTTAACTTACTGTATTTTTATTTAAAAATATTTAACTCCAAACACTTTTTTAATAGTCCAAGAGGTCGAATTTGAAGCAAAATTTAAAAAAAATTCTGAACTTGTTTTAGAATGACTGGTTATTTGAGGAGAATGAGAGAATACAATCGTCAGCTTCCTCTGTGCTTTACTGTAGTATCGCTATTCCACTTAATCTCTGCCCATGTCTGTATGGTGGTTGGTTGAAATGGTGTTGAATATCACAAGTGGGCTTCACTGGTAGCTCAAGCAATAACGAAACCGCTTGCAATGTAAGAGACCTGAGTTTGATCCGTGGGTCGGGAAGATCCCCTGGAGAAGGGAATGGCAACCCACTCCAGTATTTTTGCCTGGGAAAATCCCATGGACAGAGGAGTCTGGCACGCTACAGTCCTTGGGATCACAAAGAGTTGGGTATGACTAAGTGACTAACACACACACACACACATCATGTCAAGCACGTCTCATACTTTTTCCCTCTGTTCCATCCCAGATACATAATTCAAATCACTGCTATTGACTTAGTAATAATAATACTGTGTTTAAGTTGGTTTCCTCTCCTCTTATAATATTTTATCTGATCTAAAATTTTCCTTAGTCAGTCTTTAGCAAACTATTGTAGTACATAATTATCCTAACTGTTCCTGTATTTTCTCCGTGCTTAATTAATTTAAATTTCCTGTGTTTTTATCATTACTACCTTTTTTTCCCATGGAAAGAAACATTGATCATGACCACAGTTCTCATGAGAAATCACTTCTCTAGTAATTGTTTTTATTTTATTATAAACCTTTTCAAATGAATGCAAAACTGCAAGGAATAATAACAATGAACTTTCATATACCTGTCACTCAGATGCCAAATTATCAAGATTTTATCATATTTGCTTCATCTACTCTTTTTTTTTTCCTTGCTGAAGGATTTTAACCTAAATCTCAATATTGTGTCATTTCACATATAAATATATATGTTTTTCTCACTCAGTCATGTCTGACTCTTGTGACCTCATGGACTGTAACCCGCCAGGCTCCTCTGTCCATGGGATTTTTCAGGCTAGAATACTAGAGTGGGTTGCCATTTCCTCCTGTAGGGGATCTTCCCTACCCAGGGGTTGAACTCATGTCTCCCGTGTCTCCTGCACCGGCAAGCAGATTGTTTACCACTGAGCCACCTGGGAGGCCCATAAATACATATAATACTTCAGTATTCACCTCTAAGTAAATGGACATTTTATACAAAACCCACAATCCCATTATCATTCTTAGTCAAATGTAAAATAATCACCTAATCTGTAATCTGGAGAAGGCAGTGGCAACCCACTCTAGTACTCTTGCCTGAAAAATCCCATGGACGGAGGAGGCTGGTGGGCTGCAGTCGATGGGGTCACGAAGAGTCAGACACAACTGAATGACTTCACTTTCACTTTTCACTTTCATGCATTGGAGAAGGAAATGGCAACCCACTCCAGTGTTCTTACCTAGAGAATCCCAGGAATGGCAGAACCTGGTGGACTCCCGTCTATGGGGTTGCACAGAGTCGGACACGACTGAAGCGACTTAGCAGCAGCAATCTGTAATCACATTTCCTCACTTGGGTTCTTTAGTCTCATGCTCTCTCAGATATTTCTTTCTTGTCCTGAAACAAGACCAAATAATTCAATTTGTTTTACTAAGCCGTTTCCTGTCCTTCCAGATGTTCTGTACTGCGTACCAATTACTTTTCATTTATTTATCCTATTCCCTGTATCATAGCAGGGGGGAATATTACCTTGTGTTGTCTGCTTTAAATTCTCTATAGTAAACAGTAAACACCAAGAAAGTCATGAGAATTTTGTTGTGTTTTATCATGTGTATGCTCTAGGGAGAACCAGGATTTGGGCTACCTGGGCCACCTGGGCCTCCAGGACTCCCAGGTTTCAAAGGAATACTTGGTCCAAAAGGGGATCGTGGTTTCCCAGGACCTCAAGGTCCTCCAGGACAAGCTGGCTTGGATGGGCTACCTGGACCAAAAGGTATGGAGGCATTTACTGCTTCTTAATTTGCTTTTAACTTTTGAAGAAATTGAAACTGTTGGTAAAGTTTATGGGTGATAAATCCAATTAACTAGAAAGCCCATGTTACTCCCCATCATGGCTTTTTAAAAATCCTCCATTGATATTTTTGTGTTTTATTTCATTGTATAGGTGATATATATGTATTGAAGTAACACATTTATAAGAAGTTTTCCCTTTATCTCATCTCCATCTACTATGTTCCTCCACATCACATGTATAGATATTTTTTAGTTATTTATCCTTCTGGTGTTCCTTCATACAAATACAAGTCAATAGGAATATATATATATATATATATATATATATATACACACACACACACACACACACACACACACATATATATATGTATATATATTTCCTACCTTTCTCGAAAAATAGAGCACTACCTTTTGACTCTTTGCATTTTACTTATTTCATTTAACTTTATATTCTAGAGATCCCTCCATATTAGTGTATAGAGATCATGATTTAAAAAAAAATAATTGCCTAGTATTGAATTGCTTGGGTATACCACAGTTTGTTCTACCAGTTGCTGGTTGCTAGATTGGGATTTTAGCAATCTTCTTATTAGAAATAATGCTGCAGTGAATAATCTTGCATACATGTAATTTCATACGTATAATGTTAGAATAGAACAATAAAAATGGATTTTCTGAATGGAAAGACAAATGCATTTCTATATATTGAGAGATTCCTCTCCATTTGTACCCCTTTACACTCCCAGCAAAAATGTATGAGTGTGCTTGTTTCCCCACAGCCTTGCTAAATGAGTATGTTGATGACCTCTTGGATTTTTTGCCAAACTGTTGGAAACAAGTAGGTATCTCAGTATAGTTTTCTAAACATTTTATTGTGAGAAGTTTCAAACACACATAAAATACTAACAATAATTGTACAGGGAAAATCCATATATCTACCACCTAGATTCTACACTAGTATTTTTTCTCTCTTCCAACATTTAATTTTTAAAAATTGTATTTATACAACAAAGTAGAAAGAATTTGATAGTGACTACTTTATACCCACCATTGATATGCTACTATCAACATTTTACTATGTAAGATTTGCCAAATATTTGTCCATCCCTTTCTCCTTTCATTGACTTATTTTTAATGCAACTCAAAGTAAACTACAACAGCAATAACTTCTCCTTCAGTACTGCTGCATGCTTGTCATTCATTGCAATTCTATGGTGGTTCTTTTTCTTTGATACAAAATTCGCAGTAAATGAAATGTGCAAATCTTAAGGGTACATTTTCTGGATTTTAGCAGATACGTAATTCTGTGTCACCAAACCCCTATCAACATATAATGCTAAAAATTTCCCTTTTGCCCCTTTCCTCAGTTCTTACCCTAGCATCCACAATGGCAACCATACTGTAATGATTTTTTATCATAAATTAATTCTGCCTATTTTAGAAATCCATTTGGAATTATACAGCATGTACTTTCTTTGTAAGGCTTCTTTCACTCAGACTATTGTTTTTGAAATCCATTCACGTTGTTGTGTTTATCAGTAGTTCTTTATTTTTTTTTATTGAGCGTTTTGTTGTACAAGTATATCAAAGTTTGTCTATCCATTCAGTGTTGATGGATACCTGGACTGTGGCAAGTTTTGTATTATTATGAGGAAAATTCTTAAGAACATTATTTTACAAATTTTTAATGGGTATATGCTTTCATTATGCTTGATTAAGTAGCTGAGAGTAGAAATGTTGGGTCATAAGAAAAATGTGTGTTTGTTGTATGAGAAACTACTAGACCTTTCTCAGGGAAGTCTTGTACTCTATTGGTAGGAACATAAATTGGTATAGCCACTATGGAAAACAGTATGGAAGTTTCTCAAAAAACTAAAAATAGAACTACCATATTGATCCAGCAATCCCACTCCTGGGCATATATCCAGAGAAAACTATAATTCAAAAAGACACACGCCTCCTAATATTCACTGCAGTGTGTGCATGCTAAATCGCTTCAGGTATCCAACTCTGTGCGACCCTATGGACTATAGCCCACCAGGCTCTTCTGTCCATGGGATTATACAGGCAAGAATACTGGAGTAGACTGCTATGCCCTCCTCCGGGGGAATCTTACTGACCCAGAAATTGAACACGGTGTCTCTTACATCTCCTGTATTGGCAGGCAGGTTCTTTACACTAGCACCACCTGGGGAGCCCATTCATGGCAGTACTATTCACAACAGGGCTTCCCAGGTGACACAGTGGTAAAGAGTCTGCCTGCCATTTTAGGAGACTCAAGAGACACTCTGGAGGAGGAAACAGCAACCCACTTCAGTATTCTGCCCTGGGAAATCCCATGGACAGGGGAGCCTGGTGGGCTACATTCCATGGGGTTGCAAAGAGTCATGACTGAGCACACGTGCACACACAGTAAAAAAAAAAAGGCAAAATGAAGTTTTGCCATTTCCAACAACATGAATGGACTTGGAGGATATTATGCTTAGTGAAACAAATCAGACAGAAAAAGACAAATACTGTATGATAGGGCTTATATGTAGAATCTTAAAAAAAAAAAAACAAAAACAAAAAACTGGTGAATATAACAAAGAGGGAACAGACTCTTAGATATAGAAAACAATCTAGTGGTTATCAGTGGGGAGGGGTAAGATAGGGTAAGGGATTAAGAGGTAGAAACTATGTATAAAATAAGCTACAAGGACATACTGTACAGTACCAGAAATATAGCCAGTATTTTTATAATAGCTATAAATGGACTATATAACTTTTAAAATTGTGAATCACAGTACAGTTGTTCTGTAATACTGACTATAGTATTACAGAAACCCACACAAAATTATAAAGCAGCTTTCTACCACTTAAAAAATAAATAAAATTTTTAAATAAATAAAAATTGAAAAAAAATTGTGAATCACTATGTTGTACACCTGAAACTTATATAATACTGTAAATCACCTATACCTAGTAGTAAAAAAAGAAACTAATAGACCATTTCCCAAAATGATTGTATCATTTTCTAACCAATACAGTATGAAAGTTTCAGTTGTTCTGCATTCTCTCCAGCATTTGCTGTTATTGATCTTTTCATTTTTGAATTTTAGTAGGTATGTTGGTAATGTGTTTTGGTTTCAGTTTGCATTTCCCTGATGACTATTGATGTTGAGCTCTTTTGCATGTATGTGCAGATTAGCTACACATTCAGATATTTCTCCCACTTTGAAATATGGTTTGTTCCCCCTTTTTATTCATAAGTTGAAAGTGACCTTTACATATCCTGCATGCTGGTTCTTTGTCAAATATATGTTTATGAGTATTTTATTCCTGTCTGGCTTGCCTATTCATTTTATTATCAGTGTATTTTGATGAGCAAAAGTTTTAATTTTATTGATTTTTCATTTATCAGTTTTTTTGTTGTATGATTATTATTTTCTGTGTTTTGCCCAAGAAAACTTTCCCTGTTCCAAAGTTACAAATATATTCTGTTTTATTTTTATACGTTTTACAGTTTTAGCTTTTATATTGGAGACTGTCATCCATTTTAAATGATTTTTGCTTAGCATCATTTATTTAAAATAGCTCTCTCCCCATTGGATTATGTTGGTGCCTGTGTCAAAAATCAAATAATTTTTATGTGTAGGTGTATTTCTGTGCTCTCAATTCTACCTATTTTACTATCCTAAGTCAGTACCAACTGTTTACATTACAGTATTTTTATAGTATGACTTGATGTCAGGTAAGGTAAGTTCTCCAACTTTGTTCTTTTAAAAAAATTTCTTTGGATATACTAGGTCCTTTGCCTTTACTTTCAGGGTAATTTAAATTTATAGTGAAAATAATGGTATTTCCATTATTATGAGTGAAATAGACCATCTTTTCATATGTTTAAAGGATATATATTTTTCATGTAACTGGCTCATGTCCTTTGTTCATTTCTTTATTGGTTTCTTCTATCCCCTTGATTTTGATTTCCCTAATTATATATATGAATAGAATTCATCTTAACTGGTTTGGCGATTGTTTCTTTTTTCCTTTCTGGCTTGCAAGGAACTAGACTCTCCTGGTAAACAGTTTCGCCCCCCAAGAAAAGTCTAAACAACCCCATGCTCCTGAAAAAAGTTGGATTGATTCTGATTAAAGCAACAGAACAGCAGAACAAAATTTAACCAGGCTATATTTTGCCAGCAAAGGCCCCAAACTGAACCAATACAAATTCTTCTCAGATAAGCACTTTTAAAAATACCTTCCTGGCAGTCCTAAGATGGTGGAGGAATAGTACGGGGAGACCGCTTTCTCCCTCACAAATTCATTGAAAGAACATTTGAACACTGAGCAAATTCTACAAAACAACTTTTGAATGCTGGCAGACGATATCAGGCACGCAGAAAGGCAGCCCATTGTCTTCGAAAGGAGATGAAGAAGTCTTGAGGCTACTGTAAGAATAAGACTGAAAACCAGAGGCAGGAGGCCAAGTCCAAATCCTGAGAACAACAGAGAACTCCTGACTCCAGGGAACATTAATTGATAAGAGCTCATCAAAAACTTCCATACCTACACTGAAACCAAGCACCACCCAAGGGCCAACAAGTTCCAGAGCAAGACATACCACGCAAATTCTCCAGCAACACAGGGACATAGCCCTGAGCTTTGATATACAGGCTGCCCAAAGTCACACCAAACCCATTGACATCTCAGAACTCACCACTGGACACTTCATTGCAATCCAGAGAGAAGAAATCCAGCTCTACCCACCAGAACACCGACACAAGCTTCACTAACCAGGAAACCTTGACAAGCCACCCATTCAACCCCACCCACAGTGAGGAAC